>NC_041825.1:20712680-21312680 GCF_900964775.1 Scleropages formosus
AATATAGTCTGCGACGGACTGCCTCCTGTCCAGTGGTTACCCTGGTCACCCTGACCAGCCCAGCCGGCGCCCTGCGCCAACGAGATAGGGTCCGGACCACCGACAGCGAGTGGCTGAGCGACTCTGCAATATAATCGAATTCACACCTGAATATGTTTAGCGAGGACCAGTAAAACTGTTGTGTGTTTTTTTTTCCGGGAATCATACGCTACAAAGCTTTAGAAACTACAAATATGCTGTATTTCGAGATTAAATATATCTCCATAAATTACGATACGTGTGGTTCGGTGTAACGTTTAGGGTGGATCCAGAACGTCGCCTAGCGATCTAATTGGTCCGCCTGCAGCCAATCAGGTGAGGGAATGTCCGGGGCGCCGCTCAGCGCTTCGATACCGCTGGCAGTGCAGGTGTTACGGGGCGTCCGAAGACTGGAACCTGGAGGGCGACGGGCACAAGAGCCGCGGCCACATCGCCGTGGAGCTGCGCACAGAACAAGGGCTTTACGGAGAGAGGAAAAGTACGGAAAGGTACGCCTCGTCAATGACGTTATACCATTATGTGACGGAATGTGGAATTTGTTGCTACGCCGCGTTGCTTTTTTTTTTCTTATTATCAGATGATCGTGTCATATTATTTCAGCCTCCTTGTATCGCCTTATTGAATAGGTGTACAAGAAGAAAGCAGCGCATTCTGTCCTGCTTAGTTATAGTTTGCCGTATAACACCGTGTCGTCGCTTGGCGTGAAGTCCGGTCGGTGCGCTTTTTTTTTTTTTTTTTTTAGCGGAGCGTCGCCGCGTCGCCGTCGGTCTGTTCCGCATGAACCGTGAACGTGTTCGTGTCGATTGCGGGACGCGACGATGTCCGTGCGGTCATGTGTCATCGTGTGTGGTGATGTGCCCTAGATCACTGGAGGCGCTTGTTACTCATGGGTTCGCTGGATGGATGCGCCGCACGAACTCCTCTGCCAGGCTGCCAGCTTACGTGACGTAATCATACAAACTCCAGTCTGTCACTCTGTGTTTTTTCCTTCTTTTTTTTTAAATTTCATTTCAGCTTCATTTACACCATAATCTGGACACGAAGCCCTGAGATCAGCTTCAACAGCATGGTTTATTCTAGTGCTCCCATCACCCACCCAGGAAATGTTTATGTTCTGCTGTAAACTTTTAGCACGTGGTAATTCCCATGTATAATCAATCATTCGCCAGTAGTTTTGTTTTTTCCCCTTTAGTTGCTGCTAAATTTGTAGCCCTTATCAACAGTCTGGGTGGGTTTGGATCCAGCTCTGTCTGTGTCAGGTTTGCGTCTTCCTCGCCTGGGTTTCCTCAACGTGCTCCGGTTTCCTGTGGTCCAGATGTGTTTCGGGTGAACCGGGGGCTTTCATTTTCCCTTACTGTGTTTATGTGTGAGTCAAGGAGTGTGTGTGTGTGTGATGGTCCTGGAATAGACTGCTATCCCATCCAGTGTGTGCCCTGTGCTTCTGGGATAGACTCCACACCACCAGGACCCTTCAGTGGACAAGCGGTTTTGGTTCTGGATATGCACACGGGACGGCCGAAGAACAGCGTGCAATAACCACAGTAATAACCGCAGCAGCCTGCGATGGACTGCTTCCACTCCTAGTCTTGGACCCAGTGATTGTGGAATAGTCTTTGGACCATGACAAGGACAAGCAGTTTATGAAAGTGAGTGAGCGAGTGAGGATAACCGGTTCAGGCTAAACAAGCCACGATCTAGATGTTCAACTGACGTGGTTCGACGCGCAAGTCATCATTATTTGGCTTTCACGTTGAGGCCGCGGATGCGAGCGAGCGTGAAAGCAAAACGTCCGTTCGGGTGATTATCAGCGGTGCAGTTCGACCTGCTGAGAAAAAAGCGTACGGTCCTCGGTTCGAAATCACAGAGCGTGATCTAGCCACCCGGGCGTAGTTTCTCGTATCGCGTTCCCGCGGGCTTCTGCGAACGCCCGAGCGACTGCCGGCAATCGGGTTTCGTGAAAATTCTTTCAGTCTCTTTGTCCGATTAATCCGCTTTATGGGAATTACTTCTGCATTCCGGCTCGGAGGAATGGTGGCACGCGACGCGAGACGCTCCTCCGGTAACGCCGCTCGGCTGCTGACGCACCTGCGATACGCCACGGTTCTGGTCGTCGTCGCGTACCGCCCAGCTGATGTCGACTCTTGGCAGCCACGTGTGCGGAGCGCCTCCGGGGAATTCTGTCCCGATCGCTCATTACCGCCCTGAGCAGGGTGCGGTGGGCTTCGTGTCGTGCGTTGACATTTTGAAGAACGCGAGACATACCAGGTTTCCTATTGTGTGGCTGCTTCCATTTTCCATCCTGTTTTAACCACGCAGTCGCTGCACGTTGAATTGTCATATTGAAGTGAGGGACGGCTGGTAGCGCAGTGGTTAGACCCAAACAAAGGTTGGACCCGAAAGTTGCAGGGTCCAATCCCACCTTTTGCTGTAGTAGCCTCGAGCAAGGTGCTTACCCTAAATTTCTCCAGTAAAATTACCCAGCTGTAAATGGGTGAATAATCGTGGGTAGCTTCACGTTGTAAGTTACTTTGGAGAAAAGTCACAAAGTGTCGGCTGAATGAGTAATGTGTCTCGAAACAGTTAAAACTGGACTGTTTCGCATCATTTCGTTCCAGATTTTGATTTGTCCTGACGCAGTGTCTGGTGTTATTAGTAGCAGTGCTCTCGCTTGAACCCGTCGCCCTCCACTCCTTGCGGCTGTTTTCTTTTTTAAGATGTCACTTGGCACATTTCGGTCCCAGATTAGGAAAGCAAAGCTAAGCACTTTTTTTTTCCAGTCCAGATGTCATGTAATAATGCTTCGGCGCACTGTGACAGAATGCCCAGCTATATTGTTCGGAAGGGTGCTGTGGAAAAATACATTTAATCGGAACAGAAATTCAACAGCTGCGTTCTACAAGGCCGTGAAGAAAACGAAAAAAAAAAATTAAATTCATTCCCTTGATTTCGTTTTTGTGTTCTCAACCAAAAAGCAAAAATTCATTTTAAATGTGGACAGAGATTCAGCAGTTCTGAGTGACAGGGGGAGGTCGTTCCACCACAACGGAGCCGGAACCCAGAACCTCCGCGCTTTACCTCTCGCGCGCGGGACCACCAAGTGAGCAGAAGTAGACGAGCGAAAGGGTCTGGCTGGGGTGTAGCGGTTGATCGAGTTCTCTTGACGCATCTGCAGGCAATAACCAGGGTCTTCAACGTGATCCGGGCAGCTATAGGAAGCCAGTGCAGAGAAACGAGTAGAGGAGATACATGCGAACATCAGCAGCAGGGCTGACATCTCCCCTGACCACCAAGCACAGCGTGCTTCTCTGCAGGAAACAAGCAGCATAAGAGCAGTTTCATTGCCAGCGATGCATTGGAAAAAGAGGCCGGTTTGACAGCATAAGGAACACCTTATTTTTAAGTTGTTAAGCATAAACTGAGCCTGGTCTCATGCTCTGTTAATCACAGCAGGCCCTGTAGTGCGAAGCCCCGTGGGACATCTTTAAAAGCCTTGGCAGGCTCAAATGATATTGGAAGTGATGTCGAAGATGGAATAATCTTCAGAATGTGTGCCTTGCCGCTGTGAGGCGAAGACCCGACGACCCAGGGTGCACTCGGCTTCCTCCTCTGGACCCCAGGCTTCCCGGGTGCTGCGAGGAGGAAGGAGACCAGACTGCTCGTAACGGTGAGGTGTGAGCCTTCCGCGAGCGCCCCTGTGGGCTGCGAGGCCTCTACGTCACGCCTGGGAACTGACTCCAGTGACAGGAACCGACTCTAATGACAGGAAGTGACAGTTGGGGTGTCACAGCACATGCAACGAGGGGAGGGTCCAGCTGGCATCAGTCCCCCATCCCCCCCCCCCCCGTGTGTGTGTGTGTGTGTGTGTGTGTGTGAGGCCTTCTGGTGGCAGGGGAGCCAGGTTGCCTCGCAGCGGAGATGCATCATTCGCAGGTCAGCGAACACGAAGACGCCGTCGTCCGTTTCACTTTCAAATACACGGTAAACACCCCGGACGTGAGAAATGCACGCACCGAAGCGCAAATCACCGACACGCTCCCGCTCCAAGCGTCCGGCGTCCCGCACGTCGCGTACGGCCATTCGACGGAAGAGTTTCATCCCTTGCAACCGCTTTTCTCAGAGACGTGAAAAAGTGTCTCTTGATAAAATGCTTTTTAGAGTAGCCCCCCACCCCCCACGGACAACACATCTATCATGAAATAAGACAAAGATGCGTCTTTGACTTTGGCTGCATTAGGTGAATCGCGCATGACCATAAGGATGGGGCGTTTCGACCCCCCGCTGGGACTTTGTAAGGTACAGGCGAGATGGAAAGAGAGGAGAGGAGAGGTGCTGTCAACACCACTGCTGGACCGCTGAGGTTCCTGAGCCTCTTGTCCTTCGCCGTGTCCCATGGCAACAGTCTTGAAGCTTCCCTGCCAAATCGACGTCGGAAAGCAGAACAACCTGCCGTTAACGGTGACCCACAAACGGCGTAAAAGAGAAGCGAGAGATAAAGCACAGTACAGTCCGACTCTCTCTATGGTCCAAAATCTCGCATCGCTGTATTATAATTCCGATATACATTTCCACACACCTGTATGAGAAAAGGCTGAAAACGTTCTCAATACTGTCAGTTTACTACCTATAATTAGATACAATATCAGCGCAATGTTTGACTTTATCAATATGCTATAAATTCTTGGTTTGGTTTATTGTTGCCTCGATGTTTGACTTGTTTGATTTGATATAATTACATGTAATTAGGATATTTTAATTATATTTCCGCTCACTCTGCTTCTACAGAGTAAAGCATGTGAATCTGCTGCCGAGTCCCAGTCGAAAATTTTGTTAAGGCACACCTGCCCATCACCCCCAGTTCTAGTCTGCTTGGACTCGGGGGGCAAATTGCCCCCCAGTCCCCCCCGTAGCCCTGCCGCTTGACACTGAGGGTGCTGCCGGTTTGGGTACTAACCCAGATTGCACAACGTGAAACACGTAGGCCTCTGACAAGTGGGACAGATTTCAATGTACCCTATCATGGTGTAAAATCAGCACCCTTTCAGTCTCTCAGAATTCGACCCTTATAATGCTGTCAGTCAAAATGTTTTCATCACTGCAGGTTTTACTGCGAGAGGACGTGGGTTTGATCCCCGCTCAGTCTGTGTGGAGTTTGCATGTTCTCCTTGTGTCTGTATGGGTTTCTTCTGGGTGCTCTGGTTTCCTCCCACACTCCAAAGACATGCCGTTCAGGTTCCCCCATAGTGTGTGAGTGACAGAGAGTGTGTGTTCCACTGATGTATGGAGGAGTGACCCGGTGTAAGTTGTGTATCTAGCAGCGTAAGTCTTCGGGTGCTCTGGTTTCCTCCCACACTCCAAAGACATGCTGTTCAGGTTCCCCCATAGTGTGTGTGTGACAGAGTGTGTGTGTTCCACTGATGTATGGATGAGTGACCCAGTGTAAGTAGTGTATCTAGCAGTGTAAGTTACCGTGGTGAATAAAGATGTGTGGGCTGATAACACTACATAGAGTTCATTGGAAGTCGCTTTGGAGAAAAGTGTCTGCTAAAGAAATAAATGTAGATGGGTCGGTGTTACACTGACTGGACTTGTGCGGAAGACAGCTAATACAGCTGTGTGCCTGCATAACTTTTTCGTTGTGTAGTTGAAAAATTACACCGTGTGAATTTACAAGAGCCATATATGAAGAACGGCTGCTAGTAGTGATTCTTCTAGTGGTGCTTAATCTGGGAAAAGAAAGCGCTGAGATTGACAGCGGACAATACAGAGGAAGCTTGTGTGTCCATCAGCGTTGTTGGAAGAAAATGCTATGCGTGATGTTTTCACTAAACATAAATTCAAGCGCTACAAAATATTAACTTAATTATAGCGGGGACATGAACACTTTAAGAAACTCGCCGTGATGTGATTATCCTCACCATCTGTGACAGGTGCCCTTGGCGCGTGACACATTTTACTGTGGCGCCCAGATCAATTTGACTGCAGTTATAGTTATTGCAGACATATAAAGCTATAAAAATCGATAACTTATAACTAGAAATCTAAAACTTTGGGCGGGCTGGAAACGGCACAGACGTAACCTTTCCCGTAATAAGGTGTTTCGGCGTGTCAGCATCTGTCACAGCGGGGTCGTCGGCCTTTCTGTGTCATTCATAGAATTTATCTCTCTAGATACTTCAATTACGGAATTGTTGGCATGTCTGAGTGGCGAATGTGACCAGATTCTGGCCCGGTGGTTGTATCGCAAGCGCTACATTTTATGGTTTCATTGAAATGTTTCCACTTGCCACTTCCTATGTTAACTGATCGTTACTATGGTTTCGCGCACCAGAACAACAGCCCTTGCATTCAGTACTTTGTGAACTTTATGTTGGTGGCCTGTTTTTTGCATCATAGAAGTTTTGAAAGAGAGCTATGCAACGGGGTGGCATGGTGGCGCAGCGGGTAGCACTGCTGCTTCAAAGCATGTGGCGGGTTTGGGCGTGGGCTCGAATCCGGCTCGGTCTGCGTGGTGCTCGCATCTTCTTCTTTATGCTTTTGTGCATTTCCTCCAGGTGCTCTGGTTTCCTCCCACTGTTCAGGTGAATTACGAATTACCTATAGTGTGTGTGTGTGCGTGGGGCTGTCCTGTGATGGACTGGTGTCCTGTCCAGGGAGGGTGTACCCTCCCCCCGGCCTTGTGCACATGATAGCTCTGTGATTCTTAAGTAGGACAAGTGGTTAGCAAAAGTGAGCAAGAATTATGAAACACGTCATCTAGTTAGTTGATGTAACGGACATGTTTCTAGCTGTATAAAAGCACTTAGAGTGACATATTTAGAAAATGAGCACTCCAGCAGTCTAATAGTTATTCTACATAATGTCACATACTAATAAGATTGTTTTGTTTGAAGGTGGTGGTGCAGAGGGTTTGGCTGGTGCCTCCTCTGTGGTGGGTTTAGGGTTCAAGTCCTGCTTGGGGTGCCTTGCGGTGGACTGGCGTCCCGTCCCGGGTGCGTCCCCTCCCCCCTCCAGCCTCGCGCCCTGTGTTGCCAGGTTAGGCTCCGGTTCACCGGGGCAAGTCGTCGTTTACGGATGCGTTTTTATTTCTTTTACACTGCTTAATGATGAACGGGTGCATTTCAGAAGTGATCACTTTTTAAATGAAATTATTTTGACATGCTTTTTCATTAAGGTGCATTTTGGAAGATATGGGTTATGCTAAGTATAGATTACAGAAGGTTGAAACACCTGCTTGACAATGTTATCTTCCACTTGCAGAAGACGTTGGAAACGCACCGCAAAATAACCGCTCGATAACCTTACGCTCGGTTTTATCGAGGGTGTGAACAGATACCTGTGATGCTGCTGCAGATATATCACGAAACAGCGATACGAGCAGTGCAGTGGCACAGCAGGTAGTGGTGTCACCCCTCAGTGCCTACGCTGTTTGGGTGTAGGTCTGAATCCAGCTCAGCCTGCGTGGAGTTAGCGTGGTCTTCCCATATCAGCATGGATTTCCTCTGGGTGCTCTGGTTTCCTCACACAGTCCAAGGACGCTTGTTTCAGAAGGATCTGATGACTCCGAAGGGCTCGTAGCGTGCGCGCGTGTCCGCCGATGAGTGAACGATGGAGTTTACCGTGGTGTATCTAGCATTAAGTCGCCGTGGATACAGGTTTCTGTTAAATATTACCTAGTGGCACAGTTCCTGGAAGCACATGATCAGAAATGTAAAGAAACAGTTAACTTAAAATGAAAGGTAAGAGGACAATGTCTGTCTCTGTTATTATAACAGACTTGTGGTGCCACACTGCTTAGGGCAATTAAACTGTCTAATCGTAAGGCAGATTGTCTTCCCGGAGTGATTTAGATGCAGTAGATGACTTTTTGCAGACCTCTAGAGCGTCTCTCCGTACTCGCACCGCTTAGCTGCCGATCTGCGTCGTACCGTTGCTAGACAGAACGGAAACCTGTTTCCAGCACCTCTAATCTCGGCGACGCTGCCAAGCGATGCTAATCGTCGGCGGGGTTTAGGTCGAGACGCTGGAGGGACTCGGTGGCACAGCTCCGGGAAGTGCATTCCTTAAAAACAGCTATTTGCGGTAAACTTCGCCGATATTCCCACAAGGAAGTAGTTAGATTTTGCGCGGGGCCCTATATCACTATCTTATCTTCGCAGGCCTACAATGCAGTGAAACCAGTGGCCGTGATCACTAATCGCACCGCTTTTTTAATTCCTGCCTTTAGACTCTCGCTGAGTAGCTGCGCTTCATTGTTACCGCATTGTACAGCGGTACAAGTTGCTTTTACTTTGAAGCAGAGGTCAGCTGGTGCGTGTTCCTCCGTACTTTGTTCTACTTTATCGCAGAGCGGGTGCGGGGGCGCAGCGGGCTTGGCCGGGTCCTGCTCTCTGCTGGGTCTGGGGTTCAAGTCCCGCGTGGGGTGCCCTGCGATGCACTGGCGTCCCGTCCTGGGTGCGTCCCCTCCCCCTCCAGCCTTGCGCCCTTTGTTGCCGGGTTAGGTTCTGGCTCGGGACGAGCGGATTCGGCCAGCGTGTGTGCGTGTCGCTCCACGAATGAGCAGGCACCCTCTAGGAGAGATAAATGCCAGCGGGAGGAATGTGGGAAGCCTTCCCACGTGCTCCCGTTACCGAGCACACCTCTCGACAGACGTTGCGAAGCCCAGTGAGGCCAGGTGAGGGATCCGATCTCGGTCTGTTCCCCTCCCTCTCGCGTTGCGGCGAACCCAGCGCGTCCGGTCGGAACCCGGGATTCCGGCTGCGTCCGGGGAGAACGCCTTACCGGAATGACCCCCTTCCCCCGAGAGCCAGCTCCCCCACCCTGTTTGTGGGTCACGGACACATGGACTCAAAGCAGCGGTTGGGCTGATGAGTTTTCCTTGCTGCTTTCTTGATGTATAAAGGTCGACCGAGGTCCATTGTTTCCACACAGGATGTCAATAGGGAAGCAATGCCCCCGGCAGGGCAGTTAGAGAAGAGACGCTGTTGGCCCACGTCGCTCCTAAACCACTTCCTCTCATTGTTCGGCTTTATATGCAGGAAGCTCGTTGATTGACCGTGTTTGTTTTTCACGCAGGCAGGCTTTCTTTAGATGCGCGGCGACGCTAAATTCGCGGAGCGGCGTCGAGTCTTAAGCCCACTTGTCGAGATAGAGGGACGTCCCCGGTGGAATTGCGGCCGCCGGTACGCTTTGTTTTACCGACGTCGTCAGGACAACACCGAGCTCAGTGTTTCAAAGACCATCGCTGGAAACGTTGCTCTTTTTTTTTTTTCCCACATGTAAATTTTCATTTTACGTTGTACGTCCGCGCAAAACCACTCATTGCATTTGTATAGTTTTTCCTCCGATCCGGTTGCTCGTGGCCAGTGTAAAAACTGGCTTTCCGTCCCAGAATGAACCCGTGGTTCCGACCGGTTTGCCGTCTTTGGGCTCGAAGCAGGACTCCGCAGTGTGTGAAGGTGGGCGTGGTGTGATACCGTACAAGGGCGGATGGGAATGTCCTGCCTGCGTGGTGCGTTCCTCTCCGCGGCGCTATCGGCAAGGTGTCCTTGTTGGCGCCAGTGCCCGGAGGAACACGGTACAGTTTCCGCTTTACGCTCAGTAACCTCAGAAGGTGCTTTCCCTAGACGGGGGGTGTGCCACGGTACGCCGCCTGGTGCTCGAACCCCTGTCCCGACTCGGGACTTTCCATCCGCTCCCCCTGTTCCACCCCTCCCGGACCCGTGTTTACTCTCTCTAAGGCGCTGCTGCGAGCCAAAAAAAAAAAAAAAAAAAAAAAAAAACTTCCTGTTTCCATATTTGCCCACAGCAGGCCTTTAAGGAAAGGAATGAGGAACTCTCCAGTATTCCCGTCACGTCGTTTGAAAAAGCCTGCGGCTCAGAGAATGCGGCAAACGGAGAAAAGTACAGAGAATCCCGACTTTACAAAAGAGCAAAAGCGTGGCGCACGAGGCACAAGGAGCTTGATTTTTCCCCATTTTTACACCAAAATTCCACGGCGGACTGATGCTCTGTTACTGCAGTGTTCTGTTGTACGGGTGGTGCATTAGAAAGGTCGCCCACAAGGTTCAGGAAGAAAGCCTTCGGCTCGCTTGCTGTCCCCGGGGCCCCTGCCGCTCTCCGGCCTCGCCGCGCCCTCTCGGCCTGGCCCGCGTCGGAATCTTCACGTGCCACGGAACCGGACGTCCCCGTTAGAGGTTTCCGTGACCGGACGCCTCCGTCGAGGCATTTGTAGAGTCGTCTGTTAATCCTCCTAAAGATGTACTTTTGACCACCTCTCAAGGGAACCACGCATGCAAAATCTTGCATTCAACGAAGTTCGCTACTGTGGCCCCCCTTGTACTTCCTTTAAAGAATTTGGGAACCGAAACACTGGTTATCGCCTGCAAGTTATGGCGGGCTCTTTGCCCAGGACTCGGAAAAAGAGGTTCTTTCAGAAGAGAGAAGGAACTGCCGTTAAACGCTTGAGCAAGATGCTTGCCCCAGAGCGCTCGAATAAATGATCGGCGTAGGCGATGCGGATTTAAAAAGAGCAGGACGCGTGCCGCGTGTCGTTCTGGAACCAGAAAAGAAAATAATGCAAGAGCCAAAATGGGGTTTAATGCGTCACCAGAAAAAACCGTTTTGAGAGGGGGGTGCTCAGCGAAGCCGACGCCCGTGGACGTCCGAGGCGAGAGAAAGCAAGGCGGAGGGAACCGGGAGCTCTGAAGAGCGCTTGTGCCCGACGGCGAAGCGGAGCGCGACCAGCCCGGCGGTGGCGTGGTTCAGTGGTGCACGCATGGGTAGGAACGGGTTGGCGGTCACCAGCTTCTAATGAGGGGGGGAGGAGGTGTAAAGTGCTTCGGTGGCACAGGCTCCGGCAGCGGAGCTCCGGTGTTACACGAGGTCACTGCGGCCCGCACATCCCCCAGTATCATATTCGATCATGTTTCTCTGTTGCCGGGAAACCGGCCGTACGCTGCCCCCTCCGCGAAATCGGTTTCCACCAGTGAGATCGCGATAACGTGACCGCGGGTGCTTGCGGCGTACGGTAAGCGCGCTTACGGAGCGCGGCGTCTCGCTGCCGGTGCGGCGAAGGTGTCCGTTCGCACCCGGTTCGAACCGTAGCTCCGAGAAGAGCCTTCGGACACGCTTACGGTAACGACGCTGCAGCGGTTGCTTTTTACGTGAACGTCGAACGCTACCGACTCCGTCGGCGACGTTTCGGTCCCCTCTCCGCCGTGGAAGCGTGTTTATTCCCTTCCCAGAATAACGTTTTCTTAACGTGAGCGTTGATCGTTCAGATCCTCACTCCCGTTCTGCAGGATCGACTGTCATTTCATGCTTTGAAAGCCTGTTCAAGATGAAAGAAGCTGCACTAACCTATAAATACTCCTCACCATGCATTGTACGCCTACTCGTTTTTAGGCGGACAGGAAGAGGGTTATTTCTGTCCTCGGTACGTGCTGACAGCCAAAAATCTCACAAGGCAGGTTGTATAAGCTACAGGAAGCTTGTGGTGACTAGCGAGCGTTCTGTGCTCTGCATGGGACGCGTTGGGCCTCGCGTGCAGGCGTTAAGGGCTGCGACCTCATGACGAGCGCTTCCTAGTAGCTTTGCAGCCGCTGGCTGATGAGCGCGGCGGGGGACGGGGAAAAAAAATCGAATAACGCCCACGCAGGTGCCGTGCAAATGACCGTTGTTTCTGCTCCACTCCGACCCGTCCGTCCTGCCCCCCGAGAGGTTCTTCGGATCTTCCATCGTTTCGCTCGAACCCCGAGAAAAATGCTGACTTGCCCCTCCACCCCTGAGAAACCCCTCCCACTCACCCTCCCTTCCCGCCCCCAGCGTCCGCCACAAACAGCAAGAGGAAGTATGTTTCACAAGGAAGGTGTTGTTCTGAAGCCGCGCGTCCTGAGGCCCAGTGTTCGGAGCGTGGCGGAGGAGATCGCGACTCACGGAGGCTTGATGCTCCGGGCGGAGAGCGGAGCGGCGGCGGCGCACGGTATGGTGCGGCTTTGGGTTGTCAAGGGGGGCGTCTTCGCCGCGTCGGAGGTAACGGCCTCTCGGCACAGGAAGCCGCTGGGTAGCGGGCTCGGCGATCAGGGTGGAGGACAGCGCAGCTTCGGTGCGCTTCGGAACTGCATCGGCAGCTTCGCTCTCTCCCATCTGGCGGTTGCCATCTCAGTCACCGGCCTCTCTCCTCTCTGTATTGCGGCTTCTGTTCTCACTCATCTGTGGCTCTCGGGTTCTCGATAACACGTGGCCCTTTCTCCGCCTCTCACGTTTGGCGCTCGACTTCTCTTTCGTTGGTATCCTTCGGCGAGTTTGAGCAGAGGCGACGACTGAGCCCTTTGAGGACTTTTCTGGGACACGGTGCTTCGTCTGAAGCGTTTCTGTTGAAGACCTACGAAGACGTCTCTGCCGTCTCCCCACGCAGTTTGCTGCTCATCTTGCTCGGTGGGACACGCGCTTGCTTCACACCCTCGTGCCTAACTCGTGTGTGTTCCGCCGGTCCCGTTGGTCTAGCGTCCGCCTTGGTGCATACCGCCAAAAATTTCGAAAGGAAACCGAAAGCAAGGCACGACCCAACGTGTGCCGCCTGTGCGGATGGAGAACGGCTCTTCTTGGCCTGTTCGTCTGAGCCCAGGTGAGCGGAGCTGAAGGCGGGTTCCGGCCTTTTCGGGGTGATGGCAGGAGCCCCGGAACATGTAGCCATCGCCCGAGTGTGTCTGTTGTTGTCTCGGTGGGTTTTCCACCTGTGGCTCAGGGTCTGGACTTGGTGAACTGATTTTACTGTTTTCACACGGTTGCCCGTTTTCCGTGCGCCGTCCGTACTTAACCATTCCGAAACCACGCGCTGGTAATGCATGATGGAATACTAACAAGTTTTCTCTTCCAAAAAGATCACGTTCGGAAGGGGAAACTTTGCGTGGCGCGTCGCTAAAGCCGCGTTTAGCGCGAAGGCGTCCCAGCGTCCTCGAAGCGCTGCAGGTCATCGTCTCTTGCATTTTTCCGTTTCGTTCGTTTGGCTCGTTTTCTTTATTGCCCCCTTCCTCTTTAGCCATCGGTTTATTGTTTCTCCCGGAACTTTTTCATGGCGTGGCGCTAAACCGTGAGCAGCGAAGCTACTTAGCGCTTGCGTTGCGTTTCTTGGGGACGGTTCGTCCAAGGCGCCGCTGCCACGTATTGTCAACGACAGGGAAAAAAGCAGCGGTTGTTAGTGGGGCTGCGACCCCACTGAGAAGATCTGTATGGAGGATCTTAGATTCCACATGAAAATGTTATCTACTGCTGCTGTAGCTAGTTTGGGAATTAAAAGTCCGTAGAGCTGGAACCTTTTTGCTTAAAGACGCGAGCAACACAGGTGCTGTACCTTTATTAAACCAAAAAGATTTGTTTTAACTGCATGTTCTTATGCCTCTTTTGTTGACCAAATTTTCTAAAGCTGGGAAATCCATCCTTTGGGTTTTAGGTTTAACTTTTCATACATGTGCCACGTACAAAAAATATACGCGTGGAGATGTATCGTCAGGTTGACGTAGACTCTTGGGAACGACACGGATGGTGCGCTTCCACATCAGCCGCATTAACCTGGAGTTGTTATTGTGACTGAGTGCATCAATCTAAGGGGCACGGTGGCGCAGCGGGTTTGACGGGTGCCCGCTGTGTGGTGTGTCTGGGGTTCGAGTCCTACTTGGCGTGCCTTGTAGCAGACCGGCGTCCCCTGTGGGGGCGTCCGCGCCAGCCTGGCACCTTGCGTCGCTGGCTTCGGCTCTGATTCGCTGTGACCCTGCTTGGGACGAACGGTTTTAGGTATTGTGTGTGTATCCAGCTGGTTATCCTCTGCTCTATTTTCTTAATCTTCTTCCCAGCCTCGCTGTTTTTTGAGAGCAGAATGTCAGTTTTTCACATTTTAGTGAATACAAACACAATGGTGCAGTGGAAGCGCAAGGTTCTCATTGGCTCATCAGTCAAACTGGTGAAGACATTCAGGGAATAAGCAGTGGACCCCGGTTGCTGCGATGGGAGAGATGCCGTGATTGCGTTCCCCTTGTTGCTCGCAGGTATACGTACGATCAGCCGGATCCCTGGATCCCTACAGCTGCTGGAGGAATGGTGCAAATGGCACTCTCCTCCGTTCATGTTGCACTGGCTAGTGAATTCTGCAGCCCCGAGTGTAAAAAGAAGCGGGTGGCTCACAGCATGCACGTCTGATGAGGCATGCGGCTGTGTTTGTCCCTGTTGAGGTCATATGTGAGGCATCCCTCGAGGAGAGACTTCGGAACAGGATGAATGGCCATAAATAAACGGGGATGGAGACAAGTGTCAACTGGGGACAGCTGGTAGGGTTTGGGTTTGGACTGCTGCCTTTGGACCCAGAGGTTCGACTCTCACCTCTGGCTGTAGTACTCTTACGCAAGGTCCTTACCCTAAATTGTTCCAGTAGAAGTGCCCAGCTATCTAAATGGATAAATAAGTGCAGGTAGATTAACATTGTGAGTTGCTTTGGAAAAAAGGCATGAGTTGAATGAATAAATGCCAAAAAAAATGTAAGGGGTTCTTTATAAAAAGCACAATGAAGTCATATCGCAGACCGACCTGGCAAGAAATCACATGCAAAAGTAGATGCTGCAAGCTGAAGCACCGTAAGCGGAGCCAGAAGCGTTTTTCACAGTGCAGGTCAGCTGCTCTGCTCTGGGAATGAACAGGGAGAATGGGGAGCAGCAGGGAGGGGCTGAGAACCACCTCGAAATGCTTATCACAACTATATTTGAGAAATATCTTCACAGCTGTCCTACGCAACGGTTTCTGTGGGCGTTGTGGTTATCGTGGACTTTCCGTACAAATCATCACCAGCGGGGATGGCGTGACTGGCAATCGAAGCGATCTTGGAGTAGGAGTCGGAGAGTCTATCAAGGTGGTTTTGCTTCAATGTCGGCAGGGCAGGGAGGGCAGGAAGGGCAGGAGCCCAAGTGCTAGTATGAACGAATAACTGTACCGGTTTACCAATGTCGCGGATCCTCAATCATGCCGCATCAGATAGAAAGTTTAAGGTTTATGTATTTATTAATTTTTTTCATGAGGTGATGACGGTTCTAATTCCAGTAACTCATTTTGCTATTGCAGCTTTTGTTGTGTCAAAGGTCATGCAGATACAGACCGTAAATGATCTACAGGACATTTAAAGGAAGCACGTCATGGCAAAAAAACCCACTGCGTGTCGTCTCCATCATATATGATGCACACTGCTGTTCATCGCTGGAAGTGTGAAAATAGCCACTTCTACTTCACCGTAGCAGTGTGCATCCTGTCCTCTGCCGTGTAGTTGGCCTCCGTGCTGCAGTTTGAAGGTTGTCTCATTTTATGTGATTTGAAAAAACAAGGTAGTTCAGTCGTTAGTGTCTGTGCAATTGAGTGCAGAGCACAGATTGGAGAAGTGTATCTGTGCGCTGTCACAAATGCAGCGATTCCACATTCGTCGGATGCGCTGGGAATACGGCCAGGAAGAAGCACGTCTGCAACCGCTTCCGTATCTATATTTGTACGTGCGCTACTCGTCAGCTGCGTTCGGTCTAATGTGAGCATCGGCTCTCTGTCCTGCATCGTTTCCGCAGGGAAGAGCCGCTGACGCCGTCATGCATGTGGAGCACCAGCCTCATGGCCTCTTGGGATCTCTCTAGCATCGGGCATGCCATGGAGTCCACAGGTACGTCAAGGCTGACTCCTGTCTGTCACTGGCCTTGTTTGTCTGACTTCATTTATTTTATTGTATTATTGCTTTATTATTTATTTTGCTTTAAGTGTAGAAAGTGCACCTTTGCAAACCGAGTTTAGAAAAATGGAAAATTCAAATTCAGAATATCAGTTTTTGGATGCGTAACAAATGTTCTTTCATTACTTGGTGGAAGGTGTTAAATATTACCATATAAAGAGTGTAACGTGTTGCGCGGCTCGAGCTGCACCCTCCATTCAGCCCAGACTACTGTCACCTGGTTGAACCGGGCTCTGTGGCCACTTCGGTCTCTCCTGCAGGCGGTGGCACCTCCTCTGCCGCCGTGGAGTCGGACATTTACCGCAGCCTACAGGCAGTGCTGCGCGAGTTGGAGGGACAGCATCCCAACAGAGGTGAGAGAACCAAGACCCACTGTCTCCTTCCGTAGACCTCCCAAGACCCGCCTCTGCCTCCCAAATGAACATGTAGGACATCCGTTATACATCGTTGTCGTGTTTCCATGAGGAAGACCCTCTGATGCCATCATGCATGTAGAGAGACACATTTATGCATTTATGTTGACAGTCATCCTTTATATAACCACTTCCCTTACGAAAAAAACGTTACGGCTTATGAAAATACACACACACACACCCACATTTTCTGAACCGCTTGTCCCCTTTGGGGTTGCGGGGATCCGGAGCCTAACCCAGGGCGTAAGGCTGGAGCAGGAGGGGACACACCCAGGATGGGATTCCAGGTTGTCGCAAGGCGCCCCAGGCGGGACTCGAACCCCAGACCCACCGGAGAGCAGGACCCGGTCCAACCCGCTGCACCACCACGCCCCCTGCTTATGATAATATTTGTCCTTTTTTATACAGCAGGTCTTTTATTCTGTACAACGGCACCTTTGCTCTTTACGCTGTTTTTTTTTTACTTCTCCAACTGCATTTCAGCTTGTCTGAGACATTTCGGAACAGAAATGCATATTCGGTGTCTCAAACCTAAAAAGGTTTTTGTCTCTCAGCGATATCATTCTGGTGATTCTGGCTATATCCTGGCTAAATGTAGTATATTAAATTCTATGACTTACCGTAAAAAAAGGTCTTCATGTAGTGATCAAATGAAGGTCATCCAGCATTTGTTAGTGAAACTACAACACTGCCTATAATGTCTTCGTGTCCACTTGTTATGCGGAGTGAAAGACATAGGCAGTGATCATGAGAACTTTATATTATGAATGTACATGAGCTAAATTATTAGAATGTCTCCTTAAAAGATTGAAAAGAAACTACAGATGGCATTGGAAAGGCTGCAAAGAAGAAACCGTGAAGGCAGAGATAAATTTAAAAGGAAAATATACCATTAAAAGACTTTTTTTTTTTTTTTTTTTCTGGGAACCAGTTATTTTTTCCAGAAAGAAATAATGGTAATTCGAGCCCTTCACACCTAGAATTCTCCTAAAGGGGTGATATCATGGAAGAAATTAATGCTGCTTTTTGAGGGAGTGTTGTACATTTACGCTTTTGCAGGTGCTTTTCTTGTTTGATGCTGTCATTTTGCTGGTACAGATTAGTCAGGAGTCTGCCAAAGGAAGTCACATATGAATAGTAAATAAACAGAAAAATGTTACAGATGGCGGGTGAGGGACGACTCATGATTACCCTTAACCAGCACAGTGTTCGTTCGTCGGAATTTTACACGTCCAATACTGATGCGCCGACGCGAGCTCTGGATACAGAGGTGTCTGCTGGTTGAATAAAATGAACTGCAGTAGTAACGTAACCGTCGATCTAGTGGTTAATCACCTGGGCGTGCAGCCGAAATGTCGGAGGTTCACGTCCCAGCAGGGAAACCACTGTTTTGCCTTTGAGGAAAGTACCTACGCTAAGCTGCTTTAATGAATGCGACGCTGTGGGGATGCGTGAACGGTGTGAAAAATTGCCCTCTGCACCAGCCTAAAGAAAGCATCTGCTAAATATACAAAGCGATGCCGTCGAGCTGTCGGGCAGCAACGGATTGTCTGGTACAGAAGCGCAAGGGGGGGGAAGGCACGATGCCTCATTGGGCGTTTTATGGACTAAGTAGCAGTGTGTATGGATGAGTCATCAGTTGCGGAAATAACCGTAAAGGTGTCTGCTTAACAAGTGACTGAGGTGCACAGATTTAGCGTGCTGGTGTTGAGTTTCAGGCAAGGCGCCGACGGAGCTTTTCCGTAACAGCTGCGTGTTTCTCTGAAGGGATGCTGAGATGGACGCTGCACAAGAAGGTCCGGAACAGTCCCTGCTGCAGCATCTCTCTGGTGAAGGTGGCGGTCAAAGAGCTGGAGAGGGTAGGTAGAGCGAATGATGCGCGTCGCCGCCGATCCGCGGCTCTGCGGCTCGCGCCCATTGCCGGAAACTGCTGGGGAAAGCCGTGACCTTGTCTTCGGTTTACAGATGGCCTCGGCAGGTGCTCTAGGGTTCAGCGTATTCTCGCTGTACCGCTTTTAAACGGTTCGGCAAAAAGAATAGTAATTTCGCAACACTTTTCCAATGCTTTATACTCGGTCACTCGCTACGAGTCACCGCTTATCCTAAGGCAGGGTCCTTTTACGTTCACGTAACATTACATTTATTAGGCAAATGCGTTACAGACGCCTAATTTAATCTCTCGAGTCTTCTCGTTCCTCCAGGCGGAGAGGCTGGACTTCAAGATGCACATCATCCCCCTGCTTCACACTTTAATGTACGCTGTTATTCAGGTGTGTAGCCTTGCTTCAGTTCTGCAAGCCCTTCCTGTGGGGAAGGCACCTGTCTTCTTAGTACTATTATTTCCTCCGAATCAGGTGTCTGGTGGGATGGTAGAGAGTGAGATGCTGGCTTTTCAGAGAGATTTCCTGTTTGTCTCCGTCGGGGTCTGAATTCTGTAAGCGATACAATTAATAATGCGGTTCCTGCTTGGCCCGCGTTCCGTTTCCAGCGTGTGTGTGTGTGTTCATTGCCGTTGTTTGTTCGCTCGGATTTGCAGGCCGCCCACGTTCCGGACGACCTGTACAAAAGGGTGTACGACTTCTGCAAGAGGTTGCTGACGCTGCCGCAGCCGTACTGTGCCCTGGGGCTCAGCTACGCTCGCCACATAAAGGCTGAGCTCTCCACGCCAGGTGCCCCCCCCCACTGCCACCAGCTGGCCGTCCCAGAACTCCGAATTTGCCTGAGACCTCAAGTCTGGCTCAGCACCCAGTGTTAGATTAAAATGAGTCAGCAGTGTATTTCTGGAGGGTCAAAAGTAACCCAAAAGTGGTGTCGTCCCCCCCCCCCCCCCACACCACCAATTTAGCAGCCTAATGATCATTTCATTTATTTTACTCAGCAGACTCTCATCTAAAAACTGCACGGACAGAATTTTACCCTTTTACCCCCGTATGCGGCCAGATGCTTGCGAGTCTGGTGTACGAGCGCTTTCTCCATCGCTGGAAGATTTTATGTGAATTTCCACTCTTCTGCCAGCAGAAGTTTAGCCATTACTCAAGTTAGCCCATTAGCCTGTGTTGTTCCATACAGAAGATTCCATCTTTGTATAAAGTGGAAAAATTTCTTATAGCTTGTTTGATTGCTGGATGCATTGGGAGGGAATTTATTCAAATAGTGTGTTAATTAGCTGTATTTCTTCATCTGTGCTTCTTCAAGGCTTGTTGTACCAGAGGATGGTACTTTCAGAGCAGAACCTAAGGACTGAACATTACCCCTTCCAGGAGAGGTTAGTGTCTCTCTCTCTCTCTCTCTCTCTCTCTCTCTCTCTCTCACACACACATACACACACATTATGAGCTGTCATGGTAGCTCTTTGGTTGCCTTTTCACCTGTTGAACTGTGTGCATCTAGAAGCATCGTTCTACGGTTGGGTTCGGTTCTTGTCCATTTATGAACGGGGTTCATTTTCAGTGCGTGCCACAGCTCGGTGTTTCTCTCCCCCCCCCCCCCCCCCACCTCACAGGGTGCTGGTATTTGCGGACCCTGCCGTCTTCTTGGGGTCTCTGGGGGATGCGGTGCGGGGTGACTTGGAGCTGACGGGCGCGTTGCGGGGACCGCTGGCCCACATGCGCAGCGTGGTGCAGCACGCCGTGCAGGCGGCCCTAGGGGACGAGTGTCACGGCCCCACGCTCGCTCACGCCCTCGGGGTGAGTATTCTCATAAGCTCACTCGCGCACCTTTCCCTTCCGTAAAGGACTTTTACGCTCTCGCTCGTCTTCGTGCCTTTCCCGGCTTCCTCGCTTTTCTTGGGCCGCGAGACAGAATCTCGAAACCGATCGAAAACGGGGGTTCGCATTAATTCGTTTTCCTTTTGAAAAGCCCCTTTAAAACAGTTTCTTATAGAAAAGGTATCCTTCGAAACGCCTCGCGTCTTTAAAAAGCTGTCCTTCGCAACACATTCCCAGCCGCGCAGCATCCGTGAATCGCTCCGGGTGTCGCGGGACTTGGTGACGAAAACACATAAAAATACACAGCGACGAATTCATCAACAGGACGCCGACTTCGACTCGGACGAGCGTGTTTTGGCCGCAGCTCGGATGGCCTCGCAGCTGTTTCTATTAATAGCGCGCTGCGTGCTCGACAGGACATTGGCCACGACGTCGAGGCGTACTTCCAGGAAGTGGTGGCGACGGTGGAGCGGAGCGCGGAGGAAGCCCGAGCCGACCGCAGTCAGCACGCTTCTAGGCTGCAGCAGCTGTACAGAAAGGTTCTCGCCGCGGCCCGACAAGGTACGCCACCTAGAGTCGGAGATCGTGGGTGGGCATCGGCAGTAGGTGTCCAACATCGGGGGTCAGGTACCGATGCATGATCACCCTGCGCACTGCGATGCTCACAACGTCCTGCCTCCCCTGCCTCAACGCACACACACACACGATTGAACGTTGCTCCCTGGACTCCCCCGATGGATTTCGTTGCGGTTGTCGCTGCCGCCACAGCGCCGGTGGCCCCCGGACACGCGGGAGGGAGCCGCGTTTGTGTTTTGGGGCTGTTGTCATCCTCTCGCTTCTTCCTTTGCTCCAGAGCCATTGTCCCAAGCCGCCCTGTGCGACACGCCGCTTCCCAATCCGGAGTTCAGCTTCCACCTGTGGAGGGAGGAGGAGGACCTCTGTGAGTGTGTGTTTCCGGGTCACGCGCGGAGGAACGTACGCGACGCCCTTTAGCGGCGAGGGGGCTGTTGCACGCACAAGGCCGCTATGAGTAGAGCGTATGGTCCGATTGTCTTAAACTGGCCGAAATTTAGTTTTTCCTTAACGCTCGTGGAGCGTAAATGAAATTAAAAGGAGTGGAGGACCTGTTTGTTCTGCTTTCCTTTATTGCATGACAATGCGACGCATCATGTTTTGCCAGTTCGGTTCTGCTGAAATAGCGCAGTCCCTCATTTCCATTGCTTTCATAAACTTTTGCAGGGAAGGAGCTGGCGAAATGTATGCGGTCGAGCTCCGTCTCCGAGCCGTTCTGCCTCAGCCAGGACGACTTCGATATGGTGGACCTCCCGGGAGACCTTGGCTGCGGAACCCCTCGCTACTCTGTCATGTCCACGGACAGCGGGATCGAGCGGGACCTGCCGGCGAGCGAGCTCGCGGCAACGGAGCCGAGCGGCGCGGCGGAGCCGGAGGCGTCCCGGCTGACCCGCCGTGGCTGCATCAAGATGAAGCCGTCTGCGACGGAGAGCATGGCGCTCATCCAGGACTCGCTGGAGGAGACGGGGTCCGGTGGGACTCTGCTCAGGAAGGCTGGCGGCAATAGCTGCACTCCGTTCCCCAAGCAGCTGCGACACTTCACCGCCCGTATTGTGATGATGGGTGATGACCGGGTGCTGGGGAGGCTGGCCAGAGCCTACTACTCTCTGAGGTGAATAATCACCCCACCCCACCCCACTAGATTGTCTAATAACACTAGCTTTTTAAGTGACAGAATGAATTCATTATTCCACTGTCACATACCAGTAGAAGGGGGTGCGGCAGGTTTGGCCGGGTCCTGCTCTCCGGCGGGTCTGGGGTTCGAGTCCCGCTTGGGGTGCCTTGCGACGGACTGGCGTCCCGTCCTGGGTGTGTCCCCTCCCCCTCCGGCCTTGCGCCCCGTGTTGCCGGGTTGGGCCCTGGTTTGCCATGACCCTGCTTGAGATGAGTGGTTTCTGTGTGTGAATCCATAAGGATATTCTTACTGTATCCAGTCAGGTTCAGTACCCTGGTCAAGGGTTCTACAGGGAGCTTCACATTGCATGGGGATGGCTTTGACAGGCAGCTTCAGACAGACATACCAGTAGCACTAAACCTGTTGTCTCTTTGTGAAATTTCGTAATGGGAGGCATTTGTTCCATGAAGTCGCCCCATTACATGAGTTGCCACTGTGAGGAGATTGAATTACCATTATATGTTATGGCAGGAGAATGGGAGCGCGGTGGTGTAGTGGGTTGGACCAGGTCCTGTTCTTCAATGGGTCTGGGGTTCGAGTCCTGCTTGGGGAGCGTTGTGTCGGACTGGCATTCCGTCCTGGGTGTGTCCCCGCCCCTTCTGGCCTTACGCCCTCTGTTGCCGGGTTAGGCTCCGGTTCCCCGCGACCCCGTATGGGATGAGTGGTTTGGAAAGTGTGTGTGTGTTATGGAGGGAAAATATAAATGATTTCTAATGTTTGGTGACATACAGTTGGTTCTGCTACTAAGTGAGTTTCGTAATGTGAATCAGCTCATAAGCGATGAGGGAAATAGGGAATGATGTAAGTATAGCGCAAAATGCGCGTTGGCTTATCCGCAATTTTCACCCTACGTGTTCGTGTTTAGCGTCACTGAGTAAGCCAGCTGTACTCAAAGCAAGACAGCTCAACGGCTTGTGGAGGAACATACATGACGCTCAGTTTGCCCGCAGGCATCCTTTTGGAAGTAATGAAGTTCTTAGTTTTCACAAATGTTTCTTGCCACCCAAAAATGAGTAAGCAAGGTGAGAATAATATGCCTAAGGAGCGGGTTTGTGATGCAATTTCAGTTGGTGAGCCTACATGAGAAGCTTGATTGTTATAAAGCGTTCGGAACAAAATGAAGGATCACGTGATATCGTTCGCTCAACTGGCGTAAGAGTCTACATTGTGTTCAATCCAAGTATATTCGCTTTTTCCCAAAGACAGTTCCTGTACTTACTGTAGTATTTTTTTTAGGAATTTAACATTTTTTTTAAAACTGCCAACATTTTTATAGGATTTATTAAAATTGGTAATGTTTCGGTTCAGAACTCGTTTAGGTTTTGAGTGGTTTGCCCCAACCCTAATTTCTCCCTATAATTTATACCCGTAACGCAAGATTTTACATGAACGCACCTATCGCTGTGTAGCGGAAACGTATTTTCTTTTCCGGTGTATCTCAATGCCTTTTGCACTTTTAATTTTTCCAGGAAACATTCTGATAATTTGATTCAGATGTTTAGCAGGCAAAGTTCATAAGATCGCTACATCTTTTGCTTCCGCTGTGTAGAATTACTAAGAACTACTTAACACTAGATGACCTTCATTTGATCCCTACGTTAAGGCTTTATTTACAGAAGTGGTCATCGTCTTCAGGGTGACTTAGAGCATGATACACTAGACAGAGCCAGATTGACACTATTGAGGGACAAAAACTTGTTGGGTTTGACACACCAGGCGTGCACCTCCCTCCCAAATACAAGAGATACAAGTAGTGATGATGCTGGAAAAAATGAAATGCCTTTTGTTATAGTTAAATCACAACATAACGGCGGAAAACACTGTTGTACTCATAAATAAAGGCATTGTGCTAAATAAGGATATGTGTTTCCATAGACACTGTACTGGTTTTTCATTGTAGGGGATCCTGTTACATAAGGGATGAGTGTATCCACATCTGTCGCTTTGTTGCGACATACCAGACTAGATCACCTTTCACTCACCCGGCTCCCTTATTTTCAGGAAAAGGGAGGCGAGGCGTCTGTTTCTGACCACGAGAGTCAACCTGCAGATGTACTACGTTCCCGTCACTAACGAACCAATCATTACCTCTCCTGTCAAGGTAAGCCTGCCTTCGCTTTGGGTCTGGTGCCATCCACCAGTTTGCGAGACTGGACCTTTTAATATGCAGAAGTTCATCCCTCTAACAGCGTGTTCCAACCTCTGGTTTCAGCAGAGCGCTTCGCCAGCGAGGAGCAGCGCTTGTTCTGTAGCTTCCTACCTCGGCATGGTGGATCCTTGGTATGAATGCAACGTAAACAGCCTCGGATACATGATTCCCAAGCTGGCGAAAATGGTACGGGTTTATACCCCTGAAAATGGGATTGTCTTGCAGCACGGAGCTTTAATTAAACGAGTACGATGCCCAAGAGAGCGATACGACGTGTTCACACTTTGTGCATTGGAAGAAGAAAGTTGCTATGAAAGCTATGAAGCAGAAATAAAACTTTTATCGCAGTTGCTTTTTCAAAGAAACTAATGTTAGGGGAATGCAAATCAAATTTGCATGAGGGTACGTGTGTTGTGGCGAGACAAAACGTTGACGTTAGCTGTGGGAGCAGCTCGCGCGCTGCCAGGCGTCCTGGCCTCATGGGCTCGCGCTCTTTGTCGTTACCGCAGCCGTGTCTTGGCAAGCCAGCGGAACCCAACCCGTTCCTGGTGGACGTGATCTCTTACTACATCCGAACTGGGCTGCAACCGGTCTACTTCTCCATCTACTCTGTCAAGGTGCGCATCTTCTGCTTCTTTTTCGGGCGGCATAGCGCCTCAGCCATGCACGTTTTCTATCTAGATATCAGAAATTATATTTCATCTCGGAAGCTACAGATTAAGTCCTTTAACCGAGCGACGCGCTGTAACGTCGTCTGATTTGTAACGGTCGGGCGAGAGCCCTTTCATTTCGCCACCTCTCCACGCTCGCAGATCTCCTTCAGTGACCTGTCCAAGGATCCAGCGGAGGACGTGTTTGTCTCCCACCTGGAGCTCGACTTCCCCGAGTTCAAACAGTTTGCGCCCACCCTCAAAGGTACTGCAGGCACAGATGAAGCAGGGTCTCTGTCTTTGCCACGTAACTATGGCCTTGACATCCTTCAATGCCCTCTCGCCCTCCCAGACGCATCTGTCAGACACAAGAAGAGTACCGCGGAAATATGTGGGGCAGTTGTGTCGGTGAACTACAGGAAGGTAATGTTATTTATGCACATTGAAGTCATAGAAGGTCAAATTTTAGTGGGTTTAATCTGGGTTTCGCTTTCATCACCGTGTACATTCCGCCCTCATTGTTTGCTGCTGCTCACGCCAGGCCTTGATGGTACATCGGTTGGCATTATCTCTTCTCCGTACCTCATTTTGACCTGTGGTTACTGTGTTGTATTTTAGGCTTCCTTAAGCAACAGAGAAGTTGAAAAAGGGATTTCGCTAAGGACATCAGGCGTGCTCATAAATGCGATTCCATCCAATGAAACAGAAGGTAGGGGGTTACAGACACTCTATACAGTACATTAAGTATGGATTCCATTAATATAATGTGGAACGAGTTGTGTTAGTGACCTCCCAAGCAATCTGCCAGATAGGGTTGCCATAGCAACCATTCTGCTGCATTAAACTTTGAAAACCTGCTGTGCTATTATGACTGGTAAAAATGCCTACTTGTTGAAGGTTTTAAGTGACAGAC
The DNA here is from genome assembly GCF_900964775.1 of Scleropages formosus. Classification (NCBI taxonomy): domain Eukaryota; kingdom Metazoa; phylum Chordata; class Actinopteri; order Osteoglossiformes; family Osteoglossidae; genus Scleropages; species Scleropages formosus. The sequence continues at coordinate 20,738,050 of NC_041825.1, forward strand.
CCCCAACCACAGGACCTTTCTCATTTTTAAATATAAACATTATTCATTTCTCAGTTCTTCTTGGGTCTTTTTAATGCATATGCAGTAACGTCGAGATTCAGTTTCTTTACCTCTTGCCCATATTGTCTTTCCTGCAGACCTTGATTGTCTTTCTGTGAGTTTCACTGACCCAAAGCCAAAAACGGTAGGTGTTAAATTCTTTATATATTTAGTATCCTTCCTTTATTTCTGTGTAGAAGGCTGAGTTCATGGCGTGAAATCCCGTTAAAGTCTTTTCCTCAAGCGTTCATGCCCAATATGCTCTCCTAAGCAGAAAGCAGAACCATAAAATAAATTGTAAAACCCTTTTTTTACATTGACAGGAAATGAAAGTCCGAACATGTAACATTAAAGTCAGGACGCTGGAAAACAAGACCTTCACGGTTTGTTTCGACAAAGACTCACGCAGAGTCTTTAAGGACGTTCAAAGGTGAGGAAGTAGTGGCAAAATCCCACCCCACAAAAAAATGTGGCCAAGACATCATAAAATGTTTATACGGCGAATGCATACCATAGACAATAACAAGCTGGTATTCGAAAGCTTGGCAGTTTGACTGCTGTTGAGGAAGTTGCTTGGCTGGAACTCCTCCAGAACGTTGTTTAGCTGGTTGGGTAAAACTGAGATGCACCGTATAGTGGCAAAGCAGACAGTGCTGCTACCTTGCCTCCCCTGGGCTGTTCAGGTATAGGTTCGAATCTGGCTCAATCTCCGCAGAGTTTGTCCATAATGTGATGCTAACCTGCACTTCTGGAATAGGCTCCAGACCGCTGGAACCCAATCTTGGACAGGCAGTCACTGAAATTCAATGAATCGCATTCTGTTGGAGAAGATTACAGTTTCTATATTAACATACCACAAGGCTTCAGAATATTAACTTACACTACAATAAGTTTACACCAGTTTATGGAGATCTGATGAGGTTAAAATTCATGTTTCATCCTTCACATAAATAAGCTGAGGTTACACAAGCAGCTTTGGATGTTTGCTAAGCGATGGAGTAAATACTAACGGTGTTCAGTGAAAGTCAGGATGATTTTAAAACGGTTCTGTCGTCTTTCACTCGCAGTATTGAGGTGTATCCATGTGAGGATCCCGGATACAGTGTTCAGAAGAGCATGAAGAACAAGTTCAGCCTGGGGACAGATGAGGAAGTGGGCCTGAGCAAATACGTGACTAAGGGTCTACCCCTGCCCATCAACACTTTTGCAGGAATCATCCACTGACGGCACGGGGCCAGTTATCGGATGGGACGCAGACGCAAGTTTCTAGTAACTAAAGCACGTGGAAAACACAAATGCATTGCCCCTTGGAAGGTGCTTAAGTCACACCGACTCCAGTGACACACAAAAGAATCTGGTTACCGAACAACAGTTGTAAGAACACTGGCACGTTGGCAGCTATTCAACTTTTCAGAAAATATTTTTAGAGCCAGATTTATTCCTGACAACCTCATTCATTAATAAGCATCATTATTAACTGTTACACGCAAATCAACAGATTGTGTTATGCCGACATAGTTGCAACTGTCATCTTCACAACTGATCTGGGAGCCACGATGAACTGGTTTTCTGGGGTGTGAAGCCAGTTATAGACGCATCAGGCAGGATGCTAATCCCTCGCAGTGACCTCCTCATCTCTGCCAGCCCTTGCGTTGCTCTCGAAAGCCACTGGATTTGGGCCTTGAATTGTTGGATAATGTTACCGAGCCGTTGGAGTGACCGTGACCGTGTATAGTCAGGAAAGCCAGGCTTCGATGTCCCGCTAAAAGCCGCAGGAAGACAACTACGCTGCATCTCCCCAGCTGAGAACAGCTACACCAGCCGAACCCTCCCCGAACAGCTCGTTGGCTCCTGATGCGTTATGACTGTAGCGTGAGAAACTGATGGTTTGGTCACCCTTCTCCACCATGCATGCTGGTGTCCCGCTGGCCTGCTATGAACCTTAAAGGCAGGACTTCACAGAGATCGTCCTCTCTGTCCTAAGAGCACAGCATGGTAGAAGGTAGTGGCATATGCTGGGTTATGCATCAAAGTGTCCATTGACGCTGAGTAGAAAGGTCACATGGGAGGGCTCTCACTGTAGCTGCTATACACCTCACAGGCATTTGGCATGCAAATGCCCTGGTTACCAGCATCTGTTTTGCCTTTGACTTTATACACAGTATCCTGCAAGTGCAATATGGAGCAAGATCCTTGGTCTGGGTGACGATTGTCCTTTTTTTCCACGCGTTTTTTTTCTGACTTCTTCCCATTTTTCACAGCGAAACATTTAATGCGGAAAATAAGGTTTAGTACTTTTCTTAAAAGATGCATCAAGTGTGCCCTTTTAGGGCTTTTAACTTGCGAGGTGTTTCGCTTTCTTAAACCGCCGTGCCTCCGGCTGCTGACATCCGAGAAGATGACTGACTTGTTAAATTGGAGGCACGGGAAAGATTTAAGGAAAAACTGACAGTCGGCACCAAATCGTCTCACTCGTAATTTCTTACCCTTTTTAGCACAAGTGATCTCTTTTAATTTTGCTCCTTTTGTTTGTCACACCTCTTGACTGTTCAGAAAAATATGCACCTGCGTAAACACTGAATTCATTGAAAGGGCCTTCAAAGCAGGTTAATATTGTAGTTGGGATTCGGGGCTCATAAATTGGTGCTACGAGGGCCAGCAGGAGGCCAACAGATATTTAGTCTTAACCTGAAACTGATTCATTAAGGTATCTAGCTGTACAAACGGTGAACTTAGACGCCGTCCTTGTGCCAGTCTGGATACGCATGGTTTCTATATTCCCCGTGATGTACATACGCATTCAAAGTACGTTCTCCCTCTTTCCGTCTGAAGTCCGTGTTCCTTTGTGGGTGTGGGAGAATCCATAAGTTTTTGTCTGCTTTATACTAATTTTTTGTCAGTGTGCTTTAATATTTTACTGCCCAGTTGGGATGGTCGTTAAATAGAACAAATCTAATTTTCACATTCAGCATTTGCACAACATTTTGATTCCCCCCCCCATTAAATGTTATCTATATTGTTTGATCAACGTATTGTATATATTATGTAAATTACATTCTGTTTCATTTTGTAAATTAAAATGATTTTGTAAATAATCATTTTTAAATGCCTGTATATAGTGTTTCTATATAAATTTAAATTTATTTGGAACTGTGTCTTTACTGTTTTCTCTTTCCTTGTCGATGACCAAAACTGCATAGAGGGCAGGGGTTACCGCACTGGTCAAAGCCATCCCCATGCAATGTGAAGCTCCCTGTAGAACCCTTGACCAAGGGACTGAACCTGACTGGATACAGTAAGACTATCCTTATGGAGTCACACACAGGAACCACTCATCCCAAGCAGGGTCACGGCAAACCAGAGCCTAACCCAGCAACACGGGGCGCAAGGCTGGAGGGGGAGGGGACACACCCAGGACGGGACGCCAGTCCATCACAAGGCACCCCAAGCGGGACTCGAACCCCAGACCCACCAGAAAGCAGGCCCTGGCCAAACCCGCTGCACCACCACCCCTCTTTATGGCTTAAATTATTAAAAATGCTTAACGCATTGAATCGCCCTAAACAAATGCATAACCTAAATGAAGGTTAATGTGAATATTTTCTATTACTCTATATTTTCTATTAGTACCTCTTATTTACTTATTTTTACAATACTCATTGCTGCATTATGAAATATCAATACCTCATCTGATACCAATAGTCATATGTCTCTATAGTGTTAGCCTGTTCAGTAAAAAAAACAGACCCAGACATTAACGCTACAAAATATTTTGACCATTTATTAAAATGTATTTCAGATTTTACCGAATCTTAGTAATTAGTATGTATTACTGCCGAAATTATAGCTAATGAAAACGCAAAGTACCAAATAGATAAATGCACAGCAAAACTACATATTATCCAAATGAGCTTTTGACAACTATGCAACCTACTGTTGAAAACAGGCAAATACAAATTCTACCAGATATCAGGTTCAAATAATAGGAAGTTAGACTATCTGTCAGTGCTTATCGAGCCGCAATGACACAGTGGGGTCCCCCACCCACACACTACGGTCAGTTTTAGTCACTAATTCACATGAAACGCAAACATCTTGGGACTGTGGGAGGGAACCCATGCGAACAGGGAGAACGTGAGAACTTCACATAAACTGAGCAGAGATCAAACCTGCAACCAATTGTGTACCAAGGCATTCATGCTACCCCTGCTGCACGCCCCCATTAGGAAGTTATATTTGCATTAATATATGATATTTACTGTACATTACATTTATCCATTTAGCTGATCCTTTTTTCCCCAGAGCAACATGCAATGTTAAGGTGCTTAAAAATATTTCCATGTTTATATAGGAGGCACTGGTGCAGTGGGTTGCACCAGGTCCTGTTCTCCAGTGGGTCTGGGGTTTGAGTCCTGCTTGGGGTGCCTTGTGATGGACTGGCGTCCCGTCCTGGGTGTGTCCCCTCCCCCTCCAGCCTTATGCCCTGTGTTGCCGGGTTAGGCTCTGGCTCCCTGCAACCCTGTATGGGACAAACGGTTTCAGATGAGGTGTCTCTTTATATAGCTGGTTAATTTTACTAGAGCAATTTTAGAGTATGTACCTTACTGAAGGATACTACAGCCAGAGGTGGGAATTGAACCTGCAATCTTTGGGTCCAAAGGCAGCAGTGCTACCAGCTGTTCCCTATGTGTGATAATGTAGTATTATACATTATGTGTGAACTCATTAAAAGTGCATCCCTTAAAGTACTTAGTTATCAGCACAGTTTTTCATACTGTCAATTTGCTTATATACATTACTCAAGTAGCTGCTCAGAAGTGAGAATCAAATTAATATATTTGATCATAGACTGTGTAACATATTTATGTAGCTGTTCAGCAGGAAAGAAATGGGTCTGAAAGCAATGCATTTTGATAACCATAATTGCTGAGAGATGGAAAAATCATTCCATGACATTGGGATGAAAGTGGAGAACCGACACCTTTCGTGCTTTTTGCCCCATCATGAGAGACTACCAAATGGTCAGAGGCGGAGGTGACCAGCGGTCATGCATCTGTGATGATCCTTTGTCATCTCTCATTTTCATACCCATTCAGAATCATCTCTTAATATCACGTTCTTACCCATATGAAGCTGCCTCCCTTTACTATAAACTAGTACTTTCAGTAACTACTTTGATGGAGGCGTTTTACAAAGCTAGATACACCACATTAAGCAAGTAATTATCTACCCATTCCCAAACACAAGCCACTCACACTCTAAAAGCAATTTCGAGTCACCGGTTCACCTGAAACGCGTCTTTGGAACGTGGGAAGAAAACCCCGAGGAAAACGGGCAGAACGTGGAGACTCCACAGACAGAGGTGAATTTCAAGCTTCGTCCAAACGCACAACTTAGGACCTTTGTAAAATTACTGTCACGCGCACCTCGCCTGCACCTGCCTCCCATCGAGGCGGCGCGGGATAAAAAGACCGGGGTTCCACGCCCGCTTGCAGAACCTCACTCAAGTGACTGCAACTCCCATGTGCACCACAATTCCCGACTTTCTGGCTACCAAACTTCACTCCGTCTCATCGTTCATGTCCCTTGCCTCCCACGAAACCCCAAATCCTCATCGCCTGACCCAAGCCTGTCTCTGACTACTGCTTTTCATCCGACTCTTTGGCTTTGGCGATAATAAACGGAACCCGCGACTGGGTCCTACTTACCATTGCCCCGACCTCCCTTATTCCGGCATGACAATTACACGTAACGCCATGTGCCAAAAGCAGCTGACCTCAGCACGTACTGGTGTATATCAACTATCCTGAAAGAGGGGTCACCACAGGCAAATCAAGGGACCCTCATTTAAATACTCAGCAAAGCAGCACTGGCGTGCCAGTTCTTGGAACCAACCAGGTGGGTAATGGCAGCTGTTGGATTTTCAGCTGTTTATTTTCCTCCTGCGGTTTTTTTTTCCTCTTAAAGTGCTTCTTCCAAGTTGGCTGCAACTGGTGTTCATCTCCTCTTAGTGCTCAGACCTACCACCGCACCGCTGAGGTGAAGGTCGAAGATAGGAGGCATTGTGCACCCTGTGCATTAACCCTACGTTGTGTAGGAAACTTCGTTATATTCGATTCATGGGCAGTTTTGGGTTAAAACGTTTGAATAGCTGAACACGGATCTTTAAATCATATGCACAATGTAATCTTAGTCTCTTAGCCACAGAAAATGGGCAAAAACTCCTTAAAAGTGAAGAGATAGATAGACACCTGCGCAGCGGGGCTTCGCTCATTCGGCAGGCAAAAGACGCTCACGGTGGGAAAACAAGCTGAACGAGGGGCAGAAAAATCGAAACGGTAGGATTGAAATAGAGCTCATCTGAAGGGAAAAAAAATATGGTGAAAAATACAGTGATTTTTTGGAAATAAAGTTTAAATATAGGAGATATCAGACTGCTCAGGTGCCATTGTTTCAAACTACAGCTACAGTTTCACTTTCCGTCACTCTCTGAATTGATATGCTTGTTGCTTGGAAGAAAAAAGACTTGAAGTCACATATAAAGACACTTTGTTATGCAGTTCCAGGGCTTCAGTTACTTTACTATTGCTATCACAGCACAAGTAAACGCACCTACCCAGCGAGCCGCACATCACCGCTTCTGTTTACATTTACATTTATTCACTCAGCAGATGCTTTTCTCCAAAGCGACTTCCAATGGAAACTCTGTAGTGTTATCAACCCACACACCTTTTTCACCAAGGTGATTTACACTGGTAGATACACTACTTACACTGGGTCACTCATCCATACATCAGTGGAGCACGCTTTCTCTGTGTCACTCACACACTATGGGTGAACCTGAACAGCATGTCTTTGGACTGTGGGAGGAAACCAGAGCAACCGGAGGAAACCCACACAGACACGGGGAGACCATGCAAACTCCACAAAAACTGAGCGGGGATCAAACCCGCGGCCTCTTGCACCAGCCAGGCGCAGTGAGACAGCACTGCTACTCGCTGTTGCCACTCTCGCTCAGATGATGGGGGGGGGAACGCCTGCAGTTCACCAGAACCAGGGTTAGCAATCATTCATTTCCCGTATAGCAATTGTTAAGACATGTTCCCAGGGAAGAACAGAATGTCATTAAAGCTGTGTTCACTTGCAGGTCTCCTCACATCAATAATGGAGGGGGATACACCCGTTTTAATGAAACATCAGGCCAGATCAAATCACGTACTGTTCTTACACCAGAGCAGATTGGGTTCCAACGCCTTTCCTCGAACTTCAGTGGGCCGCGTCTGCCCTCCCGTATGACGGGGGTACAGTTTAAGTTTTGGTTCGGTAGTTTTCTAGAAGAATTCAGTAAGGTCTGTGAATTCTTTTAAGAGGCTGTCCTATCACTTATCGACAGTTTAGGCTGGTTACTTTGGTATCAACAACAGTAGTCAATAGGTAAAATTTCAAACAGGTCAAAGCTTTAAACAGTGGACACGCCTTCCCGAAAGAGCCCGAACCCTGGTGAGTTTCCAGCGCAGAGACCTGATTTGAACACTTTTTTCATACTCTCATTTCACATTTTGCACTAGGCTTCTATATCGCTAAAATTTTTGTCCTGCAAAAACAGATAATAGCGTTTATACATTTTATTTGTAAAAAAAAAAGCCACACTCTTTTCCTAGATTTAATTGTCAATTAAATTTCAGTTAGTTTCCTGTGCTATGCAAAATACTTTAAGCTCAACTTTACAACTTTCAAGAGTTTTTTTCATGCTTCAAACATCGTCAGCAAGGTGATAATATTATAATTCATAATAGATAAGTACACGTTCATGGAGGAAAACTTGATGCCTCTGCATACCCTACGTCTTTAGCAGCCCAGAACAGGACATATGTGAGAACTCTCACAGCTCCAGGAGTCACAAGAACACATGTTCCCTATGTGACTGCAGCTCCAGTTTGAGCTCAGAGTGGAAGGGCAGCGATGAGTACAGGTTGAGCCACAAGCGACTCCACTCTGATGGGGAACAGCTCCTGGATCCAAAAAAATGTTGTGGCTCTGAGAGCGACATGCAGCCACGCCGGTGCCATGATACATGGGATGCCATTCAGTGGTACAGAACGTATACGTGTCTCCATCGCAAAATGTGCTTCTCACAAAGCACGTGCCAGAGCGTGCCCAAGTTTCTGTCAATACAGCATTTCTGTCCTTTAAAACAGTTCCCTGTTTCAAGCAAAATGCTTTAAACCTTCCTTTACAGCGATACTTTTTCGTGCTTCTCTATTATGTAAAAACTCAAAATCCTATTTTTTTATTTTTATGTTTGACAGTTTAATTTTTCCACGGTGGTGCAGCGGGTTTGACAGGGTCTTGTTCTACGGTAGGCCTGGGGTTCAAGTCCTGCTTGGGGTGCCTTGTGAGAGACTGGCATCCCTTCCTGGGTGTGTCCCCTTCTCCTCTAGCCCTATGCCCTGTGTTGCCAGGTGAGGCTCCGGTTCGCCTGCTCTCTGGTGGGTCTGGGGTTCGAATCCTGCTTGGGGTGCCTTGTGACAGACTGGCATCCCCTCCTGGGTGTGTCCCCTCCTCCTCCAGCCCTACACCCTGTGTTGCCGGGCTAGGCTCCGGTTCGCGGCGACCCCACTTGGGACAAGCAGTTTCAGTCAATGTGTGTGAGTTTAATATATCCATGTTTAAAATGATAGAGGTCTTCATATTTCTATGGTTGGCCTTTATATATTAATTTTGAAAATGTTCTAGATCATATTCTCTTTGAAAAGGTGACATTTTATTAATCTTCATTCCCTTGGAGAGTCTTGTTGGATCACTAGTGGATTAATGTCACATTTTGCAGGGAATGGCTTGCCAAAGTTCAAGAGTAACCACAGATGTTCTTTGAATGTCCTCAATGTGGAGGTGAACCATCAGGACTGATCTCTCCAGGATAGGCAAGGTTAAGATGAACACATCTAATAGGTTTTGCTTTGTCTAGAATAAAACCTGCTGACGGCAACTCTCAGAAACTTGTAAAATGCTACTCCTGTGTGCATAATGTAGACCCAGTGCAACAGGGCTTGGTATATCAAACAACGACTTATGAAGTGGTCAAAAATCTTGGACCCCAACTTCTGCATTATATTGGATCTATATTTCATCTACAGTACCTCTGACAGATTAGTAATTTTAGAGAGAGCTTTGGCTGACTATGCAGGAAAAAGATTTTCCTCTGTATTATACACAGATAGGGTCATTTCTAGCTGAGTGCAGGTAAGAATTTACACACAAACATCGACCGAAGCTGTCTGTCCCAAGCAGGGTTGCGGTGAGCCAGAGTGTAACCCAGCAACACAGAGCGTTAGGCTGGAGGGGGGAGGGGACACACCCAGGACGGGACACCAGTCCATTGCAAGGCACGCCAAGCAGGATTCGAACCCTAGACCCATTGCATTACCACATCCCCCTAGGTAAGAATCTAGTGAGAATTTAATTTAAGAATCAGGTAACAGTTCAAGAGTAAATGCAAAATGCTAAAAAATGCGATTGGCAAACATTGTGCAATGACATTTTTTGAAAACAAATGGGTTTTTGTGATACTGTAAATGTATATGGATATGTATTTAGGCCTCTGCTAACTTGGTGTATTTTTTCTTGTTCTTTCAGACCTTGGATGCTATAAGTAAGTTCTTGTGCTGTAAGACACCACTTTTTTAATAAAAGACTAACATTGTGGAAACTCACAATTGTGTTTGCGAATAAATACTGTATTTTTACCACAGAAAAACTGGATTTTCTTAACAGTGAAATGAAAGGTTTTTATTTGCTGTTTACCGAATAAAACTAGCACATGTAAAGAAAAGAACTGAAATGTATTAAAAGGGTAAATCAGAGTTAACATCTCTAGTGCTCCTCAGGCTCACCAGTTTCTCACTTATTAGCCTATTAAAGGGGTCCTGCTCAACCTTGCTTCTCACTTTAAACAAGATGACATTTAGGAAGCCTCCTGTGGGAATGACCCTCGGGGCTGCTGTCTCAGGAAGCATCGCAGCATCTACAGGAGTGAATGTGATGGAGCAGGGTAGCGCATCTTTTGCTCATAACTGAGAAATGGTTAATGGAGTTAGTTTCACTTCTTTCTGACTAAAACCACGAGGCACCAAACGTGAATGGGTGGGAAAATTCCTATGAATCCAAATGAGCGTTGGCCAGGTCTGACATGTTCTTTTGAAAGCAAGCAAATACAGCTTTCTATGAAACATGTCAAGGAACAATAATAGGAAGTTGGTCCAAAATTAAAATCATGCATTACAGTATGTGGTCATCTTTTTTCATATCACGCAGCCTGTTTGTTTCGCTTTAGTCTTGCAACTGCTTTCACAATGTTCCTATCGTTCTAGTTTTTAGAAACAGCCTTACAACAAAAGCATTTGGGTGTGACACGTAAAAGAGGATAAAACACTCAAGCACTACACTTTTTACATGCAACAGTGTGTTCACAGAACAGCTCGCATACTGTGATTTACATAGATTTTTTTTTACCGTTACTGTAGGTCACAAAAAGGGAGTTTCATGCAACTTCCAGTCACCGTCACGGAGATACCTATAGGGCATACAGCGACCTGGTTATCATAGGGGGTCAGAGCAGGAGGGCCATCAGTGCTGTTACTGAGGCTGTGAAATTTCCTTCGGGATGAATAAAGTTTTATCTTATCTTATTTGCTCGGGCGAGAGGGTCTAGTGTTGAAACTTGAAACACCCAGCAACCCAAGGTTACTTTGCTATTTGTACATTCAGGTGTATTGCTAGATGTCTGCAGTAAAAACACTCAGCTTATGGTCATGTTGAAGAATTTGACGAGTCTTTCCCAGTTTGCCTGCACTACTAAATCTGGGGGTTTTATTAGATGATTTTTTTTAAGCATTGATTTTTCCCCAAGGCTACATCATATCACTTAACTACTTTCCATTAATGCCAACATAAGAAAATAAAACAGTGCTCAATAAATTTATCTGCTGTGGAAATTATATGTTGAAATTACACCATTTGGAACTTGGTTTATCTCATAGTTCAGAGAGAAAAAAAACTGGCAAAGGGCATCAATCAATTACATTTAGTTAGCTGATGCTTTTCTCCAAAGCAACTTAGAATGTTAAGGTTACAATCTCCTACCCATTTATACAGTTGGGTAATTTTACCGGAGCAATTCAGGATAAGGACCCTGCTCAAGATCACTACAGCCGGAGATGCGGCTCGAACCTACAACCTTCGGGTCTAAAGGCAGTCGCTCTAACCACTACGCTACCAGCTGCCAATTACAAAAAATTACAGGCAAAATTTACTGGTGAGGAAATATTTTAGTTTAACGGCAACAAAAAATGATGAAGTGATTGCACAGCAGAGGTTTCCATTGAATCTGTCAACGTGACTGGACCTGCGAGTGAGAGGGGCGGGGCTGGGAAAGGGGCGGGGTGGTGGGCGTGGCTAGACGTGCCATTCCAGCCGTTTGCCAGTCCGCTGAGATTCTCTGCGTATTTTAAATGTTAGTGCTGTAAATAAGATCTATTCCACTTTCCAGCTTCGAAAAACAACATTAACAAAATTACGCTGTTTTACTATAATCTGAAACTGGGTTTCTTTCAGATCACGACTCATCTTAATCTGATGTTATTATTTATTGTCTGATTTTCAAGACTGACTTCGCTCGGGTTTTCTGGCCTTCATCTTGTGTTCTTTGATAGACGAGGAGGAGGCAAGAGGTTAGCAAAATACTCTTAAACAAGCTGATTGCGCTCAGAGCACCTCCGTTGATTTAGCATCGGTAATACCTGGCAGCCTGGTGCTTCCCCGCTGTCACCTCATTTTTTTACAGTACATTTCTGAAAAGCTCGCTTTTCTCTTCAGATATTCAAAACGCGACCCCTTCCGTTTCACGCGTCCCCAGACTCCACTCGGCGCGCGCTTCCGCACTTCGCTCCACGCTTTGTGCGCGCGGACCGCGAGGTGGCGCAACGACACCGCCTTCCCGTCTTTCCGTCCTCTCCTTCATCCGTTCGTTCATTCATTCATTCGCTGTCAGTGTCACGGGAATTTGTGCTCGCCCCAGATCCCGCACATGCGAAGCGACCTGGCGTGGTGGTGGACACCTGCAGCTCCAGCTGAGCCGCCATGTGTCGCCGCGTCTCCAGCAGCAGTTGTGCTTTTCAGGGCATCTGAGCGGCTCATCCGTGAAAGAACGCAGGCAGCGCTGAAACGAACGCTGCTGCCAGTGGTGCTGGGGATCGCCACCAACTTCGTTCTCGTTTCAGTTTTCTCCTCTCTTCGTGTGTTGACGCCGGGCCGGACATGGAGGAGAAGGAGCGCAGGTCGTCCCGGCAGTACGGCGCGCTGGAGCGGACCGCCTGGAGCGCAGACCCGGCCGGAGCAGGTAGGGGCACTAGTCAGTCTAGGGCTGCGTCCGCGCTGCGCTTGGCTTGAATGATGGCGAAGACACAGCAGCGCCTGCGCCTCCTGTCACCGTGTCTCCCTCCGCAGCGCGGGGCGCTCGGTCAGTGTGGCAGGGGGGGGCACTTCTTCGGAGGGGGCCCAGTTTAACGGCCAGCCGGGATCGCTCTTCTTTTTTTTGTATGAACTTCAAGGTGTGCAAGTGACGGGTGACACACCCCAGCTCGGCTGGGACTGCGGGCACGGTCTGTCTCGTGCATTTACGATCACACAGAAATGCTGTCTTTTAAGAAAAAGCCAGGGACGAATAAAAACAACAATAAAAACTACTCTTATTATTATTATTGTGATGATGAAAAATAAATGCGCCGTGCGATAGTATTGAATTTACCGAGTACGTCCAGTTAAGGCTGGATTTGCAGTTTCTTTCCTTGTTCTTCGCGGTCCTGCTGTTATAAGTTTTTTTTGTTGTTGTTTGGTTGGTTTTTTCTCTTTTTTTTCTTTTCTTTTTTTTTTTTTTTTTTTTTTTTGCCGGCTGTCCGCGCATGTTCTTGAGCGCGTGCGCGTCGTCCCTGTGCGCTGGTGCCGCGCGCGCGCGCACCTGCCGCCGGAGACGCCAGCGGCACCAGCGCAGCGGAACATGATGCGGAACGTGCGTTCGGCGCGCTGCGAAGAAGGCGGCTGTGAGCGGCCCGCGTGGGAAACTCCGTGGACCCCCCCCCCCCCCAGCCGGCATCCCCTTCCCGAAGTGCGCATCTATATCACTGATCTGGAGGATCGATCGGGACTGCGGAAACCAAACTTGACATGGAAATGTGTGAGAAGGGGGGGCATCTCTTTAAACTGTTTCAGTGGCTGCGCCTTATTCAGTGTGAACAGTGTCATATAAGGACTGACATGTTTTGTGTTGCACTTTGTCCAGATGGTCTCGGAGATGAAGTTTTTCTCTCTTCCTTGCTGCCTGTTCTGTAGCTGCTGTGACCTGCTGCTGAAACATAAGATACCAACACAAGAGCCACATCCTTTATCCTCTGCTGCCTTGAGTTCGGGCAAAAAAAAAAAAAAAATCCATTAATAATACACTGTTGAGCGGTTTATTGTCGGCCTGGCAAGTATTCTGGTTCAAGTGGGTCTGAACAGGCAATGTTTTTAAAGGAAATTCACAAGCAACTGCTTTGGTTGTGAGGGAATCGAAGCTTATGGAAAAAAAGGGTTCACTCCATTTTAAGAAATACCCTTAACGAAAAGTTTTATTAGTTCCCCTCTGCTTTGTCGATAAGCTACAACCCATGTTTTTTTTTTTTTTTCGGTAAAGTTGTGGAATGTAAACTGATTACTCTTACATACTTTGCTAGGAAATGTCTTTTATTGTTATGGTCAGTGTTCCCACTGTAAACATGTGGATGATGGAGGTGGTTACTTTACATTTATTCATTCGGTAGACGTTTTTCTCCAAAGCGACGTACATCTCATAGAAAATACAATTTGTGCATCACATTATGAGAAAGAGAGACTTACAGACGTGCGATTCTTAAGTACCGTTAGTTTCTTTCCTTCACCATTTGAACCAATGTTCATCACATGAGTAGCTGCATAAAACTTTATCACAATATCCACAATTCCTGATCACCTTCCTAATAATTTTTTTTTTTTTTAAGATACATATAACCCCATTTATGTTACATTATGGAAGTAGCTCCATAAAGGATCCAAGCATGATCTTAAAGTTATAGTGCATGAACATTTATACCTTACTTGAACTTAAGAGATCATGGGCGAAGTGAGTCCGGAAGAGGTGAGTTTTCAGACCCTTTTTAAATGTAGACAGAGATTCAGCAGTTCTGAGTGGGGGGGGTGGGGGGTCGTTCCACCACAACAGAGCCAGAGCCGAGAACCTCCGTGCTTTACTTTTCATGCGTGGGACCACCAAGTGAGTAGACGAGCACAGGGGTCTGGTTGGGGTGTAGCGGATGATCAAGTCTTGTAAATAACTTGGAGCAGTTCTGTTGATGCTTTTGTAGGCAATAACCAGGGTCTTCAATTTTATGCAGGCAGCTATATGAAGCCAGTGCAGAGAAATGAGTAGAGGAGATACGTGGGAACGCTTTGGCAAGTCAAACACAACTCGTGCAGCAGCATCGTTCTGTATCAGCTGCAGAGGTTTGATGGCAGTAGCGGGAAGGCCGCACAGGAGAGAGTTGCAGTAGTCCAGATGGAAAGTCACCGTGGCCTGGACAAGTAGTTGGGGAGAGTCAGTTGTGAGGTCGGGACGGATCCTGCGAATATTATGCAGGATGTATCTGCAGGACCGGGTTGTGGCTTCGATGTGCCGAGAGAAAGATTGACTCGGGTCTATCGTCACTCCCGGACTCTTGGCCGAGCAGGTAGGCAAAATGAGTGAGTTTTCCAGTTTGATCGATAGATCGTGACAAGAAGACAGGCAGTTGGGAGTTGAAGGATCTGTGTTTCGGAGAGGTTTAATTTTCTTCTGTCTGAAAAACTTGAACTGCATGACAATTCAAAGGAATTCCGGAATGCCTGGACACCCTTCTGGAATTATTATATAGTGGTATGTAGTAACACCTGCGAAAAACTGTAACCTTTTCACCTTTTGCCCTTGTTTTTTTGTATGTGGCTGTATTCTCAATTACTTGGTGCACCGATTCTGCCTCCGTATTGCCGTGACCCAGCGCTCTTCATAAAACTAAAAAAAAAAAGCAAAGTAGTTTTTAAACAGCCATTGATCTCAAAGTCTTAGTAGGGAATGTGTGGCGCTTCCTTTCAGCTGGAATATCCACGTTTCCTCCCTGAAGTAAAACCTCTCCCAAAGGCTTGTAGGAGGGGTCATGCTGTCTCTTCGGGGCATCTGTGGGATGCGTTTTCTGCCCGAGTAATATTGTTATAGTTATGAGTTAATTCCTTAACTGATGTTTTTAATCAAAACAACTCGGTATATAGATATTTGTACTGGAGAATTTCAAGGTAAATACCTTGCTCGGGAGTACAGTACTAGAAAAGTAGGAATAGTGACGATTCCATCAATGGCCTTCAGGCTGCAAGTCCCTGACCTTCAATACTGTGCTGTCACTACCCTTTGGTCATCTGGATCACTGACACACACTCCAGCCACTTTGAAAATATATTAAAACAGCACACAAGTGTTAAGAGACCTTTTCCTGAGCTTTATTTTAATACTGTGAAACCCAGTTCTTGGTGGACTGAATGGTACATGTCTGTCACATTCTGTTTCCAGCCCAGATCTTTTACTTAGGTGGACCCCACACACACGTTGTCTGGACCCCCATACAGGGTCGCGAGGAGCCAGAGCCTAACCGGCAACACAGGGCCAAAGGCTGGAGAGGGAGGGGACACACCCCGGACGGGACGCCAGTCCATCACAAGGCACCCCAAGCGGGACTCGAACCCCAGACCCACCGGAGAGCAGGACCCGGTCAAACCCACCGCACCCCCTCTTAGGTGGACTAGTTAGTAGTTAATTGTCTATAACGTGGGGTGCGCAACATTTTAATTCATGACTCGCCGAGACGGGAAATGTGATTTGAGCCACTCGCTATTTACTCTGACAAAGCAAGAGTTGAGGCCAAGCAGATGAGCGCAGCTTTCGACCCTCTGCAGCCGGTCGGGCGCCTCGGATGCGTGCTGCTTTATTCGTGCTTTTCCCGCCGAAGCGCAGCCCAGAGAAAAGAAGCATTTCACGATTACACGGGAAACCTTGAAATGCGCTAAATCATGACAGCGCCGTCAAAGTGGCATAACCGGTGAAGCGCTGGAGTTCAGAGCTGGGAGATGAGTGGGACTCTCTGTGCTGCATGGTCCCCAGCGGGACCTCCCCCCGTGGGACCCTGATATACACATGCTGGCGTGATCCGTTTGCCGTGATCTCACCGATGGGCTGTCGCGTTCATTTCATCTTGACGGGCCGAAACGCAACAAACCCGCATCTCATTTCCTATTTTTCAGTTTTTTTTTTTTTTTTTTCCCCTATTCTTATTTTGATCGGGCGGCTCTCGGCTCCATATTGCTTTCCGTCGGCCGCGCCGCGGCATTTATCTACACGTATTCCTTCATTTTGATTTGTATTATATTACATAGTTTATTATTCATCAGCTGGGATTCATCGCTGTTTCCGGGGATCGTAACAGGTTCCAGCTGCCTGGCGCTTTCGCTTTGCTTCAGCGCAGCTCTCCTTGTGTTCGGATGGAATCGCTGTCTGGAGACCCGAGTGTTTGATTTTGGTGTGATTGAAGGGAGTCCATTTTTTTTTTTAAGTCAACATTGATATTGTTGCTTTCTCCGCCAACGTTTAACGTGTTACCCCAGCCAGGAGCTCTTCTTTCCGCGCAAGACGCCTTTCTTTAATTGACCATAATTTCATCATGCTTCCGAGCGACTCGGCCAGCAAAAGTCACTCATCTCGACCTAATGCCAGGCTTCTCAACCCGTGCTTTGGTTCGAGTCACAACCGCTTTCGTTCGGCACCCGTCGACGGCAGCTGCGTGGATGAGTTGGCGGAATGACTTTGGGAAGGGAAGGGCTTGATCTTGGGACGGGGTATCTTTACTTACTGCAACATTAGCACGTGCTGAGATGCCGCGAGGGAGCTGCGAAGCACCTGCCGGCTTTGTGCTGCGACTCGTACCATGAGTCCTCGGCACGGAGGGTGGTTGTCAGCAGTCCACCCGAGGCACATCTGACTCAGATCCCCAGAGGGGAAAGGGACGTGTGATTCCACACTCCTGCCTGGAAGCCTGAAGCACGCACGCTCGTTGACTCTCTCCGTTCATCTCGCCCTGTATCTCTGCAGCACGCATCTGTTTTGTGTTTGCACTATACTACACGGTTGGCGATATAGATGTTTTTGTTTTATAGTCGTTTACGTGTTGACAGTGCCGGGAAACCCTTTTTCACATGTATCTTGCAACAGCAGGAACAAGAAGATATCGCACAGACTGTGCTTCCAGCCATCCAGTGTTTCCTGCACCACTGGTCTAGGGTTGATCTGTGGTGTGAAATCAGCTGTGTTAGTAAAAAAAAAAAAAAAAGGTAAAACTCCACTGAGACCCTGTCATTAAGTTTGTGACGCAGCTCTCGTCATGATTTTAGCGGTAGAGGTCACAGGAGGGTGAGCTAACGGCTGGCATGGTGGCACAGCGGGTAGCAATGCTGTCTCATCAGCGCCTGCGTGGTGCTAGAGGACATTTGTTTGATCCCCGCTTGGCATCTGGGGAGTTTGCATCTTCTCCCCATGTCTGCGTGGGATTCCTCAGGGTGCTCTGGTTTCCTCCCACAGTCCAAAGACATGCCGTTCAGGTTCCCCCATAGTGTGTGAGTGACAGAGAGAGTGTGTTCCACTGATGTACGGATGAGTGACCCAGTGTAAGTAGTGTATCTGGCAGTGTAAGTCACCGCAGTGAATGAGGTGTGTGGGCTGGTAACACTACAGAGACTTCATTGGAAGTCACTTTGGAGAAACGCATCTGCTAAATAAATGTGAAATAATGCTGCAAAACAAGCTTTTCTGTCCTTCTCAGGGCAAATTTGAGTTAGAGCCCATGTTTAGCAGTAACAAAGGGGTTTGTGGGGGGAAAAGTCTTTGAAGGTGATTCAGCAGATGGAGTCAAGCAGCAGGAGAGTAGACTTTCACATCCGATCTGAAGGCCACCTGCCTAAAGAGCAACTTCATAAGGAGTTTGGAGGCTAAACAGCAAAGCATAGGAATAATACGTCACATCGTAGACTAGGGAAAAGGAAAGATAAATCATAACTCTTATTTAATGCACACAAACACACACAGGATGAAGCCGCTTGTCCCGAGCGGGGTCGCGGCGAAGCAGAGCCTAACCCAGCAATGCAGGCCGTAAGGGGGAGGGGACACACCCAGGACGGGACGCCAGTCCATCACAAGGCACCCCAAGCAGGACTCGAACCCCAGACCCGCCAGAATGTGGACTCAGGCCAAAGCCACTGCGCCCCCCTCTTGTTTAATGGTACACACATTTTTACAGTACGATCGTACAACACATTTTTGTGTTTCCGTCCAGGATCAGAGGCTCATTAGCGCCGATGAATGTTTTAACGGAAACCGTTGCTGCAGATGAAGAGCAGAATCGGCTGATGCAGACTTGCCGTCTTGGAAGCTGTTGGATTTCTCATTGAGCAGGAAAGCTCGTTCTTTTTTTGACTTTCAATATTGATCTGGCCATTAACAGATTTTTTTCAAAATAACCTTGGACAAAGCCCAGCTTGCGAGACTGTGATAAGCATTGAATAAATGGCACTGGTTGTGACAGTTAAAAGAGTGTGTAATGTGTTGCTACATCCAGATGATGTGGCAGGGTGCCTGCTTGCTTGCCGTGATCCTGTTTCCGCACTCGCATCTATGAAGTGGACCGTAGTGCTCCTGTCCTGTTTTTGAGCGTGAAAGCCTGTTTGGTGTCACTCTCGCATTCTGCCTCCCCAAGGTCTCTCCGAAACCCCTACTCTCAGTGCCGAGGTGTGGAAACCAGGGAGTTTGCACAACCCCAGATTTTTGTGATTGGGAAAAGTTGTACATATGCTCAGTCTTTCAATGGTCAGAACTATGTGTAAAATTGAAGTACATGAGAAAGACACACACGTTGACTGAAACCGCTTATCCCAAGCAGGGTTACAGCGAGCCAGAGCCTAACCCAGCAGCACAGAGCGTAGGGGATACACCCAGGATGGGACGTCGGTCCGTCGCAAGGCACCCCAAGCGGGACTCGAACCCCGGACCCACCGGAGAGCAGGACCCAGCCAAACCTGCTGCGCCACCGCACCCCCGGATGAGAAACATTAAAGTCAATTTTAATCATTCTTAGCATTTCATTTCCCCCACTTTTCACCACCTACTGGAATGTAGAATATAATGCTGCATATAACGATTTGGCTTGTGCTTCCTTTAATTTTCTCTCTTCATGAGACATCAACAGGAATTACCTGTGTTGTTTGGATGAGTCACTGCCTGGCGCTGCGCTTTGAAGGATGTGATAATTGTGCTCAAGTGGAGAGCCTGTGCAGTCCCTCAGCATATACGCTTTTACTTCCCGGGTGGATGTTCCCTGCAGCCGTGGATCACCACACCACTCCGCCACGGGTGGAAAGTGCTGGAAAGTCCGCGCTGCAAAATGACCATTTATTATATGGCGGTCCAGTTCCGCCGTATGAAATGACCCGCTTCGTAGCTACCGCTCGACACATTATGAAGCAGAGTTTTCCTGTAAGGCTCTTCAAGAATTTCTTCACTGTTTTCATCACCGCAATTCCAGAAGATGCTTGAAGTGTTTGGTGCACCTGGCATCCAAACGAAATTGGTGCGCGTTCCGCTGCTGCAGGAAATTATGAGAATCTTACCCTTTTCGCTTTTTATGGGTGATCTCTTGGGATTTGTGCTTGCAGGTCGTGACGCGATGTGCCGTGTCTGCCGGAGGAGCTTGTCCTCGTCGATACGCAAAGCCGTTGAGTCACGAATCACTTTGACCATCTGTTATGGCTCTTTGTCTCTCCCCTGATTATTTACCCGTCTGTATTGTGGATGCTGTCGATCAAGGACGTGATTGGAAACCGAGCTTCGGATTCTCAGTGCTCCTGAATCTGCTCTTTTCTCTCTTGTCGTGTTTTAATTGTCAGGAGAGATCCAACCGGAATTAAACACAAGACACTGTTTGTTCATTGTCTCTTTGTGTTCGTTGTTTTCTCCTAAAGGGGGTGCGGTGGTGCAGTGGGTTGGGCCGTGTCCTGCTCTCCGGTGGGTCTGGGGTTCGAGTCCCGCTTGGGGTGCCTTGCGATGGATTGGTGCCCTGCCCTGGGTGTGTCCCCTCCAGCCCTTCGCCCTGCATTGCTGTGTTAGGCTCCGGCTCCCCGCAGCCCCATGTGGGACAAGTGGTTCAGTGTGTGTGTTTTCTTGTAAATATGTAATGTATCAGTAACTTCCTTCGTAGAATAAAACCGTTATCCGAGTCTTTTTTTAAGGTGCACACTTTACCTTTATTTGTCAGATCTATGCTAATCCCAAGGGCCACAAATAAGATCAACCGCGAGATAAGTAGGACCATTTTAACAGTTGATATGAGAACATGAAGACAGTAATGGAAACAAGGAAAAAACTCTTTTTTTCACTTCCATTTTCTCCTTGCTATGTCATGTTTTCTTTTTGATGTTGATATAATAAGTGAGCAACTGTTTTTAGGGACAAGGTGGCCATGTGCCAAGAGACCTCCTGAAAAGCGTGCTCGCTCTCGCCGAAATGCCAGCCCCGTCTCTAGGGTCCGTGAGCCGTGGAATCGGCGGCCCGCCACTTTGGGATCGCTCACACGTTCGCCGCCTGTCAGATTCGGGCTGACGAGCAGCAATTACCACTTTGTGCTCATACCCCTAGGGTTCCTACACAGCCCTCACACGCTGGGCGCGTACATGATGGTATGCCTGCACGCCCAACTTCTGAAGCGAAACTCAAGATTAAAGTAATGGCATACATTTTCGAAAACAGTGTTTAATTTGTCTGAAAGCTCAAGGATAGGAAATCTGCAGTTTTTGGATCATTTTAGGCGGGGGGGGTGACAGATATGTCTGACGTCTCAGCTTTGTCCTACATCCCTCTTTTTCCTGGTGCACAAATGAACTTCGAAAATATTTCCGCTGTTAAATATGTATTTTTAATACCCATATCCTTGACCACAAAAGAATGAAAGCTGAATTGTATGGATGCCAGGGCAGATCCATCCTGGACTGACTTTCACTATATTTGCATGTGACACTGGAGGTTTATCTCATGCGCTTCTACGTCATGCCTTTACTGAGCTGATAATTTAGGACACGCTTGTGCGTTCAGTGTTAGACAACAAGCTACCCAAACCTCCTTATGGTAAGCCATGGTTCTGGAAGATCCAGGAAGAGCATAGCAGAAAGGATTCTTAGAATACTATGTCTCGAACCCTCTTCCCAGAGCAGGGCTTTGCTTCAGATGTTAGATGCATTTGCTTCGTAGACCAATCAATGTTTTTTTGAGTTTTTTTGAGCCTTCCGGAGGTGTCGTGGGCCTAATTCAATGAAACGTCGACGAAGGGAGGTGCCTACTTGACAATCTCAATGAAATACCCGTGTTGGTACGTTGTGGTTGTGGTTAAGAAAGGAAGTCAAGCTGCTTGGTCTTGAGTCATGGAGATACGTTATCAATGCTGGATGTTTTTCTCTGTGGCTTCATGGCGGGTCAGTTGGACTCGGTCCTTGTGTATAGCCGTTGTAATATACTCATGGGCTGTAACATGTTGCCCTGCGTATCTTGAATGTGGGGCGGCTTAGGGTCACAAATGCGAAAAGCATACATCAATAATGCATGAATCACAGGGCAGTTGAGTTGCGATATTTGTCAAAATGGCACTGGCACTGTTCTGAAGTAAAGGGGGATATAGTGTGACACATGGCTTGAAAGACACATGCCGCAAGACTGTCATGAACAATTTTCGCATCTAGAGTAATGCTCATCCGTTTTTTCTCAAAAGTAACCTTTTCGCTATGTCAAGAGAATGGTTCGGATTTTGGATGGGTTTCATTTTTACTTTTAAAATGAACACATGCAGGAACCACTTAAGGAGCGTAATGTTGACTCTCACATCTGAAGTGCGTTATTAACACAAAAAGCACTAGAGCCCATCATTAGGAAGGATCTCATGTTTAAATTTCAAAAAATGTCTCTGCATCAGTGGATGAATGCTTTTCAGTCTGTCTTAGGAAATGTGTATTTCATGAACCAAGCATGGTCTGCCACAGATACAAATATGTGCCAACTTCAGAAATAAAAAATCCTTGCACATGAATCTTGTGGCAAAAGCAAGCTGTAAAATTCGGAAAATTTTGAAATGCTAATTTTGTTTTTTCCCCGAGAGCTTTCTTTTGCACTTAACAGTGGCACGTATTTGATGGAATTAATATAATAGTAATAATCTAATTAGCAGCAAAGAGGTAGGACAGTATCACAACTCCTGAAACTGAACTCCAGAAGCTTCACATAATTGGAGATCTCAAGTCCGCCATTAAATATATCTTGTTTTATGACATATAGTTATAATATAGTTTATAATAGATAGAGCAAAAATTATGTATATAAATCATTCTGCCAAGTCAGACAAGCCTATCCATTTAAAGGAGTCGTGTTTATTCCTCCGCAGGTGAGTGGCGTTGTTCAGAACACTCCTTTTGTTTCTCCCGCAGCAGAAGAGGACGTTGTCTCAATGGCAGACTCCTCCATCACCATAGACGACATCGAAGGAGAGCTCTTCAAAATAGAGCGCATACGGGACATCCTGGTGAGGCGGGAGTCCGAGCTGAGATACATGTGAGTGTCCACCGTCAAAACCATTACAACCTTATTATTCATCTAGGTGTCTTTAGGCAAGTGCTTTTCTCTAACCCCTTCACATATACACAATATGCTTGAGCAGATTGGAAGAATGGGGGTGCGTGGTGACGCAGTGGGTTTGGCCTGTGCCTGCTCTCCGGTGGGTCCGGGGTTCGACTCCTGCTCGGGGTGCCTTGCGATGGACTGGCGTCCCGTCCGGGGTGTGTCCCCTCCCCCTCCAGCCTTGCGCCCTGTGTTGCTGGCTTAGGCTCCGGTTCACCCCGACCCCGCTTGGGACAAGCAGTTTCAGACAATGTGTGTGTTTGTGTAATAGAATGCTTAGTGACCTTCAGTTTTGGTGTGGAATCTACTGGAACGTTCACATCAACTATGGAGCAAACTTGCTGAGCCCCACCCTTAACCTTGGACTAAAGATAGTAGGTAGTAGGGTGGGAGGGGTTGCGGTGAGCAACGTGCACATTGTTGGGATTTTTAACTGCGCTTGTATGATACACAGGCTGTCGTTTAGGGTTAGGGGCGGTCTAACACTTCTCTCCCATGTTTCTTTTTTAAAATGCGCTAAGGCACGAAAGCAGCAAGGATCTGGCCAACAGGAATCAAAGCTGCTGTGCTGAAAGATGTGGATGAATTTTCAGGGAAGGGACTGTGACCGAGAGGTTACGTGTTCAAGTCCCCAAACAGGCTATCTTGCTGTAATCTTGAAAATGCTTTTAATCGGAAGCAAAGCATTTGATTTTATGAAGTGGTAAAAGTGTAAACCTGTGTATACATGTTATTAAAAGTAATGTATTTAGTTAGATGCTTTCCTCCAAAGGGACCTACAATGTTTCGGTTTGTATACTAAGCTACTTACAATGACTTACTTTTACAGCAGGGTCATCTACGCTATCAGTTCGGAGTAAGCTCGCTTCTCGGCGGCGCTGCGGCAGAAGCTGGGAGTTGAATCCAGTGTCTCGATTGCAAGACGACAGCCTTTCCAGCTGTAGTGACTTCTACCGCCCCGTTCTGCTGAGTATAGTGAAAACTAGCACAGCACATATCCATCAGTAAAATACCTAGCTGCATATATTAGTAAACCTGTGATTTTGTCAGTCTGTTTGAGGACCTACCCAACAGAAGGGCACCTGTCGGAAGGTGCAGGTTTCCAGTGGAATGTCATCAGCTGGAAGGTGAGACTAGCCGAAGTAATGGCTCAAGAGGAGGTGCGACACTGGCCAGTAAGAGGAAACCAGTGTGACGGTGGAGCTGCCCAACAAGTTGCCAAGTTGAGTGGGAGGACGGACCAGCTCGGCGGGTGGCTTCGCGGGAAGTCGGCCGGGGCAGTGGCATAGGGGTTGAGCAGTGGAAAGGAGACCATTAAATCAGATGATCAAGAGCGCTCCCCAGAGAGGAGCTGAAGAACCACCTTCTGAACACACCACTAATTGCCTCGCATCTGTGTTTTTTTTTTCCCTTTCTTTCCCTTTCCTTTCATTACGGGGGCTGTGCAACGGAAACTTCGGTGACTTGGGAACGTTCAGGGAGTCGGAGGTATAAAGCATATCAGTAGGTGGTGCGCTGATCAAGGGACTGGGGTAATGAGAAAGGAAGGGGGCGTGAGCCAATGTCCCCTGTGTGATTTCTTGGGTAAAAACGTATAAAACTCATGTACAGGTCTGTCTTCCGGGAAACCAAGAAATGGCTGGAAAACGTCCTTTGTGATTTCTGTCTAACGTACAGCTCCGTAAAATACCGTGGAATAGAAGTTAATCTTTCCAAGTCTTAAAACTACTGAAATGGTCTTGCCGCATTGTCCTAAAAGGAAGTGTGTGGGCCAACAAAGCTGAACACTCCGTATTGGACCATCACCTGGTGGGTGGCCCTGTCGTAATAGTGCAGTGACGTAGGTTCCGCTTCTATTGGCTTTTCTGGGTATAAGGGTCACGTGTCTGTGTGTGCTGAGAATAGGACAAGGCCTCTTCAGACCTGTCGCCATCGTCGTTCAAGAGATGCTTCTGCCTCCGCTGGGTACGGGCTCTGTCGCCAGCTGGCCCTCATTAGCATTTCAATGGTTGTGCTCCGGGTGCTAGGGCGTCTAATGCTTGTTTATTTACACTTCGCCAGAGGCGTTTAGTGACAGGGAGAGGATGTAACATACAAAAATAAAGATGTGGCATTAGTCATTATTACTGACAAAATGTCGCTGGGTCTGGTTCACCAGTGAGTGGCGGTTGAGTCAACTGAAGCAATCAGCTTTTGAAAACTTGGCCCCTTTAATGAAAGCGTAGTACGGGAATAAATGAATATTTATTCTTCTTCTTGTGCTTTCTTTTCATTATTCATTCACACCTGAAGCACAGCTGTAATGTATAATATTTTGCTGATCACTTGAATCAAGAGGAAATTCAGGTTTACTCCGGAGGTCCCTCTCCAACAGTCTGGTAGCAAGGCTGGCTCGTGGACATGGACCTCCTCCTCCATAGCCTTTCCAAAGATCTTTTCCATAGGCCTTCTTCACCCTCCCCTGGAGAAGCAACATACTTTACTCCATGTTGCTTTGCTGGTTTTTATACAATATTTGACGCAATTATTCAGCTGTACACTTTATTGTAGGAACTCGGCTCAAACTTGCACGAGGGTACTGCAGCAGGGCATCTTCTGAGACTTTAAGCAATTACCTTGAGGTCTTCACTCGCTGTATTGGCTGATGCTCAAGATACCGGTTCAATGAAGGCTGAGGGGGAGAACTCATTTGCTTATTTTGTGTGAATGTTTTATACCATTTTCTGGCTGCTCTTGGCTCTGTGCCCAGGACCCGGGAGCTTGACACACAGCTTAAATTGTCAGGGTCCCCAGACTCAAATGTGAGCGGCATCAGAACAACTGGCCCATCCGAACACAAGCGGTTGGCCATGTCTTGCTGCACCAAGGCAGCTGGTTGTCCTGAGAAACTCCCCCTGTGGAGGAGGACTGCAGGAATATGTCTCCGTATGGCACAGACTCCTAAGACAAACTAAGCCACTGTGAGTAAGCGGAGCAAAAATGATAATCGTAACAGCCTCTGCAATCGTTTTCTTAATTACGCAAAAACAAGAACCCCAGGGGCTGATATTTTAACATTGGTGGGGAAACATTAAGTTGATCAGAAGATCTGAAATATTCCCAGAAAGCTCTAAATGAGGCTCGTTTGATTTTTCAATCCTGGGAAGGCTCCGCTTTATCTGAACTATCTGTTCGGTTTTTCGTGATAAGGGATTGTGTCAGTGTGGCCTGCAAGGAGGCCATCAGACTTGTGACAAGTGAGTAGAAGGTTGACTGATGTCTCTTCTCAACATTCTCCTTCAGCTTCCTGCGACTCTTGGGGTTCTGGTAGACTTGCAGTCATAATTGGCGGACAACGGCTTCGTACGGAAAAATTTTGACAGCGTTAAATCAGCGTTGAGAAAATTCCTTGGACCACTTTGTGCTCTGTCACTTCATCCTAATACTTCTTTTCTCAAAGCTTCATTCAGTGGCCTATGCAGAAACCTGCACTGGGAAAAAAAGGAATAACTACAGTAATACCTCGCCCTGTGTCGTTAATTGGTTCCAAAGGGCGTGACTTAAGTCAAAAAACGATAGAAAACGAAATAACCCCTAAAAACTGATTTAGACCCCCTATAAACCCCTAATAAGCATTCCCCTTAAGTGTATACACTTCAATTAATGCTAAAGTAAAGAAAAAACAAAAAAAATTCCAAAAAAATGGCAGGTAAATAAGACAATATTTTTTTACTTTTAAGCTTTTAATTGATTTTATAGATTACAATATATTATTTTATATATTTTAACATTCATTTTTATTTGATTTTACACTTTTTTTATTGTTTTTAAGTGACTTTTAATTTAACAGTTTTTAATATTTGAAGACGAATTGTACTTTTCCGTATATTTTTAACAAAAAGCCGACGTCAAGTCGAAATCGACCCAACACGAAACGACGTAGGGCATGGTATTACTGTACTGTTTGGGCATTTTTGAAAAGAGAGCATCTATGAAAGTAAGGGGGTTACAAGCCTGCTTTTATACTCTCTTTGACAGGTTTGTACTATTTCGAGTGTGTTGAAATAAATATTAATACAGTATCATTTCTTTTCTGTTATTTCATTTAGCTCTGTTTTCACTGCGTATGGTCTAAAATTGATGACTGGAACCAACAGCAGTAGAGCCAAAAAAAAATAAATGAAACATTTATATTTTATGACTAAAGAGCTAATTTCTTTTGCAGCTTTTATCAACCATTAAAACAGAGGATCCAAGAAGAGATCAATAATATATCAGAGTATTTTTTGAAAGGCTATGAAAGTCTGGTTTAAAGTCAGCTTTCGGTTTCTTCACACGTGACCCTTTGTTGCCCGATATGTGGAAAAATACGGAATTATCTTGCAACGGAGGTGGTGTCTTCTGGTGTTCGTTCCAAATGAAAGTCTCGGGTTCTTTTTTAGGAAGGTGTTCAAATCCCTCGCAAGGAAAGAAGACGGGAAAAAACTTCAGTAGCATCCCTTTCCTCCTCCTTCTTGGATCCTCTTTGTGGCTGTCCATCACCTACCAATGGTGCAGCTGTCGTGTCGCAGCGAGACGTCCTGCAGCAGCCGCTCTGCCCCCACACGTTCATCGAATGCCGCTGTCTCCCCCCACCCTGCCCATTCGCGTGCAGCCTTGATGAGGGATGAGTCATCCCTGTGCTGCAGGACTGCGGGGGTCTTTTATCCCCTGCAAGGCGTTGTTTGCATAGCCACTCATTTGGCCTTTTATGAGTGAACCGATCGTTGAAAAACCCCGCCAAGTCTGCACGTGCATGAGCGCCGGATGTATCTAGTGAAACGTTACCGTTGCATGTGCTCGGCATGGATTTTCGTTTCATTTTCTTTCAGGATGGACGACATTCAGCTCTGCAAAGAAATAACACGACTCAAGAAGGAACTGCAGAAGCTGGTTTCCGTTCCAGGTACAACCGGAGATTCTTCAGTCCCAGTTCGTTGGCTCCGTGAAGGTCATTAGGATCATGGTGATAATGCATCCCAGTCACTTCTGGAAGTCACACGATCAGCTGTTCTTTCTCTAGCCATCAATGAAGTTGCAGCAGGATTATTTGATTTGATATCTTTCATATCAAAGTCCAGCCTCATTATCAACCCTGAAACATCTTCTTGGTTCAAAATCAATATAAAAAGTCTCGCGCACACACAGAGACACACATTGGCTGAAGCCGCTTGTCCCGAGCGGGGTCGCGGCGAGCCGGAGCCTAACCCGGCAACACAGGGTGTAAGCCTGGAGGGGGTGGGGGCACACCCAAGATGGGACGCCAGTCCGTCGCAGTATAAAAAGTCTCTGTAAGTCCAGAACCTTCATCATAATCACTGAGGTGCTACAGCATGACCTGATTTACCAGTCCAAGGACAAATATCACAAACATGAGCTGCAGAGCAGGAGCCTGTAGGACTTACATTTATATTTATTCACTTAGCAGAAGCTTTTCTCTGAAGCGACTTCCAGTGAACTCTATGTAGTGTCATCAGCCCACACACCTTATTCACCGTGGTGACTTACACTGCTAGATACACTACTTACACTGGGTCACTCATCCATACATCACTGGAACACACACACACACACTCTGTCACTCATACACTATGGGCGAACCTGAACAGCATGTCTTTGGACTGTGGAAGGAAACCAGAGCACCCAGAGGAAACCCACACAGACACGGGGAGAACATGCAAACTCCACACAGACTGAGCGGGGAACGTCCTCTCACACCACCCAGGCGTTGTGAAACAGCAGCGTTACTTTCAGTGCCACCCAACTTAAAAATTTGTTTTCTGTTCACAAATGGCAAACACACCTGCCTAACATTAGGACATAGTGTTAAAATGAGTAAACAAGTGTGGTCAGAAAAACAAGTAGCCAAGCAGCAGAAGCCCTAGAACAGGAGCAGGCTTAGTGTCACCCCCCGTGATCGATCAGTCAGTCATCAATGAATCGCCTGGTGTAATGCATTCTGAGAAGCAACTTTTGACGAAACTATTGTGGTTCGTCAATGCAGGTACTTTAGGTGCTGTTTCCGTACCGTGAACCCCAAAAGATCTGACACAAATTTCTTGTAGCGGAAGAAGCAATCCCTCAAAGTTCATGACGCGATACATAGGCCCATTGCTTCAGCTGTTGATTAATGTCTCGTACGTCGCATTTTAAGTGGTGCTTATTTGCCTTCTTTCTTTCGTGCTGAAAGATTATTTCCACGTCTTCCTTGAATCCAGCTGATACCGGTGTCAACTGCAAAACCCTTTACAGATAAGGACAAGTCAAAGGAGGACAAAGAGAAGGAGGATGAGCTCTTGCAGCAGCTTCACAAGCTTGTGGAGACCAGAGACTTCCTGGTGGATGATGTGGAATTTGAGAGGCTGCGGTAAGTGGAGCTGAGAGTGTAGAGAGCCAGGAGCAAAGAGGATGAGTCTCTTTGGCTCTAATGAAACCACGGTGTAGTGCTTTGGTGGAGGTGGTGTAGCTGCTAGAGCTTGGTACTTCTACACAACGTGGAAGACCTGGTCTCTGAAAGCATAAAGTATTCCGATAATGGCCGGTAGCTTTTTGGTTTGGCTTTCTGTGAAACAAGGACCAAACAGAAGCCTGGAGAAACGTACCGTGAAGAACACGGCGCGGAACAAATGGTTACGACCTTCGAGCGGCCACGTGCGCAATTTCTCAGCGTTGCGCTAATCTCCTTACCCTGACGCGATGGATGTGAAATAAGCCGTGCGGATCAGATTCCGTAACACTTCTCCTCGCTGCTCTCATTAGCAAGTTCTCTCCCCCCCACAGGGAAAGGGAGGAAGACAAAGAGATGGCAGAGTTCCTACAGTCCAAGTTCCCCAGAAGCCTAAAGAGCAAGAGTAGGTGATTTCTCGATACCGCGCACATCCTTCTGCCGAGAAGTTTGCCGGCCCCCCGCTGTCCTCTGAGCTGCTCTTCGAGTCGCATGCTTTGTTTGCGCTGTTGCCCGTCTACGGGCACTGTCTGGGAGTGATTATTATTGTGCTAAACTTAATTTCATGCGAGCTTCATTATTTAACTGCCAGTTCCAATTCCCACTGTGGAGAATATCACTTATTTTTGATTAAATACTCTGTGCCCCCCCCCCTTCCGAAGCAACAGTCGAATAAGAAAAAAGGAGCCGTCTTATTGTTTGTTCAGCAAGTTAGAAAAGAGCTCGCTTTAAAATGGCCTACTGTGTACGCATGTGCGAGGGAAAAAAAAATGCTTTTACATAACTATCCTCTGTGATTTGGTTACTGGCCCTTTGTACATTCTGAAACAGCAGAACTTTTTTTAGAAAGCTCAGCACCATCTGTTAAGTGCTTGCTTTTGATCAGTCTCTGCTCCCACCGTGCATCATCCATTCCAAGGGGGCTTCAAACCAGACTTAGCTGTTGACGTCTTCCACTGGCATCTCTCCTCTCCCGACAGATCCCAGCCAGGACAGAAGGATGACCTCCAGGGCACAACAGACATCATCTCCCTTTGTGACCAAGACAGGCCTCACCCTGCTGAAGGAGTGCTGTGGGTTCA
This sequence comes from Scleropages formosus, assembly GCF_900964775.1. NCBI lineage: Eukaryota > Metazoa > Chordata > Actinopteri > Osteoglossiformes > Osteoglossidae > Scleropages > Scleropages formosus. The sequence goes on from NC_041825.1 coordinate 20,768,486, forward strand.
CCTGCTCCATCATGTAGAGCATCACCCACCCCAGGAAGAAAGCCAGGAAGGGACACCCGTTGATAGTGTGGCATGAAATGTTGGGAGCTTTGAGAGTCAGAAGGATTATAGCAACATGGCCAGCTTGTAGTATGATTGTTGGGGCTGTGGGGGTGGGGAGGTATGAGTGATGGGTTGCTATTTGGTCTGGCTGTAAATCTGCGTGTCATCCACTCTGTGTATCCAAGTTTGCCCTTCGTTCTCTCCTTTCTACTGGAATCTCTGGAGGATCAGGACTTAGTGACATGTCTTCTCCTTAGCAGGGTTCCCTCACAGCCAACCCAAAGGGAAAGTTCAACACCCCCACAGTCCCATCAAAAGCCATGGCATCTCCATCATTGTTTACACTCAGAAACAAGTCCTCCCATCTGCTTGAACGTGGCACCATCTGCAGTTGTGTCTTTAACCTTTCGGCAGAGCGAGCAGCGAACAAAGCTGTACATGCAGTAGTGGTCCAATCGACCGAGAATTCATAGCAGCGCTATACATAAATTCTGTGCTGCTCTATTCAGAAAAGGAAACAGTACCAAACTTAATAGCGAATGACTGAATTCTATAGTAAATAGTGAATACCAAATGAAATCTACATTCAAGATTGTATTTACTTAGTAAATGCCAATGTGTTCTGTTGAAATATTTATTGGAATCGCAATATGACCCTTCTCAGTTAACAGAATCACTTCCCTGTGAATACCTCTTACGTCAACCACTGAGTAACTCATTTGAGCGCATCCTGTTGCAAAGTTATCGTTTACTGACATGGTGCTAGATGTGGTGTCGCGTGTAGCACTGAGCTTCCACAGCCATGCATATTGATGACATACTTCATGTTCTAGAATGTTCTACGATTACACAAGGGGCCTCTTCATCGTGCACATTTTTGAATGTGGTTAACGAGGCGCACAGGGTGGTGGGAGACACCCGAACGCGTACAAAGCCACAGCATATACAGTATTTTCACATGCGTGAACATGTTCTCTGCACTACTGTGTACAATTAAAAATGTCTTGCGATGAGCTAATAAGAACTTGTCTAATTTGGAACACGGTCTCTCTGATTTTACAGTGGCAGCCATAGTCTCAGCAAACTTCGCATCTTGCGCACACATCCTGTATTTCGTAAAACACTCCTAACTTTCCTCCAGCTTGTTCCTTCCAGAGAACAAATGGCATCAGTGTTGTAATTCGCTACCTGTTGGGCACTGTCAGCTGTGAGTTCCTGAATCTCAGTGGTTCCAGCTGATTTCTGCACGTGAGCCAAAGTGGCCGACGTTGCGGCGCTGTGTTACCTCGATCACGTTTTCTATCGGGAAGAGGAACGCGCACAGTTCTGGATATGTGAGTGACAGTAGTCATTAAAATGGAGATCAGGCCATCGCTACAAACGCAGAAACCCAGCGAAGGGTGAAGGACACGGAATATGATGAAAGATGACTTGTTTCAGATAGTTACAGCTCTGGAAATGCATACATATATCAACACAGTCTACTTCTCCATGCATTAAAAGCCCATCAGTAATTAAATTACCTGTGCAGAGAAGTAAACAAAAAGGCAAAAGATTATTATCATTCTAGACATATTTTCATAAATCAGGTCTTTCATTGGGTAGTGTGTGGGACTCAGTGTGCAGCCAGTGAGAATTAAACATCCTTAAATGGAAAGGCAAATGGTTTCTAAAGCAGAAAATAATGAATGTACATAGACTGTCTTTAATGGTCTGAATCATGGGAATAGTTACTTCAGTGAATAAAATATACTAAAATAAATGTTCCATTTTCATTTTAGTTAATCTCAGACGGAGATGTTTCACATCGTAGAAGCAGCTGAACAGAGACTTTTCATTATTTGTTATAACTGAGCATTTTTGTCTGAACACATTTTTATCATTCATTCATTCATTCATTCGTTCGTTCATTCATCGATCGATTTCTTTTTAAGGTAACTTACAGTGCTGCAATGATTTTTTTTCATAATAATAATGATTCTGCTGTTACATTTGCCTACAATCAGCCAGTTATTTCATTCTGCTCCACTTATGTATTTTGCAGGAAATAAATTATGCAGTTTTTAATTATTTTCCCCTTTGTCAGCGCCTGTTCATCCATGCTTTCATTAAAGAAGTTCTCCACATATTTGACAGGAGCACCCTTGTGTTAAGCCTGCTCATGGTTAGAATGACTAGCGTGTAGGCTCACCAACAGGGTGGCCACAGGTGGGGGATGGTGGGGTTTGGGGGTGTCCCTCAGGAGCTCAAGCAATCTACTCCTGACAGTCTCGGTCTCCATAGCAACAAAGGCCAGTATGCACCATGCACAGCTCTGTCATGTTGCGTGCCTTCTTGTTGTCCTCCTAGCTGGAGGAGCTTCAGCTGAGTCCTGGAAAGAATTTAGCCTCCCTCTCTGCAGTTGTTCAGAGTTTGTGCCAGAATATTATTGGTGTGTGTTTAGAAATTCTTTGGACATATTATGCAAAGAATCATTTTTTGAGACATTCATAGGATTCGTTAGTTTGACAGCTCTGCGCGAGGTTCCACCTGTAAGCGCTTGTCTTTGCCTTCTTTCATTAGTCCTGTATGATGGATCGGATCCATGTTCATAAATGGTTGGTTTTAACTGGGCCTTGATGTTTTCATGGAATCTCAGATTCCTCTACATCTGGCTCTCCATAAAGTCAGTGAAGAAATGACCGAACAGTCCAGATGTCCTGGAGTGGTCTCTAACTACCCATTCATTATTATATGAAAGCTGTAAAATATTCTTTATTTTTTTCCTTTGTCCATCAGCAACATGGCCTCAGACTACTGATCATATAATCATTACAGTATTTCTTTTCAGGCATTAATGTGATCAGCAGTTAATTGTCTCTGACAGACTGCTCCTTGATTGGGTAAATGTCAGTCTCACGTTGGAGTGTAAATGACACAATTCCTTTCCCCTTCGTCTTCACACTTGCTCTTGGAGGGTCACGGGGTGTGCAGGATTTTTCATTCTGCATGAGTACTTAAGCACTTGATTGGTTCAATTACAGAAATAATTTGCTCAGCCCTCTCTCTCTCTAAGAGAGCTAAAAATCCTGCCGACTATCGTGCTCGTCTAGAAGAATGAGTCTTATCCCTTACATTACGTCTATCCTGTGCAGCCCCACTGCTTGTGGGAGAGGGATTGGGATGGGCCGCTGAAGTCTATCATGTAAAGTGAGGTGCTCTGTAGTGTGCTTTCTACCTGCTTTCAAGGACTATGTGTGCAGCTGCTCTACCGGGCCAACGTGTATGTGGCATTCTGTTAGGTGTGGAACCAAACTGCGGGAAAAAACGAGAATAAAAAAACCGATCTGCCGAAGAAGAGTATTTTTGTATTTTTGGAGAGATTCGCTATTTTTATTGTTAAGGACGGGATTTAGTTTTCCCGTTGCATCTATAGCATTTGCTCTAAAATGTATCAAAAAATGTGAGTATTGTGAGTAAAGTCTTTCAAAATTGTATTTGGCAGTGCATGAGCAGAATTACAATGCAATGTATGTTCCCGCTCTTTTTCTTGTGTCGTATTGCTAGTGTTTCTTAAATCTTTCATGAATGCTTCTCACGTGTTAACTGTCCAGGTGTTTCTGACAACTGCCTCTTTTCTGAAGGATCTCTGTAATTGTCACACGATCATGATTATGAGGGTTGAAAGAATACAACGGATTACACGTACCAAATGTGTTTGGCCTTTCATTGTGGAAGCAGTGGATTCCCCGTTGAAGGCAGGGCATCCATGAAATATCTGAATGTTGTCAAAGTACTTTTGAAAATGTTCAGTATAACTGAGTATACAGTGATTTTACACATAGCATGCTGGTCAAATATTGAACAAGCACAATAGCTTCAATTGTATGTTATAGAAAGTGTATGTGCATGGCAACATTTGCATAGCCCTGAACCTATGCAGCATCGAAAGCAAAAACATGGGGTTGCTCAAAAACTAAATTGCAAATGATACACATGTTCCCAAAGGAAAATATGCATGGCAGCATCAAATTTCACATATACACATCATCTGAAACCGCTCGGCCCATGCGGGGTTGCGGGGAGCCGGAGACTAACCCGGTAACACAGGGCGTGAGGCCGGAGGGGGAGGGGACACACCCAGGATGGGACGCCAGTCCATCGCAAGGCATCCCAAGCAGGACTCGAACCCCAGACCCACCGGAGAGCAGGACCTGGTCAAACCCAAACTTAGCTTTTGTTAAAAAAAAAAAAAGAAAAAAGCATGTATGTAGAGTAACAGTAGTTTCAAACCTTAACTTCTGAATAAACATGGTGTAGCTTCAGACCAGACAGTACCAGTGAAAATTTGAGTCCACTTGTCGGAAGCTTTTTTTTCCCGAGGTAAGTTCAATTAACAAGCATAACCAGAAAATGAGCTTCCATGTCTTCTGTAGCCATTCCCAGGCATGTAAGACACTAGAAGTGTTGCTTTGCTTTCACTCTTACGCCCACTTTGTTTCACTTCTAAATAAAGGTGTACACAGTATCCCCACATCTACACTGTTGAACGTAATGTGGCTGCATGCAGAAGCTCCTTGAGGCCAAATGCATCTACATCAATACTGATGATCCCTTTTGGAGTCAAAGCAAGGTTTCCTATAGTTCTCTTAATCAGGAGCTCAAATGTGTTCCTAAAGCAGCTAATCCTTGTGGCAGGACTTTGTACAAGTTATTACCACATAATTTTGATCCTCAGTAAGCGAAGACGTGAAGGCTGCTACCAGGTCACTCCAAACAATTCCATTAGCACAATATCCACAGAATTACTTGATGCACGTGACACTGTGGCATAGCTGTGATCGGACATATATGCAATCTACATTCAGTCTGTGTGTAGTTTGCACGTTCACCCTCTGCTTGTATAGGTTTCCTCCGAGTGCTCTAGTTTCCTCTCACAGTCTAACATATTTCTTTGTACTGGATACTAAATTACCCATAGTGTGTGTGCATGCGTGTTGGTACCCTGACTAATCTAGAGCCCCACGGTTCCATGATAAGGTCTGGACCACAATGACCCTGAACTGGGATGAGTTATCGAATAAACACATTATCCACACTGCGGCTTACTCCATGTCTTCAAAAATACAAAAAAAAACTGGGAAAATGGATGTCTAAAAACACTGTGTTTTTCTGCATTAAAACCAGGATGACTGAATATACAAATATGAAGAGTCAGAATCTGGCATATAAGGCTGTATGCCCTGCGCTGAAGGTCAAAGAGCTGAAATGTTTGTTTTCATTTTGTTAGGTGTAAAGAGCACAATCTGTTTCCATTCGCTGTCAGGGCTGCATTAACCACACCGTTGCGTGCCACTGTTATCTCAAACAGCTCAGGAGCAGCAAAATGGAAATCCGAGACCTTTTTTTCCCCTCTCTTGCAACAAATGAGTCATCCCCAAGCCTCCCGTGTGCCCAACAGAATAATTAGTTTATTAGGAGACAGCAAGTTGTCAGCAGTGCATCAAGTCCTTGCCTTATCTTTCTCTCATTATGTAAACAGAAATGCAGCGCAAACCTTTTCCTAATTCAGAAATATATTCGTTCACAATGGACTGAAGACTGCCATCCAGTTGCGTCAATTGGACTGCAAAAACAATGCATCAAGGCCAATCAGTTGAACTCTTAGTAGCACCAGTTATGATGTTGTTTACCTGCAAGTTTATTGAAAGATACATACAATTGTACCATTTTATATAGCTGGGGATTTAAAAACCCAATATGGCAAGACCTCTTCTTGAACTTGTATGAACAACCTTATTGGAATCTGCTTCACTGCTAGTAGTTAATGCTACATGAAGGTAAATTTATTTCTAATTGCACATAAGCAGTTTGTTAGACAGTGGTGCTTTAACATCATAACTGGTGAACTAGTTGAGTTTTCCAAACCAGTCAAGGCCTCTAGCAGTCAATGTGCTCCTTCCCGCCGAAACGCAGTTTTCATGTCTGTCAAGCAAGAAGAGTTCCCAGGAGAAAAGAGTGGCATTTTAAATTATTTACAGTTTTCAGTCTGAGCATTGTTGAGCTTCAGTCATGTTTTCCCTCGTGGCAATGAGTTTGTCAAAGGCTTGGGAGCATCAGGGACTCCCTCTCTCACCATGGTGAATGTTGTCAGGGAATGGCAGGCCAGGAGAAGGTTGGGCGATGAATACACAGCAATGGAGGTCTTTTAGCCAACTGTCAGAGATGACGTCGTATTCAAGTGCAGTTGGCTGACTTTTAACCTGATTCAGCACGTCCTTGGTCTGCAGTGTCTGCGATTGTCATGACAACAAGCCCAGGCCCTGTGCTGCATGTTGCAAGGAGACATCGTAGAGTAGGCAGTGGCTGATGCTCAGCTCTCCATGGCGAGTACACTTCCGGTTGAATTCTCTTGCATTGCACAGTTGTATGACTCATTCCTGGCTCTCTGGGAGTTGCTCGTCCGGCTGCAAGCCAGGTCTGCCCTACAGCGTGCATGGGTGGCGTTCAGCCCTGGAACATTGGACCCCTTTATAGCTCCACCTAACATCATCATACCCGCAGAATCCGCACTTGGAAACACGTCAGCTTGAGCTCCAGGTGCATGTGACTCATCCTCATGTGACCTCACAGCGTTTCCAATTAAAGTGATCATTAGGTGCTTCAGTTCACTGTGGGATGCTGTGATGTGTGTAATTCCTGCCTTTTTTGCGTACCCGTGTGGTGTGCAGGATTAGAATGGAGCATAGATGCTGCTGTTGTTTGCTATGATCTGACAGTCCACACTGGTAAATAAAGCAGCTACTCTGAATGGATTCCTAATATTAAAATTATGAAAAATGTAACAGGAGCAATTTTTCAACAGTTTTTCTTTACTTCTCAAGTCTGTGAAATCCTGTTGAAGACTAATTTTTACGTATTATTTTGAAAGACGAATATCAGGGTTTGATGCTCGTCTCAGTGTAGCACATCCAGTCTATTTCCCTCCAAACATCACAGTGTACGTGCTCGAAGGGTGTGTTGGTGCAATCAGTGGATTATTTTTAAATCACATTTGCTCTGTGAGATCATTTGCTGTGATTCCCTAACAAGAGTGGTCACTGTTGCTTTTTGAGCGTTCGTGCTGATTTAGGTGTGTGACGCACATCTCGCCCACACCTGCCTCTCATCAAGGTGGCACGGGATAAAAGGACAGGGATTCCACGCCTGCTTGTGGAACATCACTCACGCTATCGCAACTCCCGTGTGTACGATTCCTGTCCTTTCGAAGTTCTTGATCTACCGGCAACTGACCTTCGCTTCGTTTCATCATTTACATCCCTTGCCTGACCCAAGAAACCCTGAACGTTCATCGCCTGACCCACACCTGTCCCTGACTACTGCCCTTGGGCTTGCCCCTTGGCTTTGTTTGTTAATAAACGAATCCAGCGATTGGGTCCGACTCACCTTCGCCTCGGCTTCCATGATTCCAGAATGACAAGGTGTTTCTTCTGATTTTTTGATTCTCCCAGCTGTTTCCCATAGTTGAACGCTCCATCTCCTATCAGGAGATAAAGAAGGCTGTATCCTCTGCCTGTAGCTTTCCAGGTTTGATTGCAAACCTTTGTGTAGTCATTGAATCAATGTGGCATTACCTGTCACTCTTTAGAGTGGCTTGGTAGGCTAAGCTACGTAGGCTCTGAGCTACAGCTTAGCTCACTGTTTGAACCTGAGCTTTGCAGACTGGAGACCCCTTGAAGCATTAGAAGATATGAACTGATGGGGGGACTAGTCAGTCCTGGTACTATGCTAAGATCAGGCTTAATCAAGTTGTTATGCACCTGGAAGCCACTGAGGCTCATCATGTTGTGTGTCCCGCAAGCCCGTAGCGCTCCCAAAACGTAGCCTGCGATTTACTGAAAGAAGTTCACATTAGCCTTGTTGCCTGTTTCCTGGAGCTGTAGGAGAACATGGGAGTCAAAAAACTGTGAAAAATTAATAATATGACAGAGTTTTTGGTTAAAAAAGAAAGTATTGATCCCCTAATTAAGCAGTTCGAAATTCCGTAATCAGAACAAAATTTACGGTCACAAACTTTACGGGGGCATCGCCTGTTCATTACATTCCACACTGACATGAAGTGGAAAAGATCTCAGCATCCTTTAATGACACATATGTATAATTAAACGCTCTCACAGCCAGTGGCTGCTGTTCCCTAGCAACATGTAATGGTCATATTTAGCATTCATCTTCATGTAATTATTTTTGAGTATGAAAAGAAGCCTGTACATTTTAATTGACAATTAAGGGGTATTTTCTTCTCCTCCTGTAATGACTTTTGTGACATTGCGCTTCCAGGCACCCGTTGCAAATTGAATTCCAGTTTAGACAGGGTGAAGCTGAAAAAACTGACCAGTCTGAAATTTGCCATTTTAAAGAGAATTCAAAATATGCAGCGGCTCCGAAATTTTCATTCTTTGACCCTCATGGTCACGGTAGCGTGACGTAGACCTTTGTCTGCCCCGTTTTTTGGCAACTCAACCATTGGATGAATGTTGAGGCAGCTGGTAGGATAGTGAATAGCAAACTGGGCCTGGGTTACAGAAATGCTCTCCAGGGAGAGACACAGTCATATTTGTGTGCGTTGCCGTCTGCTTGTGTTGCATTAGTAGGCAGGAGTGGGAAACTTTTACCTTTGGAAAGCGCTTGATCCAAGCAAAGCCATTGGTAAAAAATGTTACAAAGCAAAAGCAGAGTGTAGTGAGGCACCAGATTACATGCTGTTCGTGAAAACTGGCCAGTTCCAGTCCCCTGCTGTTGTATTTTTGTGCAGATTACATCACCTGAACTTATCCATTGGAAATATCCAGCAATATTGATGCATAAAGTTTTACAGCACCCGTCCCCTCCCCCTCCGGCCTTACGCCCTGTATTGATGGGTTAGGCTCCGGTTCGCCGCGACCCCACTTGAGACAAGCGGTTTCAGACTGTGTGTGTGTGTGTTTTACAGCAGTTTGGAAGAAAGCATGAGAAATAGCTAAAATAGTTTAATAGTTTTAGGTCTCTGGTAGCTAATAAATATTAAGGTCATGTTACTTTTGTGTGATACCTCTGATGTAACCCTGGAAGACATGTACTCTGTTGGATGTACAAAAGCTCTTCAATTAATGAAAAATGAAGGTTTAATGTAAACTGCTCTTTTTCACCCACGTAACATTCTGGCAGTGATTTATTGCTCTGGAACAATTCTGAAACACTAATTTCAGTATCAGGAAGCAGACGGACCGACAGCAGGGACATGGCATTTCATTAAACACGATTTGACATTTCTGAAATGAAAAAATTAGACTGAATTACTGTATTCAGATCAGGCCATGTCTGGGTTTTTGTTTGTACTGAGTAACTAAGGAAAAATAAAGGTTAAACTTTCACAGGAGATGAAAGCTGCTGATGGACTGGTTACTAATAAGATGTTTTGCGGGTGACTGACAGCATGAATGTGTTATTTACTGGAAGAATTACAGGTTTTATTTTAATACTGTATTCTTGTTCTTTATATTGTTGACACAATAGCAAAATATCAGAAAGATCCCAGCTGTTAACGCATACTGTGCGACACTACAGAACATCTCACGTTCTCAAGACAGCGGAATTTCCAAAGATTCTGCATATAAATATTGCAGAATGGAGCAGCAATAAAAATCATGTATTCTCTGCACAAAATAAAGCATGCAAATTATGGTATGTAAACAGCAAACGATTTTACATTCACCGGCCACTTTATTAGGTACACCTTGCTAGTACCAGGTTGGACGCCCTTTTGCCTTCAGAACTGCCTTAATTCTTCCTGGCATAGATTCAACAAGGTGCTGGAAACATTCCTCAGAGATTTTGGTCCATATTGACATGATAGCATCATGCGGTTGCTGCAGATTTGTCAGCTGCACATCCATGATGCGTATCTTCCGTTCCACCCCACCCCAAAGGTGCTCTATTGGATTGAGATCTGGTGACTGTGGAGGCCATTTGAGTATAGTGAACTCATTGTCACGTTCAAGAAACCAGTTTGAGATGATTTGAGCTTTGTGACATGGCACGTTATTCTGCTGGAAGTAGCCATCAGAAGATGGGTACACTGTGGTCATAAAGGGATGGACATGGTCAGTAACAATACTCAGGCAGGCTGTGGCGTTTAAACGATGCTCAGTTGGTACTAAGGGGCCCAGAGTGTGCCAAGAAAATATCCCCCACACCATTACACCACCACCACCAGCCTGAACTGTTGATACAAGGCAGGATGGATCCATGCTTTCATGTTGTTTATGCCAAATTCTGACCCTACCATCTGAATGTCGCAGCAGAAATCGAGACTCATCAGACCAAGCAACGTTTTTCCAATCTTCTATTGTCCAATTTTGGTGAGCCCGTGCAAACTGTAGCCTCAGTTTCCTGTTCTTAGCTGATAGGAGTGGCACCCGGTGTGGTCTTCTGCTGCTGTAGCCCATCTGCTTCAAGGTTCGACATATTGTGCATTCAGAGATGCTCTTCTGCATACCTCGGTTGTAACGAGTGGTTATTTGAGTTACTGTTGTTTTTCTATCAGCTAAGTGATACCAACCAGTCTGGCCATTCTCCTCTAATCTCTGGCATCAACAAGGCATTTTCGCCCACAGAACTGCCACTCATTGGATATTTTCTCTTTTTCTGACCATTCTCTGTAAACCCTAGAGATGGTTGTGCATGAAAATCTCAGTAGATCAGCAGTTTCTGAAATACTCAGACCAGCCCGTCTGGCACCAACAACCATGCCACGTTCAAAGTCACTTAAATCACCTTTCTTCCCCATTCTGATGCTCAGTTTAAATTTCAGCAGATCGTCTTTACCATGTCTACATGCCTAAATGCGTTGAGATGCTACCATGTGATTTGTCTGATTAGATATTTGCGTTAACGAGCAGTTGAACAGGTGTACCTAATAAATTGGTCAGCGAGTGTATAAGAATCCATTCGCAGTGAACAAGATTTACTAAATTAGAGCATGAACAAAAATGAACTACGAAGCAGTTCATCACATCTTTGTTTCAGTTCAGCTGCATGATTTCATCAACATTGAAGATGATGTTCTCACCTGGGCAGACCCCTGTGGAAAGAGTCATGTGCGGCATTAACTGGAGAAGGACCCAAAGGGTTTGCAACTGTACACCTTCCACCGTCATGTAGAAAACTCCACTTTGGAAGTGCAAAACAGAATGGGGTGAGATATTTAGACCTGTATACATGGGATGGTCGTGGTACTGATTACACATCTGACCGGCTTGATGTCACCAGTGGGACACTCATGCTGTACATTCCTACCTGGTTCTTTGTGCTTTGTTTCAAAGATATAGTATTTTCTACTGTTAAGCGTCAGGTGAAAAATGTGATCCTTTCATAAACGATAGTGCCCTGGTTTTCACACCTGCTCTCGAAAGGATACAGACTGCAGGATTTTCAGCTCTGTAAACAGTCCTCAAAATCACAGTTGAAATGTTTACATGCAATTCTCAAAGTAAATTCTGGTGTTCTCAAAGCTTTACTCTGTACAGTGCTCAAACCAGGTAGCTCATTGTATGGTTCCTGCGCACAATGAAACACTGATTTTAAAAATCTTTGAACAGAATGCCTAGCAGTCCCCTCTAATGTGCTGGGAGCAAAATTTCATGGATGTCTGGCCCTGATTTCATTACTGCTAATATACCATGGCCAGTATGACATCTGTGACATTTGAGCTGGACTGCTGGCAGCAGGTCTTCTTTATGGGCACCAGGGATATGGGGAAATACAGCAGTAGCCCAGCATCCATCCTCCACCTTCAGAGCAGTCAGGCTGTGATGGTCCAAAATTAATGCTTGCGCACAGCAATTTCTGCGCGTCATGACATTTGTCATTGTTGTCCGTTCACCAATTGCTGGGATTTTGATTAACGCAATGGACATTTGTTTCCACTGTCAGGCTACTGTGTGATAAAATTAAACTGTCACAAAGCATTGCTGAAACACTGCTGTGTCATTTCTGATTCCATGTGAAAGTCACGATGTTGGCCTGCATTCCCTACACACCAGGTTATCTATGCCAGAGAGAGACTGCGGATCTCAAAAACAGGGGAGTTTCTATCGAAACTATACGGAGTATTATTATTTGTTCATTTAGCTGACACATTTCTCCAAGATGACTTACGTTGTGTTTGTATAAACATACTGCAGCGCCGAGGCGTCGGCGCATGTGCATTGCGCTTGTGTGTGCTGAGTGTGTAGAAATAAAGTTGACGCGTGCTGTTCCACCGAACCTCATGCGGACCTGGTTGCTTCGTGGATTGCGGACATAACAACTTACATTAAGTTTGAATACAAAGGTGCTGAAAGTTATTTACACATCTATACAGCTGAATAATTTTAGTGGAGCAATTCAGGTTAGTCCCCGAGTGTCCAGCAGCGGGAGCCACAACTCAAACTTGTCTTCTTCAGGTGCCATACCCACTACATCACTTACTGCCCCGGAGTCGCAGAAACTGGTCATACCTGGTGAACACAGTAGAGGATTATGAATGTTTTTGATGGGTTTGGCTGTGCCTTCAGCAGGGTTATCTCTATGGCTGGATTAATACTCGAGTTTGGAGATCCTATTTCCACACCCAGCAGTGCGCAAACACACACATACACACACTTGTCCCATACGGGGTCACGGGGAACCAGAGCCTAATCCAGCAACACAGGGCGTAAGGCTGGAGGGGGAGGGGACACACCCAGGACGGGACGCCAGTCCGTCGCAAGGCACTCCAAGCAGGACTTGAACCCCAGACCCCCCGGAGAGCAGGACCCCATCCAACCCACTGCACTACCACACCCCCCTCTCAAGACATCCAGTCAAGTGGAAAGATGCTACTTAACTGCACATCACTCTGTCTCACACACAGAGATATTCAAAAGGTAAATGTACTCAACCTCTTCCCATGATTCAGGAAATCACAGCTTCTGGCTCCAGTATACGAATGTTATAGAGTTATGTTATGCTATGTTACGTTACAAGTGCCACGAAAACACAGCTTTCGTTTTCCTCCCTTACAGCATACCACTGGTGTAATACCACCTTTGTGTTCTGTATTCAAGGCAAGCTGGCAACAGAAATTCCTACATTGTGCTCTATGTCTTTTATATCCCCAGAGTTGTATTAATTAATGATGTGACAGAGGAATACTGACTGCTTAATTACCTTAATCAAAGTGATACAACCACATTTGGAACTAATAATTAACACACAATTACCAGCCAGAAAGTCACTAAACGCTAAAGCCTTTCCGCACATAAGATGTGGGAAAAACACTGCACTTTAATCGCTTGGGTAAATATACACACGTGTAACAGAAGAGTGGAAAACAACGAGATATATAAGTAGTTTCAGATATGTTTGCTGAGTAAATTTGTTTCAGAATTTTGATATTTTTCCGTTTAAACTTTTTTATGGAGCATAGACTTCATTTACTTACTGATACTTATGCTATCTCTTCTGCAGTTTTACTCACCTTTTCACTGCTCCATGTTGGTAATTTAGAATTTTTTATTTCTCCAGTTAAAATACCACTCTGACATCTGTTAAGAACCACAATGTTCTTTTTTAAACTCAGATTTTAGATTCTTAATAATTTTAATAGAGTAATACAGTCAACAGAACTGTATTAGAACCATAGGCATATTTCTAATGATCTTCATATGATGATCCTTCACGAAGATATACTTGTCATGTTGATGGCCGGATGACAGCCGAGGCTGACTCAAGTGCTAGTGTTGAAGGATAATCCAGGAAGAATGGTCGGGGACAGGCAAGGGTCAAGCGATTTGCGAACGTCGTTAGAAGGATCGGACGGCTATCGGAGTCAAAGTACAAACGAGAGGTCAGGGAGCCAAGGGAGTCGTAGAAAGGGGGGAACTAGGAATAAGGGGAAGAGGAGAGAAAACGTCTCGAGAAGGTAAAGGGCGCTAGGCACAGTGTTGCGGTCGCTCGTGGAGGTTCCGCGATCTGCTCTGGTTTGGTTGCGTCCTTTTATGCTTGGCCGCCTGATTGTCTGCAAGTGTGGAGGTGGAGCGTGAGGCTGCACGCGTGACAATACTGTATTTGAACTTATTCAGAATGTCCCCATATGAATCAGGCCCAGTCCAGAAGTAGTTCCTTTTTCCTTTTTCTGACTGACTCAAAAATATCAGTTGTTTTTTGTTGGATTCGCAGTTTCATTGAAAAATGTTTGACATCTCTATCACCTACTGTCACGACCCACAGGGATAATACCCGTATGGGCCAAAGGAGGCGCCACTCAGTGCTGCTAGCCCAGACCCATGCACCACCTGTTCACAATCTGGTAGTTGGCGAGGTATAAAAGGAGCAAGTGGCAGAGGATAGATTGCAGATTCTTAATCACCGTTTCTACTACGTCCTCTTGGCAATCATTAGTTCCCTGTTTCCTCAGTTTGTTCCATAGGTGTTTATGTTCCAGTCTCAAGCACCCAGGGGACACACCCAGGACAGGACACCAGTCCATCACAAGGCACTCTAAGCAGGACTTGAACCCCAAACCTGCCCCAGAGTAGGACCAGGCCAAATCCGCTGCACCACGTTGCTCACAGACTCACTAGCTTAATTAAAGTGTCTGTGCTGCATTCAGAGGATGTGGGATAGAATCCTGCAAATCGTTTCACTTTTCACCTTTGCGCGAATAAACTGTGTGTCTCCTTGTCCTGCGTTCATTGTTTCATCTCTACCCAATTCTTTACAGTTTGCACTGGGCACTTACAAATACACTCTGCACGTAGGGTCATTTTACTTTTCGTCCGTGTTCGCTCACAACAGCAACTCGGGTCCGTGTCGGACTCCCGTCCGGACGCTACACCCATCTTGCAAAGAACCTGGTCACAGTGATATAACCTGGAGTCACTGGGTCTTTCAGGTCTTTCAGCATCACGCATCCCTTGCCCAGGTGATGTGAATAGGGCTGATCAGGTGTCGACCTGCATCCAGGTAGAGCTCCTTTCAACCCACAGCTCGCCTCTCCTGATCCACAGCCATCACACTAGTTTTAAAGAAATATTATATTTTTCATATTACAATTTTTTGTATGACTACAAACCTTCTTCTTTATTCAGAGTGGCATGCACTGACCATAAAGGAAACCTACAGCATACAGCATGACCTATAAACACCAGCAAAGTAGCCAAAAAAAGAAACAATCAATTTAATAAGGACAAAAATCATGGTGTGCCAGGACAATCCTAACTGTAGGTTGATCTGTGAAATTAAAGTCAAATCTAGTTAGGAAGCATTCCAATACAGGTATATCTTCTTGTTTATTGCTGTAGGGAATGCAATAAAAAATTACTCACACAGGGGATGCAGTGCAGCTGAGGGTGTGAAAACTAAAAAAAGGACTTAATCAAAATGTGCAGAGTAGCTGCGGTGGTACAACAGGGAGTCCCTGAAATAACCTGAAGATTTTCAGTGTCTGATGAAAGGAGTCTAAGAAGTCAGCTGTCCTTACTGTGGATAAAACAACTAGCTGTTGCACTGGGGACAAAGGGGGCATGAGCTGAGCACCTACAGAGGACTGAGGAAGACCTGGCTGCAGAGGGAAAAGTGTGTGTAAAAAAGTCTGATGAGAACGATGGTACAACTGAAGGTGCATCTGAAGTTGCATGAGGAGATCTTGACTTGGAGCTATAGAAGAAGCCAGCAGATGATGAGGTCATGGCCAACATTCTGAAATTTCCTTGTACAGATGTACCTCATTCTTCAGTAATCCAACCCCAGGTTTCCTGATCTGTTCTATTTCAGTATCGTACACAGATTTAAAAGGTTTGAGGTTGACTCAGCACTGACCTGTTGAGATCAGTCTCACTTCAAGCACAACTGACGAAGACCTGACATCATCCTTGTGCGCTCTTTCATGCACTTAAAATTGCAACATTGAAAGGTATGTTTGAGTATGTAGAATTCCCAAAAGAACATTATATTTATGTGTTCTCTCTTAAATGGAGAAACAAAATGTGGAATGAAGGAATGGCACTAAGATGGTTTGAGTCCTACCTATTTGACAGATCCTATCAAGTGGTCTGGCGGGGCTCCCGTTCTTCTCTTCTGCCTCTCTCAACCAGTGTCCGCAGGGCTCGGTACTGAGTCCTCTGCTCTTCTTGATCTACACCTTCTCCCTCGGCCCTGTCATCTCCTCCCAAGGATTGAAATACCGCTGCTACGCTGATGATACTCAGCTCTTCCTCTGCTTTCCACCTGGAGCACGCAACGCTGCCTGTCCGTCGGACATCTTTGCATGGCTGTCTGATGCTCTCCAAAACAGGTTCTTCACCTCCCAGCTGGCCTGTCCTCCTGTCACAATCTATCAATCAAACTGGAAAACTCACTCATTTTGCCTACATGCTTGGCCAAGAGTCCGGGAGCGACGACTGACTCAAGTCTATCTTTCTCTCGGCACATCGAAGCCACAACCCGGTCCTGCAGATACATCCTGCATAATATTCGCAGGATCTGTCCCGACCTCACAACTGACTCTCCCCAACTACTTGTCCAGGCCATGGTGACATCCCGTCTGGACTACTGCAGCTCTCTCCTGTGCGGCCTTCCCGCTACTGCCATCAAACCTCTGCAGCTGATACAGAACGATGCTGCTGCATGAGTTGTGTTTGACTTGCCAAAGCGTTCCCACGTATCTCCTCTACTCATTTCTCTGCACTGGCTTCCTATAGCTGCCCAGATGAAATTGAAGACCCTGGTTATTGCCTACAAATGCATCAACAGAACTGCTCCCAGCTATTTATAAGACTTGATCAACCGGTACACCCCAACAAAACCCCTTCGCTTGTCTACTTCTGTTCACTTGGTGATCCCACGCATGAAAATTAAAGCACAGAGGTTCTCGGTTCTGGTTCCATTGAGGTGGAATGACCTCACCCTCTCACTCAGAATTGTTGAATCTCTGTCCACATTTAAAAAGGGTCTAAAAACTCACCTCTTCCAGACTCACTTCGCCCATGATCTCTTAAGTTCATGTAAGGTGCAAATGTTCATGCACCATAACTTTATGATCTCATCTCGATAAGCCTTTACACAGCTACTCTTGTAATGAATGTAAATGTTTACATGTATCTCAAAAAAAAATTAGCGGGAAGGTCATTAGGAATCACCGATATTCTGAAAGTTTTATGCAGCTACTGATGTGATGAACATTGGTTCATATGGTGGAAAGAAACAAACTGCGCTTAATCACATGTCTGGAGCTATGTCTCTCTTTCTCCTAATGTAATGCACAAATTGTATTTTCTATGAGATGTACGTCACTTTGGATAAAAGCATCTCCTAAATGAATACATGTAAATGAAAATGCTGTTTTTCTGCACAGTTCTCATAACAGCAGGTAATTATTGCTCCTATTTATTACTATTTTTTGTGAGCCAAAGTGCAAAATGACCTTCTGTAGCTGAGAAAATGAAGCCTTATTTAACTATTGTTCCAATGGCTTAAGTTCTTCTCTCTGCATCATTTCACATAAATATTTCTAATCTAATCAAGTCTAATGATCAGGGACTTACAGAAGTGTTCAGTTCGTGGACTTGAACCCTGAAACCCTTTGGTCACGTTTGCAATTGTTCAAGCGCAACACCTCAAATTTTTAAAGTATTGCATACTGCTGGCTGAGAGTGAAAAAAGTTAAGGGGAAAATAAGATTTATGTCTCTGAGCCTCTGATAGTGATGATACCTCCATCTAAAGAGCAGTAAGTGCTGTGAACAGTTTCCTATGCAGTAAAGCAGGTCTTTTGTGAAGTTTACTGACATAGTGAGTACTCTCTTTTTACATTTTTGTTTAGCATTATCAGACTTTTGAGTCACGACAGTCAGCTCTGTCTTCACAGGTATAGACAGGTCATTCCTCCTCTTGGGATTCCAGATGAAGTGCATGCAGGCATGTCAAGAGGGGGGAATCCTTACATTAACATGCTGGTCTTTATCTTAATGAGCAGCTGGAGGCCTTAAGAAATGGTAGCCTGAACAGGACACAAGCCCATCACACACACACACTTTCTAAAACTGCTTGTCCCGAGCAGGGTTGTGGGGAGCCAGAGCCTAACCCAGCAAGACAGGACGTAGGGCTGGAGGGGGAGGAGACACACCCAGGAGAGGACGCCAGTCCATCGCAAGGCAGCCCAAGCAGGATTTGAACCCCAGACCCACTGGAGAGGAGGACCCAGCCAAACCCACTGCACCACCCTCTACAAGCCCATTAACCATGTAAAATTGGTATTTTGGAAGTCCAAGTGGTTCATCTGCTTGGAAGTACATTTTGGAAGCTGTCTCTGCTCCAAAGTACAAGTATGAGTCCACTGGTCACTTTCTCTGGAAGGCTTTACTAATGTATGTCTCTGTCTGACACAAAACCTTTCCTCACGCAGAAGACTTCAACACTTTGGTCTCAAGTCAATGTCCTGCTAGGAGTTTTCAGAGCAAGTTTTGGAGAACCAACTATAAAAGTTTCACAGGCTTTTATCCGATAATCCCAGATCTCGTAAATGCTTGATAAATGTGTACGTGTTTATTTTGTTCAATCATTTTTAATAACAATTTGTTTCGTAACTGAAAAGCCTATATACGGGTGTAGTTTAGTGTTTCATGTGGTGGAATGTGACAGATTGACTGTACTCAAAAATCACGTGTTTGCATTCCAATCTCTCCTTCTCTCGATGTAATGCACTCATTGTTTTGCTTGTGAGATGTACGTTGCTTTGGAGAAAAATGTCTGCTAAATGAGTAAATGTAAACATTTGAATAGAACCTCTGAATGTTTCTGTCAGCTGAAGTGCTCTGAACGGTTCCTTCAGCCCAAGTCAGAGCTCACATCGGGGCTATGATTTGCTGGTCAGGATACCATCTTGGGAGCCTCAAGTATCTGCTGATGTGGCCACAGTAGAATTTGAGAGACCCCCCAGGCTCTGCTTGCGAAACGGTGAGGGATTCGTCCACCCTTATATCTCCTGAACATCCCCTGCCGACTCTAGATGCAATGGGAAAATAGCAGTTCTCTTGCTTCGGATGTCACACTTTGTACAATGGTGGGAACCACAAAACTGAGGGGATCAACTTGTCTGGAAGCACTACTGGGATCTGCATCACGAGTCAGAGGTTCCTGAAGTAAACACGCACCAGGTGATGAGAAAGCCTGGTGGCACAAGATCGTATCACAGCTTTGTTGAGGAAGCTTCAGGATCTAACAGCTTGGTGAGATCCTGAAGCCTGTGCTGTTCGGATGCTTTCCAGCACCACAAGACACTAGAACTGAATCTCATTGTGGCTGGAAATAACGTAGGAATACGTGGGTGTCTAATTCTGAAGTCGGTGAAAAGTCAGTTCAAGGATTTTTTTGCACCTGCGTTGACACAGCCACCACTCTAATTAATACGAGCCAAGTGAGGGACCTGTCAGTCATCAAAATGATCTGAGTCATTCACAAACTGGCATTTACAAATATGAGTAATTGGGTGCTGGAAAAATTCACCTGCATTATCTAAAAGAAACCTTTCGAAAATTGATTTTTTTTTTTTCCTTAACTGCTCCAGCAGGCGGGAATGAAGTGCTTTCCCCTCCTCCTGTGTCTTCCCCATCTGACCGGGGCAGCTGATCTGGAGCTGATCACAGCGCAGTTGGGTGGAGGAGAGAGGCAGAAGTCAGCCCGCCAAGGAGCTCACAGAGAATCAGCGGAGACAAATTGATGTGGTGAGTCACAGACGGCACTCGTGTGCGATGGCAGACGGAGTCGCATAAGGGAAGATGGAAGAGGGGGTGCGCAGAAACACACAGCTGTAATGGCAGGAGAGCAGCCACCGCTGTGATAATAACGTGGCCGAGTTATTTCTGTCGACACCTCCAACAGGTGATGGAAAATCTTCCCCTGTAGCGGAGCAATGGAAAAAAAAAAAAAAAAAAAAACAAAAATGAAAGTACTCTGCCATTTATTCATGAAAGCCTATCACAATTATGGCTTTTGGTATATATTGAGCCATAATTATTTAAGAATTTCTTTTAGAATTGTTTAGCCTAAGAAGCCTAACTTCCACAGTGAGCGATCTAAGGGAGCAGGAGCGCAGGTTGGCAAACACTGGTCTTCGAGGACCACGGGATGTGTATTTTTGTTCTCGGCACTCAGTGGTGCGTCTGAAATTGTACCCTAGGCAGTCATCTCGCTGGCTGTGTCAAGTGTCAGGTAGTGTCTACACAGCAACCCAAACGATTAATCTTATGGTGTATTCCAGTATAAGTTGGCTCTTAAATTCCTGCTCAATGGCAAAAATTCAGCCACTCTTTCCTAAAGATACATTTATTCATTTAGCTGACACTTTTCTCCAAAGCAACTCACAATGTTAAGGTTACAATTATTTATCCATTTATACAGCTGGGTAATTTTACTGGAGCAATTCAGGGTAAGTACTTTGCTCAAGGGCTCTACAGTCGGAGGTGAGGCTCGAACCTGCGACCTTTGGGTCCAAAAGCAGTTGTTGTAGAACAGCAAGAGGAACATATCTATCATTCTTCAGCACAGACAACTAAAATATGACAAATAAAACCGTGTAAGATGGGGGGGCATAGTGGGTAGCGCTTGTGCCCCACAGCTGCTAGGCTGTGGGCTTGGACACGGGTTCAAACTCAGCTCACTCTCTGTACAGTTTTCATGTTCTCCCCATATTCCAGCACGTTTCCTCTCACAGGGTTTCAGATGGATTGGTGACCACCGCATCCCAGTATTAGAGCAAATACTTGATAAAATTAGTAAAAATAAAATGTGAATATTCAATCACAAATCATAACACATTTTATTTAAGTTACAAAACTCTCATTACTCATCATCGCACATAGTTTCAGTGCAAATGGTGAGAAAGAACTCAAAATCTCCTTACCTGGGCTATAATAAACTGCAAATTTACTGCATTTTTTTTTTTTTTTTTAAATCTCTCTAATTGTTAAGGAATAAATTAAAAAAAAAAAAAAAAAAAACCTTAAGTCCTAAACAAACAGTGTTAATGAAATTAAGTTAAGAAATTTGTGTGAAAAGAAAACCGAAAAGGGAAAATACATCCAATCTTCTGCCTTTATGGCAAAGTTAATTTTCTTTGATGAAAGCATCCTTCAGGCAAACTGTATTGTTGCTACTTTTGATCATTTGCAGTGTGACTTTCACTCTCTTCTGCAGTTTTAAAGTATCACTCGGCAGTGTGAAATTATAAATGGGAAAAGGTAATACTTTGTGTAACTGGAAAACCAGCTCTGGGAACAGAACGCTGGCACTATAGTTTGCAAAGAGATACTGGGAACAACAAGGTAGCACAAAAGTTTGGCCTTTTCCCGCTTGTTAATTATGAGTCCTGATGATCATACAGAGGACGGGTAATTTTTGATGTTCCGTTCTGCACTCAGGGGGCATGGCGGCGCAGCGGGTTTGGCTGGGTCCTGCTCTCTGGTGGGTCTAAGGTTCGAGTCCCGCTTGGGGCACCTTGCGACGGACTGGCATCCCATCCTGGCTGTGTCCCCTCCCCCTCCAGCCTTGCGCCCTGTGTTGCCAGGTAAGGCTCCAGTTTGGCGCGTGTGTGTAAGATCCCAAGTGACAACGCTGGCTGCAGCTTCCAGGAAACGTGGCATCAGTTCATCATAGGACAGTAGATAGAATCAACCCCTCCACCCCCACTAAACACACTCTACACGCGGACACCGCAGTCAAGGGTACTCGGCAACAATATGACAAAGCAGTGCGCGCTGTGACCTTATTTCACAGGCGTGTCTGAAAAAGAAAGTTCCTCCACTGGATATGAAACACACAACAGGTGTTCCTTTACTGTATGTTTAAATTATACAACAACATTAAATTTACATGACTGTAAGAGTAAATTATACATGATCAGGCTAGCAAAAGCCTAATTCCAAGGCACTTACACAGCTACCAATGTGATGTTTACTGAATCCCCCTCAAGCACCACACATCAAGGGTTTAACTACATTTCCTCTCCAAGGATGTGAACCAGTCACTTCTAATTGGGATTAGGGGCAGAAGAAAACGGAGCGATTACTGCCAATCATTCCTGAATCATTACAGTTCATGGCTGCTGTAGTAGCCTTGAGCAAGGTATTTCCTCTGAATTGCTTCAGTAAAAATTAACCATTTGTATAAACAGGTGAATCATTGTAAGTAACTTAGTGTGCAAAAGCATCATCAATGTTGGCTAAAGGTCAACATGGCTTGGCTTCGCAAACGGAGATTTAGGACGGGGGGCTGCCCACGTCTGCTGCAGCCTCGCTGGTGGCTGATGAGGCCAATGAAAAATTGTGTTGGTCATAGATGTGGGCGTGCCCTTCGAGCTTTGCATTGGAGTTTTTAGGGGGAGTGCAGTGTATGCAGTATTGCCTCCACCCTTCATACCTGGGGTTCATCTGCCATGGCTGAGCAAGCTAGGATGGTGAGAACAAGGTCCCTGGATCGTAGGTGTTATGTCAGAGTGTCCTTCTCCTAGATGGATGGCCTGACAGGTCTAACGAGCTTCATCTGCCTGGGTTTGGAGTCAGAGTTGTCCTTCTCTTAGACTGGATGCCAACCAAGGCTAACGAGTCCGACCTACCCATCCAGTTATACCGCTGGACACTCGCTCGCGCCATGACATAACAAGCTCTGTGGAAATGAGGGGAATCGGCGAGAAGGTGTTGCTATGGAGCAGTAATGTAGGAGAGGCCATTTGAAGTGACCTCCTGCCTGGCGAGCCAGAGAGCGGCCACACGGTGATCAGTACACCAGGAAGGAGAGGGAATACATTGTGCGTGCAGTTTCTCTAGGTGACCGGGGTGTCTGGCCCAGACCTCCCCCCAGCTAAAGGTAGTAAAGTTGTAAATACATTTACATTTACATTCATTTATTTAGCAGACACTTTTCTCCAAAGCGACTTCCAACGAACTCTATGTAGTGTTATCAGCCCACACACCTTATTCACCACGGTGACTTACACTGATACACTACTTAAAATGGGTCACTCATCCATACATCAGTGGAACACACACCCTCTGTCACTCACATACTATGGATGAACTTGAACAGCATGTCTTTGGACTGTGGGAGGAAACCAGAGTACCCGGAAGAAACCCACACAGACATGGGGAGAACACGCAAACTCTACACAGACAGTGGGGATCAATAAAGTTATAAAAACAATAAAGTTAACTAATCATGCAATATATTACAATAATATACAATAATAATATACGTATGTTATTGTAGTTACAGAATAAAGATCATTAATTAAAAACAGTGGAGGTCTCTTGGTCAGACTATGGAATGCAGGTACATACGCGGGTTTTCTTTCCAACCAATTAACATGCCTTTCATTGTACCAGTTAATCTATTATTTAAAAAATAAACCAAAAACCATTCAAGACAAACACAACAGACTTGCCCGACCAGACTGTGGCACCTGTGCCAACAGCCAGTATTAAAAATGCAGGAGTTACCATCCACACCTCTTCTGTATCTGCTACTCCTGCCTGATGTGCGGATTCTGCCCACTGCTGTCACTGAAGATCAGCCGGGCTGTCAAGCTCCCTACTTGCACGGGTCTGCAAAAGGGGCAGCCGAGGAGCGGTGTTACAAACAACTCCGATGGCTCACCTGAAACAGCAGGAAGCCGTCACACACGTCTTGAGGCCAAGGCCCCCGTGCTGTAGGATGGGCGCCAGGGTGCACTGCATCGCAGGTTTTTCCGTCGTTGTTAGGTTAATTGGGACGGACTCATTCCAACACCGAAATCACTGCAGCAAGAAAAAATACACCTAAAAGTCCAGTCACACGCACTCAGAGCCGTTGTCCACAAATGCACGTTTGATATTTCAGGGTCATTTCTCAACGCTCATGCGTCCGCTTGAACTTTAACAAGCTCGGCTTTTGACTTTGGCTTCTTGCGTGAATGTACGTTGCGTTCCGTAGCGCTCATTTAACGGAGAGAAAAGGAGACTCAAGGTTGTGATTTTGCTGTATTTTTTCAAGGTGATGTTGACAGCAAAATAGAGGCTAAAGCCATCTGAAATTGTCAGTGATTTAATGGTAGACAAATTTACAAGGACAATTTGTGAGATGACAGTTCTGTGAATTAGTTACTTCTCCCTGAACAATCTTTATGTCATGTGCATTTTGTATACCCTTAAGCTGTACACCACTTTGGAAAAAAGTGTGGGGCTGATGTATAAATGTGAACGCAAACGTCCGCTAACAATGCTTGATATATATATATTTTTTTTTTTTTAAAAAACATTACATTGGGTTCAGTGCACCCAGATTGATTTGAGCTCTTCTGATGCAATGTCTTTTTAAAACTAAGATAGTCTGGCACTACACCAGCGGAGGATTGACACTGTATGCAGACCATTCCATAAATATACTAATTATATTCTATTCATTCCTTAATTATAATTGCTTCTGAATCATCCTTGCTCACAGGGTGTTTGGCAAATTATTCTGATACCAGACATTTATGTTTATTGCTTGTTTATCTCATCCGGTCAAAAAATATCACATTCCCGCTTTTTATCCCAGTCTGTTATGTTCTGTACTCATATTTACTTGGGCAAAGGCATCAGTCATTTAAATAACTGCTACAGGAAAATGAGAGTTATAAATCCTTTACCTCAAACTACTGGAAAACTATAGGGCGATGTTACTTTTTGAAAACTATATTCAGTAGAACCACAAAATTCAGAATCCAGCTCCTTCCTAGAGAGGCTCAACAGCAAAAAAATTTCAATTATTTTTAATCAGCAAGCTCATATTGTGCATCTTTTCTCTGACCTACAACAAATGTGCTAAAATACAGACAAAGTTCTCAGCATTGATCACACTTCGGCGTGACAAAGCAAGCAAACAGTCACTTGAGATCAGGGAAGAGGGTTAATGCGGGAAAGGATGGAGGCCAAGAACAGGTGACTCTGGAGACAACCTCCCCCGCCCCCCAAAGGGCCCCAATGTATGGGCATAGTGAGCACACGTCGTGGTGGAATCAGTGACGCAGGTCCTTTCACAATGGCTAGCACTGTGAAAACTTCCTGTCCTGCAAAACCCGATGACTCATCCACTCGTCTGCGTCATTCCTGGCTTGTAGAGAGAGGGGGGGAGAGAAAGAGATTCCCCCAAATACAAGTGGCTACAGAAAGTCACTGGTACATATAATAAAGAGAAGTTTGTGATAAACACAAATGCACAAATTCAAACCACTCAAAATATCTGTACCTGGCTTAGATTTATTCCTTGAAAATATGGTTTTCGGGATACTGAAGTGTACGTTTTCATGCGATACTCTTGTTGGATCTCACAAATGCTGCAGCAATTTTTGCCGTGCACTAAAAATGATATTTGTTGTTTTAAAAGCAACAATCTTTTATGGCATAGGTGCATTATTAAATTATCAACAATGAGCAATATATGCAAAGATGTCAATAACTGACTCCCAGTTAAAAAAACTGTAGATTCTTTTTTGAGCGTTGCACCAAAGAATTCATTAGAACAGCTAAATTTATGCATGCATTGCACACGCACAAATGACTGTGGCTATAGATTTAACTAAATAAAACTATCCAACCTCTGTATATACCCAGTGCTGTGAAAAGGTTCATAAATAAACAGAGGTTTGTTTTACTATGGTTGCAGATATTAGGCTATACATTACATAATATTATGGTGAAGCAAGTGCATGACATATGCAAGACTGTGACAAAAATCTGCTACCTCCATTATCTCTGCATCTATTTGACAGCTGTAAAGTATTTTGAAAATATATTGTACTTGAATGTGCACAGATGATCTCATTACATGCTAATCCCATTTATTAAGCAGACCTATTACAAATAAGATTTACTCTGCACGCTGAAGACTAATTTCTGTCAATCGATTTATTCTCTTTTAATATTTTAAATATAAAAAGTTTTATATCTGATTCTGCCATGGTTGCTATGATACCATATTCTCGGTTGAGAATAATGGAGGGAAGAAAAATGTTGCGATGGTATAAAACCTTTCACACTGCTGTCTCCATTTTTAACAATGTTTTCAAATTTTTAAACATGCAAGAATTAGAATGAAACCAAAGTACGTAAGTAGTTTTTTAAACAGTTAATGAAACTCATACAGAGCATTAAGCTATATACTAAATATACTCTGCATATACTAAACACTTAAAAATGTAGAAAAGGCATAACGAAAGATTTAAATTCTAGGAAAAAATGTGCAAATTACAGATAGCGACATGCAAATTTCAGAAAAGACAAAGCACTGCTGCCTTACGGTAGCTAATTGTCCCTAAACCCTTTATAACTCTATACTGTTCAAACCAGAGAGACAAGCTTTTGAAAAATAAAGAGATCGTTAAAACAAAGGTGCTGTGGAGGCTGTCCCAGTCAGGGTGCTTCAGCAGGGCAGGTGGCATCGCATACAGACATCAGGGAGTCTGCTGCTTCCATGTCTGATGCTGCACTGGCCTCTGGTGACATAACTATGCATCGTCACATCATCGCTTCTAAGATCCTTGCACATCTCTCACAGCCTCTTCGCTTCGTTGCGGCACGTTGTGAGCTGGATGCTCCAAATTTTGCCACATAGTCTAAACATTTAACCTCACATTTAGTCAACACATTAGTCTACAGTGACTCATTTATCTTCCCATAAAAACATCTTTTCAAGTCCTGCAGGTTTTCAGTCCACTTCTCCAGTTCAAACTTTTTCAGATTCATTTAACTTCTCATTATTAGCGTTTACTTTTAATTACCTGTCACCTTTGTCCAAGGCAAACTACAATATTAGGCAAGCAAATTTGCAATGATGTAACTCATTTTACAGCAGGGTGCTGTATCAATTCGGGGTAATACCTTGATGGCGCATACAACAGCAGGACTCAAACTAACAACCTTCAGACTTTCAATGGACACCCCCAACCAATTCAACACCTGGTGTAAAACACAACAGTCCCAATGTCTGTTTCAATGGCTGCTGGCCACAGCATTTCAAAAAATAATAACTGTAAAAAAAGTAATATTAACAACATCCAGTGAAATAAAATAAATACGTGCACTCGTCATCATTTTTAAATACCACTGCAGTGAAACTGGAAGTCAAAACTAGTGAAAAGTGTGAAAATGCACGGTGAAGGCCTGCAAAGGTGGGACACTAGAACAAACAGCTGCCCGACAGGAAGTGGCCCCACGACCGGAACTCGGATAACGGAAGTAGATCTTCACATTCCAGCGAGGTAACGGAGTCGTGCCCTTGGAAAGAGGGTGTCTTCCTGCACCGTAGCGGTAGAGGGCGCTGCACAGACACGCGCCGAAAAGCTAAATTAATTATGTCATCCTGTGAAAGCGGACAAAAGGCGTTCAGAGCTAAGACAAGCATGAAACCTGTATGCACCAAGTACCGCTGTACTAACAATTACGTTCACACTGAACCAAGACTACATTCTAAAAGTAATCCACACAGTGTGAATTTTAACTATGTCCGAGAGTATATCATAAAATGGTAAAACAGCTGCTAATACTTTCAGAATACCGGTGCTTTTTTTTTGCGCGTTGTCTCATAAAACAACGAGTGTGATACAGCCACTTTTGTTGAGGAAAGATAATGCGGGCTTTGAAAGTGACAGACATCCCATTGACCAGTGGCTGCTGTCCTTGTCCCCCGCGGGCAGGTGGAACTCCATCGGCAGAATGGACATTCAATAAACTGTGAGATGCTTTCCTGGGGGATTGTTTTTTCAGCCAATTGACAGACGCACTTGTTGGGCCCGAGTTCTGCGTTGTCCAATCGGATTTTAGAGTCGCTAGGTGGGCGTGCACCGCGGCGCGTCGGAGAGGCGGGAACAGCGTAGCGCGTTTGGTTCGGTTGAGGCGGAGTCCGCGGGTGGGGGTGTTATCTTTGGTGCAAAGAGAAAAAGAAGAGAGGGGTGCAGAAGCGGGATTTCTGAGGAGCGGGGCTCGTTGGGACGAATTTTCTTGCGTCTCTCCGTTTGCTTTTGAAAGTTGAAGCGAGTTTCGTCAGCCATTGGACCAGGTATGTTGCCCGTAAATTGGGCCGTTTTTTTTTTTTTTTTGGACCAGAGGGATTTATTTGAAGAAGTGACCGTTCGTTCAGCGATGGAGGACCGCTGTACGTCAGCGAGCTCCTAGCAGCCCTGGAGTTTCAGGTTTTGCACAGGGTGAAATGTATTAAATGTAGAAGGTGATTTGGTGGAGATGGCGAATGATGTGGTCTGTGTGGTCAGTGAAGTAAATCTGATACATTTCTGCACTGTTTTCCCTCATTTTTTTTCCAATCTGCTCGGGATATTACTCGACCTCCACGTTGAGACACTCCTTTAGCGCGCAAGTTCTATTTGTTAGCATTCTACTAGCCATGATCAATGGAGAACAACAATTTCAGGTATTAGTAATATAATAATTATAATACCAACGCGGTATTACAAATTTTTTTAAACACTAGGGAATTTAATGATGAGTCACAAAACTGATGATGTAAATGAAAAAAGAAGCTGATGATAGGCAGTACTTGGACGTCAAAATGTTTAAACATACATCCCACCCAGTAGATAGTGGGGTTATTATATATAATATGGCCATCTCGCGCTGGGGTTCCGGGCGTGTGCTTGAAGCGCCTATCCGTGGACACGCCGAGCGCGTGGAAGAGGGCGACGCGCGCTAGTCTAGTAGAGACGCGGTGCCTCGTGCCGTCCTGCTCTCGCGACGAACCGCTTCGTCTTCTTTCGTTTCTGCAGCTCGCCTCGTCCATCGCCGAGGACGTTTGTAAGTAACGTGCTAGTCATGCGGTGGAAATACTTGCGGTTTGGGGAAGATTGAAAAAAGGTATGAGGTTCTGTTAAAAAAAAAAAAAAAAAGCTTTCTTTCAGTTATTTTATTTCGCCTGTAACGTCGTTGAACGCCGGTGTATCATCATCATGTCATGCTTTTATCATGGCGATCATGATATCAGGAAATCAGATTTGTCGGTCTGTATCGATGCTGCCTGAAATATCAGATTTTTATGCAGATCTTTTTTTTTTTCCTCGTCTTCGCTCGCTTTCTGTTTTTTTTTTTTTGCTGCTCCCTTTGTATTTTTACACCGTAGATCTGCTAGTAGTAGTGACAAACCGTTAACTGCCAAGGTCCTGTAACACAGGCCACCACACAGGCATGAAGACTGGATGGGCCACCGCAGCCACTTTTATAAAAAAAAAAAAAAAAAAAAACCCACTCTCGAATGGGGTACATATTAGTCCAGCGTGGCAGCTTGTATTGGGGAAGACTCGGGTTCACTATGGTCACCAAGCCATTTTATGTATGAGGCAAAGGCCTGCTGAGGTTCGGCCGATGGAGATCCAGCAGAGCTGTCGTTTGTACGATTCAGGATGGATTGATGATGGAGATGTAAAACTAGGGCAGCATTAATGTAGTCTTGTCATTCTTTTACAAGTTGTTCATGGACAACTTAAAAAAAGAGAAAATTGACAGCATATGACATCATGTGTCTTTTCATTCCAAAATGTTGTAGTGTGCTAAAAAAAAAGAAATCTTGTGTGTCTTTAATCATGGGAGACCCTGTCTGTTGCTGGGAACAGGTGTCACCTGGGTCGAAACGTCTGGGATTTATAGAAAGTACAGAAATCACGTACTTGTGTGATTTCAGCATCTAAATGTCATTGAAAAGCGTTGTTTCAGGTGAAATACAACTTCCCCAAGGGGAAAAAAAAAATGTCATTGGCCTGTTTCTGATAGTTTTTCTTAATACATTTAACAATTTAAAATCGCATCCATTGTGAAGTGAAAGAGGAAACACTGAATTGGCTCTTATCAGTTCATTGTTAGGTGAAGTTTATGTAAACCTTTCCTGTGTAGTAACACACTGTCAAACTGAAAAGCAGTGCTTTGTTTTATCTGTAGCATATACTCTAGGTATTATGGATGCCAACTGTAAAATGTCTTTGCACTCACATACCGAATAAGGGGGAATGCTTGAATTTCAGGCCAGATTTCCTGTACAGATAATATTCTTAGCCATTTGTGTACACTTGCAGACAAATGGCATTTCTGTTTTGGTTATCAACATCTGGTTTGATGAGGGTAACCCTGAAATGACTATAGTTATTAAACTTTATGAATGATCACACTTTATGCATTACATTAAGAGAAAGACATAGCTGTAGACATGTGACTCAAGTAAACCTAGTTTGTTACCTACCACTTGCTGCACCGAGGTTCATCATTCAAGTAGGTGCATAAAACACAGGATAGACACATCCTGATACCCTTCTACAAATTTTTTTATTATAGGATACACAAACAATCGCATACAATTTCGGAATAGCGGCTGAATAAAGGCTTATCTGGGAATACTCATGAAGTTACGGTGCATGAATATTTACACCGTACATGAGCTGGAGAGAAAAGGTGTTTTCAGACCCTTCTTGAATGTAGACAGTTTCCACAGTTCTGAGTGAGAGGGGAAGGTCATTCCACCACAACGGAGCCAGAACCAAGAACCCCCCGTGCTTTACCTTTCGTGGGACCACCAAACAAGCAGAAGTAGATGAGCGAAGGGGTCTGGCTGGGGTATAGCAATTGATCAAGTCCTGTAAATAGCTGGGAGCAGTTCTGTTGATGCATTTGTATACAATAACCAGGGTCTTGAATTGATTCGGGCAGCTATAGGTAGCCAGTGCAGAGAAATGAGTAGAGGAGATACGTGGGAAGGGAAGTCATTTTATACTTCCAAGTTAGTGTGGGAAGGGACTACCTATTTTTCCCTTTAATGGTGAATATGTTTTACAAGAAACATTAGTGGAATCACCCCCCACCCTCATGGGGGGACAATCTGTTGAATGGTTGTCTGGGTAAATATCAGGAAAAATATTGGCTGAAACAGTTCAGCAGCCTTTGCTTCTATTTCTCAAACCCTCTTTTCTGTGTGTGTCTTGGATTCTCATTTATCAACCTTGCCTTGAGGTGCAGTGATGCCATGAGACCTGAGTTATAAAAATGATTTGTGTTAATTCCCTGTCCTTTGTTGGGTATACTGGCTGTAAACCCAGGTTGATCTTTGTGGGTTGTTGCTATAATCTGAAAATGTGGGCCTAAGGTCTACTATTTGTTTCCACCTTCACTCCAAGTTAATTTACTCTGTTCTGGGATTTAGAGATGGCACAGCGGAGTGGTATGGAGGATCCAGAGCGGTACCTGTTTGTGGACCGGGCCGTGGTCTACAATCCAGCAACGCAGGCTGATTGGACGGCTAAGAAGCTCGTATGGATCCCCTCTGAGCGACATGGCTTTGAAGCAGCCAGCATCCGGGAGGAGCGGGGAGATGAGGTGCTTGTTGAGCTGGCTGAGAACGGCAAGAAAGCCATGGTCAACAAGGATGACATCCAGAAGATGAACCCACCCAAGTTCAGTAAGGTTGAGGACATGGCAGAGCTTACTTGCCTAAATGAGGCGTCTGTGCTGCACAACCTCAAGGACCGTTACTACTCCGGTCTCATCTATGTGAGTACCCTTCCCCTTCTCTGCTTATATGCCTTTCTATCCAATATAGATGCTGAATGTTCATGGTTCTGTTTCTTTTTTTCTCCTGTTACTGTGGAAAGATTAACACCTTCAGGATTATCCTCTACTTCAGCAGAACAGAGTGGTCATTCTGATCACAATTCACCACTGCTAGGTTTTGTTTTCACAAATCATTATCAGTTTAGGATATCGCCTACATAATGCTCATTTGCTCCACTGAATGGTCTAGTGTAGTGGTTGTTAATGGTGGTAAATTATTTCTTTGTTTGTACCTTGCTCCTACAGCCCTTTTTAAAAATTCTCCTTATTTGGTCTTGTACTTCCCTCTTTCAAAACTATAATGCCTAACACTGCGAAAACCCTCAACTTACTAAAGAATTGCTTATAGGTGTGTGTTTTTTTGGGGGGGGGGTAATTTCCTGGGGATCTGGTCATTAATGATTTAATGTTATCCTTTAAAGCTAATGTTTCGGCTAGTGACAGCTAGCTACAACCTTGACCTAGTTTTTAATATGCATTTCATGAATAGAATTTAGGTTGGCTGTCAGCTGAGACCAGTCCAGGGTACTGAGAGACTGTTCTGTCTTGGGTTATTTCTGTGATTTCTCTCTGGGCAGCAGGGAAGTGGACCTGACAGCACACAATAATTTGGGACTGAACTTCATTTGTAGTTAAGGCTCTAATTTTTAACTTGTGTTCCGACCATCTCTTTTTGTATTTAAGCACTACAGGATTTTTTTTCAGCTGTTCAGTAGTTTCTCCCTTGCTTGCTTCGTTGGTCAGAGCATTGATGCATTTCCCATGTGGAGTACATCATTTAGTTGTTCAACCATCCTCCCTCAGTGAAGAAATTATCCTGGGGAGTTGGCCTGCATTAGTCAAATCAACACAGGACGGGGGGCAAGAGAGATGTGATTGGAGTACACCTGCTGGTGACTGGAGTGGGAAGGGCAGGTTGTGTGGACAGTCAACCCCCTGCTGTTGCATGAGGCCTTATTCCACACAGCCACTTCTGATGGCACCCTACCACATGGTGCCTGTGTGCAAGGGGGCTCATGCTGAGTCACAGACTTGCTGCGGTTTACTGACTGATTCTTTGTCTGGACCCAGGAGGCACAGCTGTCCCTGAAATATCTTGCCTGCATGGAGCTTTGGCTCCATAACTCATGACCTTTATTAATATAACAGCTTTTTATCAGGTCAGCCTTGAATTTACCAACCCCCACTGTTACTTGGTGCCCCTTTTTCATTTCTTTGTTCAAATATTAAATAACCTACACAGTGTTTGTTAGCCTGTTATCAAACTTTTTTCACTGAAATTAAAAATAAGGTGTAGCAGTTTTACCTATGGTTTTTTTAAACATTTTTTTATATCATTGTATTAACATTAGTTTAACTGCTCTGCAGTTTTCTGGCTATTAACCAGTAACACTATTTTTTTTCCAATGCTATTTAGCTTTTGAACAGCTTTAAGTCAAAAGATAAGCTTTAGGTGTATTTCTTTCAAGGGGTGGTCTTGTGAGCAAGAAATAATGATCTGGTCCTCATGATTAAAGTGAATGTGTTTAAAAAGCTTTTCCCATATGAATGTGAAACAAAACATGAACTTCCTGCAGAAATCTTTTGGGTAAGTACGAATCTCTTCGTTTTGTATGCTGTCTTTTGCAAGATTTATTGTACTAGAAATGTACTGAAAGGGTATATTTACAGTCTTGTCTGTGAAGTGTCCATTGCTGTTGTATGTTAAGATGTACTGTAGTAACCATGGAAACAGCTGAGGTTCTTTATGGTCCTACTCCTTGTGACTGCGGTACTTGGTCTTGCGCTTCAACAGTACTTTGTTGTCATGGTATTACCACGGCTCCACCAAGGAGTCCGCAGAGTACAAATTGGAATGACGGTTAGCATGGACTAGGCACAAATACCAGAGAGAACATAATGTCCTCTGTACTGTGATGATGGTGGTTTGAATTGCTGATGGTCTTAAGCTTTATTGTGAATTAAATGAATGCCTTGTCAATAGCTTGAAGTAAGAGTACATTACAGATAGAAATAGTTATGTCTTTAATCCTTTACCAGGGGCTTTTACAGGGACACGAAGTGAAAGTTGCTATAATACTTTACAAACTCATGACTATATAGCGTCACTGGAATCTTGTCCTGTAACCTGAGTGTTTGAGACAGGCAGCTGAGTTGGGGATCTTAATTGGCTCTGTAAATGTAAAGCACCTTGTTTTATAGCTCATGGATCACATCAGTACATACAGTATGTCTAAGACATTTCAGGTTAGACACCTTTTGTTGCTCTCCTTCTCTCTCATACCAGTCTTAAGTGGAATAGAATGGAAGAGGATGATTCTCTTGATGTAGGAAGGCAGCACCGCTGGTTGACCCTGCCAAAACACTTTTATGCATTTACCCTACTTCATTTATCAGATGCTCTTCAGAGTGACTTCCAATAAACACTATAGTGTTATCAGCCCACAACACCTTATTCACTCAAGATGACTTGCACTGCTATATACACTTCTTATAATGGGTTACTTTTCCATACATCAGTGAAACACACCGTCACTCACACACTATGGGTGACTTACGCTGTTCAGGTGGACTGGTAACAATGTCTTTGGACTGGGAGGAAACCCAGGGGGGTGGAGTAGCTCAAATGGTTGGCTGTTTATTGTAATACAAGATCTTAAGCCTTTGTTTTATTCAGTTTTTTTTTTTAATTACATATCACAGGTGATTGGCAAAATACATATAGTTTTCTTGGTTAAACAAGCAACATTTTGCACAAGACTCGGGTAGAACAAACCACAGAGATGAATTTGCGCACAAGAATTCTTATGTCTAAAACTTTTAATGTGCATTTTTAACATGTATTCCCTTTTTTTGCATGGATTGGGAACTGTTGCTGGGATTACATTCCAACCCAGAAAATGCTTCTGGGTTTAACTCTGCAACTCCAGCAACATCAAATGTTATCCTGTAAATAATCAGTTTCTGGAAAGTTTACATTGGTATGCTGGTAATGGCTCCTCCTTATTTGATGTTTCTGTTTTCTCTCCTGCAGACGTACTCTGGGCTTTTTTGTGTCGTCATCAACCCCTACAAAAACCTACCCATTTACTCAGAGAATATCATTGAAATGTATCGGGGCAAGAAGCGCCATGAAATGCCCCCACACATCTATGCCATCTCAGAATCTGCTTACAGGTGCATGCTCCAAGGTGAGTGTCTTGGTTCTGAGCTGTTACGTTTCCATCCCTTGAATGTGGATACACAAAGCAACATAACGGAATGGTGTGGGTTTTGGTTTGGTGTAATTTCCATTTCCAAAGCATTTTCAGGCTAACTGCAATAAGGACAATGTTTTATTGAAAATGTGGCTGCTTATGAATTAGGTTTATGGTGGGGGTGTTGTTTAGGTAGACTAACACTGCAGACAGACTGTTGGATCAGGTAAACTACTTTGAACTGTCAACGTCGTTCTTACAGACACTGGAACCATTTAGCACAGTTCTAGTCTCCTGTGTCAGCTGTGTAGCAGCAGAGGTTGAGTCACATTTTCTGTGGTTGACACAGCCTTAATTGAACAGAAAAATGGTAAAATTTCTTGTATGGAAAGATAAACATGCATAAATGCTACTGTTGAAATTATATGGCTTCATATTTTTTTCCACACTTGTTAAAGTAATACTAACAGAATGATAAAGTGAAAACATAGTATAGACTTCATTCAGTTTATGACCTCTGAAAATTTGGTATGACGGCTCTTGGCTTTGATACCCAATTTTTGATTTATGGAACCAAAAAAAAATATCAGTGACTAGATTTATCCAAAGCATGTTTAAAAAGGGGGGGGGGGGGGGGGGGGGGGGGGAATCCACACATTGTGCCAGTGAAGTAGAAATTCAGTAATGTAACGTTGGTGTGTCTGTATAGATTTATCAGGTGTGTTAGGAATGTGAGAGGGTTGCTTTGAGAGTGAGACATTATGGGAAGTTTATGGAGAATGTCTGTCTGGCCACAGTGGGTGTGTTGAATGATTTTAGAAAGAGCAAAGTAATTAGCAGGTCAAGTTAAGTCCCCCCCGCCCCCAGGTACTCTTTGCATTTTAGCGGCAATGCAATTTTAGAAAGTTGTTCACAATAGATGCAACATGCTCAGCGAGTCCTTGCTTAGTTTATGGCTCATCCTGCAGAGAACTGATCAATTAAGAGTAAATGCTTTATATTGTGCTGAAATCACAGGCATTTTTTCAATGTTCTAGTGATATTTGGAAAAATTTCTTTTGGGGTTGTGGATCAGCTGGGAGTATTCCACAAGCCCCCCCCCCCCCCCCCCCATTTGCAATAATGGACAGTAGCCTTTCGTTATCGGAAATTTCAGTATCCTTACCATTTTCCAGATTGGATTCATTTAATAAATTCTGGATTCTTGTATTTTCATTCTCTGTGGTTATTTTCCACTTCAAAATCTTTCTTTTCAGTACCGCCAGAACACTCACTTCCTCTCTTGCTAGTCATTTTAAATCAAGTAAACTTGAAGGGAATCAGAAATGCGAAGATGTATAAAGAAATTGTAGTGGCAAACAGTGACCCAAACAATGACAGATAGGGCTGCCTTGTGACAACGCAGCTCGCCAGTGGCATTACTCAGCAGAAGAAGCAGTTGTTAGATGTTACAACAAAATTTCAGGACTCGGTAAGGTTAATTGGACGGATGTTCAATTGGTCATAAGTGGCATATTTTGCAACTTTAGAACTACCTTTGTTTTTTGCCTTTGAAAACGTCTTGCTTAAGTTCGTTCACACAAAGTTTTATCCAAGGAAAATATCGTAATATCACAGAACTTAGTATAGAAAATGAGCATGAACTAAAGTTGCGTGGAGGAAAACCCATCTTTAAAGTCCTTGGTTAACACAGCATTGGTGGCTCATTGGTCATGCTTATCATGTGCGACACTATATCTCTGGTAGTGTAACTCTCAGCAGTATGCCTTCCAGGCAGGCTATTGTAGGAGCACTGTGGACCTTGCTGAAAGATCAGATCTTTATTTTGTGACCTGGGGTAGTAGAAGTGTGTCGCTAATTTAACAGTTCCAGATCCAGTGACATGAATATATACAAATTATACAGGGCCTCTCTCATTAGCACAAGGAGATTACAGCAATTATGGCTTGATGTGGCCACAGTAGCAAATCGCCTGGTTCTGCCAGCTGCTATGGTGGGATCTTTCACTGACAGGAGGGGGGGGGGCTGTGTTTTTCCTGCTCTGCCAGGAAACAGTCTTTCAGGTCCTCCTCTGACACATTTATTATGGGGTGGTGGTGCGGACATGTGGGGACCTCAGTGGACTTAAGAGGAAGAGGGGAAGCGGGGAGATCTTGCTATACTCAGTTCTACAGTGATTACATTTTACTGTCCCCCCCCCGGTTTCGTTCAATTTTCATGAACTTTGTGCCATTTCATACATTTCTCAATCCGTGTGCTCATGCTGCTCACCCCTGTAGGAGGTGCACTGTTGCCTTTGCTCCTTCAGAGGGATGAAGTCATCGCCACTGCAGCTCAGCTCTGCTTAAACTTCACTGCCTGGGGGGCAGCATCAAACACTGCCCCTGGGATATTATCTTGGCTGTTTTATTTAACTGCAAAAACTTAATCTTTTATTTGTAAAATAAGTACAATCTGTGTGTCTGTCCAGTTTGTTTTGTAACAGTTTTTTTTTGTCTTTTTTTTTTTGGTTTTGCACTTTTCCTTGTGTGTTCTGAAGACCTTAGCAGTACATGTCTGTAGGAACTTCAAGTGACTGTCTTTTAGAAGATGTCCTAACTTTGAAACATGGGCTGCCCTTCAACAGCCTAATGACCTGTCTTGTGGCCAAACTTAGACCACTACCAGCTTTCTTGTGAGTGACACAAGAGAAGAAGCTCTCAGCTTTTGTCATTTAGCACATAGAGAAAACCCATGTGTTTACAAGGAGAACATGCAAACTACACTGAGTCAGATTCAAACCTGCTGTCTCAAGCTGTCAGACACTTACACTACCTGCTGTGTTAAGTTGACTCTTATGTGATGTCAGTTGCATGCCAGTCTGAGTGATCCTGGTGACTGTCTACTAGTTATATTTGCAGCTGACCTTAGTTTACCTAAATATAGCTCTTGATTGAATGATTCGCACAACTCAAACCACACAAAGTAGGATACTACCAAAGCTAATTGGTGTCAATGCATGAATCCTAGTGCAATGTTTAATTTGGTCATTCCTAAAGCTGTTGCGGATCTCAGATTACAAATTTATATTGCAACCTCCACTATTGAAAGACTTAAGAATGATTGATTAAAATCAAACATTACTGTGGCAATATTGGAATTATATCTTTTTCTAGGAGAGTAATCTTTACTGATAATTTTACTCTACCTCAAATAATGGTAAAATAACGACACTTGTAAACTAAAAGTTGAATGGATTTGGCTGAATGTTATCTGAATTATGCATTTTGCTCACTCGGGTGTAATTTATTCAGAATGGCCTTAGTCAGTGATTAGCCAATTATGTCAAACTGCATCCACAAATCATTTAAAGCAAAAAAAATTAGGTGTTGCAAGAAGAAATGCCATGTTCTAGATAGATATAGACTACATGTCATGTGTTTCCATGTATTTTCTCAGTTTTTGGGGGCTTCTTACTTCTGTGGGAAATACAGCACAGAGGTGTGTAGAAGGTCCTATGAAGGAATTGGTTCTGTAAAAATTGCTGCTGCTGCCTGAAGGGGTGGTTGTGGTTTTTTCCCCAGACCTGTGCAGGCCAAGTACTTTGTTCCAAGTTTCTATGGTAGGAGGTGGGATTTGAACTTGCGATCACCAAATCCAAAAGCAGCTGTTCTGAAAACTATGCCACATTCAACCGTGTGTTGGAAAGTTCACCTTTTTTCAAGACTTCCTTGTATGTCAGACTTACAGGGTGTTTCTATTTTGGCTTTTAAAAAGTTCACACACATACATATCAGACTTTTCACTGGAATCACATCCTTGTTGTCTTTGTGAATTTTTTTTTTTTTTTTTTGGGGGGGCTGCATCTTGACAGAGAAAGGATAGAAATTATAGAGTTAACCTAAATATGAGCTATTGATAAGATGGCTTTTTTGTAAAATTGTATATTACAGAAGTTCAGGGTACGATTTTTCACAACCAAGAGGACTTGACTGAAGTCATTGTGGGTTGCAGTGTGATTCATCACTTCATTACTGCAGGAGAACCAGTTTATGTATTTGGGTATACAAAGGAAAAGGCAGTTCTCTGGCACTTGGGTCTCAACCTTCTCCGCGGTCTCCCTAAACAACCCTAAATCACATTTTTAGTGGAGGCATGTTCATCTCAAAATGTAAGATTATGATTCTGAATTCGGACTTACTTTGTGTAGAGTAACTTCAGGTTTAATTATTTTGATTTGACATGCAATTTGATAATTTCTTTGATTTATAATGACAATTTAAATGGCCAACAGCTTTAATGCAAAAGTTCTAATGCATTGATCAGTGATGGGTTTTACATATTATGTTTGTCTGCTTCACATGGACCAACAATTGCAAAACCTGTTGAAAAACAGCTACCAGTTTGTCAGTGCATTTATGTGCAGGTAGGTGTCAGTCATATCAGTACACCAAGCGAAAAATGGTCCAGAAAACAGTAATTGCCAGCTGGATGAGTTTGAAAAACACTATTAACAAGGAAATCATGACAGATGGGCTGTCCCCAAAAAAAAAAAACTGCCCATTTGTCTTCTCTAACACTGATCCAGTCTTATTTTTGTGAAGCATATGTCGATCATATTTTTTCATAGTTAATTCAGGAGTGGCTATACAGAGGCTATGGAGACTCTGCTTTATTACTGCAGTGTGATGGCAAACCAAGTTGTGTATTTGGGTGTACAAAGGAAAAGGCATTTCTCTGGCACTTGGGTCTCAACCTCTTCCTCTGTCTCCTTAAACCGCCCTCAAATTCCAGATGAATGGGAAGGAGAGTGACCTTCACTGGACAGCACAGTGGGGGCTTTGTGTAGTGGTGAGTGAGGGCTGTGGAAGGGCTTGTCAGGCCCAAGGTTCTGAGTAATAGGACAGAGGTGCAGAAAACGAGTTGAGTAAAATCAATTAAAATCCTCAAGTTACTTGAGTAATCGTTTCAGTCCTAATTTAAAATTCTGCTATTCCTTATCACTTTCTCTGAAGGGGTCGTCTTAGCAACCAAGCAATGTATAAAATCTGATTTAATAACTTCCACTATGGAGGACAGCTCAGATGAAGACAGAGTTGTTTATGAAGGAAGATGAGGGCATGGAGAAGCAGCGAAATAAGGTCACAGATAATCTCTTTATCTAGGGGCTGTGATGTCACTGACAGCAGCCCAATGGCAGGATGTGCTAAGCCTTAAGCAGAATGTGGCAATCTGGCACTCAACCCCACCTCTCAGGAGGTACTTATTCTCTTAGTTTCAACTGCTTTAAGATTTGCACAGCAAGCAGCCTACATTTACTGCATGGATTCAGTTCTCCTAGAAAAAAAAACATTAAAAGCATCTGCTTTAAGGAAGCATTCTTGCTTTCGTAATGCTAAACGTATAAGGCACAACTGTGATGTACATGTAAGCTGTTGGTCACTATGTAATGGTCTCCCAGCCCCTTTGAGCCAAGTCTTTTTCTTTATCATCACTTTCTAGGACTGAAATAATTTAGTTCACTCCATGACAGTAAAGCTCTGCTAGTTGTAATTGTACTCATTGTTTCAGAGTGTGAACCTTTTGCAGGAAGAATGCCGTTAATGGAAGGTCCTTTTGCAAGGAGGGGTTATGGATTAGCCTCAATTCCAAAAGCATACATCTGTCATTGATTGTGTCACCCAATACCTTGCGTAATCGCTCTCTGACTGTTGACTGCATCATGAGGTATGGGAGGCTAATTTGCCAGTTTGTGGAACATTCAGTCCGCGTATGTTAATGTTGTTTTAAGCAGAACCATGTGTTTACTGTGCAGTTCTTATCCACATAGTCCAGAAAGGCTTGCATAACTTTGTTTTACATTTTTACCCATATTAACAGAAGTGGTTTGCATTATGAGCCCAGTGCAACAGTATAATTTTAGTTGTTCATTCTTAGTTTTCAAACTTGCAGCCCTCTGGACAAACACCTCTCCAGTGTCACTTTCTTTAAATTAGCATTTTTTAAAAATATCCAGATTCCTGAAAAAAAAAGGGCAATTACTACATTTATGTTGGCCTTTTTGTGTGTGTGTGTGTGTGTGTGTGTGTGTGTGTGTGTGTGTGTGTCTTGCATCATTGGTATTCTGTTTAGGCCAAAGGTCTGTTTGCTGAGTTGTTCTAGTTTTAACAAGACTGCTATACTAGCAGACTTTGGGGGAAGCTTGAAGTTTACATACTTAGTGTAATGTAAAGAATAGCAAGTAGATTTAGTATAGTTATGTGGTGGTGCGGCAGGTTCA
Source organism: Scleropages formosus (assembly GCF_900964775.1). Classification (NCBI taxonomy): domain Eukaryota; kingdom Metazoa; phylum Chordata; class Actinopteri; order Osteoglossiformes; family Osteoglossidae; genus Scleropages; species Scleropages formosus. The sequence continues at coordinate 20,809,629 of NC_041825.1, forward strand.
GCCGGTGCCTGCTGTGTGGTAGGTCTGGGGTTCGAGTCCTGCTTGGCGTGCCTTGCAACGGACCAGTGTCCCTTCCAGGGTGTGTCCCCCTCCCCCTTTGGTCTTGTGCCCTGTGTTGCCAGGTAAGACTCTGGCTCGCCGCAGACCCGCTCAGGACAAGCGGTTGACGATGGATGTGTGGGATGGATGTTATGTTGTAGCCTTTGCTGCAGTAGGAATTATAAACTAACACCTCTGTCAGCCTAAAGGACTGTGTAATGTCTGCAATTACAGATTTTACAAGAGTAAAGCCAGATTAATGCAGCAACTTGCACACCTTGTGTATGTATCCTGTTGGAGGTCACTCTTGATTCAGACTTGATAAATGATTACCAACTGTGAATGTCCCTGATCAGCAGCTGTGTGTATGTGCGTGCATGTGTGTGTAGTAAAAGGAATGTCTTTTGGATTTGCTGCAGACTTTGTATCACCTGCTTGCTATAGAGCTGGTAATGGGTTTTGGTGATTCTTGGGGCCTGAAACTTTGAAGAAAATCTAGGGCTTTACCTGCTATTTTCATTAATTTGGAATGTACTATAATAAGTGCCACATGTAGGTTGAGTGCAGTAAGTGCTTCAAAAAGGTCATGTTAAAGCTGCTGATTTCTAGAATGATGGGGGGAATGATCCACTTTGAAAGGCATGTGTGAAATGTGTAATAAAGATAGGGTTCTTAATTGGTCTGAGGTTTTAGCCAGCTGGGCAACTTCATATAACTTTATTGGTTAACTGATGCTTAACAGAGCATCTTTAATGTTATCTCTTTCAAACCCAATATTCAGATACATATCATGCTAGCTCAGGTGTGTGTCTGACAATAGCAAGGCTCCTCCTGCAAACTGATCAAGTAATGTTAATATTATCCACCTGCTTCAGATTGAGTGTTTATGAACGTGCACGATAGGAGGAGGCACAGTGAAGGAAATGATTTATTGACATGAAAGTCTTTGTGACGAAGCCTCTGCACTGTTTTTCTATCATCCAGCACTAGGAATTGCAGGCTGTGATGCCTGTTGCAACCTGGTGCTTTGATGGGTCCATAGTCTCAGGCAAACAGAACAGCAGTGTTATAGTACAGTGATGTTTTGATGATACAGTGCATTATTTATCCATCTAGTCATCTTTAAATTTTGGAAGGCAAGAAATACTTTGCCAGATTATGGAAGTGCAAAGTTGAGGCTGTGAAACCTCTGCTCTTCATTTTGAGGATGGGTCAATGGTCACTTTGGAGGAAGGGATGGAAGGAAGTGTTTGTCCTGAAAGGAAAGGGATCATCCCATTTCCTTGCATATGTGCCTGTGGAGATATCAATACCCCCCCCTCCTTGCTCTCTCTCTCTCTCTCACTCACATACACATAAACTTCAAGTGGATTATGAGCCCCTCAAAAATTGCCTGTATACTCACACATCAATGAGTGTCAAATGTCCAGATTGCTGTTCTTTTAGCATAGTAAATGTCAGTCACCCACTTTCTGGTGATGTTGGCAAAATGTCTTGCTCACCTGCTTTTACTTTTAGGATGGTGCTGGGAAGGGATCATTATAATGTTACTTTTTCACCATTTGCCACTACGCTGAACGTGGCTTGCTTAACAATTCCCAGATCTCGGTTTTTGGGTCATGATGTTTTTGAAAAGCTTGAGTACTAGAATGCTGATATCCTCTGATAGGATGTCAAAAGAAGTCTATTTTGGATGCTTCATGGTGTATCATGGATAAAACATCCCTGGTTACATTCCTACCCAGTGTGTTCTCATTGCTGGCTCTGCATTCATGTTAACACATCCTGGAAATTCAACTGTAGCAAACAGGATTACTGGCAATTGAGTGAGAAGGTTTTTCAAATCAGAACCACCTGTTCCTGTTTGCCATCAACAGGATGAGTTCCATCACCAGAAATGGGTACTGATGGTTTCACTGTGTGGATAGCTGGATTGTAGAGGTGGGCTTAGTTTCCCCTCCAGTGGGGGAGTGTGTGTGGGGTGGGAGTCTGTCCCTCCTTTATTCTCTCTCTCTCTCTCACACACACGTATGCCAGGGGGATGAGGTTACCTCAGGCATCTCCCCGAGTTCTCTTGCAGCTCGAGCTGGGTAGAATTAAAGGGTGGTTTGTCATTTGATACCATCACCCAGGTCAAGTCAACATGACAGTAGTGATGTTCTGATGTTCAGTATGTCTCCTTAAATGGTGGCTTCCTTAGTCTGGCACATTTCTCAGCACATGCTAGGAGGCTCCTGTTGTCTGCATCCTGCATGTTCTCTGTGTAATCAATCTCATAGTGTCACTGGGTCAGAGAAGCCTTGCCTTAGGGCAGTGAGTAGCCCCCATTCAGTTTTTTGTAGCTGCCTAAAGACTCATTCTCCTGTAGCAGCCTTGCAAACGCAGACCTGTGCTTCATAGTTTCTTCGTTTTGTTTGTTGCAGTGAGTTATGACCGCAGATGAATGTCGAAGAGACCAGGTGCTAGGAACTGATCCAAACCCATTGAAGGCTTATGCTTTCCAGTTGTGACTGGTGTACTATGAGAGACTGAGGGGTAACAAGTGGTGGTGAGCAAAGCCAGACCTCCTAGGAAAGTATAGAGCACTGGCTTGCTTATAAACAGCAGTCAAAGTGCCACTAGAATCCAGTTCAGTGCACATCCGCTTTACCGTATTGTATTTATAAACAACCCAGACCTTATTAATGTTTTACTGAATCGTTTTGTCCTTGTAGGCTCTGTGGCTGTGCACATTCTGGGTTGGAGGCGGGTGGCTCACAGGGGCCGTGGGCATTCGGCTGGGTCCTAAGTGAATTGAAACTGGTTGCCATGGTGCAAAAATTCCAAACTTTTTTCCTCCTTAATGCACTTGATTAGTCTTTCTATGGGTGAGAGAAGAAAACACACACACTCTCTAATGGCCTTGTGGAACATTTTGAAATGTATTTTAAAACTTTATGACCCCCTCACCAAGGCCTGTTTTGTCAGTTTTCAGTGCTGTATGAATTTGATAATCCAGGATTTAGCTCCCTAGATTTAGCCCCTATCTTTCTACAAGTCTTCTAACCCACTTTTTCTTTTGAGTGGGGGGGAACTGGTGGGCTTTCCCACTATATTAGGCTATGAGGTTGGTGAGGAATGGGGCAATGATCATTGCAGTGACTGCGATGGACTGTTTTTAAGTACAGGGTGAATGGCAGCTCCCCAACAGCACCAGACACCCAGTTAGGGGAGTCCTCAGTCACTGGCTTTATTAATGCCTATATATGGTAGTACTACTTCTGTGCCATGTCTGTGGGCACACTTGTGATTTGCAGACAGTCTTGTACATAGAAATTAATAGCCGATTCTTTTTTTTTTTTTTTTGTGGTTTGTCATACAAACCTGTTTTAAATATACAAAAGACTATGGAGTTGTGGAGGGTTCATCTTTTTTAAATCTCTTTTCTCCTCTTTATTTCTTCCTCCACCTAGTCAGAATATTTATGGATATTACTGTGATGGTTTTTATATGGTTCCTGCCAGGGGTCTCTGGAATACGTGGGTAAGCACACTCCTCTAATCTGCATAAACCACTTGCTGTCTAGTTTCCACTGCTATCTAGGGTAGTAGAAGTAGGAGAAATTCAAGGATGGGTACACATACAGGCAGTCCCTGGATTACGAATGAATTCCGTTCCTGAATCTAAGTCGGATTTGTACATATCTCGGAACAGTTTGGTACGGTTAGTGCGTAATGTCAGTTAGTCACAGTCATATGTTTGTCTTAATATCATGTACCTTTCTATGCATATAAAAGAAACACTTCCAGATACACTAAAACATCTTTAACAAAACAGTAATAACAGTAACAAAATGTAATAGCAAAAATATGTAACTATGTACAGTATTTATAATAGATAATCTTTATTAATGGAGAGAGAATAGATGTTTATAATGGAGAGGAGGAGGACAGAGAATGTGTGTAGGTGTAAAAACATTAATTCTCTTTTCTAGTGTTCGTTGGCCTTTCACCTTTTTCAAATTGAAACTAAAGCAGAAATAAAGCAATCAATCATTTTTCTTTTCTTGCATCAGTCACTTGTGTCACATTTACACTTTGCCATTGTTAGAAGGGTAAAAACAAAAAAAAAAGTCAAATGCATTAACGCACGTGAGACACTTAATAGCAACGTGGTCCGTGTCATGCTGAGCAGGCCGAAGACTGAGGTAGGTGTGGACCCAGTGGTCAGTACACAAAGTAGCAAGGAAGATTTGTGGTCGGGGACAGGCGTGAGTCGGTTGATGCACAAACGTAGGTCTTGGGGAAAATTTGTCGTGGTTGAAGGCAATGCAAGTGTCCGGAGCCATGGGAATGAAGGATTGAGGAGAATGAAGGACGGGTAGGTTGTCGTGGGTTCACTTGAGAGTGCTGGAGAGACTGGTTTCTCAAATGAGATTCTGCAACCAGGGTGTGCAGGTGCGGCTTCTTTATACCCCACTGCTCTGATTTCGGGCAGGTGCGGACATTTGGGGCAAGGTTGTCGGCATGACCATCCGACTGAAAAGAAGGAAGTCTTTGTCCTACCTCGGGCTCACGTGCCAACGAATCGCTGTAGGCGTACAAAGTTTTGATGTGCGTTGTAAAGTAGCACCTGTCTTTTATTACACGTCATTGTATGTGCAGTAACTCAAACTTTTGATATAGTAGGCTTTACTATAGTAGACTTACATAAAACCCATATCATAGCTATGGGTTTTACGGAAGTTGGACGTTCGTAACCCAGGGGCTGCCTGTACTTTGTGTAACAGCCTATCTAAGGAATGTGGACCTTGTACTATAACCTGGCTGAATCCACATTTTGGTCATTTGGGGAGAGATTCCACTTGGGGTAAAACATATCTTAGGCTGCTGATCTCCCCTTGTATTGCATAATAGGAAACCTCTGTGTCCAAATGAAATCACCACAACTTATCCTGTCAGTATGGATGGGTGCGTAGTAAACATGTAAATGTTTCATTTTTTGAATAGAAATAGTTGAATAATGGGTAAATCTTTATGCAGGTGTGTGTGTGTGTGTGTGTGTGTGTGTGTGTGTGTGTGGTGGAATGTGACAAATTGGCTGTGCTCCAGAATCATGTCTGCATCCAAATCCTTCTGCTGATATAACTCATTGATGTATATCTCAAAGAAAAATACACTTCGAAGAAGTTTACTAAATGAATAAATGTAAATGTGTGTCTAGACAGTGGATTCACATCGAGCATGAATTCTGAAGGATATTAGTCAGATGGGGAACCTTTTACATTTAATTACATGTGCAGTTATTGGATAGCTTCATTCAACCTCATGCACAGGTTAGTAGCATATGGGTATAGTGAGTGCATGTAATGAATCAGGTTATCAGCTCAGTTGGTCAACCAAAACCTAGTGTCTCAGAACATTCTAGAGGTATTTGGGCTAACAGATACAGGCAGTATGTACAGTATATTAGGTGGTCACGTCAGTATACCCAGTACAAAAAGTGTAGTGTTTAGACTTGGGTATTGACCATGGCACAAGGTAGTTTATACTACTGAGCAGAGATAAAGATTAGTTTAATTCTGGTCATTACAAAAGATGATGGAACCACTCTTCATCTGCTATAGAACACAACTGCTAGGATAAGTCAAAGTATTTGCGATGTATAAAATTCATTATCAATGTCTAAGGACAATGTAGATCCTTTTGGACTTGGCCTCTTTTTTTTTTTTTTTTTCTTTTCTCCCTTCCCTTGACAATTGGTGAATTTGTTTGGCTCTCTTCTTCCACACAGCCAGTGGAACAAAGTTTTTAAATGTAACTGGTGCTTTCTAAGCTATCTCAGAAAACCAGTTATATAAAACTGGTTTTCTGAGTTCCGTATCCCTCGCATCCATACTTCAGTATTTTCTTAATGATACAACTTTAGGGCCTTGAAAAGAAACCTTTGCCCTCTGAAGGAGCAGTTAGCTTTCAGTAGCCTGCTTGCACCCCCTCCTCCCCCTGACAATGGGCTCACTGTTTATATGCACAGCGAACATCTCTTGCGGCCCCTCAGAGATGCACCATGTTTAGTGGTTATTGTTTTAGTCTCCCAAAATAGGGATGCTCTGAGGGATGCCCCAATCATGTTCAGTCAATTGTCTTGACATTTAAGCTTTGCAATGGAACTATGTTCATGCCTCTTGAGTATGTTTTTGTTTCTGGGACCTTTGATCCCAGAAAAGACAGTGCAGCACACTCTGGCCTGTTATCTGCTCCAGTACCCACATACACAGTATTTTCACTGAACCACCCCGTTACTTCCAAAACTTTTTTAATTTTTTTTTTTTATTTTTTAAAACCTACCTTTGTGTGGTTATTACTATAGGCAGTGGGATACCTAAGAATTCTGGACCAAACATCCTCTAGCTTTATTCAAAATAGGTTTGTTTGTGTTACATTTGCCCATTTAAATTTTTAAAGGCTGCATCTCGTTCTCCTATTCTCTCTGTGATGTTTTCACATACAGGCAGTCCCCGAATTACGAATGAGTTCCGTGTCCTCAGTGTCTTTGTCGGATTTTGACGTAAGTCAGAACAGTTAAGTATGGTGGGTATCTGATGTCAGTTTGTCAAATATTTGTCTTATATCATGTACCTTTCTATACATAAAAAAAACAAGAGAAGCACTTCGGATACACTAAAACATAATAATGCAACGTAATGACAATATAAAGTACAGTATTTTTAAAAGGGAACCATTGTATGTACAGTAACAGTAGAATTTTGAATTTAATAGGCTTAATTATGAATTTTTCATTTGATTGTTACTTAAGGGTGACACAAAAAAATCACCTTCTGGTTAGTAAGGTTCATCAGTATGGGTTGTACGTAAGTTGGACGTTTGTAACTCAGACTGCTTGTATTTAATTTTTAAAAGCCATAAACACCAGCTCCTCAGAATAGTTTCTGGGTTCATCGCTGATAATGAAGTCATATGAGGGGTGTATAGTTACTCTTGCAACAAAACCACAAGTAGATAACCTGGCATTGCATTCTGGGAATGTTCTGATTGGTTCAAAGTGCTTTCTTAGAAGTGATGAATCAGCAATTTGGCATTCACAGACTATAATTGACAGGAGAGGTGACCGAGGGAGTGTACAGACTTACATTCTGTCCCCTTTCTTCTGTCAAACTGAGAGACAAGATGGGTGTTGAGGAATGAAACTGTGTGTAGGAAGTAAAGTCAGCTAGTGAGTATGCCTGAGTGGTTCATAGAAGTGCTCACCTTTGCCAAGGTGGGAGGGTGAGTGAAGCTAATGAGATGTCCAGATGTTACAATCCCCTTCTCCAAACCTCTGGATATGAGCACTGTCAGCAGTATTTAACACCCTGGTTTTCCCTTTACCAAAAAGAGGACAAAGGCTTCTGCCCACCCTTCCTTCCACCACAAAAAGCCAAGCACAGACAATCAGTTGCTTAACTTGTGTAGATAGTCAGCTGGATGGCAGTCTGAACCCCTTCTTTTTTGTTTACTTTGACTGTTAGCACTACTTTGTTCATTCACTGTGGGCTGGTAATATCAGTCTGGAAAGAATCTCACACTTTCCTGAGCTCTTGAACAAAGCAAGTGGATCCCCAACCCCCAGCTCTATGTTTCAGGCCTCTCTAAAGCCAGGGCACATGAATTTTCCATGTATCAAAGTAGATAACTCTGCTCAGGAGTGGTGGGCGACAGTCTACACACATATACAGGTGTACCTTGTTATGCACCTTCCTGGTATCAGCACTTCTGCAGTGTTAGCAAGGAAAGGTATTAAGAGGTATCTGCCTCAGTTCCTCCAGCTATAACACTTTTTTTTTTTATTGAAGTGTCTCTGAAAAAATTAGCCTGTAACATGGTTTCTTCAATTTTCTTACTGAATCTGGCAAAAAAAAAAAAAAATGCACCAAAACCTGTGGTGGTGATGGGAGCAGTAGGTCTCCCATAATGCAGCACTGCTACTGTGGATGTAATTGTTGGGCAACCATTGTGGGGAGTTATGGGGGATTAATGACTTGTACTGTTTGAGAGCTTTTGACTGGGCGTATGTGTGCGCTGAGAGTGCTGCTGTCTAACAATGCAGAGGCGCAATAAAGCTTTTGTTCCAACTCGTCCGTTCCCTAAGCAGCCTGTCTAACACTGCCGACTGCACGATCTGGGCAAGTTGCATATCGTACAGTGTACTATGATTATTTTCATTTATCGTTTGAAGTTTTATCTCATTTTAAGAGAGATTTGTTACTTAGTTGGGGGTTTTCAGGATGGACTGGGGAGTAGCTATAATTTTCTCCATAAGTAAAAATGAGAAATCTGCTCCTTTCTGCCTGTTCATTATCTACCCCCATTCTCAGAAATGGATTTAGGATTAAATGTATGTATTTTTTTGGTAAGATGAAGTTTAGGTTATTAGTGTTGGAAACTATCTGGGCTGATCCCAAAGTAGGAACTGTCCGAATGAAAACAAAACATGTCTTTGCATGCCATGCTGAGCAGTCCTAATGGGATGTCATGGACATGGCACACAGCAACACAATTGGTTTACAGTGGGCTCAGAGTGGAACCTGTATCTGTGTTGTAATATACATTTTGTGTTGAAGTAGTGTTTCCACCAAACTATACTGGAAGATCCACTAATAGTATAGCTGGTGGCCAAATTAAATTCATTCTTTGCTGTTCTGTTTACATGTACAAGTTTATTTGGCTTTTAGAAAGGCATCTTTATTGTATTTGATGTTGCTGTGGAGGTAGACCTCACCCCCACCAGCAATTCATGCACCCATTTATACTCAACCCCCCAATAACTGGCAGGAATTTATGTTCTGGTCTCATGACTGAACTTGACAAATGGGTAGCTTCCCTCAGACAGGAACAGGAAGTGAGAAATGATTCAAGATGACCAACAGTGGCTTCCATGGTACTGCAAGTTGATATATGGGGCATTCTTTTAAGACCTGTCATGTGTTTGACTGCTGTGCTATGTCATGCTACCTTTCCTGATGACATGCCAGTACATTCCACTCATACTGGGTGCTGATATGAAGGATTGATGCATGGAAGGATTTCCATTATCTTGGCTGCTCAGTTCTGCAGAGTGTTCTAGAATGTTACAGCTGGCTACAGATAAGATCCAACAATGTGAATCTCCTCTGTTTGGACCATGACAGCTATATTTAAAAAAGGACCTGTCACATTCTTGGCCTTTAACAGTCTGTGCAGTCTAGCTGATGATACAGAGTATGTGATCATGAATGTATATTGCATGTTGATGACAGGTTATTTTTGTTCCTTGCACGACTTATGTGATTTTAATAAAACTTGTCATTTAGCACAAAATTTTGCTTGCTTAATTGTTTGCAGAATTGTCAGATGAATAGCTTCTGCTGGTTTCTCAGTTTTTCGGGAAATTATCATGAAATTGTTCAGAGCGTTTTTTTTTACATTGACATCCACTGCCTAACGTAGTTGCCAGAAGGCTTCTCGAAACCTATTTATCTTATTACAACACTAACTTGTGTACCCTACACATCTTGTTGGCTGACTTGCTTTTTGGCCTTTGGAAACATTGGATAGTTCAGTGTGCAAGGCCCTGGTCCTGTCAGTAATCTATACATCAGGTTTAGTTCTTTTGGCTGTGGTTGTGTGTCAGTGATGGACCTAGGAAGCTTCTATTCTTTGGCATAATTATTGAAGACATTTTAAAAGGTGGAAATTACAGTAAGAATTAGGGCTCGTGGGTTTCACTTTTCCAATGGCTTTTCTTTTTTCTTTAATGTTGTTAACCCCGACTTATTGTGTGGAGTCTCAAGGTTTATTGCATTTGATCTCTTGTATGAGCCAGAGTTCTATTTATTTTCCCAAATTATAATTCAGCTCTGCAGCCATTTCCAGAACTGCTTTAGGTCTACAATCAGTTAATGTTACTCTGTAGAAGGCAAGGGAAATCCTTGTGTTTGGCAAATACAACTTGAAAGCACAAGAGTGGGAAAAACATCCCTGTTAATTACTAACAAAACAGCACACGTCGCTCTATCAACAGACCCAACTTGCTGGGTAATGATTTACAGTAATGCTAGCACATAGAACCCAAAGCACAACAGGATGGGCATATTTTGTCCACCTTTTTTATTCTCTTCTGAGAGTGGCAACAACCTCTTTACAGATGCAGAAGTGAAGACTTGTACCACAGACAAAGCCACCATCTGCACTGTCAGGAGATGCCCGTCTAAGTATTTCACTTTTCCTTGTTAAATCTCAGTAGTTCTACCTTGTTAACCAAATTCCAGACTGCTTTCTGGAAAGCGTGATTGCCACTCTTCTGGGATATGTTCTTTTAAATATGAAACATTTTACATTTAAAGTGGAAACTGCTATAGGTTCTTTGGACACTTGTAATTTAACAAAGTTTAAATAAGGTATTACATACTTCTAGTGCTGCTTAGCACTTCTGATTTATGTGCTAAAATTAAACAAAAATACAAATATAACAGAACATCAGTTTCTTTTGCTGATCAAATGAAATTCTGCTGTTTTGTGCAACCACACAGGATATAGAGGTAGTTTATAGGGTGGATATGCTTTTGCATTTCTGAAAGGTGAATGGTTCACTCCCAAATTGGTTTGACTTTTTTTTTTTTTTTTTTTTTTTTTTTCCCTTCTTCTTCTCCTGTCAACTCTTTTTTATGTTTAGTTAAACCAGGATATTTTAAGTATCACTGAATTTAAGACTGCTGAAAATCATTAAAATTCTACCTAATCTGCCACAGTTCAGATTTTTCATATCTCCTTGAAGAAAGTGTTGGACATTGAATCCTGCTGTTGCAACTGGGCAACCAGTTTTTTAAACTGGTCCAACTTTGTTATTCAGTTGTGTTGCTGGTGGTATAGTGATTTTGAAATAAAGCCGTTTTTGAATGTATTCAGAAAATGAACATGTATTTGCCATAAACGTAGTAGATGTAAAAATGCTAATTCCTGGTACTTGAAGAACCTTTAGCCTTTTGATGTAGTATTTTGCTTCGCACCTCTCTCAGGTCTAAGCCCAAGTCTACCATCAGTTCAGGCAAATACTGCCTGATCATGAGGCTTCTGGTTCATGGAGCCATTTAAATGACCATGTTAGCCTAAGTGCTGTGGAGCGCAGCACTTATGTCAGATATCCTCGCAGAGAATATGTTGTGTGTTTTTATTTTTGACCACTTTGTGGCACTGAAAGGTAAATGATGGATGAGTTCATATGAATATGTTGTCTGTGAACTGAAGTTGATATCAGATTGTTTGCCAGGGGAGTGAAGACAGTAATACTTTTGGTTTAGTGCAGTGAGGCAGAGGATCATTTTAAAGCTCAGTGCCTCTGCTTCACTTAGAGACTCAGTCTGCCTTGCATGGGCTCATTCTCTGGGGGGGGAAATGGCTCCAGTTTCATGTAATTCATACCTTCCTTTTCTGAAATCAGAATGCTATTAAGATGCTGAGATTGTTCATATGCCTTAATTTGAATTTGTTCCGGGTTCAGGGCCAGTTGCCTTATAGTTACGTAGATTGTACCTTAACATGATGGGTAAGTGTAGGAACTTGATATTGGAATCAATGGCAAGGAACTGCTGCAGTCTAGAAAAGGTATAGAAAGTGCTTTGGTGCATGTTTATTAAAAATGAGGTCACAGTTGTAAGACACTTTGCAATAATTTGCCAACAAAATATAGCGAATGCTGTGAGCAAGGTTACGCTTCTGTGAAGCTGAATGGAGATGTTAATGACAAAGTGGAACATTCGCCTGTGGTACAAAGACAGAATTGGCCTCTATGGTAAGCCACCAGACATGGATGAAAATTTGGCCTCTTAAAGATATCTGGACAGTGCTTTTGAGAGCAGAGGAAGTGTGAGCCTTGAGAACTGAGACTACAGTCACCCCCACCTTACAGCTGTTGTGTTTTCCACTTGATCAGTCAGGACCTCTGTAAGCTCTGTGCTGAGTCTACCTCCCCCAGTTCTAACCAATATGCAAAAAAGACATGATATCAAGGCTGTCCCCAGGGCCTGCCTTGAAATTTCACTTTTAAATTGTGCCACATTGTGTTGTTTCTATGAACAGCGAACAGTTTTGTTTGTGCTGATAGACTTTGAAAGAACTTGACAACCAACCTTAACCCAGTATAAATGAATGACCTTTTAATGTGTTGTGAATTACCCTCAGGTTTCCTGATCGACTGGAGTATCACTGCCATTACTGTACTGTTACTGATGACCTTTCTGTACAGAGAGTAAGAAATGTCATGTGGTTGGCTTAAAAATGTGACAGCTACACAGTTGTACTGAAGGAACTGACCTGGGATAGGGCAGGAGGGATCTTTATAGATGGAAAGGTGGACAAGCAGCTGACGGCTTTTTTTTTTTTTTTTTTTTTTCCCCTCTCCCCACCCCCAGATCGAGAGGACCAGTCCATTCTTTGCACGTGAGTAATTTCTGACCTATTTCTGTTTAACCAACTTCTGGCATCTACTAACCCGAAGATAAGATTGCTGATCTATGTGTTGACACAGTATCAGTTGTTTGCTGTCAGATTTTATTATAGTAATCTAAGCAGATTGATAAAGTGCTAATTCTGAGAATTTGTGGTTATGAGAGTGTGACTTGGTAACATAATGAAGACTTGAGCAGCTTGCAGCATAGTAATCAATGATAGTTGTAAAGTGAAGGTTATTGGTTCATATCCCACAAGTAGTTCTCCCTGTTGTACCCCTGAGTGAGGAACTTAACATTATTTCTCATCTTTTTTTATAAGTTAAACTGATTTATTTGATGTGAAGGTATTATGATCATTTTCATATATGCCTTGAACTCTCCCAGGCTTCTGTCTGTGCTCACCCATTTTTCCCCACATTAAACCAGAGTGCTTTGCCTTGGAACTGAATGAAATATATTTCAGTGTTTGTCCACAATAATTGCAGATTTTAACATCTATAACCTACAAGTCCACCACCACCCCTATTCTGTTCTGAACTACTCTTCCACCTTTGTCTGTGTGTCTGTTCTCGTCTAAGGTTGTAAATGTTTATTTTGTGCCCACTTAGATTTTGGTTAAGCCATCCAGTTAAAGACCTTAAATCTCAACATTAATCATGACTGCTTTTCATGTCAGCTGTGGAAAGTGATACTATTTTCACTAGGTTATACATATAGGTGGCATGGTTGCACAGTGAGTAGTGCTGTTGTCTCAAAGCACTTGGGTGGTGCGAGAGGCCATCAGTTCAATCCCTGCTCGGTCTGTATGGAGTATGCATGTTCTCCCTCTGTCCAAAGATATCTATTCAGGTGGATTGGTGACTAAGTCAGTCATAGTGTGTGTTTCACTGATGTATGTATGAGTAACTTATTGTAAGTATCGTGTATATAGTAGTGTAAGTCACCTTGGGTGAATAAGGCGTGGGCTGATAACTCTACAGTGTCAAGTGGAAGTCGCTTTGGAGAGAGGCATCTACTAAATAAAGTAATGTGATATTCATGAATTCATTCATTGACATTTTTTAATATAAATGTCACCTTCCTATGCATTTGTTTTTATCTAGTGTCGGTCTATTATAAGTTCTTAAAGGGATTTCCAAGATTCTGCAGAAGCCAATCTTTACATTTGCCTAATGAACCTGATGCCCCAGTGTTCAACCTTCTCAGAACTCATCTTAGCTTGAGATGCTTTGATGGTTCCACGTTCTGAAAACCTTTTGGAAATGTTTGAAGGGTTTCAGAAACCATACTTAATGTGGTGCTTTTCCATGCAGGGACATGAGGGTTCCTCATGCAAGATATGTCAGTTGCTGTTTGGTTAGTATGATTCATGCGGCCTGTTTGTGTCAGATGAGCAGAACTTGATACAGAGTTGCATAACACTAAATTTCACTAGTTGTAAAGTACTTTCCTGGTATGGCCTGAAAACAAACGAGTAAATGAACATGATTTGCTTGACCTTTTTTGGAGGCTCTCAGTGCCTATGCCAGCATATTTAAATGTAATGAGAACTGGATGGTTGTGAGACTTTCAAACCCTTTGCTAGCACTGAGAATCTCACAAAGGTGAGAAACATCTTTGTTTAGATGGTAGATTGACAGGCCGGTTGACAGAATGATGGATGTGTGAGCTCAGCATGGCCACTGGTATGTCTACTGCTTTTGGGGGGGTGTGTGTGAATGGAGCGTGTTCCTCCTGTCATTTCTGAAGCTCACCATCACATCGCTGTACATGCAGGCCTCCTAGCTTCAGATGTTTGTTGCATAAGGCAGAGTTATGGCATTTTGGACACAGACATTTAAATGTTCCTCGGAGGCAGACTCATTAATTCCGCTGCAATGTATGTAATATCAGCATTCAAGACTTTTTGGGCCGTTTCCCCAGATCCTCTTGGCCTACACTATATACTCTGTTCTTATAGGGCTGGATTTTCAGGGGCTCTACATGGTCTGAAAGCATACAGCTGGGGAGGCTGTCAGACTCTAGTGTTGATCTACGAAAGTGCAACCCACACCCTGATGGTCTGTTCCCATTAGAACAGAGGAGCTGAGGAATCTAGCACTCACCCGTTTCTTCTCAAGGCAATGGCAGACCTGCTGCGACCTACTTGACAGTGAAATTTTCACACAACTTCATCACAAAGTTCAACATTTACAGTGCTGAGGATCTGTCTCCTTTGCCTTGCACCACAGCAAACATGGAGTTATTGTCCAACACTTTTAAAGTCTAAAGCTGTTGTAATGGTGGGCAGTTCATTGAGGCGTAGTCTAGGGTTTTAAAACAAAATTAAGCCAGCTTTCGGCATGCATTGTTAATTGCTGCTTAACATAAAGCCACCGGAATGCATTCTGTGTTTAACGTTTGAATTTTCTGGAAGGGTCCCTGAGAAGGGAGCCGCGTGGCTTGCAAAAATGCTGGCGGAGCTGCCGTGCCCTGTCCGGACGCTGTCATTAACTGCGGTTGGAGCACAGAGCTCTGTGCAGCCCAGGGCCCTGCCCAAGACCACAGGCCTTAGAAGGCGAAAAGCAACAGGAAAACAAACAGCAGGGCTACAAAAAGGCCTTGGGACCCCTTCTGAACTTAGCCTCCCACTAGTTTTAGCTTTTCTTGCTGTTATTTCAGACCAGAGGTTTTCTTTCACAGCTCTCATAGCCACCTGTCCTCAAAGTATTTCTCTCAATTCTAAAAAAAAAATCTAATTATCCTATCTATTTAATTCAGGCAGCTAACTAGCTAAACCAGTTTTGAATCCCAAGAAATTCTAAGCTAAGTAAACATGGAAAGGCCTGCTTCAGATTGTTTCTCTGTTACTGTAACTGCCTGTCATCCACATTCTGCTTCTTATCCCTTCCCACCCAGAGGAGAATCTGGTGCTGGAAAGACAGAGAACACCAAGAAAGTTATCCAGTACCTGGCTCATGTAGCATCTTCGCACAAAGGACGGAAGGATCACAACATTCCTGTGAGTCTTACCTTCCCCATTCCTCAGCCTCCCACCTCTGTCTCTGTTGATACTGGCCCACTAATGTGTGTAGTGGCATCATAATGAGCAGTTATGTGGCCAGTAAAAGCTCGTGGAGGAGCAGGGATGGAGCAGTTCTGGACTGTCTGGCTGTTCTGACCATACTGCATCTCAGTCTTCCCAAAGCCCCATGCATAGAGGGGTACAGCCTAACCCTAAAGGACCTTGACAATCAAATGTGTAGGTTCTCTTTATGTGAATGTTTATGTGAATGGTGGGGGGTAATGGAAATGTTGCAGCATTTCATGGAATTGGTTTATCCAGTAGGTCAGACTGTATTCTGCAGTGTAAACACATGCTTTTCTTCTTCCATGCATGATTTCCTTGTTAAGTCACATGATTGATACCAGAGGACTTGCATGTAATTTTCTTGATGGAGCACAGCAAGGATTTTTTTTTTTTTTTAAAATGTTTAATGACAAATTCATGGTATTGCTGTTTTGGTCAGGTTTTTATTTTCAGTATTTTTGGCTTTGTTACTGAATGTACTGTGAAATTTTTCATCTAGGTTGTGTGCAGGGTGTACTTTTGCCTGAGGGCATTAGGGCATAAAGTAAGTCCTGATCTGTTAAAGCTCCACACAACCAGTAGGAAGATGAAACATTCCGGTGGTTGTTTATTATGAGGTAAAACGGCTTTGTCTTTTTGGACAGGGAGTCACAGGCTTGGACACTGCACATTGTAGAGAAGGAGGAAAGAAGTTTATACAATTACATATATAGTCATGGGGACATCCCTGTAACATCTGCAGGACTGAGCCACACACACACTGTCTGAAACCACCTGTACTGAGCAGGGTCATGGCGATCCGGGGCCTAACCTAGCAATGCAGGGTACAAGGCTGAAGGGGGAGGGAACACCCCAGATGGGATGCCAGTCCGCCGCAGGACTCGAACACAAGACTGAGCAGAGGCATTAGAATGTAGGTTGGCACACTTGGTCCTATAGACCATTTACTGAATAGGACAAGACAAGGTTTCTGTATCTGTGCATTTTGAGGTGTTTTGCAGATTTCAGTTAACATGTCTTTTCCCCAGCGTAGCAGTAAAACAGCCGTAGCAGCATTTTCACTCATCTTTCACAGTTGCAGTAGGAACAATCAACATCACAAGCCTAAAGTACCACTGTGGTTTCCAATTCCATGAAGTGAGGCAGAGTTTAGAGCATGTTGCTCTGGCCTGCAGGGCATGGCCTTGTGCTGGAAGCCCCTTACCTCTTAACTTCTAACATCTGCGTTTGTTTGTTTGCAACAAACAGCCTGAATCGCCTAAACCAGTGAAACTCCAGGCAAGTCCAACTGCTTTTCTTATTTGCACCGGGTTTGTGTTCATGTGCATGCACTTCTAACTTCTTCCTGTTACAAAGGTCTAGGGATCAATCAGCATATTTGTATTTTAGTGTCTGCTCTATAGAAATCCATTTTTAGGCCCTAGATCTTTCTGCACCCTCACGAAACTTTTCTCACATGTACTTTATTCCTTTTCCTGGTGAGGGTTACTCATACTCTTTCTGCATGATTTGTTATATATGGTTAAAAACCAACATATAAATGACTCATTTGTGTTGGATGTAAGGTAAATACTGTTAATTGACCTAGTTTCTTGATTTTGGGGATGGGAATCAAAGTTTAACAATAAGGCTTTCATTTATAAGTCTGCTCCTTGTCCGTTGTAGCTTCTTGTACGTATTTTTTCATTTCTGATTATAATTTACTATAGTTATGTTCTCTTTAAAACAAAGTATTTGAATGTAATCCAGATGTTTTGTAAGTTAACATATAGCTGCTCACAGTAATGACTACCACTTTTTCACTAAGAGCCTCTAAATTAAACTGATTTCTTCAATTTATTTCAGCAGTATAATCTATTTAGCCATGAATATAGGGTCAGAGAATATCAAATATTTAGAAATTTCCCTTTTACAGTTTTAATAATATTACCTAAGTAAATATGCTCAGGTTTTTTTGGGGGGGGGACCAAGCAAGATTAGTTAGGTTAATACATTTTACATCTATTTAGCTGATGTGTTTCTCCTAAGTGACTTAGTGTTAAACTACTTTTTACAATTATTTACCCATTTATACAACTGGGTAATTTCACTGGAGCAGTTTAAGGTAAGTACCTTGCTCAGGGATACTACAGCTGAAGGTGATATTTGAACCTATAACCTTTGAGTTCAAAGGCAGCAGCTCTAATGACTCCGCTACCAGTTGTCCCTTAATAAAAGTGGACTCTGTTCAAGCTGTGGTAACAATGAAATGTTCTAATGTAGAGAACTAAGGACATTTGGCACCAAGATGAAATGAAGAGGTTAAAGGTTTCTCAGTCTTGTATTTCCATTACCTCTTTAGATGGACCACCAGATCATAGTCTTCTTTTAGTGTAAATTTTTTGAATTACATGAGCAATTACCCACTTCCCAACTTTGATGTTTTACTTATTGCCTTCATTGAACTAAATTATTGCTTAGTCAGATGTGTAATGTTTCACATCTGAGTAGAGAAGGCTTTGTATACAATTTATTGCACTGCACTACCAGGTAGCATCACTGGGATTTTATTCTGTTCTGCTCTTTGAAATGACAGCAGTGGGGAAAAAACGAGGTGCCAATTTTTTTTAATTTTTTTTTTAAGGAAATATCTGCATGTTAGTGCGTTCTTAATGCCTGTTAACTTTTAACCCCTCTGTTTCTTTGGTAACCCCTGAAAAGACTGAGTGGACCTGTATCTTGTGAGTAGCATATAGTCATTTCTGTCAGTCCACATTCAATGAATAATGGGAAGATGTTTGCCTCTCTCTGTTCACCTCTGGGCTGAGAGAGAGGACCTTTGACAGATTATGCTGAGCACATCCATAAACACCTGAGGGTGGTCAAGTCGATTTAATTTTTGTGCTGTTGGTTGTGTTCATTGGAATTCTTTTTTTCACTAACAGTGTTATATGTATTTAAAAATTTAATTTGGAATATTCCATTATGTGCACTTTGACACCAGGATCAAGCCTGAAAATCTTTCCCCATGAGCTCGCTGGAAAGGAATGTGGGCAGAGCCTTTGTTGCTGCTCAAATGACTGCCAGGTAGCTGCTGTGCTGACAGTAGGCTGAGGATAGGTTCTTTGTCCAGGTGCATTTTTTGGGGGGGATTTGAAATGTTCTATAATCCAGAGCCCCTTCTTTGGGCAAAGTAGTTGAAGAATAGGGCGTATATCCTGGAACTCCGAGGAGGAGAACTGAGTTTGTATCCTTGAGAAATAGGACATTAACTGTATAACTTATCCCTTAGAAATGGAAAAAGCTGTGTTGCTTGCTGTAGATAGCTAATCAGAGAAGATGGGGGTAAAATCTCTGTAGCATGAGACCCTTTACTACAGCATCACCCACTTCAGACTGACCTACCCACCTTGCCTTAATGGTATTGCTTTATATAGTCTTTTTCAGACTTACTAAACTGCCAGTGAGAGGGGAATCCGCAACAAGTCACACACCTCTAACCAAAGTTAAATGAGATTGTTTATGACAGTTTCCAAACAGACTCTGGATGCATAAGATATGAGAAGTGGCACCCAAATTTATATGTGGTCCAATTTTTATATTTTTGGTGTTCTTGGAAATTAAAAAATCCAACCAAATTCCCAAGTGTCAGGACTTTGATATGAATGCTTGTTTGGACCACAGTTGAAATGTATTAGCACTTCTCATCTTTCACCATTCATGTTGTGTTGGAGATGATACAGGAAGGGCAAAGAGGTGCCTGAATGTATGTGTGTCTCCTTTTTGTCACAGTTAGACTACTGAAGTGGCAAGGCAAGTCATAGAACTTTGAGCTTGGTAATTGCACGCCCAGGGAATCTCCTCTGGCTTTTTTGAACCTGATTTGAACCCTGGCTCTTGTGTGCTGCCAGGCTTGTTGGTCCCAAACCACCTGTGGTTTGTGTGGCCAGGCCTTGCATACAGATGGGATGGGTACATGATTGGTCTCCATAGGTCTTACCCTTCATTTTTGTAAGAAACTTAAATAATGGCCTCCCCCCCCCCCTTTTTCCCTATAACTAAAGCATCATTGTTTGTTGGCTTCCTAGGTTTAGTGTTTCCTCGGAGTGGAAATCTGATATCGCTACTGTAACTTTGTTACTCTTATTTCCTACAGTAGTAGTTGTCAAAGGAAATGATTTGTCCATAACTGTCTTGGGTCTTGTTGAATGTACCTGGCATTATGAATTGAGATTTCCTTAAGAAGAATTGGACTCTGATATGGGTGACTGTTCAGGCCTGATCAGACTATTCAGTGGGTGGTGTGAAAACATGTGCAAATAACTCCCCTTGGACAGGCAGCGTGGGCTGATTTACCTCCCCAAACATGTGGCCCCACTCTCAGGTCTGCTTTCAAGACATGAGGCATTCCACTCGGCTCAGACGATCTGTGACAGTGTCCTGTCTGTAGACTAGTAAGCTGAACATGGATCTATATCGATCATTCAAAATGTTGTACACAATGTCTATCTGCTGTCATAGGCTGTTTTCCGAAACGCCACCACAGCCCCCGCAACTGTAGGAGGACTGGGAGCAATACTTCAGGCAGGAGGGAATGTCATTGATTTGGATCTATTACATTTCACGGTGGGGAAACTAACCACTTATGTGTCCAGGAAGAATGCATCTACCTTGGATTTTGTCTGGTGGAAAAAACACCGCAAGGATTGACACTGTTTTATAATCTCTCTCTCTCTCTCCCCCCCCCAAAATAACAAAACTTGATTGAAATTTTAGATGGATTGTTTAAGTCTTACTCTACAAATTGGTATTGTTTTAATTCAATTTATTTTTATAGAGCGTTGTTCTTATGCAGTGACAGAGTGCTTGAACACAGGAATAGCACAAAGAAACAAATACATCAGACAAGGAAACAAAACTACAGAACTAGCATAATACATTATCAATGCTTTTATAAAGTTATAGTATGCCTACTGGCCACAGTGGAAAGGAACAGAAAAGTTCCAACTGAAAGTTGGGGGGGGGGGGGGCTTCTGGGGGCCCACGTGCAAGTGGGTGCCATCCCCTCCTGGGCATTGTAGATTAAATAGGGCTTCTAAATCAGATCACAGGTAATGATTAAAGCATCCACCCAACACTGCAATGGTTGTTAAATACTTTGCTTTAACAGGAGAGGATGAGCAGCTGTTGCATTTTTGCTAACCCTGTACCTCTAAATGAGTTGTTGCCCTGAGAGTAACTTCTTTTGGATAGAATTCATGCTTAGCATACAGAGAGAAATGCAGCCTTGCTGGCCAGATGGCAGAGTCTTCAGCCCTAATAATCCTTAGTGAGTTGAACCATGTGCTCTGTCAGAGGGGGAGAGCAGCAGGATGGGGCTATCTGGCTGGAGTGTGCTGCTTTGCACTTATGTCAGGTGGTCTGGGTTGCCCCATGGACTGTGAGCATAAGAAGGGCTGGTGAAGGGGGGGGTTGTAAATGCTTTGGAGTGGCAAATCACAGCCCAAAAAGGAGGTTGAGTGGGAGGGTTATTGTATTTGGAAATGGGGTGACATTCACAATGTAAGCAGTTGACCTTGAGGTATCAGACCGTGGATAAAGATGGTATTTTGAACTTTGAAACCTCTTAGTATGTGCCTGTGTTCCTGGGGTGTAGTTGATTTATTTGGAAAGAAAAGTAGACTTATTCCTTGACTAACCTTCTTTGTCACAAATCTCTGGTAGTTGACATAATCATTCCCTTGTGCAAAGGAGAAAAATTTTTTTTTTTTTTGTGCCTTCTGTGTGCTGCACACTGAAAGGATTCCAAGTTAAAATGTTGATAAAAGGAAATGTCACTCTTCTCTAGCAAAATTAAACTTATTGACTTGGATGAAGAATGTGTTACACACCATAGTTAAGAAGCCTGTTTTCTTGGTGTGAAACCTGGATGTCCTCTGGCTTGGAATTTTAACGCTGTTCCTATGGCACTGTCCAGAACTTTAATACTCATCTTTGAGAACTCCATGACCACTTCCTATTTCCTCTAGAAAAAGGAACCCTACACAATTTCAGCAAATGTGATTGAATTCATAGATCAGATGACTTGGTCTTTTTTGCCATTAGTGTTTTTTTTTTTTTTTTTTTTTTTTTTTCCCCCCCCTCTCTCCCTTCTCCCTCAGTTGTGGGTTTGTCCATTCTGGTTAGGTGTGTCAGTGCTCTCACATTTACTTCACTTCTTTAACATGTGTTCCTCTTCCAGGGTGAGCTGGAACGCCAGCTTCTGCAAGCGAACCCAATTCTGGAATCCTTTGGCAATGCCAAAACAGTGAAAAATGACAACTCTTCGCGATTCGTAAGTTAACGTGTGCTGAGCTTTTTTAAAAGTTCACACATTTGTCAGGTATATATTTATTCTTCCTGTGCCTTATGAAGGCAATGTTTTTGCAGGTTGAACCTTTGTGTCTCAGGGGATGACTAATTGCAGTTTTTTTTTTTTTTTTTTTTTTTTTTTTTTAACTTGGAAAATTCACTGTGTTCGCGTAAACTTAATGCTGATATCTTAGTATGTTCAATAGGATCTCTGTGGTATACATCTAATAAGCTTTGATGGTAGTAAGATCTGAAAGCTACTGGCATTTGCTGAAGTCATCAGGAATGACAGTGATTTCTTTGAGGACTGTGAAATGCCAAACAAGTAAAAATAAAATTAGATTAGCATGACCTTCCTCTGGATAATTTTGAAGCATTACAGCAGTGTCTGAGAATCACTTGCAGGTGCTTGGTATGTTCATGATTCCATTGTATTGCGGACACTGACATGGTTTTGGGTGTGATGAATGTCCACATAGTGGTCCAGCTGATCCCAGAGAAAGTTCCTTAAGTCTGACCTGACCATAAGAGAGAGGTGCCATTTGGTGACATTTTAGCAAGCACTTAACTAAACCTGAATGTTGAGGTCTGAATTGTCACTGGTTTGACATGCAACTCAGCTGGGCTGTAGGTGATGCCGTATGTAAGAACATGCGCCCAACACCTAACCAGAGCAGCACCTCTTTTTAATTTAAAAAAAAAAAAAAAAAAAAATCATGGTCTTTCCAGCCTGTTAGTAAATGCTCTTTTCTGTTGCATGAAACCTGTCCTTGTAGACAGAAGAGCTCTCATGCTTGGAATACTTGTCTATTTAACCATGGATAAATTCTTCCTTGCAAAGGTATTGGAGGATTTATTCTATCTAGAAGTCTGCTGATCATTTGACTGGTTGCAATGAACAAATGTAAATGTACACTATGCTTGGGGTCTGGAATTCGGCCTATATTAGAATCAGAATTGCGGAGTTCTTCCACCTCTCTGTTGTGCCTGCTGTACCCTAAGGGAGTGCTCACAACCACCACCACCCCAAACTTCTAATGGGAGCAGGGCTGATGGATCAGAGCCACCTGCTTCATGTCTCACCATGTGCCTCTCCCTTAGGGGAAGTTCATCCGGATCAACTTTGATGTCACCGGTTACATTGTTGGAGCCAACATCGAAACCTGTATCCTTGGTTAGAGGGTTTTGGGGATCTTAGGTGCTTGTGGGACTCAGTCATCTTTTTGATTTTATGTTTTGCCAGGTTAAAGCTACATTGAAATGTTTCTGTAGTATCAAAGTTGCTTTTTCTTCTGTAGCCACAAATGTCTGTCTTTGTTAAGCTTTTCTCCTAGAATTCTGCCAGTCCTTAACCTCTTGTCTGATCAGACCTCCTGGAAAAGTCAAGAGCCATTCGACAGGCAAAGGATGAGCGCACGTTCCACATCTTCTACCAGCTGCTAGCCGGGGCTGGGGAACACTTGCGGTGTAAGTGTTGTCTGGGTTTGTACCGTTGCCTTTCATTTTTCACACTGTCATCCTTCATCTGGGTGAAAATGGTGTTAATGGCTATTGCTTCAGTTATTTTTAGCTGTTGCTTTACAGCCAGTTTCATGGGTTTGTGAGTACAGTTTGTCTGCCCATGGGCAGCTACCAAACATTCTGTTGTACTAATGCTTTCAAGATTTTAAGTAATATTTGTAATAATTGTTTGACCAACAATTTAATGATTTGCTTTTCTTCCTATGCACAGCTGATCTGCTCCTAGAAGGATTTAACAACTACCGCTTTCTGTCCAATGGCAACATTCCCATTCCTGGACAGCAGGACAAGGACAACTTCCAGGAGACAATGGAGGCCATGCACATCATGAGCTTCTCACATGATGAAATCTTGTGTGAGGGTTTTTTTTTTTTTCCTTTCTCATATACACTGGATTGTTAGCATCTGCAGTACTGAAAATTGTATAGCAGATCCTACTGCATACAAACTTACTAGAAGGTGGTGTCTCGCACAGTTGACTCCTCCAGCAAAAACTGTTCCACCTATCCAGCGCTGCTGACCAAATTTCCACCCAGCAGGTGGCTGCAAAATGCATTGAATTTCCCTAGTACTTGTGTAAAATTATGAAAAGTATTTTAAGTCTAAATTCTTCCTCAAATTCCCCTTCTAACATAACTTCTGCATGATAGACTTCTAAAGACCTTTTTTTTTTTTTTTTTTTTTTGTCACTTTGCAGCAATGCTCAAGGTAGTGTCGGCAGTGCTGCAGTTTGGCAATATTGTTTTCAAGAAGGAGAGGAACACAGACCAGGCCTCCATGCCCGAGAATACAGGTACTCAGCTGTGCCAATAGTCCATTGAGAACAGAAGTTTAATTCTCACACTGGGGAGGGGAACTCTCAGAGATTGATTACATAATGTTCCTTGATGGGGCATGGTTTAATGGGGCTTATAGGAGCTCTCCCCTTGCTATCCTCCTTGGAGTGTCATTGTTAAAGGTTATAATTCTTTACTTGGCCATCCTGGCCATAAGACTACTTTGCTTGTACTGCAAGGAAGTGGGGGAATACTCTGTAATGAAAGAGGTTGAGGTTAGATGTTTGAACAAAGCCTATTGCTGAAGTCTGGCCCACATAAACGACCCCCCCCCCCCCCCCCCCCCCTTATCTGTTCTAGTGAGTAATGACTTCATGGCAGAGGCTTGAACTTCTTTTGTTAAATAATATACATTTTCTTCCATAAAAATAAAATCTTTACCCCAGGGTACAAGAAGCTCTCTTCATAGATTATTCATACCAAACAAGTTATGAAATGAGAGAAATGGATATTATGTACCCTTGCAATTTTTTATATTTGTGTTCTTTTCCATCGATGTTAAGCTGTTTAATAGTTTTTGTACATTTTATTCTTTGGAGAAGTTGTCTATAAGGTTAAACTATTCAGATGGCCTGAAGTGTTTCTGGAGATCTGATATTGATTTGCTGATGGTCTGGAAATGTCATAGAGCTTATTATAGCTGGCTTTCAAATAGTCCTGCTCTACCAGTCTGTAGTGGGGAAATGGTTCTTAACTTATTGCTCTTTTATCAAAGAGATTGTGGTGAAGTGGCTATTTTACTGCTTTCTTTCTTTTCCATCCCACCTTTTGTTCTCTTCCACCTTCCCCTGTCCATGCAGCTGCGCAAAAACTGTGCCATCTGTTGGGAATGAATGTGATGGAGTTCACACGTGCTATACTGTCCCCAAGAATTAAGGTTGGCAGAGACTATGTCCAGAAAGCACAGACCAAAGAGCAGGTATGCACATCAAAAGCTGCAGGCCTTTCTGTAGCAGAGTGACTGTCCCTCTTCTCCTGTCCATATGCCTTTACCTTTTTGTCCCCTCTAAGTCATCACTACTTCTGTTGTGGAACTGAGTTATGAAAGGTTTTCATCATAGGGTGTGTGTTTGATTCCACCTCTAAATTGTAATGGAACAATGGACTTCAGTAAGTTGCTTTGGGCATATAGAGAGAAGGGAGATGCCCAAAGCAGCCAGTCCAGATAGGGGACCATTTACTGTCTGTGTGCACCCCAACCCCCAATTTATTAATCACTCATTTTGTCTGGTGTATACCTCATATTTCATATTTTTCCTTAACACATTCATTATTTTTCTCATAATTGGGCTGAAGTTGGATTTTATTTTAGATGAAAGTTGACAGAATAAAATCACATTTAACATCTTGCTCTTATTTTAATCAGCTGAAGGCTGGCCATTTGAGTTTTAAATTTTTAAATAAAGTGCAGTTCACCTTAACTGAAATGGGTAGTGGAGTTTGACTCTTCATTTTGACCTTGGGAAAATTTTTTTTTTTTTTTTTTTTTTTTTTTTTAATTCTAACGTGGGATATAAACATGTGAAAACACTGGTATTAAA
Source organism: Scleropages formosus (assembly GCF_900964775.1). Taxonomy (NCBI): domain Eukaryota; kingdom Metazoa; phylum Chordata; class Actinopteri; order Osteoglossiformes; family Osteoglossidae; genus Scleropages; species Scleropages formosus. Next base: position 20,835,429 of record NC_041825.1, read on the forward strand.
TTGGAACTTTTTTCTTTGAGATCCAGAAGTCAACATAGAAATGTTACAAAACTGGGAAACTTTCTGCACAATGAGCTGGTTTCATTAAATGTTGATATTTCAATGAATGTCAAAACTATGACCAGTCTGCATAAAGGGTACCTTAACTTACTTTTTCAACATAAGATGTCTTGCTGGACAACAGTTTGAACATAGCTTCACCCCTTGTAGTTCAAATAACTACATGACATGAAGCTTTTATACAGAAGGTCTGTTTACCTATAGCATAAAATGTCTTCTTGGCGTATTAAAGTTTTTTTTTCTTTCTTTCTTTCAGTTTTTGCTTTGTGTCATTTGTAGTAAGGGATCATGAGATCTTTTTGAAATTCACTGTGAATGGGATATACAGTACTCACTGATGCCCACCCGCCCCCCTCCACCCACCAAAACATGAATGCCTTCACATTTTTGATTTCCCCAGGCATACATGAAACTAATAAAAATACAGTATATAATGATGGTTTAAACTGGTCATGAGGTCTGCAGTGATGCTTGTAAATGGGACAGGTCTCTGAGAGCCTGGTGCGAGGAACATTTTTGGCCCAAACTGGGAATCTCTGACCTTGACCAAGCAGCTGTGCCACATTTGACTCATATAGAGTTTTCTCAGATAGATTGGCAGGACAGTGAATGGTGAAGCAATAAGTTTTAAGAACTGTGTCCGATCCAAGTCTGCATCCTCTGAATTTTTTTTGCTGTCAGTACTTTGACAGTGTTCAGCATCATTTACAGATGACATGGCTCTAAAGTTGTACACTCAGTGTCTTTTCATACTGTGAAGGAATGAAGAAGCTGGCCTTCTAGAGGGAGCTGAGGAGGGTGGGGCTTTTGATTAATGCATGCCTGACACCTTGTGTGCATTACTCTGCCTTGCATGTTCATTCTACACCTCAGTGTAGAGTCTGTGCTCAGATTTCAGTCTGATTGGTATTTATTCAACCATTATTGGAATTATTTTAGATAAAATTGTCATTTTGTTAGTGCTGCTAGTAATTGGTGCACAGGTACTTTTTTGTGTGTGTGTTTGTAGTCAGTGGTTATGTTAAGCTATTACAAAATGTAGGCACAGTAATACCTTACCTGTTGCACTTGGTAAGACAAGCAGCATCCTTCAAGATCAGCCAGATTTTCCCTCATGTTTTCCCAGGCGGACTTTGCAGTTGAAGCCCTCGCTAAGGCCACATATGAAAGGCTATTCCGCTGGCTTGTCCACCGCATCAACAAAGCTCTCGACAGGACCAAACGTCAGGGGGCCTCTTTCATCGGTATCCTGGACATTGCTGGCTTTGAGATCTTCCAGGTATAGATGCTTTCTGAATACTTTAGTGCCTACCACATCAAGGGGAAAAAACCTAGTGGAAGTCTTAAAGGAAGCATCCCGTGTAGGTTGGCCCTCGCATTATGTAGGATGGTCACAAGTAACTAGTGACTCAATCTTAGCTTATCTAGCCTACTCTGCAACCCCTTCATAAGGGGGGAGAGAAGCAGAACTTCAGCACTTTGCAGCAAAAATTGTCTCCAATACTTCAGCCCATTATTAAGCTTGTGATGTTTGTTTTTTACCTTTTATTTGGATATTGGGACACTGATCAAATTATTCTGGAAATATGAATTATAAAATGACCCTATTAGACAAATTCCTGTTGTCACAGGATGAAGTTATTTCTTATGGGGAAAGCACTGGTTTCCAGACAGTGTTACCTAGTTAATTAAAAATCAAACTGAAAAGTTTTAGCATTACAATGACATCAGCATATTTATAGCAGTTATTTCTAGTTTACCATTTAAAGTTTAATTCAGTAATTTGCTATGAATAACCATCTGTTCAGTAGCAGATTTGCAATGGTCCACAGTTTACCTTACAAGCACAGGGTGCGTGACACACAGAACATGGCACACTGGACAGATATTTTGATAATTCAGTTCACAAATGTTTGTGATATACAGAAGTAAAGTTCGAAAGAACACTTTTATAGTCACTCTCTAAATCACATGCACACCATATTGTTAGATGCTGTGTAGCATTACTGGTAAATATTTTGATCATTGGTCTTCATCTGTAAACTAAGGTTTTATTTATGGTGGTCTAAGGCTATTCATTTCATGAAAGCAGTTGAAATGATTGTGGCACATCTGGCTGCAGAAGCACAGGAGCAAGGAGGGACAATGAGCTCATTTCTGTTAATTTAAACTTTCCATCCTCAGCCTTGCTCCTTTCAAGAGCCCATTGTTACAGTAACTTGAGTGTAGCACATAGGTTTCACAGGACAGAAGAGTCTTTGTTATACTTTACAGTGGTAGCACGTGTAGGATTGCTGGGGATGGTGGTGCAAGGTTTGTACAGGGTTTACACATGGGGAAATGGAGGCAGGATGAGGCCTAACCTCGAGTTGTGATGAGTTGGTAGCCTCAGACTTCTAGTCTCAGGTCCCGTACTCTGCTGGAAAGAGGTTTAAATAGGTTGGTGATAATTAGAAAATGGGTCATGCATGTGGCTTTGGCACCTGAGACCCCTTGCCATAATACTGCAGACTGTCTGGAAGGCCACGTGTGCTACATTGTGTTAATAGTTAATGTTTTATAGTTTGTGTTAGGATCTAAAGGACCAGAATACAGATCCCACCTTGTACTGTGTACCCTTCACCAATTTTTACCCTGAACTGATGCAGTAAAAATTACCTTGCTACAAAAATGAGTGGATAATTCACTTAACACTGTAAGCTGCTTTGGAGAAAAGTTTCCAAGATATTTTCAAGACATAAATCCAAGCACAGTTCAGAAAGAGAAATTTAAAGTATTTAGGTGTTATTTAGAACAACTCTATTGATTGTTAGCTTCTGATAGGTTGTGGAAAATGTAGAATGACAAAATTGAACACAGGAGTATTTCAAAGTAGCAACCATAGTTCTGTGTTGTAACAATCATTCTAAATCAACTAACATTTGAATCAGTTTCTTCAGAATTTGTGTACTTACATTCTAGGCCATAAGTTTTTATTTGTTGAGTCCAATTACTGAAAGCTTTTTTTGCTGCAATTCACAAAGAATAGTACTGACAGCTAAAATTGAGACAGACTCTTAAATTTTTATTATTTGGAGGTCAAGTACTTGCTGTTGAATTAACTCATTAGTAGCCAACACAGAATGTAATGATGACAGTTTCATTTAGTGTTTAGGGCTGTGTTCCCTGAAGGTTTTTTGTTTGAACCCCACCCCCTACTTGTTTTTCCTTTGATCAGGGTACTTTGAATTGCTCCACTGTTATATAGTACCCTGTTGCATAAATGGGTAAATGTTTGTATGTTGTCTTGGACAAAAAACGTCTAAATAAAGAATAATAAATATCCATTCTTGTTGCTATTCCTTGCAGCTAAACTCCTTTGAGCAGCTCTGCATCAACTACACAAATGAGAAGCTGCAGCAGCTCTTCAATCACACAATGTTCATCCTGGAGCAGGAGGAATACCAGCGAGAGGGCATTGAGTGGAGCTTTATTGATTTTGGGCTCGACCTGCAGCCCTGCATAGACCTCATTGAGAGGCCGGTCTGTATCCCTGAGTTCCTTGTCTAGGTGTTCTCAAGCCTACTACTACCTGTTTTTGAGATTTTGGCATCAAGTTTAATGGAGGACTCTTAAGCTGAGGGTTTATAAGCCGATAGTATCGCTGATAGTAGGCTTTTCTTAAGCTCTGCAACAAGCAGCCTAATTCCCATAATGATCATCTTGACTCTCTCTGAACTTTGAGACAGTGTCAGAAATGAAGTTTAGCATGGCTTGACGGGACCAAAAATAGAACTGTTTTATACCAGTGTTGTGAAAAATATTTCTCCTTTAGACTATAACCTCTTGTCTACCTTTCTAAATTTTCTTCTTGTTTTATACATTGCAGGCCAATCCACCTGGTGTTCTGGCCCTTCTGGATGAGGAGTGCTGGTTTCCCAAGGCCACAGACAAGACCTTTGTGGAGAAACTGGTGCAAGAGCAGGGCACTCACCCCAAGTTCCAGAAGCCCCGGCAACTGAAGGATAAAGCAGACTTCTGCATAATCCACTATGCCGGCAGGGTACAGATAGTTGAAAAATCACAGCCTCTTTGCTTGTTCATCCAAATGGCGGTTCCTGAGGGCATTTTCACAATTAAATATACATATTGCACAGTTACATGACATCACCCTAAGTTGTTTGGGGAGAGGAAAAAACTAACATCCCATTTTATGTCAAGAGGCTGGCAAATGTACACCAGGGGGAATGCATCATGTTCCTTTAGCTGTCTGTTTCTCTGTTTGTGACTTTGTTTTTATTGATTAGATAAATGTTGCTGAGGAAAGTTGGCTCAAATTTTCTAGCATGGGATTCTTACTTTCTATGTAGAAAACCTGTAGTTCACATCTGTTCCCCATTTACAAGACTGTGCAAAATACTACTTTTTGTTGCGTAAATTGTGGCCTTTTCATCTCTCCCTATTCTACAAAGACAGTGCTCAAACCACATCATCGTTTTCTGTCAGCATCTTATGCTCATGTATGCTTTTAAAAGTTCTCTAATCCATTATTGGAGTACGACCTGAAATGCTGCTGTGGAATTATTGAAGTTTAGTTCATATGTGTTTGTACAGAGGTTATTTTAGGTCAAAGATCTTACAAATGAAATTTTCGTATCCTTTTTCCAGGTGGACTATAAAGCTGATGAGTGGCTGATGAAGAACATGGATCCTCTAAACGACAATGTGGCCACACTCCTGCACCAGTCAGCGGACAAGTTTGTAGCCGAGCTGTGGAAGGATGGTGAGTTATTAACCCAGGGTTGAGGGGAATCCTTGTTCTTACATGCTGAGCAGAAGGCTTTATAATTTGGGGCCCATCTATAAACTGTCACCTTCGTTACACTACATACATACCTAATCTCATTCTATTTCTGTATGTGTGTATGTATATATATTTAATTTAAAATCTTTTCATTCTGACTTTAGATTAGATAGAAGTTTTAAATTATGAACTTAATCATATTTTAAATTGTTAAATCATGAAATATGTCATTTTGATTAATGAATAAGAATGTCATTGTTAATATCCATTTTACAATAACTTAAGAAGCAACAGTAAATTGCCTGGCAACTATAAAATGGATGTGTATTCTCTAGCAACAGAAAACCATGTAGGCCAGCGTTATGCTGATTTTTTTTTTTTTTTTTTTTTTTTTTTTTTTTTTTTTTTAAAAAAAGGGCACCATGGGCTATGAATTCAAGTACCATTTCTACAGCACCTTATTTTGTAGTAATAATATTGGATAAGTGGGATTTTTTTTTTTCTCTACGTAACTTTAGTTGCAGGGTTGCTAGCAAGTAGTTTGTGTTTTCTAACAAATGTTCAAAGGAGAAAGTAGTCAAACAGGAAAAAGTGGACTGATCCACTTATGGGTGACCATCATAATTTAAATGCTTCACTAAGATTTATTTTGCATTTTAGTTAACTTAACAGGACCCATTTATTTATATTTTCTTTCTGCCCAAGAGAAAGATGTTTTATCATTGAGAGCTGAAAGATGAGTTTTTCAAAACAGCTGTCAAACGATTTTGATCTTGTCATTTAGCGTTTTACCAGAGCTTCTTCATATACTGATTAGAAAGTGTTCAATGTAAGCGCCTCTCTACAATACAGACATTTCATCTATTTATTTTTGTTTAGAATTTACAGAAAATGGTTGGTTTAAAAAGTCATTGATTGATCTTTTAAGTCAGGCATAAATGGAAAGTGTTGAAGAAATGATGGCTTTACTGTGCTGGTTGCTTGCAGTATGACACTTTATTAAAATGCATGATTTCCTTATCTGTGGTTGTCGTGTGATTAGAATTCTCCAATCACATACACTACTAACGTGTCTGTTTGTGAGTTGCTGTGCATGTGTGTGAAAGTCTGTTTGTCCTTCTGTTTCTGTCTTACTTTTGCTTGTCCCCCCTTTTCTCTGTTTTTCTGCTGTAGAGATTCAGAATATTCAAAGGGCCTCTTTCTATGACAATATACCTAGTCTCCATGACCCTGCAGGTGAATGTATACAAAGCTCCAGGCCTACACTTAAAATGTGCATTCTGTACTTTTCAGAAGCCCTCATTGCTTGTAGGCTTGCATGATCTGGATGCATTCCAGGCACAGTAAATGGATCATGATGGTACCTTTTAGCAATGCTGTCCTGTCAGGTACTAGTTCTGTTTGATGGACATCCTGATCAGTTTACCTCAGCTCAGGCTTTATTAGTGCATACTGTTGTTATTCAGAAAAGGACAACTTTGTTCGTTTTGACCAGCTAAATTCTGATTTGCGTTGGGAATCCTCTGTTCGATACCTTGCATTTAGCCTTAATTGATACTGGCATTGTAAGGCATTGAAAGATACCATTTATATTCATTTTTGTAGAAAATAGTATGATTTAAGCACGCACACACCATCTGAACCGCTTGTCCCATACGGGGTCGCGGAGAGCCAGAGCCTAACCTGGCAACACTGGGCGTAAGGCTGGAGGGGGAGGGGACACACCCAGGACAGGACGTCAGTCTGTCACAAGGCACCCCAAGCGAGACTCGAACCCCAGACCTACCTGAGAGCAGGACGAGGGCCAACCCGCTGCACCACCTTTTTGCTAAGTGGTCTGTCATCTCTATCTGTACCTGTCAGTTAAGTAATTTGCTAGGCCCTAGTATCGGAACATGTGCTTTATCAGTGGTAAACTAGGTGGGTGTACATCAGACTGTAAATGCCTCCTCACTTTATTAAATGTTTTTTTTTTTTTTTTTTTTTCCCAATGCAAACAACCAGTTTATAAATAGTCCAAAATTAGATTTAAGTACATGTATTGTTTTTTTCCACTTTAACCTTAGCAGTATATGCTTTAGTGTGAATGTACCAAGAATACTGTCTCAATGAAGTAGCAGTGGTCTAATAAATGTTTACAGAAATAATTCAGAGCAAAATAGGATAGGACAAGACAATAATGCATTAATCTAAAAATCATATGACTAATATTTGTACTGTATATTCATTGTATCACCAGCATTTTTAACCAGATTTCATGCTTCAGTGTTTAATTTTAAGAGCCAAACTGGTACAATGTGTCACATGCAGCAAATTTAAATCCTTTAAGTTCTAGCATCTTGATTCTCATTCCTGTCACAGATGACTAGGGCCCAATTTGGGTCTCATGCTGAGTATTAAAAATCCATATTGATGTTAATGCTGTAAAGGTATCTACACATACAGTATATGTATAGTAAAACCTACATCTATTACAAATATAGTGTGTGCAACTGTACCTTCAGCCATTTTTATAAAGGTTTAAGGCAAAAATCTATGTTGAGGGATAGAGATACCATGACCCGTTAGATGGCCGTGTTTAGAATTTCAGATTTCCCCTGACTTGCAGAATCAATCCAGTAGAATGTAGTGTTTCAACACATGCATGTGAAATGCCAGAAGTATACAGAACTTAACTATGCTTTTTAATTAGTCAATTTATATACAAGTTTCATACACTACAGTACTGCTTTTTGTGTGTGTGTGTGTGTGTGTGTGTGTGTGTGTGTGAGAGAGGTGTTTTTTATTAAAAGAATGGAAAACATTGGACTTACCATCTTTTCTCTTCTGGGAGCATATCCAGAGTAAGGAAACTTTTTAAGTGCCTGTCACAGAAGCCATTGTTGGTTTAGACATCAGTTTCAGAAGTATTATGTGGTTTACATTATAGCTTCATTTATATTCAGAGGTACAGCTGAGCAAATTTCCTTATAAAAGTGCCATTCTGTAATCACATGGAGAGATGGAGGTTCTCCTGTACCCTTTCAGGGTGATTTGTGCTGAGTGTAAATTCAGTGTGACGACAAATAGACTACGTTAGAAGACAACATGGAAGTAAAATACTGAGGGTAAATTACTCGATTGATTTTGCTGATTTAAGTGACAGCTGAGAAGAAAAATTACATTCTCAAACATTGAAACACTATGTCTGCATCCTTTTCCCTGTCTAAACATGGTCGGCTGTGCTGGTGTGGAGTTCGATAGATTTGATTTTGTTCTAAGGCATAGAATTCACAGTAAAGTTGGTTAAAGTACATGTCATGAGAAGCACTGTTGTAGAGAGATGTAGAAAAAGCCTTAAGTGTGGTCTCAGTTTCCATGCAACCAAGTATATGGCTTTACTCAGCTTATTGTTGATTGTGCTTGGAAATATCATCTAACAGCTCAGTCACTTGTAACATACTTCAGCAGATGGGACATGATGGGTACCAAGGGAAACAGCTGTACATTTTTTTTCCAAAACTGTAGCTTTCCTCATGCAGCTTTGCTTTCACGCCCCTTTCTAGCAGTGTGTTGCTTTTAATTTTCCAGCATCTATAAAAATGGATAGACATATAATCATTTTTGCAGTAAGTTATGGAATCATTTTTATGTGGAACAAAAACTACAATTAAAGATGAAGTCACAGAACCGGATTTGCCTGATGGGACAGCATGCTAGACTTGTGCCAGTGGAATGGCCTGCCAAGTGAAATATTACTGAAAAGGAATGCAGGCGCTTTGTACAGGCATCTTTCCCTGCTTACATCAGGCCCTGCCCCTCATTCCCCAGCCTTTCAGTACAACATAACTCTAATGTCCTTTTGAATTAGTCGGGTGAATATTTTGGCATTTTTTGGGCATTTTTCCTTAAGGAAAGTCATGTAAATTTTGGCATAACTGATTGTTGAATAAAGAAATGGCGGCATTGTACTCTTTTAGGGTAAAATACTTTGCATGGTCCAGACTCCTTTACACATTAAGGAGTAAATAACTGCGCCACCAGCCACATTCCAATGTAATTGTGCTGGCCTCTGGATCCCTGTAAAATGCACACCGATGGTGACAAATAACTGTTGGTGTTCAATTTCTTGGAGCAGTTTAGATAATGTTTCTCAAAGTACTTGTTTTTACTGCATCAAGTAGACAGGTTATAAAGGGAGAGCCAAAGTCTACTAGTATTGTTTGAAGGAAAACATTTTCAAAATGACATAACTAATAGTTTCTAAAATGCAAGTATTTTTCACCATGCAAATATGACCCTTTATCAATAGGGATGTAACATTCTCCCTTTTCACCCTGCCTTTTTTTAGGTGTTTCTTGAAGATTACGGTACACGCAAGATATGTTGAAGGCTGTACCCGCAAAGGGTTATTTGGATTTGCTTTAGTTTTTGGAATCCTAGTTTGGCCTTCACCTGAAAGTAATGAGAGATGGTTCCTGGCTGTGTTCTTTGGGGACTTTAGGAGGGAAGGAGGGACAGCCATGATCTATACCATTGCTTGTGCCTGTTGCAATAGTATAATCTGGATTGTTTTTGAATTCTTCAATTCTTCTGAGTTTTAGGCCTCATGTTAGTTTTCTGAGCACTGCTATTAGTTTCCTTTTGTTTCTGCTTTCTGAGCTGTAGGACACCCACTATGCCCTCGCTGCAGCAATCCCCTCATGTTCCTGCTAGGTGTCAATTGTGCATCATGGGCAATGTGTAGAAATGTAGCTATATTTATCCATCCATTCTGACCTCACTTCCTGCTGCCTTCTTTATGCTGGCACCTTGACCCTTTCCATCCCCCTCTAAACAACTGCTTCTCCCATCTCTCGTCCTGACCTCTCTACCCCAACCCCCTTTTTACTGTCAGTGGACCGCATTGTTGGCTTGGACCAGGTGGCAGGAATGAATGAGACCACCTTTGGAGCCACTTACAAGACCAAGAAGGGCATGTTCCGCACAGTGGGTCAGTTGTACAAGGAGTCACTCACCAAGCTGATGGCCACGTTGAGGAATACCAACCCCAACTTTGTCCGCTGCATCATCCCCAACCATGAGAAGAGGGTACGTGTCCCTGTTATCTCTGTGCATACAACCCCTTTAGATCACACGGCACATTTCCAGTGCTGCCAGTACAAACTGGCCAGCACAGTGGTGAAATACAGTGCTCCTGTCTCCCTGGGCTGTGCTACTGGATATGAGTTTAATCCCTGCTCAGCCTGTGTGCAGTTCCCTGTTATCCTTTGTATCTGCATGGGTTTCCTCCAGTTTCCCGTTACATTCCAAAGACATGTTTCGGGTGAATTGGTGACTTGAAATTGCCCTTATGTTTGTTTGTGTGTGTGTTACATTGCTCTAGTATATAGATGAGTGAATAATCTTAGTCTATCTTGCATTTTGAATCACCGTAGATTAAGGGGTAGAGATTGTATGTCTCTTGAGAAGTGTCTACTAAATAAATACATCTAGCTTTGGTTTGGAATTTAGAGCTATTTATCATGTCTCCATAGGTGATGTTGGACATTTTTCTGTTTATCAGCAGTCGACTTATTTTATTTCAGCATGATCTGTTCAAACAAGCCTTTAATTTTTTTTTAATCCGCAATGAGAGCTATCATAGATGTACTTACCCTACAACCTATTGAGATGATCAGTGGGAATTTTTTGTTACTTTTTAAATTTGAATTTTCTGACTTAAATGGTAAAATGTAAATAGAAGCATTTGAAATGAAAGGCAGATTTTTAAACTCTAAGTAAATTGACTCTGAGATGTGAAACACACTTGAAAAGACATTCACCCGCTGCTGTTCCATAACTGTACTTGATATTCACTCTCTCTCATCACTTAGGCTGGTAAGCTGGACCCTCATCTTGTTTTGGACCAGCTGAGGTGCAATGGTGTCTTGGAAGGAATCAGAATTTGTAGGCAGGGCTTTCCAAACCGGATCATCTTCCAGGAGTTCAGACAGAGGTACCTAGACTACCATGCACTATAAATTCTCCCTCTCACTTTGCCCTAGGTGTGTGTGCAGTCTAAATTTAAAATTTGCCAGAGGTATCTCGAGTAGATCTTTGGGTTTTTTGCATGTGTCTGAACTCCACTCAGTCCATGCCTGTCTCAATTACATGTATGATCTATGATATTTCATGATAAAATGTGTAATGCAGTGCTGGTTTTGGCACTGTTTTCCTTGTACTTACACTGCGATTGTGAAAGAGAACCCAAGTTCCATACTACTTTGCCTCGAGGGCATGAGCTCACTATGATCCCAGCCACCGAGTAGAGCACAGTTGGTCAGGTGTTTGTCTTTTAACACTCCTTACATTTTGTCTGTGATGCACTGGTCTCTGAAATATTTCCACAAAAGAGAACCCCAGTCTTTTCACCCATGTCTTTCCACAGATACGAAATCCTGACTCCTAACGCAATCCCCAAGGGCTTCATGGATGGCAAACAAGCTTGCGAGAGGATGGTAAGTCCCTGCCCAATTTCAGTTTTAAGTCTGAAAATATCAGTTATTAGGTATCTCTTCCCCCCCCCTCCCAGTTTTATTAAGATGTACTAAGCCTATTTTTTTCCCATTTACTAACGTTCTGTTTTTCCTCGTTTTCTTACCCAAGATCCGAGCCCTGGAGTTGGACCCAAACCTATTCCGGATTGGACAGAGCAAGATATTCTTCAGAGCTGGGGTTCTGGCACATCTGGAGGAGGAGCGGGACCTAAAGATCACAGACATCATAATCTACTTCCAGTCTGTCTGTCGTGGCTACTTGGCTCGCAAGTGCGTGTAATGGCGAGACGTGATTTCTATAGTAATTTTGTGTTTATCATAGTCCCCCCCCCCCCCCCCCCCCCCCCCCCCCCAACATTGGGTGTACATACACAGGCAACTGCAGTGTAGTGCACTCTGGATAGTGTCACACTGAGAAAGATGTGAATAACTGTTTGCCAAAAAAAGCACATTATCTTAAATTTCATGCTTCTAAAAGACATTCTAAAGTCCTACAGCTAGTAACTTAGTGGTTAGAACTGCTGCGTTTAGACCAAAAGGTCATTGGTTTGAATCCATCCTCCACCTGTAGTACCCTTGAGCATGATATTTACCCTAAATTGCTCCAGTAGCATTACACAGCTGTTACAATGCTAACTCACTTATTTACATTTAAGTTGCTTTGGAGAAATAAACAGCCAAATGAAAAAATGTAAATTTACAAATCATGTAGGGGCAGCTGCTGGCATAGTGGTTGAAGCTGATGCCTTCAGATCTGAAGGTCACAGATTTGAATCTCAATTATTGCTGTAGTACCATTGAACAAGGTACTTACCCAAAATTGCTCCTGTAAAAATGACCATGCTGTATAAATGGATCAATAACGGCAGGTAGGTTAATGGCGTATGTTGTTTTGCTGAAATACATCAGCTGAACAAGTGTTTTTTGCATGTCTCTTTGTATAGAGCTTTTGCTAAGAAGCAGCAGCAGCTCAGTGCTCTAAAAGTGCTGCAGAGGAACTGTGCTGCTTACCTGAAGCTACGTCACTGGCAGTGGTGGAGACTTTTCACTAAGGTGAGGGTACAACTCATCACTCACCAACCTGTTCAGTCTTTCTGCTTTTGCTTATGTGCTAGTTGATGCTGCCTTGGCTGTTATGCAGGTGAAGCCACTGCTGCAGGTCACCAGGCAGGAGGAGGAGATGCAGGCCAAGGATGAGGAGCTGGTCAAGGTGAAGGAGAGACAGAGCAAGGTTGAGAATGAATTGGTGGAAATGGAGAGAAAACACCAGCAGGTCAGTGCTGCCATGTTATAAAAATGGAAACCCTCCAAATTTTGCAGACTTATTGTTTTCTGCTGGTCATTTTTGAGAATCTCCCCAAAAAGTCTGATTGAACACATTCTGTATTTGCTCAAATGTTTGTGTGGTTAGCAAAATGCCCATCCATCAAAAGAAGAAAGGTAGGAAACTTATTTTAACTCTGGGGTTTGGATGTCCACAGGTCCTGGAGGAAAAGAACATCCTTGCAGAGCAGCTGCAGGCAGAAACTGAGTTGTTTGCTGAGGCAGAAGAGATGCGTGCTCGTCTAGCTGCAAAGAAACAGGAGCTAGAAGAAATCTTGCATGACCTTGAGGCTCGTGTGGAGGAAGAAGAAGAGCGCAACCAAAGCTTGCAGAATGAGAAGAAAAAGATGCAGACACATATCCAGGTGAGTGTTTGACATAGCTTAAAAAACTGTGCCTACTAAGGACTGTACTTCAATATATTTTTTATAGCGTTCTTCTCATGCAGTTAGAGTGCTTGAACACAGGCGTAAGGCAAAGAAAACAATACGTTAGACAAGACGATTGATGTAATACATTATCAATGCTTTTATAAAGCTATAATATGTCTACTGGCCATGGAGGAAAGGAACAAAAAAAACTCAACTGAAAGTCGAGGGGGGGGACCTCTGGGGGTTTAAGTGCCAGTGGCTGCTCATCCCTCCCGGGCATTGCAAATTAAATAAGACTACCAAGTCAATTTACAGGTAACAATGGCATTGTAACTGTATGGTAGCTTCATTTTCCCAGTTCAGCAAGGTATGTCTCGTCCATCATGGCGGTTGGTCATCCTCAGTCAGTATGGGGTGCTTCTGTAACTGCTGGCCTCCTCAGGTATTATTGTAGGGAAACAATGCTCAACAAGAAGAAATTTAGTAATTTATAAGTTTTAATGTTTTGATACAGAGGTGGGAAAAACAAACAGCCACGTGGAATTAAATTTTGTGGCAATATGCCAAAGTGAACATGTAAGTCTTTAGTTTGGATGTGGGAACTGAGACAGACGGGGCATTTCTGACAGTAACTGGTAGATTGTTCCACAGTTTAGGTGCTCTGTAGCTAAAGGTGTGACCTCCTCCTGAGGTCTTATTGATCACAGGTACTTTAAGGTAACCTGCATCCAATGAACGACAATATTGTAATGAGATGCAAGAAACAATCCCACAAAGGTAAGCAGAGCAGTGCCATCTACTGCTTTATAGGTCAAAAGTAGGATTTCATAATTGGCTGTAAGTGTAATGAAGCAAGCTTTATCTTAACTGTTATGCTGAATCAACTGAGTGTTCATAATTAATACAGGGGGTATTTTAGCTTAAACATTTTGCAGATGAGTTTCATTTTGCCAGATGTGTGTTTGTGTGCTTTTACATCATACTGCAGGACCTGGAGGAGCAGCTGGATGAAGAGGAGGCTGCCAGGCAGAAGCTGCAGCTTGAGAAAGTGACAGCTGAAGCTAAGATTAAGAAGATGGAGGAGGACATCTTGCTGTTAGAAGACCAGAACTCCAAGTTTACAAAGGTAAGTAGGTGGAGCAGAGTACAATAGGAAAAGGATGGGCTACAGAGCTACCTGTGGGGCATTCCAATTGGTCTGGAATTTGGCTTTGAGTAATTTTAGCTGCTGTTGTCTCCTTGCAGGAGAAGAAGCTTTTAGAGGACCGTGTGAGTGAGATGACATCACTTCTTGCTGAGGAGGAGGAGAAGGCCAAGAATTTAGGAAAGCTGAAGAACAAGCAGGAGATGATGATGGTTGACCTAGAAGGTGAGGAAATGTTCCCAATGAATGGCACTCATTGTTGCATTACTGTTGTTGACATACATTCCAATACACAATGCATGAGCCCAATTATACGTGTGTGTGTGTGTGTGTGTGTGTGTGTGTGTGTCCCAGAGCGCCTTAAAAAGGAGGAGAAAACAAGGCAGGAACTGGAGAAGGCCAAGAGGAAACTAGATGCAGAAACCACTGACTTGCAGGACCAAATTGCTGAGCTTCAGGCTCAGATAGAGGAGCTGAAGCTCCAGCTGGCAAAGAAGGAGGAAGAGCTGCAGGCTGCATTGGCCAGGCGAGTCCTTATTAACCAATCACATTGTTCATTTGTTGGCAAAAGTATTTTCCAAAGCTCTGCACAGTTCAGTTTATGCATCCTTATATAGCTACATAGTTTGCCCACACCGTGTACCTTGCTCCCATCTTATTTGTAGCGAACACCTTTCTCTTTTTACATCCACATCATTCTGTTGTCTCCCTTCCAGCCTATACGCCTGCAATATGTCTTAACAAGCCAGAGCCGGAGGGCAGTCAGTGTTTAGTGAACTGTTCAGAGGAAAGGCTGACATTGAGCAGGCACTTTTGATAAGTGAACTGCACATTCCAGTTGTTAGAATTCAATGACACTGACTTGTCTTGAGAAACCGTAATGCCATTTCTCTTGCAATGCTTATCATAGAATGCTGGCAGTAGAAATGTATGCTTTATGTGAACAGAAAAGAGTGGCATTATTGTTCATTATATTTACATTTACTCTTTAGTAGACTTTTATCCAAAGAGACATTCATCTCTAGGAACAATACAAAAAGTGCATTCCAACAACATTAGGAGAGATTTGAATGCAGACACATGATGCTTTAGAACAGTTAATTTCTTACATTTAAACCAATTTACATTACATGAGTAGCTGCATATGGGGTTTAATTTTTAAACGGATAACATCAGCTTTATCAAGCGTTTAGGAGATTGGGGGAGAAGTGAGAGCCTTAAATGTAGAAATTCAACAGTTGTGAGATCGGGATGTTGGTCCACCTCATCTCTGCCAGAACCAGAAACATTTGTGCTTTTCATTTTTGATCCCTTGTATGGGACCACCAAGCAGGCAAAGGTGGAGGAACATAGCAGTCTTTTTGGGTGTAGCAAATGATCAGTTGTCAATATCGAGGAGTAGATCCATTGATGGTTTTGTAGGGCTTAACCAAAGTTTTGAACCTGGTACAGGCAGCTATAGGAAGCCAGCGGACTGAAACAAGGAGGGCGTGGATGCATGAGAGCACTTTGGTAGCTCTCACAAGTCATGCATCAGTTTTGATGGCAGAAGCCAGGAGGCCAGACAGGAGAGAGTGGCAGTAATCCATATCAGGCAGAATATCAGGAGCCCAGGGAGGAAGGGCTGGGCTGAAAAAAGGGAGGAAGAGCTGGGTAGTATCAGCATAGCAGTGGTAGGAGAATTCATGGGAGGTGATGACAAGGCTGAGAGAGGAGGTGTAGCTGGAAAAGAGTTGGGGGCCCATCACCAAGCCCTATGGAACATCATTTGGAAGAGGCTGAGGGGGTGACTGGGAGCCGTATCCGACTATTTGGTAAGATTTGTCATACGTAGGACTGCAGTTCTTTTGATGTCAAGCTATCCAAGAGAGAACAGCAGAAACTGATGGTTGAAAGTGTGAAATGCTGCAGACAGATCGGGAAGGATGAGGACTGAGCAGAGGGAGTCCACTCTAGTTGTCTGGAGAGCATCTGATACAGCGAGGAGGGAAGTTTCAGTGGAATGTCCAAGTTTGGATCCACACTGATGTCCAAAAATGATCTAAGTGATGGTTAAGAAATGCAGATAGCTGGTCACAGGTTATCCATTCCAGATTTTTTGACTAAAAGAGGGAGGAGGGAGATTAGCCTGTAGTTCTGGACAGGGTCTGGATCCAGAGAGGGTTTCTTCAACGGCAGTGAATTGAGGGCAGTTCTGAAGGCAGATGGGAAGCAACCAGAGGAAAGTAAGTAGTTTATCTTGTAGATGAGAAATAAGTAGCTGGGAAATCTGTAGAAGAGGTGAAGGCATGGGATTGAGGGAACAGCTGGTGGCTCTGTGTGACAGCAGGAGGTCAGACAGTTGTTTCTTGCAGGGGTTGAAATGTGAAGAATGAGACTTTGCATGGAGATCCAACATGCTCAGAGCAGCTGGATGCTGAATTTGTTTGTGATGGAGATGAGTTTATCTCTGGGGAAAAACAAGGCAAAATTCAGCAGTAGGAGAAGAGGAGAGCAGAGTAGCAAAGAGAAGGTGAAGTCTCTTGTTGATGACAGACTATTTTGTTGTGGAGGGTGTTTTTCAGCCAAAGAAAACAGCAGAGTGGAAGGTTGTTAGGAATTAGTTGTGAACTGCCAAGTCCGTGAGTCTGATTTTTATCAATCTTTTTCCAGTTATGAGTTTGAGTCTGTTGGCGCATAATAAATCTGATACCCATGGGATGGAATTTGAGCATGCTGGTCTGGATGTTGAACACACACACAGAGAGAGGTTAGCAGCAGTGATGCAGGGCTGGAAGGAGCTAAAATATTGTGACAATGAGGACAATACAACCACAGTTAAGGTCAAGGTGATTAGCTTTGTGAGTAGCAGAAGGCTGGTACATACAGAGGTTGAAGGACTACTAGAGTGAAAGAAGGCTGCTTACATGAATGTCCCCGACATAATGGTTGAAATCGCATAGGATAATCAACAGGGTTGTCCCCTTGGAAAGAGCTCAACAAGATGTCAAGGTCTTCTAGGATGAAACCTGGAGTGCCAGAAGAGCAATAGAGAATGACCACCAAGAGTGTGGTCAGAGCAGTGATGGAGACTGCATGGAATTCAAAGGTGGACAGGCCTGTGCCTCCACCTCCGCCAGATGGATAAGTGTGGGAGGATTAGTTGATGGAAAGGGCTGCAGGTGTGACTATTTTCTGGGGTGATCCAAGTTTCTCTCAGGGTTTTGAAGGGTTAGTGAGAGATGGGAGGCTTGACCTGGGATGAAGTCAGATTGGCAGTTTCAGGGCCCCATGGAGAGATTGAAACAGAATCGAGGGCTTCGTAGATGAAGATACCTCAGGTTGTTGTAGCCTGGCTCTGTGATGACAGCACCAGTTACCATAGACAACTTTAATGTTAAATATTTTAATTCCAAGATCTCTCGGAACACAGTGTGGACAGCTGAACTCATGTATTTGTGGATGACTTATGCAGGGAGACTCCCTTGTCTTTGCACCCCAAGTCATCTTGCCCCGTGGCTGCCAATACCTGTCAGCTGCCGTAATATAAAGCAGACTAATTTATATCAGCTAAGCCAAAAACCAAAACTACTCCCTGATTAGAACCTAAAAAAAATGGGCAGCATGATTATTCTAAACCTGAGTGACATGCAGTCTACAGTACGCAACACAGATTTCTGAGCACACTGACAAAACTGCAAATAACCTTTCTGCATTGTGTAGTTAGTATAGATCTGTGCCCAGATTCATGTGAGAGAAATGCATGCTGGGTTATTGCAAAAAATAAAAATCGTCTTTTCCAAAATTTGCAGATTTTCTGAATGTCTTGCACAGGTTTTTTTTGCCAAATTTTGGGAAAAGTCACTCACTCTGAAAAACCTAAAATGTTACATTTATTCATTTAGCAGACGCTTTTGTCCAAAGCGACATACATCTCAGCAAAAGTACAATTTATTCATTGCATTGAGAGGAGACAGCTGCAGACATGAGTCTCAAGCAAACCTAGTTTGTTCCCTACCACTTGCTGCACCGAGGTTCATCACTCAAGTAGGTGCATAAGACAGACAAATCCCGATACCCACACCAATTTTTTAAAAAATTTTTTATTAAATATTATAAGATACACAAATGAGCAGTACAATACCAGAGTAATGACTGAATAAAGGTTATATCTGGGGATGCTTCTGGAGTTACAATGCGTGAACAGTTATACCATAGACAATCTGAAGAGATCTTGGGCAAAGTGGATCTGGAAAAGGTTGGTTTTCAGACCCTTCTTGAAAACAGAGTTTCCGCAGTTCTGAGTGACGGGGGAAGGTTGTTCCACCACAATAGACCCAGAACCGAGAACCTCCGAGCTTTGCCTTTCGTGCGTGAGACCACCAAGCGAGCAGAAGTAGATGAGCGAAGGGGCCTGGCTGGGGTGTACCTGTTGATCAAGTCCTATAAATAGCTGGGAGCAGTTCTACTGATGCATTTGTACACAGTAACCAGGGTTTTGAATTTGATACGGGCAGCTATAGGAAGCCAGTGCAGGGAGGTGAGTAGAGGAGATACATGGGAGCACTTTGGCAAATCAAACAACTTGTGCAGCAGCATTCTGTAGGAGCTGCAGAGGTTTGATGGCATTAGCAGGAAGGCCACACAGAAGAGTTGCAGTAGTCCAGATGGAAAGTCACCATGGCCTGGACAAGTAGTTGGGTGGAGTCAGTAGTGAGGTAAGGATGAATCCTACGAATATTATGCAGGATGTATCTGCAGGACTGGGTTGTGGCTTCAATATGTTGATTGATGCGAGTCTGTCTGTCTGTCATTCTATCGTAACTCCCAGACTCTTAGGAAAGGAGCTAGGTGAAATGAGTGAGTTGTCCAGTTTGATCGAGAGGTTGTGACAGGAGGACAGGCCATCTGGGAGGTAAAGAATCTCTGTTTTGGAGAGGTTGAGTTTGAGGTGGTGATCATACATCCATGAAGAGATGTCCGACAGGCAGGCGGCAATGCGTGTGGAGATGTCTGTTAAATTACAGCCAATGTGTAGAATGTTCCAGTTGCATTTTACATGAATTTATTTCCCTTTGGAGGTTTAACAAAAAGTTCAAGTGGATTTTTCGTATTCCTCTATATAGCTTGCGTACAGTGGAACGAGATGTTTCTCTTGGATCATGGTGCAACACAGAACAGCATGCAAGACTACATGAAGTGCAAATACACAACAGTGTGAGACGAGTGCAGGACAATAAATATTACAGAACAGGACATGGACTGTAAACTGTAGCGTAGCGGGAAAAAGTTCTGGTGCAACTTTGTAAAGCGCAGGTGTGCAGTGGTATGGAGTCATGCTGGGTTAGCTGTTTTGACTTTGCCAGGTGAGCGTTGGGAGGCAGCAGGGTGTTGAGTAATCTGACTTCCTCAGGGAAGAAAGTGTTGCGGAGTCTGCTGCTGGTGGCACGGATGCTCCTGTACCTTCTGCCAGGTGGCAAGAGGGCGAAAAGTCCATGAGAGGGGCTGTTCGCAACGCTGGTGGCTTTGCAGATGCAGCAGTTGTATGAATGATATATTGTATGAAATAATTACCTCACTTTGTTAGCATTATACCATAATGCTCCTTGCCGAATTTATTTGCACTCGTGATCGCTCAGCAACAGAACGCATTAATTCTGTATGCATAGTCACAGATAACTCATCACATTCTATAAAGACTGATCACAGGAAAGACGGCTTGCAAATACATAAGGGTTTTAATCTTTTGAAGGCAATTTAATTGGAGATCATTTCCTCTTGAAGTGTGGGGCTTGGCAAAGTGTGGTTTTGTGAATGAGTTGTCTGGCAAAGAAGCAGGAAACAAATGTTTAAGCATATGAAATTGGGGTCATTACTTAAATTCCTGACATGCTAGAAATGATTAACTGCATTAATGACCGGGTGCCAAATCTTTAGGCAGCTGTTCTGTTCAAACATTCCTACATGTTTGTTTTCTTATGAGTGTAGATTGGACAACAATTAAACATTTGCATCTGAGTACGTGTAAAGTATATAAAATTAGTCTGATCCGAGTGACAAATTTTCTTTTACATCCATAGTAATTTTAGCGATTTTGTAAAGTACACCTTTCATGTGTTAAACATTTAACTATAGTGCTTTAAAATAGTACATTCATTATCACTAATTGCTTGTTCAGTGCAGGGTTGAGACTGCATATACCCTGGATGAGGCATGCACACACTCAGACGCAGTGGGAAATTTTTTTTTTTTCTTCCCCCCCACTCACACACTCTGACTGAAGCCGCTTGTCCCGAGCGGGGTTGTGGCAAACCGGAACCTAACCCAGCAACACAGGGTGTAATGCTGGAGGGGAAGGGGCACACCCAGGGTAGGACGCCAGTCTGTCGCAGGGCACCCCAGTCCACTGAAAATGCATACAGTGTGTTTGGACCTTGGGGGGGGGGTGGAACCTGAGCGCTCAAACAAAACCCATGTGAGCAAAGGAAAACATGCAAATTTGACACTCACTCAAATTTTAACCAATATCTAAACGTATAGCTCAGAAGCTTTGAGGCACCAACACTACTCGCTGTACCAGTAAGCCAACGGTGCAGTGAACAGAAAAATTGTCGGCAAGTGTTCTTTTTCATATCAGCCAGCTGTACTCCATGTTTTCAGGTTTAGCATATAGTATCATAAGTTTACTAGACTAACTAGTGTAAATGCTTTTCACTGACACATGTTTAGTCTTTCTAGATTCTTTTTTTATGAAGATGCTCTGAACCAGATGAGCTCCAGTGAACATCATTGGAGCTTCATTAGCATTCAGCACTCACATGGTCCTGTTGGTTTGGTTTTTAAGCCAGGTTTCTGTGAAAGACTTGGATTTCGTATGTAGTTCTTACGCAAATGTCTTTAATGGTGGACAAGTGAGAGCTATTAGGAAGTCACGCTCACTTTAATTCCTGCATCTCCTGTAGTGTGGCTCCATATTTGTCTTTAAAGGTTCTTCAACTACCACCTTGTGTTAGGGGAGGCATAGGTTGTCTATGGAAGTGTCTATGAGAAGGCAATAAAGAAATCATTTGTAATACAAAATGGAAAAAACATTTCCATTGTGTTTTAAGCTCTGGCAAACACAACCTAAGTGTCCTTTCAGGTCTTTTTAGTATGTTGTGAAAGGATCTGCTGCTGTTAGTTTTACAGGTTCCTTTGAATCAATATCACAGAGCAGTGCAGTTCTTTACCCAGTTATGTTACCCAGAACTGTAATCATTTTGTCTTTGACATCAATAGCACTGTGATATCAAAGGTGCATTTTGGGAATGTTACGGATAGGACTAGTTCAATGGAAAGTGTGAAGAGACACCAGTTAGTGACATCAATGACTCAAGTTCCCTTTCTTGTGTGTTTGTGACATCTATCCTTGACCTCATCAGGGGTGATGAGGAGGTAGCCCTGAAGAATAATGCCCTGAAGCAGGTGCGGGAGCTGCAGGCACAGTTGGCTGAGCTGCAAGAGGATCTGGAGTCAGAGAAGGGAGCTCGCAACAAGGCTGAGAAGCTGAAGCGGGACCTCAGTGAGGAGCTGGAAGCCCTGAAGACAGAGCTAGAGGACACATTGGACACCACTGCTGCCCAGCAGGAGCTCAGGTAATTTAGCACAGCCATCAGGGGACCTTCTTCAGAACTAGGGTTGTCATTGGATGTAGTTCTTAAAAGGTTAGTGAGACTTCAGATGTGGGAAGTTGCTTATGTAAACTATTTAGGCAACTGTGTATGTATTTTCAATTTTAATTCTGCTGAGCACCTCAGTTTTTGCAGCCTTGCCTATTTTGTAGTGTTTATTCAGTGATGTCTGCACCATGTGAAGACCTCCCTTTATTTCTTTATCTTACCCCTGTACCCTTTTGTCCCTTTACCTACCAGGACCAAGCGTGAGCAGGAAGTGGCAGAACTAAAGAAGGCCATTGATGAGGAGACAAAGAACCACGAGGCCCAGATCCAGGATATGCGACAGAGGCATTCTGCAGCCCTGGAGGAGCTGGCTGAGCAGCTGGAGCAGGCCAAAAGGGTGATTCAAGGAAGCACACACTAGAATAATAACCTCCTAAGCACTTGGGCAAAATTACGCATCGGTCGTACTTTCTTTGTAATAGCCAAGTGAATTTATTAACACTTACTATTGTTTTCCTGCTGATGAGCAGGTTGATATAGGTTTTGAAGAATTTTAATAATATGTAGACTCAGTGTCAAAACCTAACACTGACCCAGATCTGTGTTTACAGTTGAAATCCAACCTGGAAAAAAACAAGCAGACTCTGGAAGGTGATAACAAGGAGCTGGTTAATGAGGTGAAGAGCCTGCAGCAGGCCAAGGCCGAATCTGAGCACAAGAGGAAGAAACTGGAGGGACAGCTGCAAGAGTTAATGGCCCGGGCAACCGAGGGCGAGAGGACCAAGGCCGAACTGGTCGACCGCACCCACAAGCTGCAGGTCAGCCTCAGTGTAACAGCCATATCACAGCTGTCATATCATTTTAAATTTATTTATTTAGTAGATACTTCTCCAAAGTGATGTACATCACAGAGAACACTACAAAATAGTGATATTTGGATGCAGACACATGATTCTTTAATGCAGTCAATTTGTCACATACTACCATATGAACCTTAATATACATTACATGATTAGCTGCATAAAGGCTTTTCAATTATTAAAGAAATTATTAAAAATGATTAAATATAAAGTTTATCTATGGATCATAAGTGCTTGATTAGGGGATAAATGAGTCTGAAAGAGGTGTTTTGAGACCCTTCTTAAATGTAGAGACATTCAGCAGTTCTGAGTGACAGAGGGAGCTCATTCCGCCACATCTGAGCCAGAACCAAAAACCTTTTTGCTTTTGATTTTAGACCTGTTGTGCATGGGAGCTGGCAAATGGGCAAAGGTGGAGGAGCGTAGCAGTCTAGTTGGGGTGCAGCGAGTTAAAATAAAAGATGTGCAAGTGGATACATTTCAGTTAAGGTCATTAGTACTTAGACTTTGTGGTGACACACAGAACCTTGTATGACCATTTTGAATCTAGAATACAGGTTGTACGAGGGAGAACTATTCCAGGAATGTGCCAACATGATTGTTCATTAATCACTTGGATGACAGTGATGGCTCAAGTGAAACTAAACTTAATGAGGCACTGTCACTATCAGTTTTGCTTGTTTACATGTTGTGGGGCACTTAATATGATGGCAGTAATGTCATCATGCGTTTGGTTGTGTACAGGCTGAGTTGGATAATGTGTCTGCACTGCTGGAGGATGCTGAGAAGAAGGGAATTAAGATGGCCAAGGATGCATCCAGCTTGGAGAGCCAGCTGCAGGATACTCAGGTGAGAAAGATGAAAGGACAGGTGGGCAAATATGTGGTCCGGTGAAGAGAGGTATGTTTGTCTCTTTTGTATTAGCCATGTCATTGTCTGCATAGAGGTTTATCTAAAATGGGAGAATGTTTGTTTGCATGAAGGGGGTGCGGTGGCGCAGTGGGTTGGACCACGGTCCTGCTTTCCGGTGGGTCTGGGGTTCGAGTCCCGTTTGGGGTGCCTTGCGACGGACTGGCGTCCCGTCCTGGGTGTGTCCCCTCCCCCTCCGACCTTACGCCCTGTGTTACCGGGTAGGCTCCGGTTCCCCGTGACCCCGTATGGGATAAGCGGTTCTGCAAGTAAGTGTGTGTGTGTGTGTGTGTGTGTGTGTGTGTGTGTGTTTGCATTTGCTAGTTCAGGATAGATCTGCCCTTGTGCTATACTGAGCTGCAGTCTCCCTTTTGAACAGGACGGCTGCCTGACAGACCTTACAGCTGGAATGATCATGGCTCTCACACAAATGTGGATGTGGGGTTGTGTTTTGTAGGAGCTTCTTCAGGAGGAGACACGCCAGAAGCTAAATCTGAGCAGTCGCATCCGGCAGCTGGAGGAGGAAAAGAACACTCTCCAGGAGCAACAAGAGGAGGAAGAGGAAGCACGCAAGAACCTGGAGAAGCAGCTGTCCACCTCGCAGGCCCAGGTGAGGAGCATTCAGACTGCTGTCTAACAGCAATTTGGCCTTGTGGGTAGTAAAAGCAGTTTGAGTTAGAACACAAAATTCAGACTAATGGTAGTATACTATCTTTACAGTTGAAAGTCACTGTTTATTTGTGTATTCTAAATGGAAGTTCAGACAATGCAGCAAGCAACCTGAAACAGCTATGGTATAAAATCATGATAGTATAGAAGGAAATGTCCACTGTAGTGATTGCTGTACCTCCAGTTGCCAAAACTTTATAATAATGAAGCTTACAGTTCATTTAATTTTATCATCCAGCTGGTTGAGACCAAGAAGAAGCTAGATGATGATGTTGGGATGATGGAAGGGCTAGAGGAGTTGAAGAAGAAGCTGCAGAAGGACATGGAGTGTGCCAGTCAGAAGCTGGATGAGAAAGCCATCGCTTTTGACAAGATGGAAAAAACCAAAAACAGACTTCAGCAGGAGTTGGATGACCTGCTAGTAGATCTAGACCATCAGAGGCAAATTGTCCAAAACCTGGAGAAGAAGCAAAAGAAGTTTGACCAGGTAAGTTGCTTAATAGCAAAAACAAAAAATTTTTGCGGGAACTATTTATTACAATGTTTGTGAACTTTTCCTGCAGCTTTTTCATACCTGATGTTTAACTTATGAGAAACACGAGGGCACAGTACCATATTACAGTCCACTCTGCCTTATTGCATTTCAGATGCTAGCAGAAGAAAAGAACATCTCGGCACGCTATGCTGAAGAGCGGGACCGGGCTGAAGCAGAGGCCCGAGAAAAGGAGACCAAGGCCCTGTCACTGGCTCGTGCTCTGGAGGAGGCACTGGAGGCCAAAGAAGAGTTTGAGAGACTCAACAAGCAGCTGCGCACAGAGATGGAGGACCTCATGAGTTCTAAAGATGATGTTGGCAAGAATGTAAGCGATCACTTTTTAACCAGCTTAGATTTGTTGCAGCCGCACTGATAAGTGAGAATGGGGGGGGGGGGGGGGGTTAAGTTAAAGATACAGCAAGCACTTGTTTGAATGTTATAATGTATTCTTAGTAAAATAGAAATAACAGGTAACTCCCCTCTTGTGTTGTCTTGTTAGTGACTGGTTTAATAAGATTTGGTATATTGGCAGGTTCATGAGCTGGAGAAATCTAAGCGCACCTTGGAGCAGCAGGTGGAGGAGATGCGCACTCAGCTGGAGGAGTTGGAGGATGAGCTGCAGGCCACTGAGGATGCCAAGCTGAGGCTGGAAGTCAACATGCAAGCTATGAAGGCCCAGTTTGAGAGAGACCTGCAGGGCCGTGATGAGCAGAACGAAGAGAAGAAGAGGATGCTGGTCAAACAGGTGGCTATTGGAGTCCTTAATTTTGTGTGTGAATGTTGGTAACATATTAAAATCAGAGTTGTACAACATGTTTCTTCCCAGTTTATTAAGTTACAAAATAAAGTCACAGTCACATGATACTGGCAGAAGCAGCAAGATGACAGCTGTTCTACCTGTTCAGGTGCGGGAAATGGAGGCTGAGCTTGAGGATGAGCGGAAACAGAGAGCCCTTGCTGTGGCTGCCAAGAAGAAAATGGAGATGGATCTAAAGGATCTGGAAGCCCAGATCGAAGCAGCTAATAAGGCTCGTGATGAAGCCATCAAGCAGCTTCGCAAGCTCCAGGTAAGTGCTGGGCTTGACTTTTTGTTGCTGAAGTACTAAATGTCACAAGTTAAGTGGTAATTTCTTGCATCTCAGAACTTGCAAGTGGTTAAATAAGATGCCTGATGAGTCTACTCACTGGCTTTATTGCCTGTCTAGGCACAGATGAAGGACTATCAAAGAGAGCTGGAGGAGGCCCGTGCCTCCCGTGATGAGATTTTTGCTCAGTCCAAGGAGAACGAGAAGAAGCTCAAGAGTTTAGAAGCAGAGATTCTCCAGCTCCAAGAGGTATGTTGAAGGCCTTGTGTTCTAGCCTCACCACTGGTACTCAGTAATGAGCTTGTTTGAGTCCCTGTGACCATTCCTGTGCACATTCAGGATCTGGCAGCATCAGAGAGGGGTCGGCGCCACGCAGAGCAGGAGCGGGACGAGCTGGCTGATGAGATCGCAAACAGCGCTACGGGCAAGTAAGTGGCACTGTCATCTAACCCATCTTAACTGAGCTCAGTCTAAGTAGAAAAATATCTACTGTATTTTTGTGCTGATGTCTTATTTCTGTGAGATAGATCAGCTCTGCTGGATGAGAAGCGGAGACTGGAGGCTCGTATTGCCCAACTGGAAGAGGAGTTGGAGGAGGAGCAGAGTAACATGGAGCTGCTCAATGATCGATTCCGCAAGACCACCATGCAGGTGTGGCTGAAAACCGGGAGGAAAATGTGAAAGCAAGCAAAGAAAAGTCAGGGTGAGCTTTCAAAGGCTACAATGACTTCAGATGGTTCTTCTCTCCTTTGCAGGTGGACACGTTGAATACGGAGCTGGCAGGAGAGCGCAGTGCAGCCCAGAAGAGCGAGAATGCACGGCAGCAACTGGAGCGCCAGAACAAGGAGCTCAAGGCCAAGCTGCAGGAACTGGAGGGGACGGTGAAGAGCAAGTTCAAGGCCACCATTGCTGCCCTGGAGGCCAAGATTGCCCAGCTGGAGGAACAGCTGGAACAAGAAGCTAAGTAAGGAAGCAGCTTATTTTTGTTTGACCATTTCATTAGTAATAGTCTTTGCTGAAAGTATATGTCTGGGTAATATTCTGTAGCAACAGTGCTTCATGCATCAAACACTCAAGTGACCTGGAAGCTGTAGCCTTTTTGTTTTATACACACAACTGCAATGCTTCTTGTTCCTCTTCCCAGAGAAAGGGCTGCAGCCAACAAGGTTGTGCGTCGCACAGAGAAGAAGCTCAAGGAGGTGATCATGCAGGTGGAGGATGAGCGTCGCCATGCTGACCAGTACAAAGAGCAGGTGAGGAACCAAAGACCCCCCTGGCTTGGTCCTTTCTGGCCATTACTTTCGAAGCTTCGGTAACTGTGGTCTTCTATAGCCGAACTTTGGACTCCTCATCCATCTCACAAGACCGGTGGCCTACAGGCAGAGCTGCCACTCGGTGCGAAACTCTGTTCGCGGACTCACGCCTGTCCTCACCTCACTCGACAGATGGAGAAAGCAAACTCGAGGATGAAGCAGCTGAAGAGGCAGCTGGAGGAGGCAGAGGAGGAAGCGACACGCGCCAACGCCTCCCGCAGGAAGCTGCAGCGGGAACTGGAAGATGCCACTGAGGCCAGCGAGGGCTTAAGCCGGGAGGTCCACACACTTAAGAATCGCTTGAGGTACCAAAAAGGTCTTCTGTAGTAGATTTGTTTTCTACGTGTGCGAGAGCACATTTTATACCGTACATTGGACACCACCAATGTGCTTCTATGGGCTTTGTTCGATGTATTAATCTTGTTTGTAACCAAAGCCTTCAAATGATGTCCCAACACTCTTCACTATACACAGGCGAGGAGGTCCCATCAGCTTCTCATCGAGTCGTTCTGGACGCCGACAGCTCCAGATTGAGGGCGCATCGCTGGAGCAGTCGGATGACGACGCGGACAGCAGGACCAGCGACGTGAATGAAACGCAAGCTGGGCTGACGGAATAGAGGCTTCAGGCTGGCCAGCGTCCAGCAGCGCCTAGGTTTCCCCTCCTCACCCCAGACAGCCCACCCTGAGATGCCAGTGCTGCAGGGATGCCACCCACTTCCCTGGGGGCCACAACTCTGCCTTACACTACCCTGGCAAGCTGCAAAGCTGAGCATGTCTCTGATCTCTTGCGTCTTAATATAGCCGTAGCCTTCACATAATGTATTCTGCTTTGGAGAATAGTAGGTACAAGTGCATTTTACATGAACTTTGGTTGTGTGTGTGTACACGCACGCACATGTGCATAAATACCATGCACATTGTCTAACAATGAAAGGAATATTTTCTTTTTTCCTCACCGATAAGCAACGTAAAGCCATTTGCTAGCTAAGTCTGCCTCCTGGGCACTCTTCTTCTGTTGAACGATAGTCCTTTTCAAAGGCCGATAATTAGCACAACTGTAAAAACGGTATTTAGACATTCTGAATGGGACTGGAAAATTCAAACTGTGAAAACCAATTTGATAGGTGTTTTTTCTTTCTTTTCAAATACAGCTAAATAACTACATTTCTGAAGTCATTTAGGTATTCATATAGGTTGCTTAGAAACATATCTTAAACTGGAACAATTTAGTCAAAATTATGTTGAGGGAGGCCCGTTGGGCTGGGTGACGTGTTGATGGGGTGAGTGTAGACAGTTATTGCCATGAATGAGCTGAGCTGCACTCTCTTCCTGAGACTTTTCTCAGCATTTGCAGCAAAGAGGAATACAGACAAAACAGTAGCCATCTTTAACCCTTCTAACTGCAAATGACTGAACACCTTTTTTGAAATATACATATAAAGGAAAACGCATTTCATACTTTCTCAAAGGAAGGAATCTCATCCCATGTCTTTCTCACGGTAGTGGACCCGTCCCAAACCTGTTACCAGAACATTGTTTTGACAGAATCTTACTTTGAAGGAGTTGTGTGTCTCAGGGCTCAGCGAGGAGCTGCGTCACATAGACCCTGCTTATCCGTGAGCACTAGTTACTATTCATCTCCTTTTCTCCGTATTAGAGTAATGTACAAAATGCTGAACTCATTAGTATGTAACATTTCTTTAAGAAGTGCCTTAGACACTACATAAAGCATTGGTGGGGGAAAAGGCATATGTATGTTTGTGCATTTATTAGTCTATACTAATATATGCCTACACACATGTCCAAGCTAACAAAGCAGAACTGGTAACTTTTAATTTTGCTGTGCTTCATATCATATATACACACTATGTACCTCTCCCTTTCTATGGATCAGATAGTATGAATATGAATCAGTGTTAACTATGAAATGTTGGGCCTTCTGCCTCTGTGCAGGAAGTGATGTGGTTTCACTGGGTTAAAAGCTTTAACATCCACAAATTAGTTATTATTGGACTGGCTGTTGACAACCAGGCATACAACTGCAAACTCCTTTTATTTCTTGTATACCTGTATTTCTAGACAATGATTTTTGTAAAAGAAAATAAAACATTCATTATAGAAATGGATATGTCAATATGCACACAGTACACCTTGAACTGGCACTTAAAAAAAAAAAAAAAAGGCAACATGGCAAAGTCAAACTGCACAGATATCATGCTAGTAATTTGACTGCAGTGAGTTCAGAGCTTTAACTGTAGTTGGATCTGGCAAAAGCCGAGGTGCATTTTAGCAGGGGGTTTAAAAAGAGTTCTGAGCCAGCGCTCCCTGGTAGACTTTGGGACAATGATTCTTCTGCAATGAAGTGATAGTGTGTAGTAACAGCACATCTACTGCTGCCTGACAAATGCTAGGGGCTTCCTTTCTATTCCAAGAGCCACACTGTACAGGTGCACACAGATGGAAGGTGTCCATGTTGCAGAGCCCTTTTTCATGTCCAGACATTTTTGTATTCACTATAATGGGGCTCAAAATTAAGTCCTGGAGAATTGTATGGAGGAGCAATATGACAAATTGGCAAAATGTTGCACTCAAGCACAATAGTTACTGAAAACCAACAGCATTTATTTGACACACAAAAATAATCTACAATAGAGAAATAAGGTAACCAAGATTGCTTCCCCCCCCAAAACTCCTGCCCTGTTTGTTTACAAACACATCCAGACCACACGCAGACACACACAGAACAAAGATACATTAAGTAGTTTAAGGACCATACACACACACACTGCACCTGGTGTCCAGTCTTCCCTAATGACTTGTCTTTGGCTGCAGTTCTGTCAATCCCCAGGTGGGTAAGAGGTTTGAGACCAGATGGGTGGGGTTTCAAGGAACAGGAGGGCAGGAATAAGCTCTGCTAAGCTTAAGTGAACAGAAGAACAGACAAAACAGCTGGAGAAGAGCAATACAAATCACTTGTTTTACACATTTATCAACCTGCATAGTTTCACTTACAACCTAAGGCTTATTTTATATTGAGTTTGACTATAAATAATCCAAAAACAAAGTTCAAGTAGGCTACAATCTGGTCATCACCCCTCTCTTCCTTTCACAAATAAAAGGAGTTGCGGTTTTCGAGTTCATATATATGTATATAAAAAAAGGTCCAGTGTGAATTTCGGCACCAAAAGGAAACACACTGAGCTACACCGAAGGGGATGTTCTCTCGCACACAAATTCTGTACAGACTGACCCCAAAAGACAGGTACACACAGTCACACATCTTCTAAACTCATCTGTGTGTAAACTGGTTACAAATAATTTATCTGTATTAATAGCTACGTCTTTAACAGTCTGTGGTGGGCAGGAGCACATCACCCCCTGCAGGACAGGACTACCACTGAGAGGGAGTCGTAAAACAGCACGCAACCTATGTCATGATTCAGATTTCATAGTTAAATAAGTTTCACACAAATCAATAGAAACAAGTGGGATGAGTAGTTAAATACAAATTAAATTACGTAGCACTCTGCTGCACTCCCTCTCTTTCCACAGTGATAAAGGTCTGTCATGTAAACATGTTGACAAAAATGGGGAAAACAAATCCATTCATCCATCCATTCCAACAGCATCATTAATAATTACAATATTAATCATGGTAAAATAATTCATGAGGATCAGTCCTGGGAGCATCTTGAGAAAGCTCCCACTGTTGGTTTATTCATCAAATCAGAACAATCCCAGCTTTAGTCATTTCATAGATTCAAATCTACAACATTCCATATCCTACAGCTTAGTGAGACTTCCTCGTCATGTCTCCACCCTGGCTTTGGTTTGCATCTGGGGAGAAGAAGACACATCAGTGAGCGACGCAGCACCGCCTGCATTCCTCAATTTGGGGGGGGGAATGGGGGTAGGAGACAAGAGGGGGATGAACATGCTTTCTATTCTACCTGAAGATATGGCACATGCTACCACTGCTGGTGGACAGGCACACGCAGAGGGAGTGGGGGTGTCACCCAAGAAGCCCACACAGACAGACAAGCAAACCAATAAGAACAAGAATCACGGCGAAGGGGCAGAGCTTGGGGAGGGACAGAGATTACCTGAGAAGGCAAGCTGCAAGTGAGGAGGTAGCGCAGCCTGAGACCCTGACTGGAGGCTCTTTAACAGATCTGAGGAAAAACAGAGGGAGGGAGGGACCCACAGAGGAGGTGCAAAGGAGGCGAGGAGCAGGAAAGAGGATGGAAAATAAAAGTGAGAGCAAAGATGTGAAGGATAAGATTGGTTAAGAGGGGGGGGGGGGACAGAAAGGCAATAAAGGGAGGAAGATGGCAAAGGGGGTGGGGAGAGGAAATGAAGTGATGAACAAAATGTGAGCGTAAGACCAGTACAGAGAAAGACCAGACACAAAGACTTCAACAACAGGACAGCATGGTGTTTGGACCAGACACCTGATGAACACAATGCGGGTGCGCGCACGCACACAAGCTGACAACTCTGGGCTCCAAACTATTCTTCACCTGTGTGTTGCACCCTAGTTATGCCAAGAACACCCTGCCCCACATACACTCCCATCAGCCCATCTCGGAGCTGCTGGAGCCCCACACTACATGTCTAAGTGGCATTTTATTCTCGATTAAGCACTGCTGATAGGGACGCTTGCTGTGAGAGCACCAGAGTGGGCCTCTGCTGTTGTACCTTTAACCACAGTATTTACCAGCATAGGGCTCAGATGAGTCTCACCCACTGCCACATGTGGATTTCCATTAACAGTACAGTTTAAAACCATACAGTAACTGATCAGGTGCAACACTGAAGATGAGTACGAGTCAGCAGCGTACACATTGTTTCAATTTTACATGTAATACACACAAAAGGCAGCAAACTGCCTGCTTCTGCCACTCCTGGGCCTTTTGCTGGACAACCTATACTCTGTATTGTATTGGAGAAGAGAGACAAAGTGAGGCATTTTTGTGTGAAACGATAAGCAAAGTTATTTAACACAATGGAAGTGAAGAGCATGGATATTCCCAGCAACCCCTGTGCCGTCAGAGGACAGATCCCAGGAAGCCCAACCACTAACTCACTCTGTGCCAGGGTGTATCCTGAGCTGTTGCCCGCAGAGGCCCCGACTCCGCTGGTCCCTGCCGCCCCAGGTGTACTGAAGTTCAGCAGCGATGGGAACTGGAAGGGAAGTGACACGGGAACGAGTCCTCCCAGCATGCCAAAACCAAGCGGGAGGGAGGGGGGGGCTGGAGGAGTGGGGGTTCCAAGGAGACTGCTGCTGGCCGAGGACACCTAGGGCAGGGGGAGAGGAAAAAGATCAGGACAGGTTTTTGATTCTGCAGGCAAATCGGTGGAGCTGCAGGAGTTCATACTGGACCATGTCAGGAAGCCTTCAGAGTTCAACATAAGGCAGCAAAAGAAAGGGCCATTAATGTAAATAAAAAGAGAACATTTGTGTAGACTTGAAGTCTTGAGAACTTTTACCACCATGTGAACCCTTTACACGATAAAAACCTGAAAAAGGGCACCAGGAAAAATGCTTTAAAAGCAGTAAAAGTGTCCCCATCTCATTTTCAAAATCGCAGATGCTCTCTCTCTGGGTCAGGAGCAAAGAACCAACATGACAGCATTCCTCACATGACAGCATTCCTCACACTTGCCCCCACTGCAGCTCTCAGTCAGAGGAACGCCGTTTTCTCCAAGGCAATAAGATGCCAGTACTCACTTGCGACAGCTGAGAGGTAGCCGGCGTTGTGGGCAGCGGAGGAACGGGCGCTCGACTCGTCACCACCTTGGACACCTGACTGGACACCGCCATACTCCTTGGTCGCTGTCCATGATTGGCCGAGACAGTAGGGGAGGGGCTTGAGGCAGGTCTGCCTGCGATGGAGGAGGAGCTTGATGGAATAGTGACGCCGCCGCCGCTGCTGCTGTTGCTGCTGTGGGGGGGGGCCTTCTGACCTCCCACTGGGCTGTAGTTGTCCTGCGCTGGTTTCACAGAGCCCCCCGGAACAGAAAAAGGCGGGCGGAAACCGGCATTCTTGGGGGAATACTGGTGCGCAGCGGGCATCGCCTGAGGTCGTGAATGAGGCGGGACAGAGGGAGACGAGGATGGGGATGAGGAAGGGGGTGGGGCAGGGGGTCGGGGGGTCAGTTTGATGATGGGCGAGCTGCTACTGTGTGACGACTTTGTGAGAGTGGCTTGCATGGGAGTGATGAAATTCGACTGGTGATGCGGATGGGCTTTGGGCTGGGGGTGCGATGGGGACGTGGCAGGAGAGAGACAGTGGGACAGTCGTGGCGTTTGGGGACTTTTGGGGTTCACCTGGGGCGGGTGCGAGTTTAAGCGAGACTGAGGAGACACGGTCATGCTACTATTGCTGCTGCCATTATTACTGCTGGATTTGGGGCTGCTTTTGACCAGTCCAGAGGGGGCTGGAGCTACCCCAGTTTTGACTCCCGGGGGGCAGAAAGACTTCTGCTGGGGCGGCAGCAGCGGAGAAGCAGTGGGTGGCGGCCGTGGCTTAGGGGGTGACGGGGAGTTGGCTGGGTTGAGTTTGTTCAGCCCTGCCATTCCAGGCCTGTGAGTAGAGGGTATTGAGGGTCTCTGGGTCTGAGGCAATGACCCTACGGCTGCCTTCATCATGCCAAAGCCATCGCTGCGAGCAGCCACTGAGGGCGAGGAGGCAGAAGAAACAGAGGGCGGCCGAGGAAGACAGGAGGAGGAGGAAGAAGAAGGAGTAGAGGTAGTCAGAGTGTTCATGTTACCTGCAGGCACTGTAGTGGCCTCCTTTTTTACAGACAAAGAGGAATGTGTTAGAGGGGAAGAATACTGGGGTAAGGAGGGTGTGGGTGTAGGGGTGGAAGTAATCATTTTGGGGGCATTCTGAGACCCTGGGGGGGAGGGGACACTGTCACCCTGCGCCAGCCCTTTAGCAGCACTACTGAGTAGGGCCAGCGCATGAGAGATGGAGTCCAGTGAGGGGACGGTGAGGTCCTCGTCCAGTGAGTCAGACAGACATATGGTCTCTGAGGGGGAAGAGGGCGGGCGGCGAGCCGGAGGAGCCAAGGAAGGGGTGGCTACTGTTGAAGGAGGTGTTCGCTGGACCCAGGACCCCTCCTGCACAAATAACAGAGGACAAAATTAAAAGAGTTGCAAAATCAACAGCAGAGAAACCGGTCACAAAGAACAAGACGCATCATTCTGTTGCAAGAGGGAGAGGCAAATATGACTAGCGTCAAGTGGACAAAAGCCTTGGCTTAACCACCCTTGGGTTTTCCAAGAGATCAATACACAAGGGCACTGCACACACTTACAGAAACTACATACATGGCTTTCAGAGACAAAAGGGCAACCAACAGAGGACCAAAGTGTCTCCTCACCTTGGTTTTAGCTTTAGGAGTTGGAACAATCTTCTTCTTGGCACTGGACAGGAGGAAGAGAGACCAGGTGTGAGCATTTCATTACTACTATTCTTTGTAAATATAACAAAACCATGAATACCCATGAAATAATGTCCATGTATGGAAACGCACTGCATATTGTGTTAACCTTCATCATCCACAAAACCGCCAAAAATAAAATCCTCAGCAACAGACTGCGGCCCAAACATACATGGACACAAGTCTAAATGCACACAAACTAATGAAAGCACATCATCCACTCCTGCACCAAAAAGGTCTACAAAGTACAGCTGATTTTGCATCGGAGTTTCTAGGAATTCTTTTACCGTGAACGGCAAGACGCGGCACTACAAATATACGCAGCTGACGTGAATTACCAAGCAGTGGTTAAGGGGATGGTCAGAAGGTTTCAGAATGAAATTCCACAGCTGCTGGGAGAAAATGCTGCTTTACCACAGAGCTACCTGAACTGCTTCGCTAACCATTTTGGCGCTAGCTGTGTGGTCAAGATTCAAACTGTGTGCTTATAAAGATTCCTACAGTACATGTGATGGCTACATGAAAACTCCCTCCCATAAACATGACAAGATGGTCAAAAACTCACAAACTGCCCGTAAGGTGACTGTGCACAGCCCGGCTTTCTTTGAACAGCATCCTGGGAAAGAGATAAAAACACTGCTGCTTTCACATCGGTAGGCAAAAGGTAAAATGTTTTTTTTTCTTTTTTCTGAGAAAGCAGTACAAAGCATGATAGAAATCCTGACAGAATAGGGTTACACCTGCAGCCAGGTGATGGAGAGGGGCACCACCAAAGATGACTTGATAGAGACCACAGTGGCCACAGAGCTCATACCTGGCCTGCATCCAGCCTTTGGGCCACAGTGGTTTGACCTCATTTTCCAGAAAAGCCTTTAGGTAGTCCTCCACAGAGAGCGAGGACTGGCCCTCTAGCTCGTAGCAGCTGAGCTTCACACGGACCAGGCTGCAAAGTAGTCCCCTGCGGAGAAAACACGGGGGAGGGTGGTACAGGGATTTGAGCTGTTTGTCGGCACAGAGCACTAAAACGCTGACTTGCATCACAAGAGGTAGACGGAAATAGCCAAACAGTATTCAAGTAAGTGTGCTGCTATTTTAAATTTAAACTAACATTCAGACTAATCAATAATTAAAGCAATTAAACTAGTCTAACACAAATGCCATCGGCTGAATATTATCAACCATGATTGAACTTGACCCCTTTGTCCAATTCAGCTTACAATCTTAGGTTATATAAGTTACTTACCCATTTATACAGCAGAGTAACTAATAGAGCGATTCAATATAAGTACATTGAAATGCATTAAAGCTTCCGTCCACTGACTCCAAGATGACACCTCTAACCACTATACCACCTGCTGGCACAAATTAAGTTCTAGCATTCATTTTCCATTTAGCTAAAGCCATTATGCAAAACAATTTACACTTGTTAACCAATTTAAACAGTGGGCTATTTAATCTTGAAGACTTCAGAACAGAAGCCTCTCTCAAAGGTAATATTGTAGTGGTGCCACAGGCTGTGTAACTGGATGTGGGTTCAGTCAGTGCTCAGTGTGTGTGAAGTTTAAATGTTCTTCCCATGTTTCTATGGCTTCCCCCTCAAAGACATGCAAACTGCGTGTAACATGTGCCATGTTCTGCTGCACAGACAGAAGGAGAGTGGAGAGAGTTAAGTGCAAGTCTCCTTAGATAAAGGCAGCAGTTAAATACTACATAACAACTGTACCTCATGTTGGAGAAAAAAGCTTCTGCTAAATAAATGTAAATGTCTCGGGCCATTCAACTATTAAGACATGCACAAAATCCAGCATCGGTCACCATAAACGCGAAGAGTGCCTCAATCTGAAGTAGGGGTACTAAATGCAACTGAAAGGGCAAATCTTGGGGTATGATTGTATACTGTCAGCTTTGCTGTAAAATTAGGGAAACGTGTTCTCGTTATCCAAAAGCTTTACTCAAGATGAAAATAAATGCCAATTCACAGAATTACACACAGGCTGAAACCGCTTGTTCCAAGCAGGGTCGCGACAAACCGGAGCCTAACCCGGCAACACAGGGCGTAGGGCTGGAGGGGGATGCACCCGGGACGGGACGCCAGTCCGCCGCAAGGCACCCCAAGCAGGACTCGAACCCCAGACCCACCAGAGAGCAGGACCCAACCAAACCCGCTGCGCCCCCCTCACAGAATTAGTATCGCAAATATTTGTTTTAACATTAGATAAACAATTGCCATAAAACTACCCTGGGTGCAGCCATTTAAGATAAATGAAATTAGATATTTCACCAAAAAGAAAGCCAAATAACATTAAGACATAAAACACTTAACGGGAAAAGAAGGAAGTCTGTCCTACCTCGGGCTCACGCACCCCGCCCACGAGCCGACAAAGTGCTGTAGACGCACAATGTTTTTATGAGCTTGGCATAGTGCCCGTTTATTATTAACAATTGTATATACAGTAACTCAATTTTTTAATATAATAGGCTTAACTATGAATAAATTATGATTTTTTACTTCTGGATGACTACAAAAAAAAAAAAAAATACTTTCAGGGGGGTGGTGGTTCGTAACTATGAATTGTAAGTAAGTCAGACGCTTGTAACTCGAGGACTGCCTATATAAAGATAAATAACGCATTCCCAGCTATGTGTCACCTGTGTGCAACCGGGTTTCACACTGCGTACCAGAAGTGGAAAAAGTACCTGAGTTTGTCATCCCAGACAAATTTCTTGCGTGGTCCCATCACCCTCTTGCCCGGCTTCTCCTCGTCATCCTCCTCTGAGCCATTCTTCTCCCCTTCCTCAGACTGCTGTCTGTACAAAGCAACAGACATCACTATTGGGCTTGAATCCCCGGCTATGGTCACGAGTATGTTGCTAGCCTAGTAAATCTTTAAAACGATTCAGTAAAAATTAAGCTGTAGAAAGAGTAATATTACCACATAGTCAAGGTGCGTATGCATGAATACTGGGGCAAAATGTTGCAGCTTAGCACAATGCAAACAATGAGTAAGTCACACAGAGTGCCATAATACCAACATGAAGTGACAGAGGTAGAACAGAGAGGAGAGGACAAACAAGAGGAGGAGGAGGAGTTTAGTACTTGGCAGCCTTGGCCATGCAGTCCATGTTGTACTGAGCAATCTGTTCTGGCATCACGCTGCACACTGCCAGTTTCAGCTTCAGCAGGGGGGCACGTAGCCGATCATCCTGGGCAGGTGGGCAAAGAAAAACAAGTAGTGTGACAGCACACCGCCACAACCAACAACACAACTACATGCTGTCGGGCAAAAACGTGCACCTAATTGGATCGCATGATTCTGCAAGGCACAAACTGAAAGCCTATGTGAGAAAATAGGTCTGGTGTGTTCTGTTTCTGTACACAATGCCACTGTGAAGTTACAGAGCTACAGTTCTTATTAGCTGCCTGAAGATTCGGACAATGGGGAGAAAGCATCTAGTGTAAAGTACATAGTGTCTATGAATCACTGAACACAACTCCAAAAAAAAACACCTACCTGTATGTTGAGGCTGAGCTTCTTGAGACGTTTCAGCAGCACCTCCTTGTTGCATGGGACGAAGGCCTCCAGGTGGGAGTAGACAGCTGCACGCACCACTGCAGGCTGCTCTTGCACCTGCAGCTCGATGCTGCAAGAGAGAGATTACATACAACAAACAGAGCTCAGAGTAGATGAAAAGTGATAAGTTATGTAAACCTTTGCAGTTCTGGATTACAGCAGAAATATTACCCATCAACCAGTAGTAGCACAGTACTAGAACAGACACACCGTTCCTGCAGCCAGCAGGTCCCCAGCACAAGGAAACCAAAAGGCATGCTCGAAAATTGGCTCCAATGAGTACAGAGGATCCACCCTGACCACATAATCCTAAAATCAGGCCAGATAACATGTCTAGCTA
This sequence comes from Scleropages formosus, assembly GCF_900964775.1. NCBI lineage: Eukaryota > Metazoa > Chordata > Actinopteri > Osteoglossiformes > Osteoglossidae > Scleropages > Scleropages formosus. The sequence continues at coordinate 20,873,999 of NC_041825.1, forward strand.
CCAGTAGAGTACTATCTGTACCTGTGTGATCAGAGACATTACTTTCTGTATTCAAGATCAACAGGTTTCCACTGTCCAACGAAGCATCAATTACAATTGGCCATTTAAGAGGAGCTATAACCATAATTGTATAAATTAGTCACAACATGAATGAACATGATGAAAACTGCAAAGGAGCTATGTTTGTGAAGAGAATCGAGGTGCTGTTTGTGCTTGCATTGCCCGATACTGCCTAAGGGATTGTATGCTTCCAACTGCAACCCATCAGATTTTATTTTTTTTTAAATTTATTATTGATGGGAATGCCATAAGCAAATTATTGGGGAAAAAAAAAAAAAGTGAGATAAAACAGACCCACTATTCTGGGCCTTACATAAAAAGAATGGATACAAACACTCACTCCAGGAGGATGTTATTCATGTCCAAGGTGAAGAACTTTTTCCTACCCTCCTGGTCAAACTGACGAGATGCCTGAAAGGAAGGAAGACCATGAGAAGTCTGCAGAAAATGACTCTGAAGTCAGCCATGCACTAAATATCAGGGTGCTGCAAGCTTACATGCTATACCACCATTCAAGAAAGCAAGAGCCTACCCTGTGTTAGCATGCAGATATAATACGGGCCCTCGTCTTTCCCCCTTTTCCCTCCAACACCCTACCCTTCTCCCCCTGAACTGCCCTCTTCTGCCAGTGTCCTTCCCCCACCCTCACTTGCTTTCTTTTGACACTAAAAGCCCTCCTGTCAGAGAACGTTATACTGAGACAGCTGATCGACAGCTACAGTTTGAGGCTGTGCAATATGTATTATGGGGCACTCTTTCATCCAGGATTAGTTTTTCAGCATTTTCTTCAGACCTTTGTGCAAGAACTCTGCAGGCTTAGAAGTGTAAGATTTCCTCCGTTCATGCATTCTGTGTGTCATTCTGCATCACAAATTAGCAAACACAAATAGACGGCTGGCACGTGTGCAAACACTCACCACCCGTAGGTCTTCAATACGTTTCATGAGGGGAGGCGGGAGATCATCTGGGAGCGGCGGGGGTGTCAAGATTCCACTGCCTGTTCCCATCTGTCCCTGTCCTTTCCCTAATGCCCCAGCTCCCACTTTCTGCCCTGCCAACATGCCCGTTCCAGGCAAGCCATTCTCCCGCTGAGCCGGGCTGGAAGACTGGGGAGAGTCTAAAAGCCCAAAGTCAAGGTCACCGAGGAGGTCCTGCAGCTCATTCTCATTGGTCGAGCTCAGTAGCGACATCATGGTTGGGTCAGTCGCCAGATCAGCGATGGAGAGGTCATTGTTGGAGTTGGAGTGCACGTGGGAGTTGTGAAGCGTGGCAGCAGACACACCAGCATTGGCCACTTGGGCACTGGCACTGGGTTGAGAAGTGTTGGCCACATTGCTTGCATTCTTCTTGCGCATCTCCTCCTTCTCACGATTAAAGCGCCGCAGCATAGCAGCCAGACAGAGAGAGTCCTTCATAAGCTTCCTCTTCTTCTTCTCCGGTCGGTGAGAATTCAGAGCAGTCACTCTAGAACCAGGGAGAAGGGACATCATGTCAGCTCATTTAAAAAGTAAGGTTAATTTAAGTTCAAAAGTAGACTTCCACAAAATTCACATTCAAAATCTGTCAATGAAAAGTTACAGTACACAAAGGAATCTACCATCAAACAATCATACAGTCAATTTTCAGATGAGAATCTCAGCTGCAGTACTGTGGGTTCAATCCAGCTCAATCTGCACTGTTGGAATTTTCTCCCTGTTTGCATGGGTTTCCTCCAGGTCCTCTGGTTTCCTCTCACAGTCCAAAGACACACGTTTCAGGTCAAACGATGATTCTATTGCCCACAGTGCGCAAATAGGTGAACAGTAAATAAGGAACTGATTGCCCTGAAATGCACTGGTGTTTCATCAAGGGTGTACTCTACCTTAGGGCTTTTCAAACTGGGGTCCATGGACCCTAGGGGGGCTGCAAGAGGGAGCCAGGGGGTCCGCGGAAAACTTGACAAAATAATTTACAAGATCATTTTTTACATAATTTATTTGTTCACCTAAAGATGTTAACCAAATCTACATATAGTTTCGCCATTTATAAGAGTGGTTCCTTATAACGTGTTTATCCCAAAATGCTTTGCACTCTTTACATTTTGCACTTTTGCGCACATGGTACGTGCTAAGAAGCCGCACGATTGCCAATTTGGCAAAGCATTATTATTAGCAGTTAATAAAGACATTGTCAGGGAGTTATTTGGAGAGGAAGCGGCGCGAAAAGTAGATCGTGTGCTTTTGTCGGACAACAACACGGTGAGCAGGCGCAAAGGTAATAAATATGGACAATGATATGGCTTCACAGCTTTTAGAATACGTGCATTATGTGAATATTTATAATATATATATCAATAATATTATAGCGAACATTTTAAACAAGCGCTGCAATTTGCATCAAAGTACTGATGTTGCTGCAAATCAAGCACAGCTTATGGTCTAAATCAATCCATTCCTCGCTCAGGACAAATTTATCAAGGGACTTCTTTTTTGTAGAGCCCTTGAAGGCAGAACCACAGGGCAGGACATATTTAATATGATGGATCAATTGATGACGGTCAGTTCAATAGACTGGTCTCGGTGTGTTGCAGTGTACAGTACTGATGCCAAGCGCAGCGGTGCTGTGACTCTGATCAAAGAGAAAGTCCCCCCCCCCCCCCCCCCCCGAGATGCTGTGGCCACATACTTTATGCTTCACCGTGAGGTTCTTTCCTGTGGCCAAACGCATTGATGATGATTTCCATCACATGCCGAAGGATGTAGCTAAAACTGTGAACTACGCAAAATCACAGCCCTTGAGACACAGACTGTTTGGTTGGTTTATTCTGCAAAGAAATAGATGCTGATTATGAGGGCTCGCTGCTCCGCTCAGGGAGGGGTGTAGGCGCTGCGCAAAGAGCTCAGAGTTTCTCTGTGGTGAAAAGTCGGAGCTTGCCAACTGTCTCGAAGTCCTCGATCAGAGCATGCAAGGGCACAATGTTCACATACTGAGTACACAAGATAAGGTGTGCGCAAAAATTCACATGCATGTGGGAAAGTAAAGCGAAAGAGGGAGTTACAGGAATGTTTCCTCTCTATAACCAGAAGTGCCACTGATCTCCTCCACTGCTGACAAGATCACACCCATAATCCAGTCTTGCCGGTCACATCTTCGGAGCTTTTTTAAACAATATTTCACTGATTTGAACAACACCCACCTGGACTTTGCTAGAAACCCTTTTGCACCAGGGGTTGGCACTCATCTAGGTCTAGCAGCCCAAGAGCAACTGATGAGGGAGAGATGGAAAACAAGGTTCCCCTGCCTTCCTCTGTCTATAGGAGTTTTGGATGTCTGTGAGAAAGGACTTCCCTGTTTTGTCTGAGAAGGCAATAATGTATCTTTTACCTTTTGCCACAAACTACTTTTGTGAAGCTAGATTTTCAGCACCGAAAGTACTTCAGTCCAAGCGCCAGGCCCCGCTGGAGATCCGAAGTGACGTGCGCCTGCATGGCTCTCACTAAAATGAAACCATGCTTTGACAAACTGTGGCCAAGCCACCGGGATCATCCATCCCATTAGGACTTGTTGAATCGGTGAATGTGGTGGCGTTTGGTTTCATTCACGTGTTTGTAATGCAAATGCTGCCCTCCAGGTATAACTTTTCATCTACCAGTGCCTTAATACTGTGAAAAAGGTACCCTGTTCAGTTAATGTAAATATCTTCCAATTTTTCAAAAATGCAAAAAAACACTACAGAAGCTACAGAAAATTAATTGTGAGATTTTTGGCTATAGTGCTGCCAGATAAAAGAAAATTGTTACTGAAAAAGCATTTCAGATGTACGTTTATTGTAATAGGAATTGCAGTATGTCTTTAGATTTCAGAAGTCTTTACACATAAAAATATATAGTTGCCTTTGTATTTTAGGCAAGGAAGTATCATATTTGAGGGTCCTTGGGATTTAAAAGTTTGAAAATCTCTGCTCTACCCCACACCTTGGGTTTCCAGGACAGGGTTCCTGCATTGAACAAGTAGTTAATGATAACTACACAAACACACACACTGTCTGAAACCGCTTGTCCCGAGCGGGGTCGCGATGATCCTAACCCGGCAATGCAGGGCGCAACGCTGGAGGGGACACAGCCCGGATGGGACGCCAGTCCGCTGCAAGTCACTCTAAGCGGGACTCGAACCCCAGACCTGCCACACAGCAGAACCCGGCCAACCCGCTGCGCCACCGCACCCTCCTAATGATAACTGGAACAGAATAGTAATCATAGCAATGGGAGAATCAGTAAAATCATCTCACCCCTGTTTAGACACTCTGTTCTTCCTGGGTTTCTTCTCCTCCATGCTGCTCCCTTCTTTTTTCTTTCGTTTCTTGATCACCTGTTCATCACCATCCTTCAACTTCTGTGGGCAAGTTTAAAGGCAGTGAGGCCATCTATCAACCACTCGACAGTTACTGAACGCAGCGTCCAAGGCCGCATTCCAGTGAGCACCCCTGCCTTAGCCGTGTGGTAAACAGCTCCAGTGACAGGATGACGTGCTCACCTTGTGGGGTTTCCCGTCTTTGTTGCCGTCCTCCCCTTCAGACTCGGAGGCGGCTCGGAACTGCAGGGTACCTGTGTTGATGTAGAAGCCTCCCAGTTTGGTGGTAAGAGATGCTGGAACCAGCTCATCGTACTGCAACAGAACACAGCAGACAATTGGTAATCAGTAAAGAACCATGAAGCCAGAGCACAGAGTATCCCCAACACCCTTCCTGCATCTACTTGTCAAAAGAAGCAACAAAGCAAAGCAGAAGGGGACAGATACATACTGGACAGTACTGTAGTTTCTGTCGCAAGGCTAGCAGCATGCTTAAATTCAAATATAAGAGGCTGTAATAAGACAGTGACCGTACAGAGGTGCACTGGTACTCACAGCCTCCGAGTTGTCTATGAACGGATCGCTCTCATCGTAGCCAAAGCCAATGTCAATCAGGTCCTGCATTCTGTCTTTCCTCCTCTTCTTCCCTGCACTCCCCTGCGACAGGAGCAAGAGCCACATTCAGCACTGCAAACCACACTGATACTTTGGACATTATTGGGAGGGAGAAAAAAAAAAAGAATTCAATTCAAACTATGAATTTGATTAAAGTATTTTAAAGCTTAATATTTTGTCAGTATAGCGGAATTAATTTAACAAAGTCAACTAAATCAAATTGTACCGGGGGGGGGGGTCGGCTGTAAATTTGCAAATCTGCAGGGCAAGAATAATCTTATGGTCAAGATTTACAATTTTACTGAGCGCATGCCAGCACAGTGTGGTCAAAAACATGTTCCCAGCACTAATCGGACATACTATTTTTCAATAAACATGCAGATGCAAGGCCACCTCCCCCGACTTGAAAACCTTTGTGTAAATGAGAATGTTTGCATCCCCAGTTCAGTATCCATGGTGATGCAGGGCCCTGTGCTGAGCTGGCTGGGTGGGGGACTCACGTATTTGCTTTCGAACTTCTTGGCCAAAGCCTCCACCTCGTGCCTCTCGCGCTCCTCATCGCCAAAGGGGTCATTGGGGTCGGAGCCCGGAGTCGGCCCCCCGGGGCTTTTCTTCACCTGAGCCAAACAACATACAGACGTGAGCCTGGCAAAGGACACAGCTGCCAGAGATGCACGAGACCGGAACTCCGGCATGTCCGCAACCGGAAGGGTAAAACGACAAGCGCGAAGGCACCAGCATCACTGAGTGGGGAAAAAAAAAAAAGAAAAAAAGACTTTAAAGTGTCCAATACAAGATCATCATGAAAAAGCTAAACAGAGCAAAACAAAGCCCAAAACAGCACAACTCGTCTGTTGCACCTTCTGGCTCATAAAACCAGCAGCTTCAACTCATCAGCTTGGAAGCTCCGGTGTTGGTAAAAGTCTTCTCTCACGTTTCTGAGAGTCCCGACTCACTGACGACTGAAAACCCATCCATCCTGGTCACACCACCACGGAAAAGGCGTGACAGAACTTGGCCCTGACGGTTGCCGGTTCGAAACCCCGCTCAGGCACTGGCTGGCTGGTTGGTTGGTTGGTACACCCTGCCTGACCCAGCTGCTGCACGACTCGAGCGCCTAACTCTGTACGAAGTGCCACACGAGCCATGATGACGAGAAGAAGAGGCAGAGAGAGAGAGAGAGGAAACTGACTGACTGACTAAACGCGACGAGCCGGGCTGCTGCCAGCGCGCGGCGGCGGCCATCATTAACACTCCGTTCGTTGCCTCAGGCTCGAGTCGCTCAACTTTCGGCTCGTTCCCAGCTGCCGGAGGAGCGTCTGAAGTGAATTTCATCTCTTGTGAAAACTTCCGGAGCGGATAGAACCCACCCGGCGGGGTCCGCTGGAGCCTAGTCAGTGCCGCTCAGTGCCGCTCGGCGCCCCACCTGCGCGCACTGCAGCAGCTCGCTGTAGTTGAACTCGGCCGACGCGTGGTCGCTGGGCTCCGCCAGGCTCAGGTTGAGGCGCACCGTGACGCCCGCCCTCTGCTCGCCGTCGACGACGTCCGCCTGGCCGCTCGCCTTCGCCTTGCCCAGTACGCCGCAGCCCGCCGCCCCCGGCTCCTCGCCGCCGCCGGCGGCGGACGCCGCCTGAGCCTCTTCCTCTCTCCGCCGCTTCTTGAGTTCCAACGACGGGGCGCCGGCGAAGGCCGACAAGGTGACGAACGGCACTTTCCTCGGTTCGGCCATTTGGATGCAGGCGGCCGGACCTCGCGCTCCTGCGCTCCGACTAGCTACTACTCCGAGGAACTACTTTAAAACGGTGCGTCGGGGCCGCGCGTGGACGAGAGAGACGTTGCGTCCCAAAAAAGAGGCGAGGAAATCCTCCGCACCGCGTTAAACGAGTTCCGGGGGGTGAGAGTGTCGGGGAAAAGTTGTTTTTTTCAACACTCGCATCCTCGACTGCTAAGACACGGAGACGCGGAGGGAAGCCATCTTCCACATCGGGGGTAAATAAAATCAGCCAGAGAGAAGTCGCTGGGCCTGCGCGCTCCGCGGGAACGGAAACTGAGCGGGCAGCGCGGACCAATCACAGGCACATCCGTCGTGCCCTGGACCCTCCCCCTCAAGCCAGCGCGAGAACCTGGTGAATCAAATGCCATTTTGGCTCAAGGCAAAGGTCCGAGTGTCAGGTCACGCCGGGCAGTGCGGGAGAACCAACATGGCGAGCGCAGGGGCAGCGGTTTCCTGGGGAAGTCGTGCGCAGCGCAGCCGAAATGCTGATGGGCTGTTAGCGTTGAGTGCGCTTTCCAATTGTGTGAACGTGTTAGCAAACTCTCTTTGCTATCATCTGTGTAGTATAGCATGGAAGTACCAAAAACTGTTTTAAATCTCGGAAAGAGGTGTTTTATTTGGTTAATTATTAATATATGCATGCCGAACATCTGGTGGTCTCTTGTAATGGTTTGAAAAGGGGGAACGGCAGAATGAGAGAAAACACAGAATTGGCTGTGTGACTAAATATACTTTTAATTATAAAGAAGACTGCAACAGAATGTAACACCAGCTACATTTTTTTTTAAATCTTAAACTCAGCAATGCAAAGAGTACACACTTCAGTATAAACAATAACTATGTACAGCATAATGCAGTAATAATGCACTCTCATACTATACCAGCATAAACTATTAAAAGATTTGTGTATCCATATTTGTTTTTTGCCTTTCTTTTCTTTAAAAACATCTCAATGTGAACTTTGATTCTTTCTCAATGGAAACATTAAGCGTGATTGACCTTTTCTTTCTAAAGCCCATTATTATAACAGGTTGTTTCGTCACGTTCCATTCTGCGAATGAGGTGACCCACAGACTGGAGCACTTGTCTTATTAAACAGACACTCTGTTGTCCTTGGCCCATTTCTTCAACGTTCTCACAATGTACTCGACCTGTGGGTTCCCGGTGTTCCTCAACAGGGGCAAGATCTCCCTCAGCGACTCTCTGTGACGTGAAACATCGAAGCCCAGGTTATCGCAACACCTCCCTTAACACAGGAGGACGAACTCCTCGCGCAGTAACAGCGCTATACAATTTGTTAGAGTTACGTTTTCAGGAATAACATACTTCAAAAAAAAATTAAACAGTAAAGAAGATGTACACCCCCTGGAAAAGAATTGTAAGAAACGACCAAAAAGTGCACGTAATAAAGAGATGCTATAATCAATCAGTTCAACATTTGTTCCACAGAATTAGTGTGATGCGGAGAACCGGATAGCGGCAGAACACAAACTTCAGTACAGAACACTGCATAAAGGTAAAGAGGAGAGACGACGCTGTTGCTTGCGAGTATACCTGGGCTCTCGGCCAGCAAGAATGAGCTGAAAGACCCCCACGCAGGCTCCCCGCTTGCCTTCCCAGTACTCTGGGCTTGGGTCAAGCCTCTCTAGAGCATCAAATGCCTTTGCGGAGTAATAAAATTGCCCCATCTGGAAAATGGAGCAAAAAGGTTAGTTCAACAAAAAACGCAACGGCCAGCCAAGCTCAGGATTCGTACAGCACTCAGAAAAGAGGGGACAACCTTATAGCAGTCATTTGCAATGAGCTGCAGCAGGCTGAAGGACTCTGCCGACGTCTCCATTTTCAGGTACAGCTCCCAGGCCAGTTGCGCTTTCTTGTTCATGATGTCTAAACGAAGAAGATACATGACAAAAATCAACACATCATCAAACAACAGTAATAACCATAATGAAAACGATGGAAATACATACAGCAGCGCGCTAGCCAGCTCAGATACACATAATCATTCTTGATCTTCTCACTCTGGATCAACAGGAACACCTATTCACATAACACATTGACACATAAAGCCACACTAAAATACTACATATTATCAAGTTAAAAAAAAAAAAAAAAAAAACATTTTAAGTCAATGCAATGTCATGCATTACTGTAACAAGTCATAGCAATGTTAGTCATCCTCCAAGGAAATTGTCATCCCTCCTTCCGCATATTCCCAATTTCTGATCCCAAGCTATAAAGACAACCCCAGATTTTGCTAAAATTCCTGAAAGTAAAGGAAATATCTGTGCCGTTGTTTTTTCTGAATATCAGCATGTACCGTACAGATCACGTTGTGGTAAAGGATGACAGGTGCAATACCTCCTCTGCCTCTCTGTAGCTGCCCACAGCCGCCTTGGCCTGAGCATAGTTAAAATTAAACGTGTCATCATTGTAGAAGTAACTCTGAAAGAGAAACAAATCGATATGCGTTGACCTTCAGCACCCCAAAAGACATACCCTTGGTCACAAGCACATAATGATGAATTGTGTGTGTGTCTATTGACCTTGACTGAGTTGAGGTAGATGAGCACATCTTCAAATTGCCTCAGCAGGAAGAAACAAGAGGCCATGCATTGGCGGCCAGGGATGGTGTCTACGGAAGACGAGAGGCGACAGCCAAAGTTACGTTGAATGTGAAGCGACGCTGCTCGGTTACACAGCTGCGACAGAAAGAATTCCTAAGGATAGCCCGTTTAGGGGACGCTATGCACGCGGCGGGAATCGTTGGAATACTTTATAAGTTTATGCCCGTGTGCGCTCACCGCATTCGCTAGCGGAGCCTCCCACCAGCTGAAAGAACTGCTGAGCGATTTTCAGGTGATCCCTCTGCGGTAAAGAGGTGGAATAGAGACACAAAGAGAGGAAAAGGAGGAGGTCTCAACCGCTGTCGCTGCCGTGTCACATGTCAGAGGGTGCACTTCCGACAACAGGCTGGTCCGACCGCGGTGCTCCAAGGAGCGCTAGCGGAGGTTGTTTCTACCAGCAGGCATAAACATTTACAAGTCCTCACACCACCAGGGAACAACCTCATAATGATCAAGTGGCACCGAGTGCTGGGTGTACCATCTCAAAACACGTTATGCCATCACTCACTCTTACCTCTCTTGCATAAATACACCTGCTTAGTTATTTACCTACGCTATTCATTTAAACAACATCCACCCATTTATCCCCGTCTTCAACGTATGTCTCTATGCATGTTTTTCTGCATATACATTGCATATTCACGTTGCTGCGACTAAACAGAATCTCCTTCGGGGATTAATACGGTTTCGTTAATTCACGCATTCGTCCGTTCGTTCGTTTTCCCCCTTTTTTGGTTTCTCCACATTTCCATCCACCATCTAACGATCCCAACGTCCTGCCGTTCGTACGTTTACCTGCCGAAGCGACAGCGCGCGACTTTAACTCACCGATCCGACTTCCTGTCCCAACGCAGCGTTCACAACTCCTTTCAAAATGTATTCCTGAGAGAGCAAAGAAAGGCGACATCAGAACATACTACCCACTCACTCACGCTAACTGTGCTACCCCTAACAAGCGTCAACGTGACACACGTACGTAGGGTACGCCGATGCGCTGTAAGCCTAACGTTGCCCTGAGCCCGAGGGATCCTGCTTAACGCTCTCCTTTCTCCCACACTCAATCCACAATCGAAGTACAACAGTGAACACGGTACATGAAATGGGTAATGAAGAAAAACGGAAAGACAAAAAGCAGCAGAAATTAATTACGGAAATATTTCGGAGGAAAACTGAAAAAGCAAAGCATAAAAAGATTTACCTGTGGCGTGGTGGGTTCCAGGTCTTTGATGAGACTGTAAGCTTCCTGAACATCATCTTGGATGAAAAAAAAAGACAAGGTGACAGTTGTGTGGTTACGTTCTCTCTATTCATTTGTGCCCATGATTTTGCAAACTGTGTAGGTCCTTTATCCCAGGAAAGAATACTTGATTCACAGATTGTTTGCTTGCATAACTGGGGGGGGGGGACTTAAAAGGTGGCTGTTTCTCATGTCAAGTATAACTCAACATAACATTACTGTCTCATTAATCACATTTCAAAAAATTTCCGATCCGTTTTACCCGTCATGCTAAAAAGCTTCAATGGTACAAACCAAAAACACTCTGGCGCCGTAAGTATCAAAACGGGCACTCATTTGCGTAATATTTCGCCGGGAGCACACTTCCCGATCCTTATCGGAGGCGGGAAGAAAGGGGAACATCTGGTATCGCCTTTGAATAAATAGAGCGAGCAACAGCAGACTACACTAGGAAACGGCTTAATATGCAGAGATAAAGGTTTCCAGCAAGAACCTTCGGAATTTAAAAGACATGCCATTGCATAAGCTCTGTGAGTAATGAATTCCATCGAGCTCTTTGTACTGCGGAACCGAAGTAAGCGTCGTGAGGAGGGACCGGCGACGACGCCGTAAATGTTCAAACTACGGCCCTTCTAAGTAAGAGATTAATCCCGAGTTCCCGCAGCAGACGGGAGAGCAGCGCAATCGAAACTCACCCTGTCTCAGGTAGTAGATGACCAGGTTGAGTCGGGCCTCGGAGATGACGTCGATCAGCGGGGGAAGCACCTGCAGGGCTCCCTCGCCGCCCCGAAACACCACCTGGGATGACGGAGAGCGTGCGCGTCACATAGCGGCGCAGGATGCGGAAGCCACCGGCGCACGGCGGCAAAGCCCAGGGACGCGCTCGTCTTTCAGGATGCTCACCAAGTTGTGACGAATAAGCTCCTTGGCAAACTCAAAGGAACTGGAGGATATATCGATCAGGTTCTTTAACTCTGCCTGGAAGAGACACGGAATGTGAAGGGACAGAGCAAGGGGGGGGGGGGGGGTACATCTGTCATCGCTAAAACAGAGCACTCCTGCGCAAAATTACAACGCTGCCGAGAGAATAAGGTACAGCACATTAAGCACAGGTGTAACTTGGATGGAAAGTCTCATTATGATTTAAAAACGTAATGAGGGCGGGGCACCAGGTAGAGTGGGGGTCACAACTCAAGGGCCCAGGGGTTGAACCCCACCTCCTGCTGTAGCACCCTTGAGCGAGGTACTTACCCCAAACTACTGCAGTACAAATAACCCAGCTGTATAAACGGTTTGACTGCAAACTGCTTTTCTCAGCTACATAAATAAATATAAATGAGGATTCTCCAACAGAGGGGGTGCGGTGGCACAGTGGGTTGGACCACAGTCCTGCTCTCCGGTGGGTCTGGGGTTCGAGTCCCGCTTGGGGTGCCTTGCGATGGACTGGCGTCCCGTCCTGGGTGCCTCCCCTCCCCCTCTGGCCTTATGCCCTGTGTTACCGGGTTGGCTCCGGTTCCCCGCGACTCCGTATGGGACAAGCGGTTCTGAAAATGTGTGTGAGATTCTCCAACAAGCAGAGCACGTTATATAGACGCGCTAGCCGTATGATGAGTCACAGAGGGCGCGGCGGCAGCATCTCTTTACCTCCGCGGCCTTGCCATTGTACAACCTGAAGTGGTTGCAGGCCTTGAGGTTGAGGGCGATGGTCGAGTCGGGGACGCTCTGCAGATAGACGGCCAGCACCTCTTGGGACACGTCGTAGTAATCAAGCTTGTAGTAGCACAGAGCCACGTACACATTGAGGGCCAGAAAGTCCCTGCAGACGGTCACATAACCCACAAGAAACTTAGCAAAGTGCTGCGTCTCATCCTTTTCCACAGCTCCGCTCTTAGCCCATTTCTTTGGCTTGCTGGATATTTCTCCCCATCTCTCTTCCTCCCCTGCGAACGCAGCCGCTCGTCCCCTCTTTCCCGTCGCATCTTCTCCGTTTCGGCACGTCGCGGCTTCCCGGCTCCCGCTACGGCATCACCCGAGCCAGAAGAGCAGCAGACGCCGTGCCCAAGAGCAGCGCGTCGGCGCGTACGCGGTGCCGCGAAGCGGATTTCTCAGACGCGCTGCTCGCTGATCCCTTTCCACGTACGACGGGGAAGTAAAGAGTACCGTCCCTGCTCCGTTTCTCGGTGCTTGAGGCACCAATGGACCATAAGATCCTGGTTTCCTCACTTGCCATAGAAGGGACAGCAGGCAGCGTAGCGGTTACAGCTACTGCCTTTGGATCCAAAGGCTGCAAGTTTGAATCCCACCTACTGCGGTAAAGCCCTTGAGCCAGGAACTTACCCTAAATTGCTCCAGTAAAAAATGACCCAACGGTATAAATGGGTAAACAATAAGGAATAGCTTAACAGTATAAGCTGCTTTGGAGAAAAGCACAAGCTAAATGAACAAATATATATGTATGATAGCCTGAATAACAGCACCCTACCGCATTTCAAAATGCCACACAATACGCTCACTTAGTTTACATGCTAAGTAATGTAACATAAAGCACATTCGCTCCCGAGCGAGTATCACCGACACTGCCCTTTTGGGGGTAAATCTCAGCAAGCGTATCGCATGACAGCGGAAGCGTGGCTGGGTTTTCGAAACCTGTTCTGCAGCAGGATGCGCTTGTAGATGTCAATAGCCTCCTGGTAGTGGGAGCGCATGTAATGGATGGAGGCCAAGCTGAGCTGGTCTTCGGTCACATCCTCCAAGTTCTGGTGAAAGCCCATCAACTTCTTCTCGTCGTTAAACTGGACAGGAGGGTTGCAGCGAAGGAGGGAAGAGTGACAGTGCAGTCGATGCCGGTAATAAAATATGGCACAAAACGTGAAACGTTAACAATCGAACACCGGTTCGCCAACATCTGAGTCACAAACGGCGCTGGAACTTTTTACTAACGATATAAACGGGCGGCACGGTGGCACAGCGGGTAGCGCTGCTGTTTCGCAGCGCCTGCGAGAGGACAGGGGTTCGATCGCCGCTCGGTCTGTGTGGAGTTCGCACGTTCTCCCCGTGTCTGTGTGGGTTTCCTCCGGGTGCTCTGGTTTCCTCCCACACTCCAAAGACATGCTGTTCAGGTTCACCCATTGTGTGTGAGTGACAGTGAGAGTGTGTTCCAATGATGTATGGATGAGTGACCCAGTGTAAGTAGTGTATCTAGCAGTGTAAGTCACCGCGGTGAATAAGGTGTGCGGGCTCATAACACTACATAGAGTTCATTGGAAGTCGCTTTGGAGAAAAGCATCTGCTAAGTGAATGGATGTATATAGAACAATTTGCAGTCTTAAGCACTTCTGTCACTTGTAGTCAACAGCTCAGGTAGGTTTGTGTGGATTACAAACCCATTAGATCAAGTACAGGACAAGCACACCAGGGCCCTGCTGCCACACTAGACAAAGTAAAAGTCCGCTTGCCGAAAATTGTGGTTTTGGACTAAACCTGCTGGCATAACATACTTTTGTTCACTCCAAGTTGTACATCACTTCGGAGGAAAAGCGTCTGATAAAAGCACAAATTTAAATCTGGAATTTAAATTTAAACGGAAAAGCGTAAATGCTGTAAACTTTGCGAGCTTTTCACAAAAGAATCTTCTAAGGAGCGAAGAAATGCTGTTGCATTTACGGAGATTTTTATTTCGATGTCACTGCAGTCACAACGGGCGCCACATCGACTCCTCTGTAAAGAAGCGCTGGTTATGCGAACAATGTGCGGACCCAAAAACACTCCGGCGTCGCTTGACAACGGGGACGCGTTCCGAGAAATGCGTCGTTAGGCGATTTCGTCGTCGTGAGAACATCACAGAGCGCGCTCGCAGCACACAAACCTAAATGGTATAGCCTCGATGCGAGAGACGCGGCAAACACAAGGTTTTTACAGCGAAGTGTTTTACAGTAAACTTTTTTATAAGTAGAAAGAGCACGCTCTAAAATAATGATAAAAAGTACAGTATAATAAATACATAAATCAGTAACATGCAGCAGGTGTTTATCATCGTTATCAAGTATTACGTACTGTACATAACTGTATGTGCTATACTTTTATACAACTGGGAGCGCAGTTGGTTTGTTCACAGCAGCACCACCACGAACACGTAACACGTCGTGCCACGACGTTGCTGGTCGATACGTTTTCATTCCATTATAATCTTACAGCACTGGGGCTGCGGTGGCGCAGTGGGTTGGACCACGGTCCTGCTTTCCGGTGGGTCTGAGGTTCGAGTCCCGCTTGGGGTGCCTTGCGATGGACTGGCGTCCCGTCCTGGGTGTGTCCCCTCCCCCTCCGGCCTTACGCCCTGTGTTGCCGGGTAGGCTCCGGTTCCCCGCGACCCCGTATGGGACAAGTGGTTCAGAAAATGTGTGTGTGTGTGTGTGTGTGTGTGTGTAATCTTACGGGACCACAGTCGCATATGCGATCGGTAAGCGGCGCATGACTGTATACACTATAGACATATTTATATATAGATATTCTCTGTATATGAAAGGAATACAGACATACAAATATACGTATATATACTTACAAATATATATTCCGTGTGTGTGAATATATATATGGGAGAGAGGGGTTCATCTCACCTTGTGAGCCAGGTGGAAGAGCAGCCGATTCTGCAGCTGACTCTTTGGAGCTTTGAGAAAAGAGAGAAAAAAAAAAAAAAAACGTTTATATTACATTTATTCATCTAGCAGACGCTTTCTTCCAAAGCGACATGCATCTCGCAATGGCGCTGCGAAGAACGGCACAATTATACGCGGCACAGCCGAGAGGTTACGAGTCGTTCAGCAGCATCGCGCGGCGGCCACTCTTACGACTTATTAACTGGACCGCGTTCTGCCTTTACAAATAATCTTTCGGAAGTTTTCTCCGTGACACAAGTAGGTTTGGAACTCGGTAACTGCGCTACCTTTGAGCGCGGCCTCCTCAGCCTCCTTGTACATCCCCAGGAAGAAGAGCGTACAAGCCAGGTACACCCACACCTCAACGGGGCAGCCCGGCTTCAAGATCAGACTTTTGTACACCTGAGGGTCAACAGCACTACACATTATATTAATAATAATAATAATAATAATAAATATACATGTCATCAGAAGGCCAAACGGGATTGAGGTGTTAAAGAAATTTTAATGAAATATTCTTGACCTCCATGGCTCTCTTGTAGTCCCCCAGATGGAAGGCACAGTAACCAAGCCACAAGTCTGCATCCTCTTGTCGCTCACCAGCGCTGCGCTGGAACTGATACGCAACATTAGCCGATATTACATCACACGCTTGTGGTGTATTATCTCAGCACCTGCAGAAAACGGTTAACGCCATTTAACGCGCGTTCATCCGCACACATTCTCAGTGATCTAGACACGGTATCATCACCACTCCCCCCCCAACCTTTAAACCTCTTGCGAACTATTTAAAAAAAAAAGAAAAAAAAAAAAAAAAAATCCTACAATCTTTAAACAATAATTCAAAAGCACTGATCCCAGTTATAGCCATTGTATTGAGTATTTTACTCCAATTGTAACCAACAAGGGGGCACGGTGGCGCAGTGGGTTGGACCGGGTCCTGCTCTCCGGTGGGTCTGGGGTTCAAATCCCGCTTGGGGTGCCTTGCAATGGACTGGCGTCCCATCCTGGGTGTGTCCCCTCCCCCTCCGGCCTTACGCCCTGTGTTGCCGGGTTGGGCACCGTGACCCCATATGGGACAAGCGGTTCAGAAAATGTGTGTGTAACCAGCAATTCCAGTAAGATTTTATGCTCCGACCATGCAGTGTGAACACATGATGTCCTCCTGGTCTAACATCGTTATTGTTAGTGCTGTTAGTGAAGCAACCAGGTAATTGTGAAAGCATCTGCTTTCGGACTTGGAAACCCCAAGTTCAAATCCCACCTCCAGCGGTAGCACCCCCTGAGCGAGGCACTTTAGCTGAATTGCTCCAGTAATAATTACCCAGCTGCATAAACAGGTAAAACATCTGAAGCTGCTTTGGGGGGGTAAAAAAATAAAATCAAATAAGTGCAAGTAAACATTATTTCATTTATGCCTTTGTCCAAGGCAACTTACCACGTTAATTACCTTTACACTAATATTTGGGACAGTGGCATAGTGAGTAGCGCTACTGTCGTGGTGCGAGAGGATGTGGGTTCGATCCCCGCTCGGCGGAGCTTGCATGTTCTCCCCGTGTCTATGTTGGTTTCCTCCGGGCGCTCTGGTTTCCTCCCACAGTCCAACAACATGGTGTTCGGGTTCCCCCATAGTGTGTGAGTGACAAAGAGAGTGTGTTCCACCGATGTATGGACGAGTGACACGTTATAAGTAGTGTAAGTCACCTTGATGAATAAGGTGTGTGGGATGATAACACTACATAGAGTTTGCTGGAAGTGTCAGCTAAATAAATAAATGTGAACATAATATTCCCATTTCTGCAGCAGAGGATTCATAGCGCATCAATTCTGGGTAAGTACACTGGAAATGGGAACGACAGCGGGAGCAGAGATTTGAACCAGGGAGCTTCACGCTGCAAGGTAATGACGCGAACCCCTACGGTACACAAGGGCCGAGGTTAGAGCCGCGCACGCCGCGCACGTGTACCTCCAGCAGCGTTATGGCCCCAAGGTAGTCCCTCTGAGCCAGGTAGTCCTCCAGCCGAGGGGTCTTCTTGCCCTTGTTCTTCTTCTTCTTGTCGCTGGAAGGAGCCTCCCCTCCGACAGCAGGCTTCACCCTGGACAGAATCTACGACGCGCCGCAGTACAGCGATAAACACCCGGAGAGCGGCGTCCGGGGCTTCCGCGAACACGGCCAACGCCACCGTCTAACCTATTTCTGCCAGGACTCCGAGCATTTGCGGAAAAAAAAAGGCGACTTTCAGAAACGAGAAAGAAAACACACGTGACTTGACACATCCTGGCGGATTTGTCTTGCAGTGTCAAGTCATGTGTGTTTTCTTTCTGGTTTCTGAAAGTAGTATAGTACAGTATAGTAAAGTATAGCATAGCATAGTATACTAGTGTAGTATAGTATAGTAAAGTAGTATATCATAGTATACCAGTGTAGTATTGCATAGTATACTAGTGTTGTGTACCATAGTATGGTATGGTATGGTAAAGTAGTATACTATAGTATACTAGTGTAGTATTGCATAGTTAAGTAGTTTAGTATAGTATACTAGTGTAGTATACTATAGTATAGTATGGCAAAGCAGCATGGTATAGTATACAAGTGTAGTATAGTATGGTAAAGCAGTACAGTATCGCATACTAGTGTAGTATAGTTATAGTAGCATAGTATAGTATACCACTGTAGTATGGTATAGTATACTAGTGTAGTATAGTAAAGTATAGATAGATAGATATATAGATATATATGGAGGTTAAAGCTGGATCTAAGACCCCCAAGTTAACTCTGACTGACAAAATCATGATGAAGAAATTATTTTCCAGTCCAATTATTGTGTTAATGTTTACTAAACAAAGTAGAACTCAGCGATTTAGAGATACATTAGCCTAGGCTGCTGCTGCTGCTGATGATGATGATGATGACGTACTACACAGAGACACACTCACCATGGCCCGTGTGGGCGCGCGCGCCTGTTGGTAGCTAAACCGTCAGCAGCAGCGAGCGGCTCAAGGCAGGAAACACGAAGGACCCGAGCGGTTCCATCCAAGGAGACGCGCGAAGAAAGCGGAGCTGCAATTAACGCGTCTTCGCTAAAAACGTCGCTAATGACGTCCAGCACGCGCAGCCGACGGGCGTGCAGCCGCCTCTCTCGCTCTCCGGTCGCCAGGCAACGAGTCCGCACGCGGCACAGGAAGTGCTTTCATTACCGTAGGGGAAACTAGGAAGAATGTGAACTTGGTTCCGCGTTTATTTAACAGCTTTCCGATTCCTTTCATCCAAAGGTCTAAATATTGCAAATGGTTTCTCGTTGTGCCCCAGTGGCCTAATGGATAAGGCACTGGCCTCCTAAGCCAGGGATTGTGGGTTCGAGTCCCATCTGGGGTGGGTGTTGGTGTTTTGTTCCTATTCCGTTAAAGGATCGAAATACCATACTCTGGTTCATGACCTGCCACCCCGCTTATAAAAGCAGAGAAAGTCGATGTCCAGCCTGTACTAACGATTCCTTGAAAAGGGTGAGCAGAACACAGTTCTGTGGTCTTAACAAGTACTAGTTTTTAATGCATTGTATAAGAGTTAAGCATTTTTAACTTTGTTGTGTCTCAGTAGGATTACATAAGTGTTGGGCCTTTACTACCCATATTTATTATACTACCCTTTGGATCACTATGGAGTGTAATTTTTACTGTTCTTAACCATAAATCTCAAACATCAGAAAATGAGGATCATTCTAGAAGAAAAGCAGCCAAAATATTTACTAATTGCAAATTCATTTCAATTTTTTCCAGACACACTAGCAACACCTTTACATGCTTATTTGATGTTCCTACTTCTAGGGCATAGAAATTCAGACTTTTCCAAATGTGACTGACAGTGACCATTGCTTACTGTTTTATACCAGAGTTTATTGGCTGAGTCCCACTAAAGAGCTGGTACAAGTATTTGAACAATGAGAAAACTGCAGACTCAGTTTTATGTCTAGTGACTAATTTCTAAGCATTGCATACCTTACCCACATATAAACTGGCCACTGAATCTAATTTAAAGATAACCTTTCACCAGTCAAAATCTGCATATAAAAATAAAATTAATTTCTATAGGGAGGAGTGCTGAAGGACACTTTTACCCCTTTTTATACCCTGGCATGTTCATTTCATGAAGGCCTCACTCTGCCTTGGCTTCCATTCACATAAGCAAATACGTGGACAGGTAGCGTGTTGCGTTGGGGAATTTGTATTTTTAAAAAAAAAAAAAAAAAAAAAAAAAAAAGTAATTTCTATTAGAGCAAGGCATTTATCCAACAATCACAAAAAGCCATATTTAAACAAAGTCACATTTATTGACTTTCCAAAGCGTTTTCAATCCAGGTTTTGCAGAGATGACCTAGGACCAATCAGCAGTGGCACCACCCCAGTCAGATGCCTGGGCAGTGGGGGCAGCTGACCAATCCTCTGTAGCAGGCTGGGCACTCCAATCTTCTGTAATAACATGCGAGAACAGAGCATGAGTGCAATTTGTTTGGCACTGCCTTTAAGTTAGGTCTTACTGTGAAACAGACTGGAGGTAGTTTTGACTTTATTTCCCAAATCTTACCTTGGAACACTTCAGTGGTGGTTGGGTTGGCCTTGGCAGGGGCAGCAGCTGAAGAAAAAGGAGTAATCAATGATTGAAGAGTTTGCAGTTCTGACAGCATCCATGTTAACGGCGGTCCAAATCCCAGTTTTAGAATTCCACCATCTATATGTAGCAATGGTACCTTTTTATCTGCCGTTTTCTGAATTCTGAAGGACTACTGAGAAGACGTGGGAAGCAACTTACTTGCAGAGAACTGCTGGATGGGAACAGAGGGCACCTGCACACCCTCAGACCAATCAGCAACCTCAGGCTGAGCAAAATCAGCCACGGGGGCAGTCCACTCTCCTTGGAAATCCTCTTTCCCCACCGCCTTTTCTGCTGCAGCCTGTTCTTCTTTCTCAATCTGAGAGACATGAGAAGCATTGTGGGTGCCAAGTCTTTTTTCCTGTATCTTGTTGATCAAGCAATTGCATTAACATACCTCCTCAGGATCTCTATAGAAGTAGAGATCAGGCATGACTTCCCACGGATGTTCCCTGGAGATTGTCCCCCTCATCCTCAGCACCTCCCTGGCCAGCATCCACCACATCAGTCCAACGGAGTGGTGACCCTACAACATCCATTCAGCCACACAGAGCAGAAAGACTATTACAGTTAGCATATGACCACTTGGAAATGTGTAGCAGGGTATATAGGAACTTCCCCTAAGCCCATACAGAGACAAGGGGAAAGAGACCTAGCATTTCTTTAGCACACTTCCTACACCCCTCACTCCACTGAAAAGCAAGTGCCGGGCTCTAACAGTGTGCAGTCACTATCACAGACTGAATTTCAAGATTTAACTAGGAAAAATGGTTATGCCATTTGAAGGCAAGCTAATGAAAAGGATCTGTTCCCCAAAATAGCTAAGGTAACTGATGCTGGCTCATGCTAAGATGAACATTCACTTTGCTTTACTGCAGCCTAAACAGTATTAGATGTGTACCTTGTTGTTGCAGGGGATAGCAATATCCACGTATCTCAGAGGAGAGTCTGTGTTGCACAAGGCAATGGTGGGAATGTTGACGTAGGACGCCTCTGTCAGGGGCTGGTGGTCAGCGCGGGGGTCTGTGACAATCAGAAGACGGGGCTCCCTGAACGCTGCCTGGATCTGGTTGGTGAATGTCCCAGGGGTGAAACGACCAGCAAAGGTGGTGGCACCGGTGGCAGAGGCAAACTTCAGCACTGCTCTCTAGGAAGAACAGTTCAGTTTAACAACCATAAAGGCAACTCTCAGTAAAATGTACATCAAGTGCTCCATTCTTCAGCAGCAAAGTGAAGAAACCCACATCACTGATTTTCCAGTGCAGTAAAGAAAAGCCATCTAACAGTTTATTCAAGAGGAATAAACATAGATGTAAAAGGCTAAGCACTTCTTTGACAGACATGACTGTGGTTGGTGTGGCTCAGGTCACTATCAAACCCCAGTCAAAGGGACTCAGCCCTCATGGTGTTAGCGAAAACCCGGCCTGCTTGCTTTAGCACACTTCCGACCCCTGCACACCAACATCAGTGCCAGGGTTTAATAGTGTGCAAAGGATACAGGTCAAATTATGAAATTCTACAAGTACAAAACACTGCTGCCATTTCTGTACAACAATGGCATACCTGTAGTGCAGTCACTTCACGCTCAGCATCTGTCACTATTACCTTTATATTTCCTGCCAATACCACACTACTCACGTTACTGTTAATGTTATTCATTAAATTGGGACTCTACCAGTTCTGCACACAGCAACATTACTGGTTTAAACAGTGATGATAATTTGGAGATACACATTTGCTTCTGTTGGTGAAATGCTTTTCCCCCCATAGTGACATACACCTCAAAAAAAGGGCATCTGATAAATGGATAAGGGTAGCTGCTACACAAGCTATACAGCAGTCTACCATCACACGTTACCATTCTACTTTTAAGGGTCCATTATATAGTGTCATCTATCAGTATCTGCAGTAGATACTTACCTGTCCAGTATTCCTGGAGGAGATAACGCACACGTCGGCTGGGTTCTCAATAGCAACAATGGCACGTGCTGCCAGAAGCAGCTTCTCCCACGTTTTCTTCAGGTTGATTATGTACACACCTGGAGGCAGGTAGGCACAACATTAGATGTTACTTCTCACCTTTCACCCTTTCCCTTGAAATTTCGCATCGGTCAAATGTGGAAAATTATGAAGTGACAATCAGTCCCTTTGTAGTCAATTTCGATGCTAGGAGATCTGAAGAGACACAAAAGGTGTTACACTTACCATCACTCTTCCTCTTGTAGACATATTGCTCCATCTGGAAGTCCAGGTTGGTACTTCCCAGGTGGGTTCCTGCCGCCAGGAACTTCAGCACATCCTCCTCCCGCATCTGCAGCACATCTAGACCTCCGGACATCGTGACCACTTTCCCTGCGCAACGGGTAATACGGGAGAGCTGTAGGATGGGGAAAGGAAAACCGGAGCCGTAAGCACCATCCACCACATGTTACCACAGAATATTATTGCTGAACTCAGAACTCCATCGGTAAGTATACTGCATACCAGAATTGGTTGGAGCTCAACACCAAACAGCAGCATGTAGATGAAGGACAATAAAAGGACAAGACAAGTAACAGCTACTATGTGCAGGTAGTCAAACATGACTGCAGACAAGCAAATAAAACACACCACCACCACAACTTGAGACTCACTGATTGTTAACAAAAACTCAGCGCTCCAAGTGCTTAGTCCTTTAGTCTAGGAAGAGAAGGTCACAAAGTGTTTTGTGGCTCAGGTCACTATCAAACCCCAGTCCCGGGGCCTCAGCCCTCATGGTGTCAGCGAAACCTGGCCTGTTTTTTTCTGTTGCACACCTCGCACCCCAGAGCACCACGATCAACAAGGCACCAGGGGCCAGGCTGAATGGCGTGCTTCAAAGAACCACGAGCTCAATGTGATGAGCATTAAAACGCTTTGCAACCTTGCACTGGCCCCATTGAGGGGTCAAATAATCATCATGACTCATGTACGTTCGCCGGTTCGGGACACGCCGGTCCCGGGGTTAGCAAGTTGGCCACGGGGCTTTTACAGAATTACCGCGAATAGGGGAGCTTAAATGTACACTTTAAAAGTTACACGTTCTATATTTGTCGACGGGTTGCTCAACTGACAGCCCAAGTCTGTATTATTGAGTTTTTTTTCAGCAGCGTTTTAACCGCTGCCACTTCACCGAGATATCTAACGGCGCGCGCCGCGTGTTCTCTGACAGTGACAGTGCAGGCTTGAAGGCCTCGTGTTCCGTCAGCAAATATCGTTAAAGCCAGCTAATATGAAAGGTACAGGACTAAGTTCTGGCCAATAAACATCGTGAGAACGTTACGCTGTATCGGTGGAGTGTGAACTTCCGACAGTTTTAAGTTTTAAAACGTCAAAAAATGCTTTATTGCACTCACCACGAGACAACGCCGTATGGAGACTTGTACCACACGGGAAGAAAAAGAGGCCGAAGACAGGAAGTGACGCATTTTTATATCAAAATTTCCACCAATCGCAACTGAGAATTGAAAGCTGAAACCGGAAGTTACTTTTTATACTCCAGCACCAATCAGCATCTTAGATTTACATAGAAGGAAACTCCCACTATTTCAGCGCGCCTGCGAACGACAAGTAGTATCAACTGTATTGTGTCCGAGTTTCTATTTTTTTAGTATACTGAACTCAAAGCTAACAATAGTGATAATTAGAAATATCTTAAAATTACGTTGTAATAAAGTTCAGTTTAGATGATCTTGTGGAGAAAATCATTTACAAAAAGGAAACTAGAAGGAAAATGCTCTCTTATGTACTTGACCACGGAGTCAGGGCGATTCCCAGTTCTACCACCAGGTGTCGCTGTAGAAGCTCTGAAAAAAAACACCGCTCCGATGCGGTAAACACAGCGCACGACAGCACACCACACACGAAAATCCTATATATAACCACCAGTGCATATTTATAAATGGAAACTGTATGTTAATAATACCAGTGTTTTGAAATCGGTTGAATCTGCAGTCTGATCACAGAATCTTAAAAAAGGAATCAACGGCATGACAGAGGTTCAGGAGAACAAAAGGCAATTTGTTTACATTTTTTTGCCCCACATGACAAAACAGCTGTATCTGTCACCATTACCTTTATTTTTCCTGCCAACACCACACTGTTTCTAGTTACTGAGGCTCCAGTCCATGGAATTAGTCCTTGATTGCAGCAACACTCTGTGAACCTATTACTGGGATTATACGAAACCCCAGTAAAAAGCAAAAGATGCTTTTTTTTGCCAAATATAATCACTGAATCAGTACTTACAAACATAAAAGAGCACCATTTATATAGCTAAGGCATTTCTCGCATGTTCACATTTTAACTGTATTTCCACCAGGAAGACCCCGTATTTTTGCCGAATGAATGGTGCAGTGACATTCGTAGAGTCTCGTGGTGTCACAGTCCTAACAATTTTAAATGATCTGTGTGTTTAAAAAAAAAAAAAAAAAATTAATTTCATCTTTATCCCTTTTCAGTGTTCTCATTTACCACTGATTATCCACCCCTTCCCCACCCCTCCCCCACTCAGAGAAAAACCTTATCTCTACCACACAGCTTTGGTCCATACATAAGCAGTTGTCTTTATCACAGCACCTCAGGAGAAATGTGTGTTAGTAGTAGAAAAATTGACAGTTCTCTTTAGTTTGTTGTCAAACTGAAAGAAAAATATATGGCAAAACTCTAAATAACATTACTTTTAAAGTTTACCCCAATAGGTACAAATCTGACATGCTTTACAGGATACTCAGGATCCAAAACCACTGAGAAGTTCCACTAAATGACACACTACTGGGAACTGCAAGTTTAATGACCGCTGATCATCTTGTGTGACTGCGAGAATGACAGCTGTCACTCATGGCCTCCCCGGGGAGGCAACATCAAGGCCCACTGCGAGTTAACGTGGTGCCTACATTCCCTGGAACATCAAGATCTCCGAAAACCGTAGGAGCTCTCAGCAGGGAGTGTCACACACCATTGTAAAAACACACCTTGACAAAATATTACCAGACATAAGAGAACACAAAGTCAGAACTATGTTAATACAAGAATGGTAAAAACACACAAAAAGCCAATTAGTAACCGGAATGGCGTGAGCAAACACCACTGCATTCATTTCGGAAAAGCTGATGCTTTATTGTAAGATTACAGACAAAAGAAGCAAAAAACCCACTATGAAAATACAATTTTATACAAAGGGAATTTTACTCAGGCACACTGTCCATCTGAGCAAAAACTGCACATGTACAGAACACATATGCACAATAACAACAGTATATGCCAAGACAGTAATGAGGATTACATCACCCTTCAACAACGAGGCAAAGGGACTGTTCCAAGCTACAAAAAAGAACTTGTGGTCTAGTCCGTCTTAGCTGGGCACAGGCAGGAAAAGGCAGCCTTCTGTTCCACCGCAGTGTCAAAGGAAACTGACAGCAATGCCTAGTCAACGTCTGTCCCCCGTATTTAAAGTGCGTTTTCAGACAAGTCAGTGCCTCCCCATTGGTGTCATACTTCCCTCTTCTACACATCGTAGGCATCTGTGATCTGAAAGACCTGGGCAGCTACAGAATCTACTGTGGACTACAGAGAAGGCTATTTAACTGTACTGCACGCTCTTAATTGAAACCTGGAGTGGCACGGACAGACAGTGACAACACAAGTCAGTAGGAATCAACACACGGGTCTCCATAAGTCCTGTCTTTAGTTATAGTGCAATAGAGAAGACAACAGTCCTGTCTCCACGTAAAGAAAAAAATAGTGTGTGCAGCACAGCGTACAGGCGGACCTCACGGGCAGCCGCTACACAGTCCTGTAAACCTCACCTTGTCCAGCCTGTAGCGCTCAACTGATTGTCTGTGTTTCAGTGCGGCTCTGCCAGGTCAACAAAATTAGTCTAAGAGTACCTGTTAATGCATTCATTCACTCACTCACGCTGGTTACATGGTAATGCCACCACGTTACTCAGCTGGTTCGCCGGCACTCGCTCACTTAGGTAGCCATGGCTCTCTAATCTCTCTTTGGAGTGCATCAGAAAGTGCGTTGCTGTCACCAATTGCCGCCTAGACAGTGGCGCCATGTCGATATGATCATTTCACCTGCAGGACCTCTCATGGCTCAGCTCTGCAGTCTGCCAGTCAGAAATGGAGTACTTCTTAACAGTTGAGGAATGGGAATGTAGGCAAAGGTTCAAAGGGCATTAGTTACATGGCATAACACACATAAACACACCTCAGTGTACTCTAAATATCCTTTTACTACCCTGACCTCACTTTCAAGTATTTTCTTTACCATAGCATACTACTTTTCTTGTCCTACACCACATGTCTTCGCTTAGAGAATGTCTCCTCTCCTCTTCCACACTCTTGCTCCTCTGACTGCTCAAATCACCATCATCCCTCCTTGCCTTCATCTTCCCATCTGTCCATTCATTTCTCCTTCAGGATTTCAGCCCCATCCTGGCCATCAGTTGCTCATAAACGGTCCAGGCCATGGCAGCCATCAGTGTCCTCCGCAGAGACCGAGGCACTGCCCCTCGGAAGAAGCCTCTGAGACCTTGCTCCTGAGAAGGAGAGAGAGAGAGAATGTGTGATAAAGAAAGATGTCAGGAAAAGGGATGGGGCAGGAATAAAAAGTACAGAGAAGAGGATTATGGATTAACACCTCCTTAGAAAGTATGAAACTGTCCACAGTGCACATGCGTAAGCCCTTGCACTGCATGTTGGCAGGGCTAAAACTAAACTGGCCACATTATCGTTGAGCTGGCACATCATTTTAAATGACACCGCAGCTGAGCACCACATCAGCAATGGCAGCTGCACGTAATGAGGTAAACAAAGGCCCTTACTGTGTAAATGAAGTGTATGGCATCCCTGGTTCTCCTGTACAGGTGAGGGCTCACTTGAATGTGTGTCTTGACCACGTCAGCAGGCTGCGTCACTAGGGAAGCCATCACTCCCGCCAGCACCCCACAGCTGAAATTCACCAGGGGTGCGTAAGCAGATGAGGTCACTTCTGAGGGCGATGAGAGAGACAGAGGCTAAAGCGGGATATTTCATAATTTCGTCCAAATAGAGAGCATGGATACACATTAAAATCGTGCCTGGTGGGAGAAGAGTCTGTTTGCTTTGTTTCCCGTTAGTCATTCTGACAGACATGCAAATACATACACATATTTGACACAGCATGGCTTGGAGTAGAGATACTGACCCTGGGGTAGAGACTTCTTGGTCTGGCTATAGAACATTACGTAAATTCCAGAGAAAGGGGCATCTCTGAGCAAGGTGGCAGTCAGCCCAGAGAAGAGGGCCCTGGGTCCCTCCAATTTATATACGCTACGCAGTGCTCCAAACACGCTCCTGTAGTCGTATTGGCCGCTCTGGAACATGAGAAGATGAAACAAAACATCAACTAACCATTTCAGTTTGACCGGAGCGTCCTGTAATTTGCATGTAAATCCAGATAGTCCCTAAGTAACGACCTATAACGACATGGACTTACGACAGCCATCCCATTAACCTTATGACCAAATGTCAGGACTTAAGTAATAACATCTAACAATGACTTTTCCACGTGCTGTACGATAACATCAGATGGACGCACTAAGGCGCCAAGATCTGTTTTTGTTTAATTCTCAATCATTGCTTGGGTATCTAGCAGTGTCTGTGTTTTGTTTACAAAACGTTTCATTTGTAATACCCTTCAAGTTACTTGTTATATAAAATGGCTAGCAACCAAACCATACTGGTGGTGCTGAAAAGAAAAGGCAAAAATCAATGGCATAAAAATATAACGCGCTACTGTATTTGCATTATCATTCTATATTTGTACAGTTTTACACGAATAATGTGCGAGATTAGTTAAAAACATGTCAAAGCCTTATTATACAATGTAACTAACATTCATGTATGTTGATTGTTTCTATGTTGTTACGGTTCATAGAAAACTGTATGAGGGGATTTGCGGTTTACGACGAAGTCGACTTACGATGGGGTTGTCGGAGCGGAACCCCTTCACAATTCGAGGACTACCTGTATTCATAACAGCTTCTGATGTTTGCAACATCTGTCAATATTCTTATTATATTATCTAAACAGTTTTAAAATCAAGTTAGTTTTTACACCCAGCTGAAGCGACTTAGGTTAAATACTTTCCATGTGGGTATTAGCACAGGGCCACTAGTGTGACTTAAATCAAACTCCAGTCACAAGAGCATAAGTGAACTATCATTTCAGTGAAGCATACAAAAAAAGTTCTCACTGGACACTTCTCCTGCACACTGCTACGTTAACTGGGGGCTTTTGCACACCACAACCCTCCCCCAAGAGGCCTTCACCTCAAAGCGAGTCTTGATGACTGTGACAGGCAGCATGCAGACCCCAGCCACAGCCCGTGCTCCTGCACCCAGTAACACAGCCTGGCCAGCGTTGGGGGCATGTTCTGGGAAGAAGTGTTGCTTCAGAGAGTAGAAGGTGCTGAAGTAGATGCCCACACCTGGGATGCACCGCACAAATGACTAGGGGAGGGAGAAAAAGTGGGGGACTGTTAGAGAATGCCATGGTACTCCCGCTTCCCACGTCCAATGATGCTCTTGCTCCTGTCCTGTCTCACTCCTTAAGACTAACTTCACATGTCGTTTTAGACTCCGTTGGCAGCGTATGACCAAAAAATTCACAAATTTGTCAAACAGGCTGTCCTGAAGGAAGTACACCTTCCACTTCCACTGTCTAGACCAGCGATGGGGAATCAATTAGCTCCAATGGCCATTTCAGCAAAGAACGTGGCCAATTCGATTTAGATGAACCAAATTATGTTATAAACATTCACAAAAATGTTTGAGTTGCTGTATGAGTGTCTGTGACATTGTAATATTTACCCACAATGTTACAAAAAAAAAAAAAAAAAGATCTTTTTTGAAGGATCCCTTTTTGCTTTTTATTGGGTACGTCATTAGTGCTAGAGTATTACAAAATGATCCATAAAAAAGTACATTTGTAACAAAAAATACAAAAAAAAAAAATCGCTTTTTGTGAGGTGAAATATCTTTGTATATTCAGTATCACTAATAATTATGCAATACAAATTTATGACAAAATATAAATAAATAAAGGCACTGTGTATATATGTTTGGCTTTGAATGTCACTGCAGTTCTCAAATGAAATGTCTTAAATAATAGTGTGGCTATTTCCGTGGTTGACCGGCCACAGAAACAGGCAGGAGGAAAAACTGGTTGGTTAGCCCTGGTCTAGACAGTATTTGCACTTTAAGGTATCCCAGTATAACCTCAACCCAAGAAGCTGGTGCTCAGTAAAAGAAAATCTCACCTACTGAGAATGAGAGAATAATGGGACATCTAAATTTCCAGTTGTCAGGTCAAGAGAACTGGGGGGGGGGGTTCTATTTCTAACAGCTCATGTCTGACAGTGACTCTTTGTGTCACACAGCTTACACAAGCGAACTTCTTGGGCTGGAGATTTCTTAGCCGCGCAGTAATCTGTTCACTATCTGAATGAGATCACTGCATTATTAATACTAAGATACCTTTCACTGGCTATGTCTTATATGTAATTTTCTAATCACAATCATTACAATGACTACCCAAAACACATAAACGCTTTCCTCATTTTAAATTAATTGCCACCGTTTTTCCCTTAAGTTTTAAGTTCAGATTTTGACATTAAGAAATACTAACCAAACTAAACCAAGACATACACACACTGTCTCACACACACACTAACAGATTTGATACCCTTTGCTAAACATATCTGTACTGACCTACAACATGTTGAAATTTGTAGCATTATTCAATGCATAAATTGCGAAGGCATGCGCTGTATTAAGAGTTGAGGGTAATTCACATCCACATGACCCCCTCACTAAACACCAAGGGGTTTTATACTTCAAGAACCTGTCGTTGCATATAGGAAAAGAAAAAGAAAAACAACAGGCAAACAACAAACACGCAACACACACCGGCGACACTCCTTTCCACAGTCCAAACACTTTCTCTGTACGGATGACATTGATGAACACCTTCACCATCCCTACCCTTGGCGAACTGTGAGAGAGAGAGAGAAAAAAGTTTCAGTACACGCAGAAATGTAAACATACATGAAGATGCACATCTGGAAGCACACAAGATGCACACAACATGGAAGGTAAGCAGACAAATCATGCAGTCTGTAATATGAGATGCATTTCACTGTGGAAGCTACGTGACGCGAAGGTTATGTCAGCTGCGGAGCCATCAAGGGTAGAGTCAGTTTTCCGTTGCCTGACAATAGAACAGCGTGCTGTGCCGGACCGTACAGTGGTCTTCGCTAGCATCATGGTAACGGCCACGCTGGCGTTCGCCCGTGCCTTAGGGCTGTCGCAGATCAGCACCTCACCCTGGAAGCATGTTATTCTGGATGGTCTGCAGACGGGTCTTGACCAGGTCCAGGGGCTGAAAGAGCAGGGTCGAGCACGTGCCGCTGAGGGAGCCACACATGAAGGCTTTAAGGGCTGGGTGCGCCTGTAAGAGCGGGGGAACGAAACAATGCAATCAGCATAAAAATGACAATAATGGAGAAGGGCTGCTTAAGATCACAGATGAGTAAACTGAAGACCAACACCTATGGCTTCCATCCATGTGTGCTCAATGCACCCATGGTGTACAAAATAGAAAAGGTCGCCAAGGAAAAACCAAGACAAGAGGGTTAGTATCATCATGTATGTGAAAGAAGAGACACGACGAAACTGGTCGGGAAAAGCACTAAGATATTTCCCAAAAAATCCACACACACGTCAAGACGGATGGCAAAAACGAGGATCAGACGCGATTGTCTGCACACACACACGACAAAAAGGACCGACGTGATGTAGATGCGCCGAGACAGAACACACACACACACACACAGCGAGTGTCACTGTTAATCACTTTAAGCCTGGTGTTCCATTATCATTGTTTTGTTGAAAATAAACACTCAATAACTAAACCGCTAATAATGTAAGCAAACACACTGGATCATGTACACCTAACCATATAACCATCTGAATTTAGAAACTGCTTTAATACAAGCGTGATAAGCGCACTTCACTTGCTGCACTCATACTCACGTTCACGTCGTCTTAAGAAGCAATTTCAAGGGATAATATCTGGCGATGTCGCACGCAAACAGCCCTACCTTTCCAACGCCGCTCGGCGACTTGCCTTTCGCGTCCTGCGCGTCTCGCATTTCTCCCCTTTCTCCGCTTTTACGCTCTCGCTGCCTGCGCTCTTACAACAATGAATGTAGGGGTTTCAAACTGGAGGCCGCAAGAGGGAGCCAGGGGGTCCGCGGAAAACTTGACAAACAAAATAATTTACAATTTCAAGATCATTTTTTTTTTTACATAATTTATTTGTTCACCTAAAGATGTTAACCAAATCTACATATAGTTTCGCCATTTATAAGAGTGGTTCCTTGTAACGTGTTTATCCCAAAATGCTTTGCACTCTTTACATTTTGCACTTTTGCGCACATGGTACGTGCTAAGAAGCCGGACGATTGCCAATTTGGCAAAGCATTATTATTAGCAGTTACTAAAGACATTGTCAGGGAGTTATTTGGAGAGGAAGCGGCGCGAAAAGTAGATCGTGTGCTTTTGTCGGACAACAACACGGTGAGCAGGCGCAAAGGTAATAAATATGGACAATGATATGGCTTCACAGCTTTTAGAATACGTGCATTATCATTATGTGAATATTTATAATATATATATCAATAATATTATAGCGAACATTTTAAACAAGCGCTGCAATTTGCATCAAAGTACTGATGTTGCTGCAAATCAAGCACAGCTTATGGTCTAAATCAATCCGTTCCTCGCTCAGGACAAATTTATCAAGGGACTTCTTTTTTGTAGAGCCCTTGAAGGCAGAACCACAGGGCAGGACATATTTAATATGATGGATCAATTGATGACGGTCAGTTCAATAGACTGGTCTCGGTGTGTTGCAGTGTACAGTACTGATGCCAAGCGCAGCGGTGTTGTGACTCTGATCAAAGAGAAAGCCCCCCCCGAGATGCTGTGGCCACATACTTTATGCTTCACCGTGAGGTTCTTTCCTGTGGCCAAACGCATTGATGATGATTTCCATCACATGCCGAAGGATGTAGCTAAAACTGTGAACTACGCAAAATCACAGCCCTTGAGACACAGACTGTTTGGTTGGTTTATTCTGCAAAGAAATAGATGCTGATTATGAGGGCTCGCTGCTCCGCTCGGGGAGGGGTGTAGGCGCTGCGCAAAGAGCTCAGAGTTTCTCTGTGGTGAAAAGTCGGAGCTTGCCAACTGTCTCGAAGTTCTCGATCAGAGCATGCAAGGGCACAATGTTCACATACTGAGTACACAAGATAAGGTGTGCACAAAAATTCACATGCATGTGGGAAAGTAAAGCGAAAGAGGGAGTTACAGGAATGTTTCCTCTCTATAACCAGAAGTGCCACTGATCTCCTCCACTGCTGACAAGATCACACCCATAATCCAGTCTTGCCGGTCACATCTTCGGAGCTTTTTTAAACAATATTTCACTGATTTGAACAACACCCACCTGGACTTTGCTAGAAACCCTTTTGCACCAGGGGTTGGCACTCATCTAGGTCTAGCAGCCCAAGAACAACTGATGAGGGAAAGATGGAAAACAGAGTTCCTCTGCCTATAAGAGTTTTGGATGTCTGTGAGAAAGGACTTCCCTGTTTTGTCTGAGAAGGCAATAACGTATCTTTTACCTTTTGCCACAAACAACTTTTGTGAAGCTAGATTTTCAGCACCGAAAGCACTTCAGTCCAAGCGCCAGGCCCCTCGAGATCCGAAGTGACGTGCGCCTGCATGGCTCTCACTAAAATGAAACCATGCTTTGACAAACTGTGGCCAAGCCACCGGGATCATCCATCCCATTAGGACTTGTTGAATCAGTGAATGTGGTGGAACTATCATATCTGGGGGTCCTTGGGATTTAAAAGTTTGAAAACCCCCGTAATTAGGCTATAATACTCCATTCTCTATTCCTCCCTCAGGCACGGTAGCACCGTGGGTTGGACCAGGTTCTGCTCTCTGGGGGGGGGGGTGTGGGGTTCAAGTCCTGCTTGGGGTGCCTTGCGATGGACTGGTGTCCCATCCTGAATGTGTCCCCTCCCCCTCCAGCCTTGCACCCTGTGTCGCTGGGTTAGGCTCCAGCTCCGTGCGACCCCGTATGGGACAAGTAGTTTCAGACAGTGTGTGTGTGTATTCCTGCCTCTCTCTCTCGCATACAATGCCAGTCAGTATCCTCCTACCAATAGAAGCTTAATCCAGAGGCTTCTATGGTTTTCTCTCCTTCATACACACACATGCACCACTCTGTAACAGCCCCCCCCCCCCTCTGGATTTCACCCTGCAAGCTTTAGCCTTTTTAAAATGCCATGAGTCATACAGTGGCTGTACAGCTCTGTGTTTGCATATGTCACTGTGTGTAATTTAGTGTAAGCCATTGTATACATCACCATATACATACAACATAACTACTGTATACAGACCTCATGTAATTAAAAATCAGAAATTAACATTTGAACATTCAAGTTCAACATTTTCTTTCAAAACCATGATACATACATTTTAATAAAAACCTCTGAAGTGACAGCTTAGTTCTTCACCACTTACACTACCATAGAAAACTGTGCAATACATCAAACTTAAATATTCCTTTGTGTTTTCAATAGGCCACACAGATACCTTCTTTACATTATACAACAGCTGCTTTGACAGTTGTTTTTAATTGTATTTTATATAGATGTCACAGTGTAATTTCATATGGTATATTTCTACCATAAATGTAAATGTATAGAGGAGGAGTTTATTTACTAATACATCTATTTCACTAGCTAATGTGTGAGGGCAATTTGCTGCTAGTAATTATTAAACAGAAATTCCCAATTAGAGTTCAATTGGAAAATAAGCATGAAGCCATACATTTACACGAAAACAATGCAGAAGCAAAACGTGCACTGTAACGTCTTATAAACCGTCAAGAGCCCATCATCAGGACCTGTAAAATGTGGATGACTCTTCACACCGCTCAAGAACCTCTGCCTTTCTCAATCCATCCCTCTTCCCCTTTCTCCCCTCCATCACGCCCCTCCCTTCAGAGTGATTCCATGGCAACAGCCAATAGCCACTCGTTCGCAGACTCCAGCAACCAATGTTAAACCAGCGACTCGGGAAAATTGGCCTTCCGCACTAAGCCAGACAGTTTATTAAAAAAAAAAAAAAAAAGGGCAGCTTGTATGGAGGAGTGTGACCCATTTCTGGCAAAAGCCAGAATTGAGAGGAATTACAAACACCATTTACATGTATCAAAGAATTCTGAACAGATGCTTGAGGAAGCAGCTGCCTTAGAAACCCACTGACATCTTTGGCCATGCTCAGGGACTTTCAAACACAGGGCATGAGCACTGCGGCTCATGCTGAACCAGACTTGTCAAAATACATTATCATTATGAGAAGTGGGTCATAAAGACTCACCATTATTAACCCACAATGCACTCAAGTCCTCTATCATGACCTCAGATGACAGACCCCTTGCAGAAATACACTGGGTTCGTCAAGTCAGCTACTGACAAGAGCCTGGCTCAACATCAACATGAATTTGCACCTTGATGTGTTCAGTTGAGCGGTTGTCATATACACAGTAGTGTATGAATGCACTTTAGCCAATGTATTGATTAATATTATGTGCATTTACATCACTGATGGCTTTTTCCAATGATTTACCAATTTTATACAGCAGAGTATTCCTACTGTATCAGTTTGGACCAAGTATTCTGTTCAAGGGTCCTACAACAGGAGTGAGGTTCGAAGCTGGTACCCTCAGTCTAAGGCGACAGTCCTAAACCACTACACTACCTGCTGCCTCAAAAATATTCAAATTGATATTCTAAGGGAATAGCATACTTTATTTGTACTAAAGTATTACCAGTTATGACATATTAATTAATGACTTCAGGCTTATTTCACTCATGTCAAGAAGCTCCTTCACATAACAGGATATTACTGCATATTTGCAAACACAATAACATACTGCAGGCAAAGCACTGAGCACACTCACTAGTGCCAGCTCCATTTTGTTCCTGAGGGGTTCTCCAGAATCCTGCAGGACCGCCGGGCTCTGGTGTATCATGGGGTCAGTCTCCAGTGCCCTTCCTGCAGGCTGTACTTCTGCCTTTATCTTGGACAGGATCAATTCCTTTCTCTTCTAGAAATATAGTTAAAGGGTCAAATAAAATTTTAAATCACACATGTATTTTCTTTTTTTTCCCCATTATAGTTACAGCTTTTAAATTAAACTATAAATTTAAGTAACTCTACAACTAGTTCGTACTAACTGCATTATTACTTATGTTTGCATTTATTCATTTAGCAGACGCTTTTCTCCAAAGCAACGTACATCTCATAAAAAATACAATGCGTACATTACATTAGCAGAAAAA
The DNA here is from genome assembly GCF_900964775.1 of Scleropages formosus. Taxonomy (NCBI): domain Eukaryota; kingdom Metazoa; phylum Chordata; class Actinopteri; order Osteoglossiformes; family Osteoglossidae; genus Scleropages; species Scleropages formosus. Next base: position 20,909,430 of record NC_041825.1, read on the forward strand.
GAAACAGATGCAGACATGTGATTCTTAAATGCAGTTACTTACTTTCCACCATTATGAACCAAAGTTCATCACACAAGTTGCTGCACAGACATTTATCCGAATATGAACAATTCCTAATCAAACTCCTAATATATTTTTTAAAACATTTACATTACATTACACGAGTAGATGCGTGAAGGTTTATTCATTGTTCAACAGTTATAAGCAACTTATAATGTTACAATTACAATTACTACTAGTGAACTTACAAGCTTACAGAATACTTCAACTTCATAAATTCTGCAGGAATTGAGCACTCCTCAATTTCCATTTGTTTTCCTTTCAAGAATAACAAGTCCCATACTGCTTAAGAGTTCAACACAGGCACACATATATTTGCTAGCTATTTATATAAACATCTATAAACAAAAAAAACTGATTTTCCACCAGGCAAAATCAATGACAAAGTACATTCAACACAACCCTAACACTAACACTAACACTATCCCTTACCCTAACATCAACCCCAACACTAACCCTATAACAGTAACCCTTACCCTAATACTAACCCTATCCCTAACATTAACCCTAATACAAACTCACCGTAAGATCCCTAACACTAACCTTAACACTAACCCTAACCCCAACACTAAGCCTAACACTAATCTGCACCCTAACCCTCACACTATCTCTAACACTATCGCTAACCCTAACCTTAACACTAACCCTAACACTATCAGTAACCCTAACCCTGTCACTAACCCTAACAGTAACCCTAACCCCAACACTAACACTTACCCTATCCCTAACATTAACCCTAACACTAACCCTAAACCTCACCCAAACCCTAACCCTAAGATCCCTAACCCCAGCACTTACACTAAGCCCAACACTAAACTACACCCTAACCCTCACACTATCTCTAACCCTAACCTAACCCCAGTAACATATCAACAAAATCCACACTTCCACACCCAACGTGCATCTCAAGGAAATTCTGTGTGCATAAAGTCGCACGAATAAACTAGCTTATTATGTCACACATGTCACTGCATTACGCACATGAAATAAAATTAAATTAAATTTATTTAAATTACTTTCCGTACGTACCTACCACTGCCAGTGGTCGACAGTCATCAGCCTCCGGCCACCGATCACCAGCGGAGAGACTCACAGCACTGCCACCCGATAAATTCAGTTTTCAGCCAAGTGTCCACAAACTCACATCCTACAAATATCCAATCAATCACTTTGGTTTTAATTTCTATTTTTTTTTTTTTTTTTTATTTTGCACGTGAATATCAAAGTCCAAAATTGTTCTCCTTTTCGTCCAACAGCGACAGGAAGGTAACCAGGCTTAATAACTAACAACCTACTATTATAATTGGATAAAAACGTTCTTAGCCGTAGAAACTTCAGTGGCTTCCCTCTCGAAAGAAAAAGTAGTGTCATTAAGTGACACTTCAGCGTTACTTTCCACCATGACGATGCTGGGCTCAGAGAAATTACGTCATCAAGTTGCGCCTCGAGGGGGAAAACACTTTTGTAAATAAAACAACTTATGGTATGCAGCACTTCCCACTTCACTTGCCCTTGCTGACTGGCTGAAATAGGGGAGCACTAGATCAGGTTCAGGCTTTCGTTGCTTCTCCTGTATTTGTCGCCGTGAGACGAGTTCCACGACACCCCGCTGTATTTCCGAAAGCTGCCAAGCCGCTTTCCTTCCCCGGACACACCGGTCGCTCACAAACCGGTTTCAACCTGCTCTCCTTCTGCGGAAAGTGGACGGGGAGCAACTGCAGAGCGCCGCTTTAATAAAAAGTAGCAGCCTGTCGCCATCTACTGGTGACAGGCGGCTACTGCAACAAAACTCCAGTTAATCGGCAGTACTTAAAACGTCAAAACGTCACGTTGCATCAAAAGGATGGGTTCTAAACACGCATTTCCAAGACAAAGATTTATTTGTATAACATAAAGAACTTGCTAACATAAGCGAATCATTCTGTCTTGATATAGAAGTCTAGAAATAGAAAATGACTTTAATACAGGGATAGAGAGATTCTTAATAAAAAGTGTCTTCTGACTCGAAGTGGAGTGCAATATATTCCAGGACCCAGTCGGACTAAATGGTACAGCTTTTTTTTAGCAATAACTTGTACAAAAACGACTGCATGGACAAAAACTACTTTAAAGAAGCCTCTTCCTTCTTTGCCCTGTGAGAATAACAAACAATTTTCTGTGTTAGTTCAGCTCCAGCTCAAGAACATATTTTCGTTTGTGACAAACACTGTCATTTCATTCGCCTCAGAAATAATCATACGAGGAAAAAATAATACATTTTCCTCACATTGTCACTATCTGAAAAAAACCAATGTTGCTGTTGCTATAATAAACACACAGGGCAGTTATCAGACGGTGACCTTACCTCAAATTAATTATGGAGGGAAAATATTCATGAATATAATGATCACACATGAGGTAGAAGGTGAACACACAGACAGTGAGTGTAAAAATATGTGACATGAGTCTGGATATTTCTTCAGCTTCATAAGAATTTAAAGTTGCCAAAACTTAAGTTGCCAGAAATTAAGTTGGGTCTCACGACGAGTTCATTTTAACCCAGCTAACCGGCGTTAACAGCTCACACTCCAGTCCGCACAGTTACTGAGCTAATTATTCAGTAAGTATCTGGCTGCAGTTACCTGAACAGGTACAGACAGAAAGACGGACAAAGAATAACCGTAAGCACAACGTACAAAGTTCTCACGAAATACTTCCCTCACTTCAGCGGACTGACCTGCGGTCAGTTGGAGAGAGCTGCGCATGCGCGGACCGTATAAGGAGCGAGGCGCGTGCACGGTGCCTGTCTTGCGCTTGCTCGTGCGCGGTTACCTGTCCTGAAAGCACCTGAAAGCGCGTCGGTGCGCTTCTTACCACGTCTCCCAAAGTGTTTCTCACTTGTCTTCACTCCAGCTTCTTTTTTTTTTTTTTTTTTTTTTAACTTTCCGCTTCTGCTTCCGAAGCTTGAGGCCACTGACTGACTGCTACGTGATTCAAAGCGAAAAATTATTTCATTTGCATTGAATTGACACGTGAAATGGAGTTATTAAAACAATTCTGCAATGCTTCTGGGATTTTCCGATTTGAGTTTGTGGGTTATCTGTTGTCTTGTCTATTTTTGCTTTAAATTCAGGCATCCATGAAGGAAGCGCGCGCGCGCGGGGGGGTGAGGGGGCGCACTTCCCCAGAGGAATGTGTGCGAAGGTCATGTCAAAACAACATAATTTTGCCAAGAAACACACTAAATTAACAGTGTGCACTTCTCAACCGTTCTAGCTTTGCCATGATAGCCGCCCACGTTCAAAGCGGAACTGGCTCGGGCTCCTTCACGTTTTTCCTTAAAAACTACTGGTCCAAAATTTTTAATTTTCTATATGCATTTGTAGGGGCGCGGTGGCGCAGTGGGTTGGACCGCAGTCCTGCTCTCCGGTGGGTCTGGGGTTCAAGTCCCGCTTGGGGTGCCTTGCGACGGACTGGCGTCCCGTCCTGGGTGTGTCCCCTCCCCCTCCGGCCTTACGCCCTGTGTTGCCGGGTAGGCTCCGGTTCCCCGTGACCCTGTAAGGGACAAGCGGTTCTGATAATGTGTGTGTGTATATGCATTTGTAGGGGCGCGGTGGCGCAGTGGGTTGGACCGCAGTCCTGCTCTCCGGTGGGTCTGGGGTTCAAGTCCCGCTTGGGGTGCCTTGCGACGGACTGGCGTCCCGTCCTGGGTGTGTCCCCTCCCCCTCCGGCCTTACGCCCTGTGTTACTGGGTAGGCTCCGGTTCCCCGTGACCCTGTATGGGACAAGCGGTTCTGAAAATGTGTGTGTGTGTGTGTGTGTGTGTGCGTGTGTGCGTGTGTGTGTATGGTAACACCTGGGAACAGGCCAGGAGACCGGCCTTCTTCAGCAGTACTGGAGTTACCGGCTAAATTCCTTTTAATTATTTCTGGTTTACGGGGGCACGGTGGCACAGTGGGTTGGACGGGGTCCTGCTCTCCGGTGGGTCTGGGGTTCGAGTCCCGCTTGGGGTGCCTTGTGACGGACTGGCGTCCCGTCCTTGGTGTGTCCCCTCCCCCTCCAGCCTTATGCCCTGTGTTGCTGGGTTAGGCTCCAGCTCCCTGTGACCCCTAGTTGGTTTTATTTATTGTTTTATTTTCGATTTTACTATTGACATGACAGTTTTTAGGCTCTATTTATTGAATAAAGATTTTAATTATCAGAAATGATGAATCGAGAAATTTCTACCTCTTGAGTTGGACAGTGTGTGGAACCAGACACCTTTGGTGGGCTGGTAATCCATTCTGATCCAATTAAAAAAAAAAAAAAAAAAAAAAATTAAAAATGATTGTGTCCTCCTCTAGGGGGCGCGGTGGCGCGTTGGGTTGGACCGAGTCCTCCTCTCTGGTGGGTCCGGGGTTCGAATCCCGCTTGGGGTGCCTTGCGGCAGACTGGGGTCCCGTCCTGGGTGTGTCCCCTCCCCCTCCGGCCTTACGCCCTGAGTTGCCGGGTTGGGTTCCGGTTCCCCGCGACCCCGTATGGGACAAGCAGTTCAGAAAATGTGTGTGTGTCCATGTCCTCCTCTTTCGGCTAGTGTGAATGTGTCCTGTTTAAAAAAAATGCTCTTAACTTTAACAGTTATATATTGTGTCCAAACAGCCTACCTGGTTTTGGCAGTATTCTTTAAATGTGCTGTAATGTAATCTTTTACCGCTAACCTCTATGTTTTGCGAAGTACAGCAATGACTTTTTTAAGAATTTCTTTAACAGCAGAACAGAAGTGGGTCACAATGGAAGCAGTAGGCCCTATAGTAGAAAAATGCAAACGCGGATATGTAATACTGCGCTGGTGCAAAAGCGCTACAATATCGAGTCAGGATTGTCACTGAATAACTGACTCCGAGACAGGATGTAACACAGTGTTGTTGTATTTCATAGGAATATAGATAGCATGTTTTTATTTCTGGATTTAACTTCATTTTCACATTGACAAAAGTCTGAAAAAAAAGAAAAACGTATTTCATCTGGTTCCCTCATGTGAACCTACGATTTCCAGTAGGCCTATAAATAAAACCTTTCCACACACTGTGTATGAAACATTTACTCATATCTTGCACACTTACATCATATAAAAGTCTTAACTGCATTTCACTTTTTTCACATTTTGAAATAACTTTATTCTTCATTCAGCTGACACGATCGGCTAAGACTTATTCAATTAAAATGAACAAAAATGACTCTGAAAACACAATACAAACACAAAGTTAAATAAAAACAGATTTATCCATTTTATTAGCGTGACTTTACTATATATTGCCAGTATTCACTAGCTGCACGTGATAGGAATCAGTGGGTGTTCCTCAGGGCTCTGTATTTATACCCATGAGCCACTTGTCAGGCTGTTCTTACTGCTGGTCTTGCTGCTTGTCTTTAGTGCTGTCTTACTGTCAGACTTTGCTGGTGAAACTTTGGCCCTTCTAATGTCAGGAAGCCCCCCTGCACCCGGCAAACACGCACGAGGGTCCTTTGCCATTTTTTCCACTTCTGATTTCTCCACAATGAATTCCTGTGGGTGAATGTCAACATGCTTCTGAGTGTAATGAAGTAATGTGTTCAAAACAGCTGTATTTACACAATCTGTGGTCTACGGATGAATGCTTTACCATGATATCATCAAGCTTTCTACCTTAATCATATCCATCATGCTTAAAAGGTCCATGTCTTCTAGTGATCCATAATGCTGTAGGTGACACTGCTCGCCCAGATTTCTAATTGCTGTGAACAGACTCCCCATCCCCTTATTCTGAAGGTAGACATACACACAACACACATTAATTGAGGAGTGGAATGTAATATTTGTGAAACAATATGTCATATGTCACTACACCATTGCAACAGGATAGATGGCATCAGCTGAGTTCTGACCCGCTCTCTGGATTGGCCCTGTTTCATCTGCAGGTTCATCTCCAGGCGTATATTCTTCTCTTTCTCCGTGTCCCATTGGGTCTGCAGCTCAGAGAGCTTCCTTTTTGTGATCTGCAAAAGATAGTAATGTGCAAGTAGTCACTCCTTTGGAATATGGCATTCTCCAATCATATCATCATTACTTCAGTGGTGATTCTTCACCTTTTTTTGACCTGTTAAAGGGCACAGCCCACACACCTTATTCACCGCGGTGACTTACACTGCTAGATACACAACTTACACTGGGTCACTCATCCATACATCACTGGAACACACTCTCTCTGTGTCGAACACTATGGGGGAACCTGAACAGCATGTCTTTGGACTGTGGGAGGAAACCCATGCAGACACAGCGAGAACATGCAAACTCCGCACAGACTGAGCAGGAATCGAACCCACATCCTCTCGCACCACCCAGCTGCTGTAAGACAGCAATGCTAGAAGCATAGAATTAGGTGAAGATGCACAATAACATCTAATTATTATATTAGCACTTAATATTTCTTAAAATCACTCACATAATAAAGGGAAATAGTAGGACGGAAAAATCCAAATATTCAAGGTTTCTTAGGATTTATAGGTAAATCACACTGAGTAAGATATTTCAGGCTCATTTTACACTTACATTTACATTTGATTAATTTATCTGATGCTTTTCCTCAAAGCAACTTGAAGTGTTAAACTACTTTTTACAAATATTTACCCATTTATATAGCTGGGTAATTTTTCCTGCAGCAATTTAGAGTAATTTTAAAGCCAGATTTTATCAGAATCATTTTGTCAGATCTCTCATATGGCATTATGAATTCATATTTATGAGCAGAAGAGAACAAGAGAGATCTGCAGAAAGAGCACACAGGGGGATGCCTGGAGTATGCTTGCAGTTGTCTCACCAGCTTCCTAGTGTCAAGCTCCTGCCTCATGGCTTCTAGATCATGCTTGCGCCTCTTAAGTTCCTCCATCAGGCCCTCCAGCCTTTCCTGCAGGTCCCCATGTGTGATAGACAGAGTCTCATGCCGTTGGATGATGGGCATGACTGGTGTGTCTGTTCCATGTTCCATGTAGTCTGCACCCAGAAGGTAGAGGATATCCCATTAAGTCATTAAAAAACAAACAAATTAGGCTTTACGAGCTTACAGCACTTTCCTCGAAAGTCACACGTTTCTGCGTTTATGCTGTTAAAGAGATACCTACGAAAGAATCATGATGCAGCAATACTGCTTCTTTTACCAGTTCGCACCCTGACCATTCTAATAGCAAAAGGACCAAGAACGCATTAACGTAAAGTGAGATTTCATCCTACTTACTCTCAGGAAGCAGATCTAAAACTTTGAGTAAATAGTCTTCATAAATTCTATATCTGTTCGCCTTCTCTCTTAGGTACTTCTTCCTGCGTGAGTTCAGAAAATGATGAGACGCGTATAAAAAGAGACAAACAGTATGCGATAGCCACTTGCGATTGCAATTTTGAAAGTAATGAATGCGTTGAGGCTATTCGGATTTTTACAGAAAATGACAGCGGTATACTCAGTTTCAGTTTATTTATTTAGTTCATTTATAACGGAGCAGAAATGTGGAACAGGATTAAATCAACCGAGCAAAATACACTGCAGTGCTTCAGATGGTTTTTGATCAATAATAGAACATACGTTGCACATGTATAAAGGATAAATCAGTCAATAGTCAATATTGAACATAACTTTAAGAAACATCATATTTTTATTTTCAGGCATTTTAAAATAGTTCTAATTTTAGGGACGCTTACACTCTTACAGGGGGCGTGGTGGTGCAGTGGATTGGACTCCACTCATGTGATGTATACTTGTTCACATGATGAATTGTGATAAATTGACAGTACGTTAGAATCACGTTTTTACATCCAAATCTCCCCTTCTGTGGATGTAATTGCACTCGTTGCACTGTTCTCTGAGATGTATGTTGGAGAGAAGTGTTTGCTAAATGAATAAATGTAATGCGACATAATGCAAAGCAATGCGTATGGATAACATAGCAAAATGAGACGAGCCCAGTGCTGATAAATGTTACAGATTTTTATGCGATGAACTGGTTGACAATCAATAGCGGCACCTACGGAGATGACATTTTATTTCCAGTAATTTAGAGGTCGACTTAATGCTGTTTTAAGTTAATAAAAGAGAACACCTGCAGTGGACTGGTGTTCCGCCCACGGTGTACCCTGACTTCTTTCAAGGATAGAAATACTTGAATTCATTTTACATTTACAGAACGTAACCTGTGAATAAACTGAGCGATGTCTGTATTAATCTTTCATTTGTTTGCGAAATAGTGGCGAAAGTGACTTAAAAGTGATTTAAGAACACACTGAGCTACAAGTATACTTCCAGTCCCACTGGGAAACCCACTTTTGTCATACAGGGAGTGTGTGAGAAATGCTCTGTGGTTTGCGCACCTAAGTTCCAGGGTCTCCAGCTGCTGCCTGAGTTCCTCCAACTCCTTCTCCAGTTCATTCTGCTTCCTCTCCAGCCGATGCTTCTTCAGCTCCTGCTGCTGCTTTGCCTTGTTTTCCTGCACGAGCTTCTCAAATTTCATCACCAGATCTTCTTTCTGCACAAGGACATTCGGAGCCAGCAAATAAACACCTTGGGAGTTACAGGTATTAAGCTGTGACAGGGCATGACAAATACATCCCAGTTCAGTCAACGTCGAGGTGAAGACCAAGACGTGCAAGAGGCCACAGGCCCAGAGTCACAGCAGAGGTCTTAGACCGGCCCGGAGACTGACCTCCTCTTGCTTGCGGTGAAGTTCAGCTTTCCGATGAGCCACAGCCTTCATACGTTCCTGGAACTCCTGCCGTTTGAGGGCCAGCTGCATTTCAACCCGGTCCACAGCCATCTTCCTCCTGAGGACAAGGGTCCTCTGAAGAGTGTTCACTCCCATTTCTAGGAGTCTGCCAGAGTCCTGAGTTCACAGTGTCCCCAAACAAAGACGGGTTGTGAAGCAGGGTACAACACGGACGGCACGTCGGTCCATCACAGGGCAACAACACATAAAGTCATTCGCTCACACACACTAAGGGCATTTCGGAGTCGCCCGAGACACATGGCTCTGGACCGGGGGACACGGATGAATACAGGGAGAACACAAACGCCACACATACTGAGCCAGGTTCAAACCCACAACCCAGGAGGGGCGAGGCGCCGATGCTTCCATTTGCACCCCCACTGTGCCATCTTAAATTCGTGTTTTATAGGAATAAACCAGATAACCAGATCAATGGTTACTGAAACTGATAAAAATGCAGTTAGCTGCCAGGCTAAATGAACAGTCACACAGTGCCTCCTTCCACTGCTCACCCCTCTGACCTCACCTCTGTTATGACTGGAATTCGATTAACGTTTTCATCTTCTTCATCTCTGTTGCAGGAGTAACAACACGTTATAAGAAATTAAAAGTGGAAGTAATATAAAATATATATATTTTTAAATTTTAAGCAAGGACATAATGATGTCACAGTCCTCTACTTGGAATTATGTGCATGATGATGATTATTTGGCTGAAGAAGTCCAGCAGGCGCGTGATGATGATTCATGGATTCGCAGGTGTGAATATTTAGTCGTAACACTCGGAAAAAAAAAAAATCATACCTTTCCTCCTCATTCTGCGTCACAAAGATGTTTTTCGTTTTGCTTTCAACTTTCAGCCTAAAACGTGCGTCGTCGTCATTTATGCACGGAAAGGAATGGTTTTTCATTTTTACTTCTGCGGCGCTTGTCTGTCGCTGCACGTTCCTCCGTGTTCCGCGTTGCTAAGGAAATAAAAGAGCGTCATAGCAACGTCCCGAGGGGCGTCTCGGCCCCTTCTTGTTCGTCAGCGTCGAATGCTGCGTTCATTTCCTGTTTCCGAAGTACACCTAAGTATTTTTTACAATTTAGTGATAAATTTCAGTGTAATTTCATCCTTAAATTCTTTACATATATGTGCTCCAGCATTCAAAAGTAAACAGATTTAAAAATATAGCCCAGACATGCTTAGTGTAGATAGCTTGTATTGCTTGGACTGACTGATTTATAATTTTTCACATGTGACAGCAAAGTCCTATTTCCAACAGCCATTTCTATAGGGTCAAAATGATAAACAGGCCTAATTGCAAAGAAACATTAGTTGTGTCACTACAGCTGAAACCTGTTACTTTGTTAAAGCAAGAAAATTGCAAGGTACTGGCATTCCTTAAGATCATTTCTGAACTCAAAATTGCCCCAAAAAAAAAAAAAAAAAAGTTTTGCAAACTAAGTTATTCCATGTGTCAGATTGCCCAGGAACTGAGTTTCATACACTGGGGTCCACCACTCTCTTGAGAAGGCAGCAAAATGGATAGAAAAAGGCAGGCCAGATGCATAGCTACACAAGAGGATTGGAAACTCGTTTGATAAAAGCTGATAGAAAAGTAAAATGACCAAGTTGTCTACTATAGCCATTTTATTCACGAACAGGTTTTTTTTTTTTTTTAACAGAATAGTTATTGGTAGATATGAAAGTGCTTTTTGACATGACCCTGAAGCCACTTGAATTCCAGTTTCCCCTACTATGAAGTGTACAGTGATACCAATGAAGAAACCAGAGATGCCATGAGGCTTTATATTGAAGATGGGAGGGAGCTGGGGTCTTCTCTGCAACATGTTTAGTGTAACCAGAGCAAAATTTGACAGGTCCAAAGTAAATGGAACAAAGATGCAATGGAGAAATGCCTTTATTGTAAATATATCAAATCATGCATCAATATAAAACAGCAAAAATACCAGCAGTTTAATGAACACTTTCCCACAGCTAGATTACAACTGCAGAGTATCATTCCCAAAGTAGCAGATCCATTTTCCCTATAGGCAGGTATAATTGGCTGAAAGGCAAAGGAAATGTGCCAAATCTGCAGTTTAGCAAGTTCCATGTTATCCAACAGGCATCTGGAAAGTACAGGCTAGAAAATACTACTGCCCCACCACTCTAAGAGCTTCAGCTGGATGGAAGTACAGCATTTCAGACAAATGTTTCCAATTAGAACTTAAGACCCCAAAACCTTACATCTGAAAATGGCTTCATAGTACAAAACACATACTTGTGCATCAGCATGTTACATTGAAGTGTCCTGCCATTACCTTAAGAGCAGGCAGACAAATTTCTCCCATCTAAACACTTTAGCAGGTGCGCATAAGTTTTGTGGAACAAGATATGCTAGAATGTGCCCAGAAGTTATTTGGTACCGGAGTACCAAACCTTTAATGATGCTGTAGCTGGAACAAACTGGCACTGAAAGGGGAATATTCTAGTGGAGCATCATGTAAATACAAATGTGAGGAATATTGACCCTTTAGAGTATTTGTATCAAAACATTAAGCCAAGAGGCTGTGCAAGTGCATAACAGTTCATTTTCTAAACAAAAAAAAAAAAAAAACCGATTAAGTGGCACTTTCATACATACATTATAAAATCTTGACTGCATTGGTCCTCTTACTGTGCTTTTTTAAATTCACAAGTAGAAAAGATGGAATACACCATGAACCTTACAAAAATGTTTTGCTTTACAAAAATATTTCCCATATTTAAATGTGGAGGGGGGGGGTTGGCCATGGCAACACGTGTTTATGGTTTTTCCAGATCTGTTGCCCATTAAGGTGCACTTATGCACATACATGTGAAGTGGCAGTGTGCGTTTACAATACAGAGTCACCCATGGTGCTAAAATGGCACGCTGTGGACACGTGGTCACTCAGACTTCAGGTCGGAGACGTCGGTTTTCCCGTCACCATCATCGTCACTATCCACTCCCGAACGGTTGACACGCCGCATTGTGAAAGGGGCATCACCGCGTCTGCAGATTGTGTGATAATACACAGAAATTGTATCACATTGCATATTTAACATTGTCTGAACCGCTGTCCCATTCAGGGTCACGGGGAGCCGGAGCCTAACCCGGCAACACAGGGCATAAGGCACCTCACGCAGGACTTGAACCCCAGACCCACCGGAGAGCAGGACCTGGTCCAACCCACTGTGCCACCAGGCACCCCACCCTCATATTTAACATTCTTTCCAACACAACCCAATGTTTATGTTTGCAAGACCATGGGTGTGGACGTACCTGAGCTTGCTCTTCAGGGTGCTGACCTCACGGTTCATGGCATCAGCAGACTCAGTGGCATCCTCCAGCTCCCGCTGCAGTTTTCTGCGGTAGGCATTGGCACGCGTGGCCTCTTCCTCAGCCTCCTCGAGCTGTCTCTTCAGCTGCTTCATCCGAACGTTCAGTTTATCTGCCTGTAGAGATCAAGAGCTACACCACTTGGAAAATACAAGCAAAAACTAGACAAATTCAGCTGTTAAACAGCCTGCAGAACAGTTGAGTACCACCATTGCTGTAGCACTTTACAAAACCTACCAGCTAAGCCATTCCAAATATTCAAGGCTTTATACATTTGAATTCATTTGTTGGGCAAACACTTAAGCATGAAGTAAGTTTATTTTTGCAAAACAAGACTATTCAAATTGACCCAATACCTTTATTCAAGTTGCTGAATCAAATGAGATAAGACTGGGGACTAAACAGTGTTAAGCACAGGAAGGCTAATAAATAGCATGGGAGGCATTAAAGGGGACAAAAATAGAATGGGAAAAAGTACAGCTGATCATTTAAGTGAAGAAATTAAGGTGACTGGAGGGAAAAAAAAAAAAAAAAAAAAGTCTCCCCTTCACTAAACATTTTACCATTATAGCAGAATTTAGTGCTTCAAAAGCCTTCCATTTTGACAAATTATAGGGCGATACACTGGTATGACTTGCTGGCTTCAGAATATTTCCAAGATTACATTTTTTATAAATTCTTCCCTGTAAGCATCATTGTAAACTCAAATTGCCATTTTATATTTAAAGAAATGGCTTAAGGATTTGAAGTGAAGCATGTTTTCCTTTTTTAAAAAGGAAAGATTTGTATGTCCCTAATCAGGAAGTAACAGCAAGCAAGTATACCTGCAACCCATTTTAGGCCACTACATTAAGCACATGCAGTTTTGTAGTCGTGTGCTGTATACAGCTACAACAGCCTCTAGTTGTGAGCAGAAGACTGCAAATGACCTGATCCTTGTACTGCTCAGTGTTGCGTCTCTCATCCTCAATCTGTAGGGCCACCTCCTTCATCTTCTTCTCCACACGTCGCACCATCTTGGAGGCCTGCTGCCTCTCTCTGCAGGAGAGATCAACCAAATGCCCAACTATAAGCTTCAGTATGTGCATCAAGTTCAAGGTGGCATAAGAAGAGAAATTCAGAAGATTGCTTTGAGAATCTGAGGCATACCGGGTTTCTGTATCAAGCTGTTCCTCCAACTGTGTGATCTTTGCCTCCAAGGAGGTGATGGTGGCCTTGAACTTGCTCTTGACAGACCCTTCCAGCTCCTGGAGCTTCTGCTTCAGGTCCTTGTTCTGACGCTCCAGCTGCGAGCGCAGGCCCTCCAGCTGCTGGTTTGTATTGCGCTCAGCAGTCAGATCTGCAGTGAGCTGATCAGCCTGAGTGTGCAATGAGATCAGTTACAATTCACAACAAGCAGCCATATCAGCCAAGCAGTACTCTGCATATTACAAACAAAATAGACTCCACAGATCCAAATCATATGGATCTTCAGAGTACCTGCAGTGAGGCTCTCTTGAGGCGGTCATTAAGGAGCTCCATGTTACTCTGCTCCTCTTCCAACTCCTCCTCAAGCTGAGAGATGCGAGCCTCCAGCCTCCGTTTCTCATCAGCAAAAAGAGCACTGAGGGAAAGATGGGTTCAGCTGCACACCACCACAAAACCAGTTAAAAATGCATGTTCTGTTGGGAATGGCTTACGCTTTAGAAGCATGGCTGTTGAGCTCATCCTGCAGCTCATCCTTTTCCTGCTGCGAATGTTTCCTCAACCTTTCTGCTGTTGCCAGTTCCTGAAGAAGAAAAGACACCAGCTACAGGAGCTGGAAACGACAGTGGAAGCCACAACTTGGGGGTAGACAATACCAACCTCCTGCAGTTGAGCTGCATTAGCCTCCATGGACTTCATCTTGCCCTCATTCTCTTTAGCTTGGGCAAGAATCTCCTCACGAGACAGACGGGCTTCCTCTAGCTCCCGCATCACATCTTTCATCTGAGCCTGGATGAAGGAGGATTTTTCTAAACCTTTGTACAGCTATTTGATAGCCAACACACTTGCCGATAGTCTCCATAGACAAAGAATCATATGGGATCTTTACCTGCAGTTTCTTCAGTTGTTTGAGGGCATCATCCCGGCCCTTACTGGCCATGTCAACCTGTGCTTCCAAATCTCTCAGGTCCAGTTCCAGCTTCTTGCGGGCAGCCACAGCTGTGGCACGCTGCTTCCGCTCATCTTCCAGCTCCATCTCCATCTCCCTCACCTGAGTTCAGGAATTTAAAGTTGCAAACAGATGCCCAAACAATTTGATCCACCTACTATAGAAGCTGGGCCATAGTTATTTGTTAAAGCCAAGCATACCTGTTTGAGAAGCTGTCTCTTCTTCTCTTCACCCATCTCATCCCTGCCTTGCAGGTCTCTATCGTATTGAGCCTTCATAGCCTGCATGTTGACCTCCAGCCGCAGCTTGGCATCCTCTGTGGTCTGCAGCTCATCTTCCAGCTCCTCCAACTGGGTCTTCATTTCCTCCATCTGCTGCTCCATCATTCGCTTGGACTTCTCCAGGTCATGGACCTGCTCAGAAAGGACAAGATAGAGTAGAGTAGTGACAAGGGGAAAGCTTAGATTTAAATCCCAACTGCATTGTTTAAAAGCCAACCCTATGGAGGTGTTGTGTTTATACAGCATCAAGAATTAAATCTTGCGCCATGCATTTTAATACACAATTTCCTAATCAAGTCTTCAAATGAGCCTTCTTACACTCTTGCCAACATCATCTTTAGAAGACACCAGGTCTTCCATCTCAGCACGCAGCAGCTTGTTGGCTCGCTCCAGCTCATCCTTCTGCTCCTTGATGGTCTCCAGCTCTCGAATTAGAGCCAGAGCTCTGGTCTCCTTTTCCCTGGCTTCAGCTTCAGCAGAGTCTCGTTCCTCTGCATAACGGCTCGAGACCGACTTCTCCTCAGCCAGCATCTACATGTCGAAAGCAAAACAGTTTCACAACTTGGAATCTTGCTTGCACAGCTTTATACATTTAAGTTCTGATTTTTTTTCACTTAATGTTTCAGTGCTAACTTAAATTTTCCCCCCTAGCATCATTACTGTGGAAACATGAACAATGGCAAAAGTCATTTCTTGCACCACTTGTCATTACAGGTAACATATGACCAGACCAGGTGCACAGCAGAACATATGTGCCTCCATATTTACCTGGTCAAACTTCTTCTGCTTCTTCTCTAGGTTCAGGACTACCTGCCTCAGGCTATCTTGGTTCAGCAGTAGGTCATCAAGCTCTTGCTGCAGTCGGTTCTTGGTTTTATCCAACTTGTCATAACCAGCACACTTCTCCTCTAGCTGTTGAGTCACCCTTTCCAGTTCCCTCTGGACCTTCCTCTTCCCTTCCTCAGCACTTTCCAGGGAAGAGCTCTCATGATCCATCTTCTTTTTCATCTCTGCCAGCTTTGGGATATTGGGAGGGAATAAAAAGTTGGACCTATACATATAAGTTTTATTTAAGAGAAAAACCTTATACATGCCCAGAGATATAACCTGCAATAAATCAAAGGAAGTTCTATGTTTTCATGAAAACCACATGACCCAAGATTATTCAAAGAACATGTGAAATGCAATGGGGCACATGCAGTAAAGCAAAAATACCAGAACCTGCAGTGAACAGTCAGATGCAATAGGAATGCATACACTGCATCTAACGCTGCTGGACCAGGAGAGCACACTATACAGGTGGCTGTTCCACAAAATATTCTAGAAGGTATACCTGAGACTGGAAGGAGAGGAGCTGCTTTTCCATATTCTTTTTGCTCTCCTCCTCTTCTTCCAGCTGCTCCTTTAGGCCGTTCTGCTCATCTTCCATTTGACGCAGCCGGGTGGAAAGAGCAAGTTTCTGCCGTGTCTCTTCCTGAAGTAGTTCCTGTGATACAAGTAGAGGAGAAACAGCAAGACTCAGTAAGGTAGTCTGCATTAAACACTAATAGAGAAATGACAAGAGCATGTTCTGCAGTAATGACAAGGTTTTGTTAAAGCAGATGTACATGCATACAAAAGGATTGAGTGTCTCATACCTTCATGTCCTGAAGTTGAGACTCAACAGCAGAACAGTCCTTGGAAGCTTTGATGGACTTGCTCTCAACTGTGCCGAGTAGGCTGTTCACGTTTTCCAGCTCTGACTGTCCAATGAGAACACAGAAACAAAAAACATTTCTACCAGAAGTTATAACAGTGACACCTCCCCATGGGCACACTCATTCCCCCCCCATATTCCCTAGTGCCAAGTTAACATACCTGTAACTTGGCCACCTTGTCTGTGACCTCTGCTCGTGTTCGCTCGCTTTCTGCATGCTTAACCTGCACCTCTTGTAGCTGGGCTTCAACCTTCTTCCTGCGATGCTCTGATTCAGTCTTGCCCTGTACTAGAGTCTTCACTTCAATAGCCAGTTCATTACGTTCACTCTCCAGAGCTTGTTTTGCCTTCTCCATCGATGCCTTGTTCTGTGAATAAGCAGTGGACCAGGAGCATGAGAACTAACCAGACTGCTACACAACCAGAAGTATTATCATGATCTTTGTAAATAAGCACATTGCTTTGAGGGAATTTGTATTTATGAGCATTGGCCTTCACTCCTTACTGGAGTCTCAAAATGAGAAGCCTTCAAAGCTTCATATTTACTCCAGAGTTTTAGTACACATGAAAACCAGCAGCCAACTATATCAAGCTTCTTCAAATGAGTCCACAGAATGGCAGTTACCCTCTTGGCCTGTTCCAGCTGCTCGTTGAGCTCATCAAAAGCCTGACTCTGTTTCTGTCGCATCTCGGCCACCTGCTGCTCATGGAGTTTGGCTTCTTCTTCCAAGGTCTTCTTCAGTTGTGTTACCTCTGTCTCACGTTTGGCTCTAGATGCAAGACACAAGCAAATGGGATTAGTTTGCTACTATACAACTACCAGTGTTAAAATTGGAAAAAGTAAGATTTTAAAAGGGTGTTTTCCTATAGCTAACTAGTAGTTACAAATGCTTTTTGAGCAAAGCACATTCAGTGTCTTTGGGCACCTAAGTTCCTGCTGAGCAGCAGTGGAATCCAGTGTGTCCTCCAACTCTGTCTTCAGTGCCTCCAGCTCCTCCCCTAGGTCCCTGCGGTGCTTCTCAGCCTTAGCACGTGCTGCTCTCTCCAGTTCCAGGTCCTCCTGGAGCTCCGAGAGTTGTGCCTCCAGTTCACGGATCTTTTTCTGTGCAAGGTTTTTCTGGGCTGCTTCCTCCTCAATCCTGCGGTAGACAGGTCAAGGGCAGGTGAAGCAACATTTGGTTATCAGCTGACAACACTTTTATGCAAGTTGGGTTATTTATAGAAAATGCAAGGGTATGACTACATAGACTTGAAGATGAGCATGTTAATTTCACCTGGCCAATGCAATTTGTAGTTCCTCTTCCTTTTTGGCCAGCTGGGCCCGCAGCTCTGCTATCTGAGCCTGAAGCTCAGCGATTTGATCATGCAGCTCAGTGGAGTCACCTTCCAGCTTACGGCGATTCTTCTCCAGTTCCTGTCGTAGCTTTTCTTCCTTGCGCAGGCGTTCTGTGAGAGGTTAAGTTAAAAACAAGAAGAATGTGCGCAGAGTGAAGTAGTAAAGACTGATGACATCGCTGCAAGAGAAGTTTACCTACCTTCCAGGTCTGTGATCATGGCCTCGTGTTTGTTCTTGAGCTTTTGCAGGCTTTTGGACTTCTCTTCCTCTTCAGTTAGGTTGGTGGTGAATTCAGCAATCCTTTCCTCCAGAAGCTTCTTTTCCTGCAGAGAAATGGCAATCCAGCCATCAACCATATTTTCCCCACTCACTACTGGTCACACAGCCCAACTGGAAATCCCTTAAGTACCTAAAGTCTATCAAAAGAATCTGTCCTAGTCCACACAGCTGTTGAAAGATATTCAGAGTACCCAGTCATGATTAACAAACCTTTCCAAGTTTGCTATTCTGATCATCCAGCACCATGACATCCTCTTCTATCTTTTTGACCTTTGCCTCCATAGTGACTTTCTCTAGCTGAAGCTTTTGTCTGGCAGCCTCCTCCTCATCAAGCTGCTGCTCCAGGTCCTGCAGAAAGGAGATTTCCATCCTTATTATAAACTGTTCAGTACTACTGAACAGAGTAATATGCAAGAAAACATCTAAGGGTAACAGGCTACTATTTCTTGTCACACCTTACATAAGGCCCTGACCCTTGCCTCCATACCGTGATATTTTGCTGCATTTTCTTCTTTTCATTCTGTAGCTGGACAACTCGTTCTTCCTCTTCCTCCACACGGGCCTCAAGGTCATGCAGGATCTCCTCCAGCTCCTGTTTCTTGGCTGCCAAGCGTGCACGCATCTCTTCTGTCTCTGCAAACAGCTCTGTTTCTGCCTGTAGTTGCTCTTGCAGTGTCTGCTTCTCTGCACTCAGCTGTACAGGGAGTCACAATAAGTTGAAGTGGCAAAAAGACAAACAATTAGGGTGCACTCATCCCAGTCTTGTTTCTGCTGCATCCAAGTTCTATGCAACAGAAACCCCTAATATAATCAGGATCTGTTTCCTTACCTGCTCATGTTTGGTCTTAAACTCTAGTAGCTGCTGCTCAACCTGTTCCTGCTTCTCCTTGACCTTGGTCAACTCTTCATCCTTGGCCTGCATCTCCTCTTCCTGCCGGCTCACCTGCAGTAGCGGCTTCACCTACGGAGTTGCAGGGAAGGCAGAATATACCGATACAGTATTTGCACCTTCCATGTATTCATACAGATGGAAACATTCAAAAAAAATTCACATAAGTCACATTTGTTGAATCAAATGTTCATCTACCTTTGTGAACAGCCTCCACCACTGCCAGTTCCTGAGTTTCAAGTATGCAGCACAGTTTCTCTGGATTACACGCATGGCAGTCAGTTGCTGTTGCCTCTTGGCAAATGCTCTGGAAAAGATCCAGCAATATGATTGAGGCATTTAGAAGAGGCAAAACATTTATTCATTTAGCAGATGTTTCTTGAAAGAAACATACCAAAAAAAAAAAACCAACTCAAATCTGGAACAACTTTGGGAGCCAGACATCTTACTTGCGGGCAACGTAGCCTCGGCACCAGGCCTGGAAGCCAATGATTACGTCGGTGATTTTCATGTCCCTTTCTTCCTCTAAATGAGCTAGCACTCCAGCACGGAAGAAGACCTTGCTCTGACCAATGCGGTACAAATTGGGGTCTAGTTCCAAAGCTTTGACCTGAGGAGGAATGTGGTACAAGTGAAGATTTGAAGTAATTGAAAGCAAAATGACTAGACCAAAAGCCCATGGCAAGTCAACATGACAAAAATGGTTCTTTAATGTTTAGGAGGCAGGTGAGCTTCAAAAGGCTTTGGGCAGTAATTGTGTTTGAAGGTGTTGGGTCTTACCATAAGCACACAGGCCTGCTTGCCATCCATGAACCCCTTGGGAATGGCATTGGGAGTGAGGATCTCATACCTGTGAAGGAGGCAGAGATGTTACTCATTTAGAATGTAAAGCATATGTACTTGAAAGATGTCAACAGGTTGTACAGTGATTCTTTAAGGCTACCTATTTAAGTAGCCGAAGTAACACATTGTAGCCTTTCCAAAACATATTAAACTATTTCAGTTATATTCTAAGCTGTACAAGTTGCTCTGGATAAGACTGATAAACAGTTGGAGGAAATTATGAAGAGAAACATCTAGAGTAGAGAGCATTTATTGTATGGAACAGGCATAGTCTAGGTACCTCTGTCTAAACTCCTGGAAGACAACCCGGTTGGGGAAACCCTGTCGACAAATTCTGATTCCCTCCAGGACACCATTGCACCTTAGCTGGTCCAGAACCAAGTGGGGGTCCAGTTTACCTGCCTGCAGGAGTGAGAGCCATGTAAGGGAAATGCAGGTGTAGAGAGCAGCAACACAATACATTTACCACAACTTCTAATTCCACACCTTCTTCTCATGATTGGGAATGATGCAGCGGACAAAGTTGGGGTTGGTGTTCCTCAGCGTTGTCATGAGCTTGGCAAGAGACTCCTTATACAGTTGGCCTACTGTGCGGAACATGCCCTTACGAGTCTTTAAGGCTCCTGGTGTAGAATCAGACATCCCAGCCACCTTGTCCAGGCCTACAATTCGATCCACTGAGAGAGAGAAAAATCAAATTGCTGAAACATTGTTGAAAATGCATTCTTCTCTGCTAGTGATGCATCTCACAGGGGGTCAGTTGCAACTTTGATCCAACAACAGGATGTAGTTGGGGTGAAGAGAGGAGAGAGAAAAAGTCAAAATGTTCAGTGAGCACTATAGTAAATTTTCAAATCCATGCAGTGAGAAAGGATACTGACTGCAAGGGTAGTTCACATGTAACTATTTGAGCTTACCGTTAGTGAAATGTAAACAAAGGTTAATTTAGGTGCTGCTGATTTTCAAATGAAATAGCTAAAAAACTGTTTAAGATTCATAATCTGAAAGTGTCTAGAAAAAATGAGCACTTGGAGGACAGTAACTGAAATTCTTATGCATCATTGTATGCAACATGGTACATATAGCCATTAGTTGGAGTGTGCACAGCTATCACACCCATGCAACAATACCCATCACTGCAGTCCCAGTGATAACAGGAGGTGGAAGCAAATCACAACACCAATGACCAGAGGAAAAATTGAAGTTAACACTTACTGTATGTGACAATGTAAGCAAAATAGGGGCAGAGCAACATAACCAAAGAGACAAAGGAAAGGAGACAGACAAAAGATGGTCACAACCCAGAGAGATGATGCACAGAAAGAACAAATCACCTGAATGTAGGTGGAAGATGGGAACATAACAGCCCCTCTGAAAACTACCTCTGACAGATTGGAGCAAGATAAAAGCAGACAGAACAAGGATATAGTGAGAGAAACAAGGCAGGCAACTAATGTAGAAAGAAAAAACAGGAAATTGAAAAAAGCAAGAAAACCATTCAGTAAATCAGCATTGAATCTGACCACTAATGTTCTTTGGACATTTCTGTAAATTCTCATACCTCCTTGCCTGAGGTAAAGGCAGACTATATAGTGAGACCTAGACAAATTGTGTTAGAAGGCCCCCCATTTTGCCATGAGTTACCACTCAAAATTTGTCATCTCCAACTGTTTATTCTAATGCATGGTCACAGTGACTGCTCAGAATATCATTAAATCATTAGTATGTAATTGCTTAAGAATTTATTCTATGAGTAAAGAGTTCTGGGAAGGAAAACAAATCATGCACCCCAGTGAAGACATGCTGAAACTTAAATGCAAGCACACGATTGAATGCCCCCACTGCAGGGCATAATACAATTATGTCCAGTTTCACCATCTTACCATCTTTCCACAGCTCACAAACAAACTTGTCAGAAGACTGGTTGAGAAGTGTAGTGACATTGTCATTCAGCGGGTCCATGTTCTTCATCAGCCACTCATCAGCCTTATAGTCCACCTGGGGGGGGGGGGGGGAGAAAAAAGCTTGTGTCCACCACATTCTTCCACTTTCATACATGAAAGTGGAACATTAGTTTAAGCAGAGAGCTTGACATTTGGTCACCTTCCCAGCATAGTGAATGATGCAAAAATCAGCATCATCTTTAAGTTTCTTTGGCTTCTGGAACTTTGGGTGGGAACCTTGCTCCTGCACCACCTTCTCTACAAAGCTCTTGTCAGTGGCCTTGGGGAACCAGCATTCCTCATCCAGAAGAGCCAAGATTCCTGGAGGATTTGCCTTTTAGGAGATGGAAAACAGGATTAGTTAGGTGGGTAATATTACATAGACAAGAATAAGGTGACTTAAAACTCACAGGCTTCTCAATGAGGTCTATGCAGGGCTGCAGGTCAAGGCCAAAGTCAATGAAGCTCCATTCAATGCTCTCTCGCTGGTACTCCTCCTGCTCCAGGACGAACATTGTGTGGTTGAAAAGCTGCTGCAGCTTCTCATTGGTATAGTTGATACAGAGCTGCTCAAAGGAGTTTAGCTGCAGGGAAGAGAAGAGATCATTTGTTCTCTAGACTTGCATAGCATTTCATAAGGTATGTATGAGTCTGAACACATCATTTAGTTAAGACAAATATTGGATTTCTTGATTTTGCCTCCAGTCACTTATGTTTTCCTTTACCTCAAAGATCTCAAAGCCAGCAATGTCTAAGATGCCGATGAAGGATGCCCCCTGACGCTTGGTCTTATCTAGGGCCTTGTTGATGCGCATGACCAACCAGCGGAACATGCGCTCATAGGTGGCCTTAGCCAGGGCTTCCACTGCAAACTCAGCCTGTTCTTGCGTCTGTGCCTTCTGTACATAGTCACGGCCCACTTTGATGCGGGGGGTCAAGATGGCACGGGTGAAGTCTGTCACATTCATGCCCATTAAATGGCACACCTTCTGAGCAGCTGTAACAAAAAGGTAGCAGCGACAGTCATATGTTAAAGAGGTGCTCACAACAAAGGTTCACAGAACACCATCTCAGTTTGACCTACCTGTGTCATCAGGCAGACTAGCCTGGTCAGACTGGCGCTCCCTCTTGAAGATCATGTTCCCCAGCTGGAGCACAGCAGACACTACTTTCAGAAGTCCTGTAGAAGAAAGAGCTCTAAAATGTCACTTTATAGAAGCTATAGCTGGGACTAGAGAACTTAGGTTCAGCTCCATACTCTACAGCAGCACTGAGTTTACAAGAATGTCATTACCTATCTGCTCTTCCTCTGGAATGCTCATGATCTTCATAGCTTCCATGGTTTCAATAAAGAGGTCCTTATCCTGCTGGCCAGGGATAGTCAAGTTGCCATTGGAGAGGAAGCGGTAGTTACTGTAATTCTCCAGGCACAGCTCAGCTGGCAAGTGAGGAAGTTAATGATTAGATGTACAAATGACATGCCATATAGTTAAAGCTCCAGTCACTTCTGCACATAGTTAAATAGAAGCTTACAGCGCATCTTATCCCCAGCTCCAGTCAACATGTAGTAGAAAATGTGGAATGTCCGTTCATTTTTTGCCTGACGAATGGCACGTGATTTCTCCAGCAGATCTGCCAAGAGCTGTCAAGGACAAATAAACTAAAAAGAGCTTCCCAAGTAGTCAAAATCCTGTTGAGACAAACACTCAACGGTTTCTCAATAACAGTAATGATTTTAATACAAACAATGTCAATGACAAAAGATTGATATTTTAACACTGCAAGTTGATAGCTTAAAAGGCAGAACTAGTATACTTGAAGGCTGGTGTATTAGTCTTCCAAGATTAGTTTTTGATATTATACGAGATTGTATTGCCTTTTCAACATCCCACATTGCTCATGGTGTTCAGAAACTGAACATTGAGCCACTACTTCAGTAATATGAAGTGTGCCAAATTAAGTCTTCAGTTCATTTGCACTGGGAAACATCCACAAAGGTCAGAGGATTTATTGTATGGATTATTGCGCTAGATCCTCTGAAGTAGTACACTGAAAATAAATACTGCTGTGCAATTATGGAGAAACATGTTTCTGTGACTCAGTTATGTTACTGCTTAAAAGGTTGCCCAGTGAAACTGAACTTCATAGTGCCACTTCCAAGCAGCATTAAGGATACAGGTTTCAATGTTTGCGCCCACGATGTATCCGTTGACATCAAAGTTGATTCTTATGAATTTCCCCTAAAACACAAGAGGGATACACTGTCATGTGAAGATTTACAAACAGCACTTGATGGCAATTAGAAGCAGTGAACCATCCTTACAAAGCGTGACGAGTTGTCGTTCTTGACTGTCTTGGCATTGCCGAAAGCCTCCAGCATGGGATTAGCCTGCAGCAGCTGCTTCTCCAGCTCACCCTGACACATGAAAAGTAGCAAATGTACTTAAGAGGACATATCTGGAATGACCATCTATGGGCAGCTGCTGGTCCCAGGTATTGCATTCCCCCCCAATCAAGGAAAGAAACCAACTGCCCAAGTGTTTGTCAGGAAGCAGGTTTTCAAATGTTTCAGACTTGATTGTTCAGATCTGCAATTATGTTACAGGATAGTCTGACAATTTACAGTAAACCACTGTGCTTCTGTAAGGCTGTTATAATGGACCTTTATCTTTGTGCATTTATAGTTATATAGCCAGAAGAGCCTGCTTGTGATGCTACACATGAGAAAGCCTTAATATAAAAGGTTACCTCAGAGAATGAGCAGTTTGCAAATACATTTTAAGAAAAACTGCTCATCCCCTCAGCATTGTACCACAGGCGGCATGGTACTCAGGTAATGCTGCCCTCACCCTGCAGACAACACATCATGAGCCACATTACAATGGCCTAAAGACTTAGGAACAAATCCAACAGAAAAGCAAAAAAAATTAGAGGGAAGAATACCTGCAGCAGAAGTCTGGAAATGTTAAGTGCAGGTACACAAAAATGAGACGCACAAAGGAGTTGGTAGACAGGAGATGTAAAAGCCAATTCAAGGCCAACCTGGCTCCCCAAGCAGGCAGCAACAAAACCAAAGCAACCTGAAGATAATGCAGCTTTCATATAGATCTTGTGCAATTTTGTCTGTCACAGAAAGTTATGCATCTCAATGACCATGGAAACCCAAATGACTGAAAGTTAAGGAAACCAGTTCAAATGTTCATATAGAAACTGAAAGATAACTGTCCATTCTTGTCCATATGAAATATGATGGCATCTCCTCATTTCAAAAGTCATAGCCACATTGCCTGGTCTCATCACCAGTATCACATGTGGTTATCCCTGGTCCCAACCCTGCCACACCAAGCACACTCCAACAACAGGCAGGCAGTGACAGATGAGGAAAGGGGCAGATAGAGGCAAGGAAGGTCACTGGGGCATAATCACTCACATGTGACAGGACTGTGCTGCTCTGGAGGTGAGGAGAAAGACAGAATAAACCTTAAGGGGCACAGACATGCTGGATCCAAAAACACCACACCTCACTTTTTGGAAGTTAACTACGGAGTATATATCAGTAACACTGCATTAAAAACCTGCTGTGCAATTATGTAGTAAAATGCTGTAGTACAGGGAAAAAAAATCCAACATATACATATTATACACTCACTGCTAATATGAGAAGGAATGACAGGGAGAGGCAGACCACATCAGGAAAGTGTACAAACACTTTAAACAGGACATAGATGGGTATAGTGAAAGGGACTGAAGGAAGACAAAGGGAAGTGCAATAAGGAGAGTGGAGGAGCTAACCTGGTCTTTCTTTGTCTTGAAGGCTGACGCCACATGAGCCAAGTACTGAATCACCTTCTTGGTGTTTTCCGTCTTCCCGGCGCCAGATTCCCCTCTGCAAATGACAGGATGACACAACAGGGGGACTTAACTGAGATCAGACTTGGGATAGGTATAAATTCTAGGTCCATTTCACTGTAGAAATCTCACGTGCAAAGAATGGACTGGTCCTCACGATCTGGCAGGGGGAGGAGAAGAGAAAAAAGGATTACAACACTGCAGCCAGCTGTGAGCACAGGCAGTATTAGTCCAGACTAAAGTACAGTCTGTGGTCTGATTCTATTCTGAATGTTTGTAGCATGCTCAGTGCACCTCACAACTGAAGCTGTAGAATGTTTCATGACGTTTCTAATTTCTTCATTTGGCTGACGCTTTTCTCCAAAGCAACTTAGCATTAAGGTTACAATTATTTACCCATTTAGACAGCTGGGTAAGTTTACTGGAACAATTTAGGCTAAGTAGTTTGCTCAGCAGTACTACAGCCAAAGGTCAGGATTGAACCTGCAACCTTTATAGCCAAAGCCAGCAGCTCTAACCGCTATGTTATCAGCTGTCCCCAAACCTGTACAAGTCAATATGTAGGGGGGTGGGGAAGAAAGGAGTATAACTATAATTTGACTTTGCCACTTTTGGTGGCAAGTCAAAAAAATTTATATTAGAACCCAACATTAAGTGTATTTTGCACCTTATCACTAGCCAGCAGCAAGTTTGCTTAGCCCTGTAGCATCACAAAGGCACCCCTAACACTGATGCCATCAAGATGATCTATACACCACTGCCACACTTGCATTTCCACAGGGAAGTAAAGAGGTTTTGTAACCAGCCTCAGTAGTAATGTGCACACTGAGTGGTCAGACATCACTCCAACCTCACCTTGCATCATACTCCGGTAAGCTGTGTCAGTGATGGCATAAATGTGCGGCGGCATTTCATGTCTCTTTTTGCCCTTGTACATCTCCACGATCTCTTCTGAGTAGATGGGCAGGTTCTTGTAGGGGTTGATCACCACACAGAAGAGCCCAGAGTATGTCTGACAAGGAGAAGAATGACAGTGCATGCAACTTCAAGACATAATGCAGGTCATGGCCAACCTCCCACCAAGGTTCAAAACTACTCTTCACAAATTTAGCACCTCCCTCACTATTCTGGCCAGTAAAGAAATATGAACATGCTGCTGATCACAAAAGGAATGATTTGATAAGATGGCTTATTGAACAAGTTGTGCGCTCATCACAAGGATTACTTTGATTAGAATTATATTCCTTTTTTTCTATATTTTGTGTGTGCCTGTTATTAAAAACAGACACAACGTAATAACACTAGTTTTAAACACCAACAGCACACTGGGGGGGGGGGGGAGGAAGACAATTGGTGGCATGAGCCATTTCAACTTAAGGGCTGTTTAGGTTTCCTGCTCTAATCAGGACAGGAACTATGACTGATAAAACAGGATCTTGTGCCTCTTCTGAACCTTTTCCCCTCAAATAGTCCCCTTTTCCTCCCATTGTGCTTCTCATTATCCCTGTAACTCTCCCATAAATAATCACCGAATGCATTCGAGTATTTGTGTACCAACACTGACTCGGTCATGCTGAGCCAAGTTGTGACCGTGAGACCTGATCAGTCACGATGTGGTTAATCATTTCCAGTAAAGTTGGTCCCCAGATGACAGTAATGATAAAGTGTAATTTACATTCAGAACTAGTTCCTCCATCCTCATGTGGGTAGCCAGCCCCATTTGGTCTTGCAAGATTTTAGGTCTCTACCACTCTCACTGCACCTTCCAAGGCACTCCCCGGGGGGGGGGGGAAGTGAATAATTTCCAATCACCTCTACTTCACAGCCATTCAGAAAAACTTTAGTTACATATCAAGTGATTTTAAAGCCCAAAGGACTGAAGTAACTTAATACATGTCAAAGGACTCCATATCCACCCTGTAGGCTATGCATGTGCTCTCATGTTAGCCCACTGACCCAGCCTCATTTGCCAAATTAAAAGTTCAGGATTGGTGCCATTTATTCCAACTATTTCCTTCAAAAACATACAAGGTAAACAAAGAATCTTCATTTCAACTACTAAGTTGAATGTTCAAATTAATACATCCTTTATCAGTATCCTTTTCAGTGCAGGGTCTCAGTGGTCCAATGCCACACTCATTCACTTGTAAACACACATTACAGGCAATTTAGAGTCAATTGACCTGAACCATGTCTTTGGACCAGAGGATACTACACCTAGTAGAGGAAATTCAAAGGAAGGTAGGAAGCATACTCAAGCTTTACACAGATTGAGCTGGATTTGAACCCATGCCTAAACCCAGCTCAAGAGCTATGAGGAACTAGTGCTGTGATCCAAACAATCTTCCCTGAAACAAAAGAACATTAAAATACCAGAGCCAACCTCACAACAGAATTGTAGCAAAAACCCATCTACACATGGCCTTGTCATTCAAGGCTTGAGACCCATGGTTTAAGTACTACACCAAAAACTCTGGTGTTATGTTATGCATCATTTCATTCAGAACAATAATGTACTCACATAGATGAGGCCTGAGTAATATCGCTCTTTCAGGTTGTGCAGCACAGATGCCTCATTCAGGCATGTGAGCTCTGCCATGTCCTCCACCTTGCTGAACTTGGGTGGATTCATCTTCTGGATGTCATCTTTGTTGACCTTGATCTTTTTGCCAGAGTCTACAAGCTCCACTAGGCACTCGTCACCGCTCTCCTCTTTGAGGGAACCTGCCTCGAACCCAGACCGCTCCGATGGGACCCATACCAGCTTCTTGCTGGCCCAATCAGCCTGTGCCAGAGGGTTATTGACCAGGTCGCGGTCCACGTATAAGAATTTGTCTGCGTCCGACATGGTTGCTGCATGGTGGGGAGGGAGGGGAAAAAAAAGTTCATCAGCATTCATGTATTCAGACTACAAGAACAAGCAAATACAAAGCTACAGGGACCATCCCAACATGAAAAGCAATACACATGCCTTTGTTAATGTACATATTAGCTGTTCAATTTCTTGAATGTTGCAAGACTACAGCAGCTCTGCACAAAGCAAGTGCTCCAAAACTCATTGATGCATATTTCCAAAGCAACTTGCCATGTTAATCTGCTGCTTATGTATCCAATTTATATTTAAAAAAAAATTTCAAGCAATTCAGGACAAGTACCTTCCTCAAGGGTGTTACAGCAAGGGAAGGAATTTGAACCTAGGCCCTTCAAGTCCAAGCTGGCAGCACTAACCACTGCCACCTTCTGCCCCAAAACTGACTTGTGACAGGGTACTCCATGTGTGCGCACGCGTCTTGGGGGAAGTCATTGGTTGGGTCAGCCACTCTGCTGTGCAGTGTTGTCTCAATGCCATGTGTACCTGCAGCACGAGCAGGTCTGATCATGCCACAACCTCACAGATGTTCCTAATGAACATGTGTTAAGGTCTCACACAAGGCTGATTTAGAGTACTTTTGAAATATCTTGACATGCATTAATATTTAATATTCCAGAATGCAACCTTTAAGTCAAAGGAACTCAAGTGACCACAAAACAACCCAGAGGTTAGGCAAAAAAAGTCTTTCTTCACCCATACATTGTGCAACAGCTCAGTTCTCAATTTGACCGTTTGAAAGGCCTCTCTCAGCCTTTCCTTTTGTGCCGCTTTGAAAATACCTCTAAAAATTCGGGAGGATAACTACTGAAGACAATGCACTTAGCCAAATATCGCCATTAAGTCAGAGACTATGGAGTCCATTGACGGACCGGATTCAGATCCTGGATAAGGCCTCGTGCCAATTATGGCATATGCCAATGCACTACTGTCAGCTCCCGCAAGCAGTCAGTCCATCATCTGAGTCTTAGCCTTTTTTGTGCCATCTCCCCATTCTTGCCCTGCCTGCATTTTACAATCCCAAAGGGTCACATTCTTCCCATTCCTGCTCATTATTAGGAATTCCACAATCCTCTCAATCTTCCCAAGCCCACTCCAGTTGCAACCATTAGCCCCCAGACCCAAAAACCACCATCTCTGCCCCTCATACCTGCATGTCAGCAGAAGTCATAGCCCAAAGGAGTAAAACCAACACGTTCCAAAAAAAAAAAAAAAAAAAAAAAAAAAAAAGTTTCAGGCTCCATCAAGCTTACAGTTGGTGATCTCAGAGCCGACAGCATTGCAGAAGCCCCTTTTCTGCAGACACCCAATAGATAGGGAGGAATGTCAGAACAAGTCAGAACACACACACTTCGACTTGAGCAGAGTTGGTTTCAGATGGCTCCAAACAATTGATTTGCATTCCAAATTTAATACTAAGAGTTGCTTAATCTTTGCATTTAGATTCATTTAGCTGATGCTTTTCTCCAAAGTAAGTCACAATGTCAAGCTAATTATTTAGCCATTTATATAGCTAGGTAATTTTACTGGAGCAATTCAGGGTAAGGGCAGCCTGTCGCTCTCCATGGCCACGTCTGGTGTGTGGATAGCATCTGGGGGCAGGAGGGGGCTGGGGATGAAGTGATAAAAGGCAGAGGTGTCATCTGTCTTCCCCCAGTAAGTTCATTATGGGCTCAGACACAGTTGCTCTGATTAAAGGACAGGCGAGGGGGGGGGGGGGGGGGGGGGGGGGTGTTATGTGGACAGTAAGCCAAGTTTGCTTTTTTTTTGCCTCTTTCTGCTGAATTACACTTTGGGAGGAAAACCCTCAACTTAAGTTTGTGCTGGTGGCAAATCAGGGCAATAAAAGGTAAAGCACAGTCACTTTCAAGCCACTTCAAAGTGGGGGGGGGGGGGTGTGTGTGTGTGTGTGTGTGTGTGTGTGTGTGTGGACGGTAAACCAAGTTTGATTTAAAAATGGCTTGGGGGGGGGAAAAAAAAAAAGTATGCATTCTTTGTAAAATTAGCCATTTCAGAAAACCCATCTGAAAAGCAGCTCACACCACAAAAATCAGGGTTTGGCTTATAGCTTGCTTTACTTAAACTCGAAACAAAAGGTAACTATAAAACAAAGCCACCAAATAATCAAGGGGTGGTGGTGGCAGCATCATGTGTGCCAATTTCCTGTATATTTCAGCAACAGTGCATGAAACCATTTCCTTGTCAGTACCTCCTAGGAAACATCTTGCGCAGGATAAACTATTACAAGCACAGTCAGAACCACAATTTAGAGGACTTGGTCATAAGGCCACTAAGAAGTGCTAATGATAATATTTTTTGGCACCCCAATACCTGACATGTTATACTGCTGGATAAATACCTACCTGTTCAGTCACAACCAGTACTAAAAACACCCCAGAACACACCCTGTGACCAATCATGCATGGGTAACCCTGGATAGAGTTCACCTATGGGTGTTCTGCTAATGGTGAAAGTTGGCAGGTGGCTGCCAAATGGGGCAATAGGTCACCTACCACAATGCCAGTAAGAGCATCAGCTCCTCTTCAAGATTTGGTCAGAGGCTTCATCTTTCATCGTTAGTTTCTACAGCTGAAATCTACACATATTGGCATTTTTTGTTCTCGCTCAGCCTGGAATGTCACATAGCCAATTCAAGCGTACTGACAAATACCTAAAACCTCACACTGCCCGGGCAGTATCTGTTTTAAGAGCCAGTTGAACAACCTGCCCGAAGATCAAGAAAACCACCTAGAGGTAGTCCTTTGCATTTTTTTGGGAGCTACAGAAAGGCAGAATATACTTTAAAGGATTACTGCCAACATGCTTCTGCTGGGTGTAACTGCTCTACAATTTATAACCCCCAGCGGTGTTTTTCCATAAGAGACCAGATTTTACATGCTCATCTGCATAGAAGGTGTAATGCAGGGCTCCAAACCCAAGAACACCTGGAACTGAGGCAAGATCTACACACCAGCCATCATTAGATGAGTTAAACAGAACAGCACATATTCGACACACCCATCTTTTAGTGGGCTTGTGTTATACTGCAGTACAAAAGCCAAACAGACCCTTACAAAATAAAGTGAGGATACATTCATTTCTGAGTGCATTGCCACAGCTGAAGCTGTTTAGACAGCCCACACACACACAGACACCCAACACGACCAAAGCACAGCACAAAACAAAATCCACAGGAGCTATGCACCCAAAGAGCATCTCAACAACATATGCAAATACAACAGAACAGCACTACACTTACAGATACTGTACAGCCATCATGTTTCACTTCACAGCTGAAACTTTCTCACATGGAGATGAAAGGAAGGAGTACATGGATTTAACAGAAGCATCTAAAGGGTTTCCTCCACTGACAGCCTTTTTGTCAGTGAGGTGTTCACTACCCAGTAGAGCACAGTTGTGGGTGCAGATTCAGAACAGCACAGGTATGTAAGTGGGACATGATGATACAGAGACAGCACAGTCCAAGGCCATTGTCCTCATCATTTTTTATTACTGTTATCATGATAGTAACTGGATGACTGTGCAAGGCAGCTGAATGCAGTGATGCCTTGTTCTGTTGAAATCCTTCTGCTCATCCCAGCCGCACTGGAGAGTAGGGGCAGCTCACTATGGCCAGGCGAGAACGGTGTGGTCAGATTTGCCTCCTGCCACCACCGTGACCATGCCTGGTCGTCTGGTACCTAGGACTCGGTGTACCAATTCAAGTGGTTACAAGTAACCACTAAGTAACTTTCTCACCTCCCCGCCAGCAAGTTTAAACTAAGTTTACTTTTTCCGCGGCCCCGGGGACTCCGAACTAGTATATGCCCCCCCCCGAGCTGGAACCCGGCGGTCCGGCGCCGGTCCAGCCGGCCGGCGCGCACCGAAAGACGCCGGGTGTTCCGCGGGAAAACACGGACAGGTACAAACTCACCTGCGGACGTGGTGGCGAAACGAAAAACTTCTCCGTGGCGCTGCCAACCAGCTGAGGTCTGTCGTGGGCGAACTAGGAACTGACAGAACGCGCGCCCACTGACTCCTCTCTCTTCGTGCCTCTACCTCTCGGTTGATAAATTGTCTCGCTGCGCTCCTGTAGGTCCGGGTGCGGTCAAGGAGGCGGGGTCTCACTTAATTACAGCCATTGAGAGACCGGTGTCCCTTAGGTACTGGCCAATGGGAGATTCGGTGAAGCGTCTTCACCACCAATGAAATGATGAGTGAGGTCCGAGATGATGAGTGAGCGCGGTTAAGATAACTAGACGAAAGGCGTTACGTCATACAGGTCACTAACGTGTGTTCTGTAGCAGACTGTCGGTAAGAATAAGTAACGAATATAATACCAGTATCTGTAACGCGTATGCAGCTCATTAATCACTGAGGAAAATACATTTTGGACAATTGGCAAAATGACAATTGGATTTACATTTATATTATAGCAGACGCTTTTCTCCAAAGCGACTTCCAATGAACTCTATGTAGTGTTATCAGCCCACACACCTTATTCACCAAGGTGATTTACACTGCTAGATACACTACTTACACTGGCTCACTCATCCATACATCATTGGAACACATTCTCTCTGTCACTCACACACTATGGGGGAACTTGATCAGCATGTCTTTGCACTGTGGGAGGAAACCAGAGCACCCGGAGGAAACCTACACAGACACAAGGAGTATTGCTACAAAAATACAAAACTGAAAGCAATAAACATAATTTTATTTAAGAAATAACTTAATTCAGTGTTATATAGCAATAACAATGTTATATGTTTGTAGTTCATGTGCTTTATATTCACTTCTAATTCAAGAAACAAGCCTCTTTCTCTCAAAAACTACACTGGTGAGTTCTTTTTTTGTAAGTCACCTTGGCTGCGATCCCATGCAAGATGCACCATGGCTCATGCCTACTTTTCCAGGATAGGCTCTGCACCAGGATGGATGGAAGTCTCTCAGGAGAAAGGGAACAGCTTGTTATTTATTTACATGAGAGCTGATAAATGTTGTGATGGCTGATGTTGGTTTCCTTGTGAGGACAGGGGCTATTGAACAGCACTGGTGGGGCAGGCAGGTATAAGGAGTGCGAGAGCAAGGGAGTGAATGCAGATGGGTGGCAAGGAGCTCAAAGTGCAGAGGAATGCAGGACTGTGTCTGTACCTGTGGAAGCAGTGTTTTTCCACAGAAGGCAGGTGGGGGATGGGGCTCAGGGCAGGGTAGAGGGTTGATGGGGGAGAGAACATGCATGAACAGAGAGGCTGGGCCCATGAAGAGGAGACTCCACGCCTGAGAGGATCCTCAGCGGAATGTGGATCTATAGGGCAGAAAAGGAAAGAGATGCAGAAGTGGGAGCAGGAAAACGGAGAAAAAAATCTACGATGAGTTATAGTTACAGAGGTATAGCCCATCCACTGATCTCCAGGAGCTATCGTGGTCAGTTCTCATACCTCTCTCGAAGTGTGCTGCTCTCAGTTTTTCATCTCTTGCCCTCGAAATCTCAAAACAGACGGTGTGCCAAGATTCCTTATAGCCATGCCCGCATATAACCGATGAATACCGCATATGTCATCGAAACTCATAACTGGTACACAGAGGCATTTTTTTACTCCATGCTCATCGCTTAGCAGGGAATCTGCATAAAAACCTTGTCCCAGCGCTGTGTTAAAAACTGCAGTGAGAAAGTATCCTTCTCCAAGTTGGTTGGTAAATATGAAGGAATAAGCATCAGCCTCCCTCCACCTCTTTCTTTCTCGTCGGAAGGATTGCGCAATGTCGATATGATTCGGACTGGCTGGATAAACGCACCGATGTCTTCGACTCTCTTCCACCGATTATGGCACAACAGTAGTAGAAACGGAGACAGTATGATCTACAAATAAATAACGCCCTGACTTACATGCATCTCTTTAAAGCGCTTAAAGATGAGCGTACCTGATTAGAACAGAAAGGGTTTCAGGCCACTTTCTCACTAGTATGGAATTCTGCTCCGTGTTGCTGTACAATGATGTGATGTAAGTACACAAATTCTCATGCCTTGCAGATATAAATTCTTCGTAGAGTCTGTTTTTTAGGTTCGGCACATATGTTTGCCCCACGCGCTGCCATTTAGAGTGTATTAATGTCTCTTGTCCAACGGAGGACTAATTTGTTGTGTAAACATCCTTAACTGGTGTTGCATGTCCTTAGTTGGATTTGAGCGTCACTGATATCAGATGAAACAGGGACTGAATACAGGGAACGACAAACATATGCATTTAATAGTATGATGCAGCCCGGAATTAAAGAAATTTCTGCCCTTTCCAGCCTCGATCGCTGTGAATTTCTGCTGAGTACCCGAGCGACATGGACAGCTCAAGACTTTACACAAAGGAAAACTCACACACACACACACACACACTGCCTGAAGCCGCTTGTCCCATGTGGGGTCGCAGGGAGCCGGAGGCTAACCCGGCAACACAGGGCATAAGGCTGAGGGGGAGGAGACACACCCAGGACGGGACGCCAGTCCATCACAAGGCGCCTCAAATAGGACTCGAACCTCAGACCAACCAGAGAGCAGACCCGGCCAAACCCGCCGCACCCCCACAAAGGAAAACCGGTCCCCGTAAAAATTTGATCCTTGTAAAGACTACATGACTGCAGAAGGGTTCATGTGAAATCCGCTGAAATGATGATGATATCAATGATTGCTCTGCTCACACCAGCGTAATGAGTCAGAGGATGGGCAGCACGGAATGAGGGATTCTGCAACTTTCGTGGTTCTCTGTGCCATGACTGTCTTTCCCTGCCATTTCTTCCATATATGGTAGCAAAGTGTAAACGAGGGAAAATTGTGTGTGTGGATGGGGGGGAGAGAGAGACAGACACAGGATGGGTGTGGTCTATTGTGTTGGCAGTAAAGGTGTCGTTTCCCTGCCAGGCTTCCTGCCACAGCATCACCCATCTACCCCACCTCCTTGTTTATCGCACAGAAAGGATGAGTAGATTAAAGCGGTTGGGGAAGACAGCTGTTTGGGGGATATTAACTCACGTACCTGTTGCTCCCGTGCCCTTCGCTAAAGTACTCATTCTGAAACGCCGCAGCAAATACGTGGATGTCTGTAATCTGAGAACGAGGAGTCGGGGCCACGTTAGTTTCAGATGATACCTAACGTGAGCCAAGGCGTGAGCGGCGCACGCTTTCGTGAAAATGCGTGCAGGCAAGTGGCTGCCTGCTCGGTTGCACAAGCGATTGCCTCCCTCTCTCGCAGAAGCAGATGGAGCTTCTGGGCAGGTTACGGAAACGGAAAACTGCGGAGGTCAGCGGCGCTTAGCTTTGCGCGTTAGGAAAGATGAGCGAATGGCATCGGTGACAGATAAAGAGACCTCCGTAAAACCGCCCAGGCAAACGTTTGGATGTCAGCTGCAGGCCGTGAGCGCGTTCCAGCAGGCCCGGTCGGCAGCGTCGACGATGGAGCAGTGAGATTCCGAACACTTCCGCAACACCGGGGCTTCTCGACTGGCTAGGAGAAGGCGAACGACTCCAGAAGATTAGTCTTTATGAATCCATTTGGAGCGTGGCAGGAAACGCTGTCTGGAATGTAAACTGCTGCTTGATATGTAACCCCCCCCCCGTCAGCCCATACGTGTCTCAGCAGCATCACCACGCAGCCCTTTTCTGAAAGAAGACTTCTTTTTTTCCTCTTTTCTATCCACCCATCTGTGTAGTTAACACCTCCCCATCCCAGGTGTGTTCTGAACCAAGTTGTGCACGTTTACCCTGATTTGTGTGGGAGCTGATTTTCTGTAAATAAACGTAGAATTATTCCATCCATTATTCCTTTATCAGCAGCTGCAGTTCACAGTCCCAGTCGTCCAGAATCTTTCCCAGATGCACAGGGGATAAGGCAGGGAACACCATGGAGGGGACGCCAGTCCATCTCGAGACACATGCACACACACGCACCCACCCATTTAACTGAACAGCCACACACGAAATGCAATATAAGTAACCAGTTCACCCGAAACACGTCTTTGGACTGTGGGAGTAAATCGGAGCACCCAGAGGAAACCCACGTACAGAAATGTACAAACTGCACGCAGTACCGGTGCTATATGCTGTGCCACTTTACTGCCCTAGTTTATTGTAGAGGTGAACAAAGCCTTAATAAGCATTAAATAAAGTCAATTTATACAATAAATATTTCCTCAGCCACATCAACTGAGGGACCAAAAATGTGACACTGCAAAACCTCTTAATTATCAATATTAATTAATTAGTTAATTAATTAACTAATTAATTTTATTAGTTTTATTAAAAGAAATTCTTAAACTGTAATTTTCCAATGCATAACATACATTTTCGCTAGTAGCAGAGAAAGAGTATACTAAATGCAATACAACCGACTGTAGACAAACAGGAAAAAAATACAGACCTAATTTGTTCCAGAAAATGGTCCCGATACAAAGAGTCTGTAAATTGGGAGGTCATTTCCCCATTATTTTAAAAGGGGAAAAAAACGAAGCATTCCTGGACTTTACAGACATGCCCAAATATTTCGAAATACCCTGCAAACAATGAAAAACAGTCTTAATAAATAGTAATTAAAACATTAGATATTGAAAATAATCAAGAAGGAAATGAACAGAGACAAAATTATTAGATTTCTTTGTTTACTAGTGTGCACTAAGTACACATACACATACCAAAGACACATACAATGTATTTACATGTACTCATTTAGCAGGTGCTTTTTTCCGAATGGATGTACATCTCAGAGAACGATAGAAAAAGTGCATTATATCAACACAAGGAGATCTGGATACAGACACGTTATTTTAGAGTAGTCAATTGGTCACATTGCACCACTCAAACCAAAGTAAATTACACCAGTAGCTGCACCTATGCTTTTCCATTATTAAACAAATTGTTATTAGAAATTATTAAACATAAACATGTACATGTTTATTGAGCGCTTCTGAGATCAGGGGAGAACTGAGTTTGAAAGAGGAGAGTTTTGAGGCCGCTCTTTAATGTAGAGAGCTACGTAAACAAAAAAAAAAAAGAAAAATCCAAAAACAAAACAACATTTCTGAAAACGGAGATAAAATAACTGCAAAAGCAATGTAAAATTGAGAAGAGGTAATCACACGTGGGGGGGTGCGGTGGTGCAGCGGGTTTGGCCGGGTCTTGGTGGGTCTGGGGTTCGAGTCCCACTCGGGGTGCCCTGCAATGGACTGGCGTCCCATCCTGGGTGTGTCCCCACCCCCATGCCCTGTGTTGCCGGGTTAGGATCCGGTTTGCCGCGACCCCACTCAGGACAAGTGGCTTCACCCAACGTGTGTGTGTAATCACACATTGTCGGAAAGTATGTGCCTCGTCGGCTCCTGACTTCTACTTCATCTGGGAAAAGTCTGTAACACAGAGAACAGTCGGTCCGTATACCAAACAGGGGTACAACTTCTCTCGGGCCGCTGTGCCGAAAGTGCGTCCTGTAAATGGGAGTCCGAATAGCGGGGTTTCCCTCTACTTTCCCAGCGCTCCCCCTGGTGGACAGAACCACAAACTGGAGGTCGCTTCTACACCTCCCGACTTCAGCCCTTTTACAGAACTGACCGACAGACAATTTGAAAGCACAGCATAACACGGTACACAGCTGCGGTGTGTTACAGTAGACTAGGACATGTCTACACCCAAAAAACTAGAGTGTGAAATTCCACAGCAATTTATAGACACTTAATACAGTTCAGTGGGACGGTGCACTGCTCTTTAAACAGCTTTCGTTTCGTGAACCTCAGCGTATGTTGGAAGAAACAGGAAAGACTCACAAATGTACAGCCGTACATGTTCTTGGACACAGGAAGGCGGATCAAACAGCTGACGAGAAGGTCGAGTTGGAAAGGGGTACGCAAGCTTCAGCTGGCACTAAAGTCAGGGCTCGGTCAAAACGAGAGGCGTAAACGGGTGGAGGACATTACTGATACTCTTGTCCAATAAGCTGGTCGGTGAAGGAATCCAGCCATTACCTCCCTTCATGGAAATCACTGCAGACATCTAGAGATTCATGGAAAATGAACACAAATGAACCGCTTGTCCCATTCAGGGTCACGGGGAGTCAGAGCCTAACCCGGCAACACAGGGCAAAAGGCTGGAGGGGGAGGGGACGCACCCAGGACGGGACGCCAGGCCATCGCAAGGCACCCCAAGCGGGACTCGAACCCCAGACCCACTGGAGAGCAGGACCCGGGCCAACCCACTGTGCCACCGCACCCCACAAATAAACCTTAATGTCAAAGATATAAACAGCATCAGCAATGACATCTGCATTGTCATCTTTGACTCTTGCTCAGCACATACTCAAAGACCAGATCAGTGTGTGATCATCAGCGTCAACACGACCCTGCTGCTTAGCAACAGCCTTCTCCAGTCTGGAACTGAGGAGTTTGCATGGATCGCACAACCTTCCAAAGGGCAAACTGGAAGGGGTCACAAGTACGTTCACAGCTGACCATATTATGACACACATTTCGCTTCAATAACAAATACATCAATAATACTTTCTTTTCTCCATGGAGGGCATGGTGGTGCAATGGTGAAATGGGTTGGACCGGGTCCTGCTCTCTGGTAGGTCTGGGGTTCGAGTCCCACTTGGGGTGCCTTGCGATGGACTGGCGTCCCGTCCTGGGTGCGTCCCCTCCCCCTCCAGCCTTACACCCTGGGTTAGGCTCTGGCTCCTGTATGGGACAAGCGGTTTCAGACAGTGTGTATGTGCACTTTCCTTCTCCATCACATGGGATTATTGCGAAGCCTGCAGGCTCTCCTCTCCTGTGTGCACACATGTATGGTGTTTGCTTCTTACTAATGGCAGTAGCCAAGAGAACAACTGGCTGGATGGAGAAGTGCTGGGAGGGTGGCAGCGAGAAAGCTGAGGGTGGCGCTGGTGGCGCTGGGGGGTGGTTGATGGCAGTGCAGCTGGGCAGAAACGCCAGCGCTGGTGGCGTGCAAATCTCCGCATTGGTCACAGCCCAAACCCCGAAGGTGAGCAGTTTGGGAGCCGTCTGGATGAAAAGCATCACAGAGAAGGAGGAACATCGGAGCAGTGCTGGACCAGAAGGAGGCGTAGCGCTAGTGGTTAGAGCTGCTGCATTACACCTGAAGGAGCCAGGTTTGAATCCCACCTCCTACTGTAACACCCTTGATCAAGGTATTTAGCCAGCAGTGGCCCCAGTGGCTGCAAAACTTTCTCAAGAACAAGAGTTGCTGTCTTATTTGCACACATTGGATGCGCTAGATAGTTATAACCTCTGTCCAGGGCAATTTACAATCCTAGAGAATGAAGCCGACTGTGATCAATCCATGCACAGCAGGGGATTTTTACAGATCAGTATTTTACAACTACTGCATGATTATTGTGTCGAAAGTTAATGTGACGGCTGCCGGTGTCCAGTCTAGTTTTGCCGGCTACACAACAAGACAACATTTTATATTTCTCCAGCGCACCCGATAAAAATAGCCTTTTCCGTGACTTTACGGCTTGTTGCAGGGAGGGGAAGGGAAACATGAACTTATTAATTAATTGTGAATTTATTAAATAAAAGCGCAAAGCTCCTCCCTCTCCCGTCCACTACCCTTCTTACAACGCACTGCGCTGCCCGTTATGAGTCACTCGCCGCGCTGTGCTTCCGCCCGGAGCACATTCTGTGGAGCACTTCCGGTCAGAGCTCCCGCAAGAGCGCCGGGATGTTTGGATAGATGGAAGCGCTATCGCGACGAAGCCGATTCATAGCGACCGCGCATGTGCGTGTCTGCGCGAGGGGAGGAAACGGAAGTGGTTCACCGTTGTCTTCTTCCGTGCGCGTTGGCGCGGTACTAACACCGCGCAAACTTCACACACGCTGAGCTGGGTTCGAATCCCGCTGTGTATAGATATGTGTAAGGAAGGAATAGCTCGAAACGGGTCCTGGCAAAAGTGTACGCACTACGTGGCGCCATAGTCTGGACGTTGAGCAGAAGTATTAGAAAAATATATTTATACTGTATTTTGATTAATATATCAATGTTTTATTATATGTTTAATGAAGGGTACTTTGCCACAGGTGAAAAAAATTATTTTTCATCAATCAGTAGGACAATGTGAACGTTTCTACGAGTTATGTACAGTGAAACTGTGCAGGTGGCAGCTCATTCCATCCCTGGCTTCCGCATCAGCAGCAGCCGGTCTCTCTTTGTCTTGGAACGTCTCTCTTTTACGTCTCTCTTACGTTGCAGACAGGTTTTACATCTCTTGTGACCTCAGACGTTCCTTTAGCCCCAGTAATTACCTTCTTGCTTCATCCTCCACCTTTATCTCCCCATTAGTTTCCCTCCCTACGCCCTTACGGCTTGTATGATTCCCTGACCGCCTCCCCGTTTTGCTAAAAAAAAATAGATGACAACTCAAAAATGATCACATTAGTACTGGTTTGTTGCACTCGA
The DNA here is from genome assembly GCF_900964775.1 of Scleropages formosus. Classification (NCBI taxonomy): domain Eukaryota; kingdom Metazoa; phylum Chordata; class Actinopteri; order Osteoglossiformes; family Osteoglossidae; genus Scleropages; species Scleropages formosus. The sequence goes on from NC_041825.1 coordinate 20,950,154, forward strand.
TCGTTTTAACAAACAGAAACATGTTGGAGAAAAAAAGGTATAGAAAAAAGCAGGGGATGTTAGATGGACTGGAGGAGGATACCAGTTTGGCTCATCTTGGTCTTGAACGTTATGCCATTAGCGAACAATAGTGTCTATGCTGGTAAAATCTGTGGATAAAATGTAACCATCACCCTCCCCAGCCATGGCAAGTGCAATCCTTTACTATGTACGTGAAAATGACGTCCTGGGACCACTGAGACTGTTCTCTGTCCTTTTGCAAATACTTGGTGTAGTAAAGTGGGGTTTGAACCATAAGGTGCATGTTTGAGTCCTACGAATCCTCGGGACGCTGCTGGTTAACTCCAGAATATTTCACCTCTTCTGATTCTAAAAATATGAAAAAAATCAGTTGTGAATATTTATGATTAATATTTATTATATATTAATGATATTATTATATCATTTCGGGGGGCGCAGTGGGTTGGACCGGGTCCTGCTCTCCAGTGGGTCTGGGGTTCAAGTCCCACTTGGGGTGCCTTGCGACACACTGGTGTCCCGTCTTGGGTGTGTCCCCTCCAGCCTTACGCCCTGAGTTGCCGGGTTAGGCTCCGGTTCCCCGCGACCCCGTATGGGACAAGCAGTTCAGAAAGTGTGTGTGTATTATATCATTATTAATTTTTTACAAAATAGACTCAGAACACTTTCAGGAACACCCTGGATGGGATGGTGGGTCCACTAGGATGCATATTCTTTTCATCACAACATCAAATTGCATAATTTTTTGTGCATTATTTTGTGTTAGTATGGAAGTGGTTCAGATTTTTATCGATAAAGACACACTTCCTTATTGCAACAGTGGAAATAAGGGAAATAAATCCTGTGACTCACTCTTTTTAAAGGCAGAGTTTTAAGCTCAGAGCTCCCCAGTAAGAGAAAGCATTAGCCCTGGTGTTTACCACAGCTGAGCAAGAGTTGTGTGGTCTACACCCTGCAGGACTATGCGTGAGCGCCGTGTATAAGGTACCGTGTGTGTGACTGATGGCTTGTTTTGCTTTTCATCCCAGATGTTGACATGCGCTGTTTCTGTTGATCATACAACCAAATTTGTGTTTCTCTTCAACGTCCCTCTTCCCCCCCGCAAAAAAAATACAACACCAGAAATTGTGAGGATATTTGGGATTTTTGTGGGGTCCTGGAGGCCAGGAGGTGGGGGGGGGGGGGGTGGTGTGGTGGTAACAGAGAACAAGGAGTCTCTGTGTCCCAAGGTACACAGGCCCTCATGGCTTTAGGGGAGCAGGAGAGGTGCAGGGGGAAGATGTAGGACGAGGTTTGGGGAATGGGGCCGGAAAACAGTACGGTTAATCCCAAATCCTGGTAGAGATCTCCTGCAAATGTCCCGTTGTGTGGATAAGGACCGATCAGGTGGTCGTGTGATACGAAAAGACGTGCGACGAGGAAAAGCGTGTGTCTTCCTCTTTCAGTGTGCAGTTTCGCTCTTATATCTGCACACGTGTCTTTTCCTCACATACAGTTCCCGTGCCTTATTCGCACCTTCGCATCAATGCGATTGTCGTCCCGCCACAAATGGTCTCTTGCAGGAAAGGGCACAATTTGTGTGTTGAATACGTGTCAGATTCTCTTCTCTCGTGCTCCCCTTTTCAATCTATGCATTTGATCACTCAGTACAGTAGATGGTACACATTTACACGCCGACTTTGAATACACCCTATACGCTATTAGACTTTAATCGTTCAGTACAGCAGGGTACACGGTATACACTTAAACACCCAACAGAATACACCCTGTGGATTTTGCCACCCGGTGAAGCACATGCCCATCGAACCCTGAACCCACCGCTCTCCGCATGTGTCGGTGTTTGGGAAGTCAACACCGGACTTTCTGTTCCGAGTTAAAAATAACCACCGGATTGAAATTCCTTCCCCCCTACCGTTCTCTCCATCATTCCCTCTCTCTCTGCCTGCTTCCTCTTGCTTTTCATCTGTGTTTAGGAACAGGGCGTTCTCCTTGCCAGTCAGCCACCCCCATTCAGCCCCCAACCATCCTCTCATTCTGGCAATTTGTTGACCTGATGATTTGGGAACATTTCTGAATTTGTAAAGGGGTCCCCTGTGGTGTCAGTCTACTTGTGGGTGATCTCGCCCTTGGTTCGTGCGCGCAGTGTAATGCCCGGGTCACAATCCTCCAGTCAGTTACAATGGTCTGGCTGGCGCCACGCTCTGCATGTGTTTGCATACTGTGGTACGTATTACAATGTGATATAATACACACAAGTGAGTAACGGCCCTAATGCTTTCTTTCTGCAGACCAAATAACAATTCACTCCTCCCCTTGACCAAACAAACGATTAACCGCTCGCCATCTGTTCCCGCCTCAGCCTTTTTCGCTCTTACTTCTCTATTCAAAGACTATAAAAAACTATGAGATATCATTAATGCAGACTAAATAGCAGTCTTTATAGTTCATAGAGACATAAAGTCCCCAAAGGTAAAAACCCTAAAGGCTGGAGTCATTGCTCTGTAATTTTGATCTGTACGAAAGGGGACTGGGGGGATCCAGGACACTAGAGACCAGATACTTTCACATCTGTGAAAAACTGAAAGTTTTATTTCCAGGCACGGCTTAGAATTGTTCTTGAACAAATAATATTGTGAGAAATATTCAACACAGATACTGCAAAGGTATTTTTTCTTATTTTTTTACAGGAACCATATCAGTCCTATGATGATATATAGAAAGGTTTCCAGTACAATCCCTTTTTTCTTTGAAAATCCAAGTATTACTGTGACTACAAGGACTTATTGACTTGAAACAGGCTGTAGTGTATTATAAAGAAAGTAAAATATATCAGTGTTGTATTTGTTCCTCACTGTAACAAGTCAACGCAAGACCTAGGGCAGATGGAAGCAGTGTGTCAGATACCAAAAAGTTTCCGAAGAAAGTAAGCGCCATCGAAAAGCATGAAAATAGAAGAGAAATAGGATTTGAAAGGAATTAATTTTACTTAAGGAGAAGTTTTCATTTTTTGGAAGAAGTAACTTGCAAGATTTCCATTGCTCTGCAGCAGACTGAAGCTTTATGCCAGCCAGGGCATCAGAAGTGGCCGCTGCACAAATTCTTCCGCAGAACGTGTCCTGCTGTGCGTAAAGAAAGTACTTCGCTTGCTGAGGAGTGTCCGAATTTTGGGCGCCTTGCAGACGCTTGATCCAATTTAGAGCTCGATTGTTAACCGATATGTCTCGCATAATATATAGGAATGCATTTACTAATTAAAATATTGTTTTTAAGACTGTTCTGATAATTAAAGAGCTTTAAAAATGAAAAGGAATGTCTCTCTTTAACACACCCCACATCTCATAGGCACACTTAAACACATTACAGTCTCTCTCTCTCACTTTCTTTCTCTTCCACTCGTCCTTTCTACCAACCGATTTCTCTTAATGCCTTGACCTTTCACCAGCTTCTTTTCTCTCGACAGTGTCTCGCTATGGCTGCAAACATGCGTTCGGAAGCGCCTGATCTGCAGTACGTGCTCGTCCTACAACCCATCATCTCCCACCGGCTCTGCTCATGTTCGCTCCGCTGTTTATGTCTGCGTGACTCTGGAAATGGGCTTCTTTGAAGTGGCTACATTTCTAAAAATGAACTCAAGTGACATGGATAATTATGAGTTTGTTTGCTGTTGAAAGTTACAGGAAATTGAGGGCGTTAAGAACGGTCCTAGCCATTTTCAGTGCTTAAGTCATGCATGTGTGTTTGTGTGTGTTTGTGTGAGGGAGAGAGCGAGTGCATGTTTCTTCTTTCTACCATGTCTCTTTCTATGCTGGTTCTGGTTAACTGGACTAAGTTCATGCTTGGCCTTGCTTCTACCGATGAATCATAGGTCCACAAACTAAAATGCTGAAATCAACATAAATCACAGCAATTGCTCTCAAAAAAACTTCTCTGTTTTCTTCACCCTAAGGCACTGTGTGACATGCTGAAGGATGTCAAACAAGCAAACCTCTCTTACATCCCATGTATGTGTGTACAGTGGTGCTCGAAAGTTTGTGAACCCTTTAGAATATACATTTATTTACTTAGCAGACACTTTTCTCCAAAGCAACTTCCAGTGAACTCTATGTAGTGTTACCAGCCCACACATCTTATGTCACTGCCACTCACACACTGTGGATGAATGCAAACAGCATATCTTTGGGAGGAAACCAGAGCACCCAGAAGAAACTCCACACAGACGGGAATTGAACCCATGTCCTCTCGCACCACCCAGGCGCTGTGAGACAACAACACTACTTGCTGAATTTTATTTATTTCTGCATAAATACAGCCTAAAACATGATCGGATTTTCACGCAAGCCCTGAAACTAGATAAAGAGAACTCAATTAAACAAATGAGACAAAAGTAATATACTTGTTAATGTATTTATTCAGGAAAATGATCCAATGTTACATATCTGTGAAGGGCAAAAGTATCTGAACCTTTGCTGTCAATAATTGGGATGACGCCTTTGTTCAGCAATAAGTGCACAATAATATAATATTTTCATCTCAAATCACTGCACTTGTTTAAATATGCCCGTTTAAGCACATTTCAACCAATGCTGTAATTCATGAAGGTAGTGCAGTGGTTACCTGGACTTTCTGGGTTTGAATCCAGCTCAGTCTGTGGACTTTGCATGTTTTGCCAGTGACTGCATGGGGTTTTATTTTGGTGCTCTCTTTTCCTCCCTCATTCCCAAGGCATGCGGTGCAGGTGAATTGGTGACACTAACTTGCCTTTAGTGTGTGACTGTGTGAGTGTGTGTGACTACCTTTCAATGGCCCAACATCCTGTGAAGCGTGTACCCTTCAGCGTTGTCCCCAGTGATTTTCAGGTAGAGGCTCCATAGCGCTCCAGACTAGGACAAAAACAGAAGAAGGAAACATGACTGAGTGCTGTGTTTTATGGTGAAAGTGTGGTGATTTAGAAAAAAAAAACTCTCATTCAGGGGGTGTGGTGGCGCAGCGGGTTTGGCTGGGTCCTGCTCTCTGACGGGTCTGGGGTTTGAGTCCCGCTGGGGGTGCCTTGTGATGGACTGGTGTCCTGTCCCGGGTGTGTCCCCTCCCCCTCCAGCCTTACGTCCTGTGTTGTCGGGTTAGGCTCCAGCTTGGCGCGACCCCGCTCGGGGCAAGTGTGTGTAATTCTCATTCAGACATACACACACATATAGTCATCTATGAGTAATTGCTTTTTCATTATTCTATAGCATAAATGCCTTTATTATTATTTGTAGAAATCGGATTTGATGTCACGTCCCCGATGCAGCAGTCCCAGAAAAAGACAGTCTGCATTTTCATTTGAATTTAGGAGGGAGATATGAAGGTGAGCGAGCGGGAGAACTTGCGAGAGCCTGGATATCAAAGGGTCGGCTGCAGCATCGGATTGCATCTGTGCATCAAAGAGAGCTTGCTGCTGAAAACCGCGCTTGTTCTGGAGGACAGACAATGCATATCAGTGTGTGGGAAAGTGTGCAGCTGGACACTATGTCTATGTGTGTGTGTGTGTGTGTGTGTGTATGTGTGTGTGTGTGTGCGCGCGCGCACGCTGGCAGCTCACACTGTTCTCACCTACACGCTCAGTGCCCATTCCACGCATTCCTCCATCAATGGAGGTCTGTCTCACAGACAGAGGTGTGGTGGACACAGGAAACGGGAGAGAAAGCGGGACGGGCAGAGGGCCTCTGGGATGAAGGAAAAGCTCGTTATAAGAAGGAGAGGCAAAATAACGTTGGATAGAGTTTTAAGAAGAGATACCTTCTGCAAAGTGCCCAGAGACCTTCAGAGGTTCAGCGGGTGTGAAGTCAGTTCAATTGTAGGTATTTTCAATAGATGTCTACACAATTAAGTCTTAACCACCCCGGCTATGAATATAAGCATTTAATTGCTCACTCCTTCAGCATTTTCATTAAGAAAGGGGATATTTTTAACGTTTTTTTCACTACTGATGTGGCACACACCACCAAGCCAGCTGAGCATATTTATCTTGGTCTTCATAGAGCAGCGGTTGAAAAGAGGAATGCGTGCTAGTGCCACTTTAAAGCACTGGCAATATTTATATTCCTACATAAATAAATAAACACCAAAGCCAGACTTTCTGGAAATGCAATAATTCTGGATTTTTATGAATGACTGTATTCATACTCGATCACGATACGACGGTCCAGGTTTTTCCTTGAGCAGCTGTAAGCCCCGCCCATCTGCGCTCCCGTGGAATGTCCTGGCCAGCTGCCCGACTGCTCATTGGCTGGAGCCTGCGCGGGAGGTGGAGCTACAGTGAGCAGCACGAGGGCAGTATAAATACAAGCAGAAAAGCGACTTGTTCAATGATTCCTTCTCAGCTAGTCTGGATACGAGCGAGAACTCGGTGTAGTTTGTCCGAAATTAAAATAAATTGTATTGTCTTTTTTTTGTTTTGTTTAGTTTAAAGACTATTGTTAAATGGCGTCCAAGTTTGACAGCCACTAATAGCCGAACACATACGAGAGAAGATTAAATCTCTGTCTCCTGTGATTTTGTCGGAGCCGCGGGGAACATGGAGAAATTGTGGTCGTTGCTCCTTTTTTCCGCAGCAGCGACATTCAGTCTGGTAAGTTTAGAGCGCCTCGACCCTTCGTCTCGCGGCGCTCCTCCGGTGCCGTGAACGTGCGCGCTCACGCGGTACGCGGCGGCGCGGTGCGCGCTCCTAGCCCGTTCGGAGCCGTGCGCTCGCGCCGCGGTCGTCTTGTCTGCGCGCAGCCTTACAAGTTCGACTACGTGCAATAAAGAGTTAATACCTGTGCTGTGGGTTCGCAGGGATGGTCTGTCTTATCAGAACAGAAGGTGCCGACCTTCTGCCTCTTTAGTGCTTTATTATTGTCTGAATCATATATGATGATCATTATGATCATCATGTCCTGATAATCTTCTGTTAATGTTTTCCTTACAACCACGTGATGATGGGAAAAGGGGCAAAGATGTTGCTGGCAAATAAATGGTGCTTTTCTGAAAATGAACAGGAAGATATTTCTAAATTTAGAAATGAATGTCTGAGATTTTATTGGAGCATAACATGGAACAATGCAGGTTGTGTGTGTTCAGCACTGAAGGGTTTGGGTTCGAATCCTTCAGCTGGTCAAGTACCCTGGATCGAGGTACTTAGGCTGCACCGGTACTGTGTAGATGGAGGAAGACGGAGCTGCTGCCTTTGGACCCAAAAGTTGCAGGTTTGATTCCCACCTCCAGCGGTAGTACCCTTGAGCAAGGTACTTATCCTAAATTGCTCCAGTAAAAATTACCCAGCTGGGTAAATAATTGTAAGTTGCTTTTTAGAAAAGCATCGGATAAATAAATAAAATGTATAGCAGTAGTTTTCTTGGACAAAGGCATTAAGTAAATAAAGTGCCATAATGCGTTTTTGAAACCGAATCTGCAAAATCCCACTTTTATCCTAGGATTTGTGGGGAAAGTCCTGAGCCGTGTGTGTGTGTGAGTGGGTGGGTGGGTACAGGGGAGCAGTGTGTGCTCGCAGTGATGCAATGCTGCAGGTATTACAACACTGCACACCACACTGCAGTTTTCACCACAAGACGGAGAGGGTGGGGTGCGACCGAACCCTTGGAGAAGGCCTTAATTGTGTTATGTGATTAAATGCAGGAATGGCCCGGATCCTGCCTGTTTACACCGGTTTCTCAAGTTTAACAACAAGCCTGTGTATCCCAAAGCTTTCGGTCTTCCAGGCCAGACGGTTACATGCTATCATTTCTCAGCTGATGCTTTTATCCGAAGAAACTTACCGCTTTACCCATTTGTATTGCGCCATGTGTTTAATCAGTGCTTCACTTCTAAATGTTGGCCTGCATACGGACGTACGCACTATGTATATGCGCACACAATATTCAGGAGGTAATTCCTATGCGGGGGTGCGGTGGCACAGCGGGCTTGACCGGGTCCTGGTCTCCGGTGGGTCTGGGGTTCAAGTCCTGCTTGGGGTGCCTTTCGATGGACTGGTGTCCCATCCTGAATGTGTCCCCTCCCCCTCCAGCCTTGCGCCCTGTGTTGCCGGGTTAGGCTCCGGCTCCCCGCGACCCCGTGTGGGACAAGCGGTTTCAGATGATGTGCGTGTACATTTATGCATTTAGCAAGTGCTTTTCTCCAAAGTGATGTACATCTCATAGAAAATACTGTGTGTTCATTACATTAGGAAAAAGAGACATAGCTGCGGATGTCTGCGGATGTGTGCTTCTTAAGTGCATTTAGTTTGTTACTTTCCACCATATGTGCTGCTGTTCATCACACAAGTAGCTGCATAAAACTTTCAGGATATCGACGATTTCTGATCACCTTCCTATTAATTAAAAACTTTTTGTGAGATGCGTGTAAACATTTGCGTCACATTACAAGAGTAGCTGTGTAAAGGCTTATCCGGGCATCGTCTTAAAGTTATGGTGCATGAACATTTACACCTTGAGAGCTCATGGGCGAAGTGAGTCTGGGAGAGGTGACTTTTCAAACCCTTTCTAAATGTGGACAGAGATTCAGCAGTTCTGAGTGACAGGGGGACGTCGTTCCACCACGACGGAGCCGGAACACTCTCTTCCGGTCAATTGGTTAAAAATGTCATTTGGATCGTTTTCAGCGCCACTAAGAATTGTTTTGCCATGCCCTTTGACCCTGCAGGCGAGTGCTGTCTGCCCAGTGGTGTGCGAGTGCCCCGGTGGGGCTCCCACCTGCCCGCCTGGGGTCAGTGCGGTCGTGGACGGCTGCGGCTGCTGCAAGGTCTGCGCGGCGCAGCTGAACCAGGACTGCCACGCCATGCGGCCCTGCGACCACCACAAGGGCCTGGAGTGTAACTACGGCAACGATGTCACTCGCTCCTGGGGCATCTGCAGAGGTATGGAGCAGAGCGTTGACCGAGGGATGTGGCGGGGGGTGGTATATGAGATGTGGAATTGAAATAAAGGTTGTTTTTGCAGGAGAGCATACCGCAGGATACTCGGGTGGATAGGTTGCCAATTGTGTACTTTTACTGAACGCTAAAGACACCCCCACCCACCCATCCATCGCCTAACTTGAGACTAAATATGGCTGGCCGAGCATTTCTGTGTTCTCAAGGTGTTTTGCGTACGGGAAACCGTTCCTAAATTAAGAGGGGGTTGTTTTGAAGAGGAGCGGAATGGACAAACATTTTTAGCAAGTCAGGACTCCTCCGTGGGGCTCAGAATAGAGCATCCTTGGTGAAACCTGATCTGGAGCGGGCCTTCGTCTTACTTCCTCCCGCAAACCGATGCCTCTCCATCATAATATCCGTGCACTAGTATGTGGCGTTTATAGGCAACAAAATGATGACAAACTTATGCTTTCATTAAAGGGACATGGTGTTTTATCCTATTTGTGCAGCTGTGTATTTTGTCATGGGAGTTCAGGGCATGTCTTCCTGCAACAGTGGCAGAGTACGAGGCTTGAACCGTCCATCTTCAGGTTAGAAATCTGTGTTCTTAACTACTACGCCACCTCCCCTAGCCCATGAACTGGTCCTCTTTGTATCTGCAGCTGGATGTTGGATTCTGGTGAGTTCGAAAGACGCGGAAACGATTCCCGAGTCCATTCACGTGATATTTTGGGGCATTTCTGGATTTGGCCTTCAGGAAGGACACGCGGATGTTGTTCCTGTTGTCTTGTTTTCGTGTTCGCCAGAAGTGGTGACCGGTTCAGAATTCCAGTTCGTGGGATTAGGAGATGGAGGGATTTTTATCTTCTCTTCCTCTCCCTCTCCCTCTCCTTGCAGCGAGGCTCGAGGGTCGCACGTGTGAGTACAGCGGGCGGGTGTACCAGAACGGGGAAAGCTTTCAGGCTGGCTGCCAGCACCAGTGCGCCTGCATCGACGGGGCCGTGGGCTGCTCGCCACTTTGCCCCGCCGACATCCCGCTTGCCTCCCCCTCGTGCCCCGTCCCGCGCCTCGTCAAAGTGCCGGGCCGGTGTTGCCCCAGACTTGACTGCCGCAAAGGGACTCTGGCTCTGCCCCCATTACCCTGGGGCCCTCAGCTTTACCCATACAAGCCAGATAAGAACTCGGACAATGAGTTGGTGGCAGTGGGCAAGAAGTGGAACGTGAAGCGTGGGCACAAACACTTGGCTGGTAAGACCTTATCAAGAAGACGACGTTTACGTTGATTCGCTCAGCTGATGCTTTTCTCCAAAGCGACTTACAACGTTAGTCTACCTACTGTTATTTACCCATTTATACAGCTGGGTAATTTTACTGGAGCAATTTACGGTAAGTACCTTGATCAGGGTTACTAGGGCTGGAGGTAGGGATCGTACCTGAAACCTTGGGGTCCGAAGGCAAGAGCTCCAACCCCTACGCTACCCACTGTCCCTTCGCCGTAAAGTGCCTTGATTATCCGCCACGTGCGTTAATGAGCACTTTGCATCCGTCCATAGTTGCCCTCTGGGTTTGTTTGGAACAGATTAAAGCGAAATGAATAAATTGACATTTAGAACCGTGCAAATAATATCAGGTAGCGGTCAACAGGAAGCACAGAGGTTAATCTCACCACCAAGTAGCATTAATGTGGTACCTTTGAGTAAGGTACTTCACCTGAATAGCTCCGGTAAATTGTCCAACTCCTGTAAATAGGTAAAAATGTAGCTCATTTTTTTACAGAAGCTCCAGCTTTATTATTATTATTATTATTATTATTATTATTATTATTATTAATGTTGTCATGTAGTAAATCCTGACCGAATGCTTTGCTTCCCGTTTACCCCCAGCGCTGAGGCAGGATTCTCGGGAATGCGTTGTCCAAACTACAGACTGGTCCTTGTGCTCTCGCACCTGTGGCATGGGCGTGTCCACCCGAGTGACCAACGACAACGCCAGGTGCAAACTGGTGAAGGAGACGCGCCTGTGCAACATCCGACCCTGCAGCTCTGTGGCTTTTCCGCTCAAGGTTGGTCATTTAAACCCCAAACTAACCCTGCTTCCACGGACTCAGCTCAGCTCAGCGCGATGTGCGATAGACAGATCCTTCCATCCCGCCCCACGCTATCGGATCTGCTCGAGGTATGGCGCGTAACCCCTAACGGCCCCGAATCCATGCTGTGCTCAGAGTAGATGATGTATGTTTAAGTACGGTGTATAGAGTGTAGGTACAGTGGATGAGCTCTGGACCCCCCCAGCGTGTGACTGAGCAGGCAGGTGGAGTGGGAAAAGGTGGAAATCATAACCACGTCACATCCGTGTGTCTGATGGGAACTTTTTAAGGAAGAATCCAGTGTCTTTTTTTTTTTTTTTTTTTTTTTTTTTTTTTTTTTTGTTATGTAATTTCTCTCCATGTAGAGATGATGTGCAGCAGATAATGATCCACTGACTTTCATCTGCTTGACTTGATGAATCATTAATGGACTGAGTATTCCGGCTCTTATAATCACCGGTGACCCTGTTATTTTTCCCATAGTGTCCAGTGCTTCCCTGATATTAACAGCATTATCAGCATTTCCGTCTTAAAGTAGCAGATGGTGTAGCGGGTCTTGAGTCGAAGGACTGGGGTTCAAACCTTTGGGACAAACCTGTAGTACCTGTGACCAATGTATTTACCCTGAACTGATGTGGTAAGGGGGGGTGCGGTGGCACGGTGGGTTCGACCGGGTCTGGGGTTCGAGTCCCGCTTGGGGTGCCTTGCAGTGGACTGGCGTCCCATCCTGGGTGTGTCCCCTCCCCCTCCAGCCTTATGCCCTGTGTTGCTGGGTTAGGCTCCATCTCCGCATGGGACAAGCGGTTTAAGATGGTGTGTGTGATATGGTAAGAATTACCCAGCTCTCTAAAGGGGTAACCTGCTGTACATTTCTTGGAATTAAAACCTAACATTGCAAGTCATGATGGACAAAGGTGTCAGCTAATTGAACGGATGCAACGCAGGGGGTAAAATGTGCGCGCCAGTCTTAAGACTACCGTCTCCGCACGCTTCTTAGTCATTGAGCTGACGTTACGTTTCCATGTCCTAATGATTCGTTGGCCAGCAGACACTTTTGTCCCCCCCAAAAAAAACTTGCATTTGATCCATTTATACAGCTACAAAGTATTTTCTTGGCGCTATAACCTTTCGCAAGGGTACTACAGCAGGAGCAGAAAGTGCTGCTTGAACTGGAAATCGGCGTGTCGCAGGTCTGTGTCCTTAACCGCTGTATGGCTCCTGAGTAGCTCTTGCCTAGTTTTATCATCCTTGTTCAATATCCCATCTTACCCCCTACTTCTCTCTCTCTCTCTTTCGCTCTCTAGAAAGGGAAGAAGTGCTCTCGCACCCACAAGCCCTCCGAGCCGCTGCGCCTGTCCTACGCCGGTTGTCGCAGCGCCCGCTTCTACCGGCCCAACTACTGCGGACTGTGCGTGGACGGCCGCTGCTGCTCACCGTGGCGCACGCGCAACCTGGCGGTGCTTTTCGTGTGCCCCGATGGAGATCGCTTTGAGCGGACCGTCATGTTCGTGCGCTCCTGCAAGTGCGGCGACGAGTGCGGGCATCTCAACGAGGCTGCCCTCACGCCCCAGCGCTGGCTCTACGGCGACACGCACAAGTTCATCGACTAGCGATCCCTCCGCCTTAGAACTGACATAGCTCGTGAAGAAAGAACTGGTTTTGTGTAGACTTAGATGAATCATTTTAGTTAATGTGGCTAAAGTGAAAACGGGGATTCGTTTCGTTTGACGGGAGCGACCGATGTATCCGGGACAATGACCTGCAGTCCTGCAGTGTACACAGGACATGTGTTCTAAAGCCTAATGGGACAGCAGAACGTCTGTTTTAGGGAACTGTTCAGAACTCAGGGTCATTTTGATTTGAACAGCAGCAAAAAAACTGATACGAAGCAGGCCGGGAACATGGGAAATCGGACAACGTGCTGACCCAAAGGACTAAGTGTGGTCGGTTAAAGACTCAGTAAGACGTTAAGGGATTCGTCTGTATTAGGACTAAGTGTAAGGGAGAGCGTGACAAAGCTCATGGAAAAGTAAAGAGACACACCCGTGTGGGCTGGTTGGATTAAGAGGAACCGCTCGTCCATCGATGATGGGCCATGTTTGCTCTTGCGCTCTTTAGGCCTGACCGTGAACTGGGACTCTACCAAGCGTCTATATGGACAAAAGCCCACTGGTATTGTGAGGTGTGGAGATGTTCAGGACACTAAGAGGAGGTGGAATATTGGCCTCAACAGGGAGACAAATGAGTTAGAGCTTGGAATGGTGCATTTCATGGTTCTTACACAATGCCTGGTGTAGTGATGCACTAGTGACATGCTAGTGCCTTTTGTGGGGGCTGAAGGCCATGAAACAAAGGTAATGGCAAAGGGCCCTCTGCAGTGTAAAAATCGAGCAGATGTGGGAAACCTGTCCCACCCCGTTCTTGTCTGCAGTCTAGGAATGAAGGCACAGTCCCTCCTTTAGCAGACATTTTGGAATCGCTCTGCATCACAGTTCTGTTTTTGTAAGGTTGTTCGTGTTAACATTTGCCTGTAGTGGCTTGTAGACAGTGGCAATTTAGAAAAATGCTGATTGCAGAAAATGCCACCTCTTTATGCATTTACCTTCCGTCGGTTTTTCTGGAACACGAGTTTTAGAAAATGCATAATTTTTGCACGAGTCTTACAGGTCTTATGCTTTTAAAATTTGCTGTGCTGCAGCAGCAAGTTATGAACTTTCTTCTATGGCTTCTTTTTGGGAGCTACCTTTTTTTTTATCACATTCAGCTGACATTTGTAACAAATGTTCTAAGTTTGTGTTCACTTTTCAACCATTTACTCTGTGCTTATTTCACAGCGGTTTGTAGTTCAGCCCGTGCACTGTTGTTTAGGACAGTCTTGAGTAGGATTCGCACTCCACCGCACTGGGTTTGGCAGCTATGCATTATTTGTATCTTTACGCATCTTTATGCATCAAACTGCTTCTGGGAACAGCGGTTCAGTAATTGGATAAGAGAATTTATATGAACATTTAATCAGGGTTTATTCCAGCCTATTGAACAGTTTCAGCTTGTACCAAACGAAGTGTAAAACCTGAGTTTGAGCAGTGTCTAATAAAGAACACCAAAGTGGGGAAAAAATGTCCTTTGCCTCCTGCTGGGCCACTATTCCGGTGACTTGCCCTTTAAAATTTTTGAAAAAGAAGATACAAAGTCATCAACAAAAGTCATACCCCATTTGGTCTACTTCATCTGGTCATATTGCCTGACATTATTTGAAGCGACATCCATTTTTACTCACTTGTACAGCAACAAGTTTAACTAGAACATGTTTCAAATCCTGCTGGAGACTGCTTCACAATACTGCTGATCTCAGGCTATTTATGGTATTTGCCAGGAACTGGATTTTCCCCTCACCTTTTGATTCCAAACAAGACATTTCATCCCAGGATTTTAAATTTTATAAAGCATGAAAAGCTTTATGCTGAGAACCCTAGATTTTCCCCAATTCAAAACCTTAGCCATGTACACTACCACATGCAGCAAGCAATGTGGAATGTTTTAATAGAGAAGTCAGAGAACCCTGTCTTAGTATTCAGTGAAATCCGGTAAAACACTTCCCATGCACCAATAAATAGAATACAGTGAACTGATGTATAAAAAAGTTTTAATTCCATTAACCAAAAATCCACAATGAACAAGGAAAATTAAAACTGGGAACCCCTGTAAGATACAATAAAATGAACAAATTACAGATCAGGATGTCAGGTGTGGGGTATTTAAAAATAAAGTTTAAGGTCTTTACCATTACCACTTGATCTTTAAAAAAAGAAAAAAAAAGGAAGGGGTCACTGGGGCAGTCTGCTGGTCTGGAGAGCTTTATCTGGACTGTTCAACTGCAGAAAACAGGAGAAAAGTGCATCAGGTCACAGGACTGTGGCAGAAATTCTTTCCCTTCAGATGTGGGGGGGGTCTCTACAGTGGAGTCACTGACAGCTCATCACAGGAAATGGTGTCTACTTAGCTGGCAGACTGTTCAGGATTTTATTTTCACACTACATGTAGTCATACAGCAGCAGCCAAAAAAAAAAAAAGCCAACAAAACCTATTTAAGCACAGGAATGACAAACTGCTTTATTAAAACTGTTCATGTGCATTTATGCTAATACAGTGATGTGAAAAGCACCCAATCTGTGTTGTACATTTTTATTTCTGTGGACAGAACTAACACTCATCCAGTCACTCAGACTTGAGTATGTGACTAACCTAACATGACAATGCTTTGCTTTTCACCGCTTACCAAAAATTAATCCACATTCAGAAGCCATGAGATAAATGGTAAGGGAGTCCCATGATTCAGGAGTTTGTAGAATCTGCTTTCTGTATGAGCTCATCAGTCTTTTATATAGCAGTGAAGGACTCAGACTATCACCACTATCATTAGACTCTGAGCTCCTCAGAAAACTGCTTCAGCTCATTATACTGCAGCATCTCAAAGTGTGGATGTTGACTTATGTTCCAAAACCTTGATTCTTTCCTGTTCGTGCCATTCCATCACATATTTGCATGTGTGCTAAGGATCATTGCTCTGTTGAATGATCCATATGACACGATTTGTCAGATAGATAGCCTTAACATTTCCTCTAGAATACTATGGTACAGAGAATTCATGATGGACTCAAAGAGAATGAGGCATTCGCAGTCGGCCCAAAAATCATCAACTCCTCACCATGCTTGACAGTTGGTGTAAGGTTGAGCTGATATGTGGAGTTTAGTTTCTAAACATCTCCATTTTGGCATCAGCTGTTCAAAAAACAACATTCCAGGAGTCTGGGAGTTCAGTCAGGCACAATTTGGAAAAACTTAGTGCTGCTAGGTTCATTTCGGAAAGAAATGGTTTTCAACTGGTTTTACTTCCATGAAAGCCCTATGCGTTAATTTTTCCCAACGGCAGAGTCAGGAACACTGATATTTACCATGTTGACAGAGGCCTATAGATCCCTGAATGTAGCACCTACAGTCTTGAGTCTTGCCATAATACAAAAATCTAATCTATATAATGCATATGTTTACTTTCATCTCCACTTAAATTTGACTCAGTGGCACTGAAACAAGCATTATACCTGAAGTACTTGGTGATAATTGATTTAAACTTTCATTAGGTTTAATATATGTTAGTGTTTTATACAAGAAACAGGTTAACATGCACATGCTGTAGCCTAAAGACAAATTACACTGATGCAAACAAAAACATGGCCCCTAGTTGTCAATTCACTGTAAAATTAAAGCCAAGCGACTTGAGAAACCATGTCATTACATACATTAGATATGTGCACAAATCAAAAGTCCATGTTAAACAATTTCTTGCATATTGTCTATTTTTGAAACCGCAACATGGATAACATCTGTTAAACTAAGGAAATATTCAAACTACATTGAAACATGCAAGTCTAAATTGTAAATGATCATGTCAAAAATAACAATTGAGTTGTCCGTCATGACACCATGTTGCTGCAACATGTTCACATGGTCAGCAGCTCAGTGTTGTCTTGCCAAGCCACAACTAAATTACATATAACGTGCATGCACACACACAAAAAGCAAAACACTGCACACTGTATGCAAGATTGCTCAATATATACACTGATCTTTAACTGCCTTGAATGTACTCCACTTTTAGATTTTTGCCAATTTTCACATGCCCTGTTCAATTTTTATTTAAGGACTCCATATTGTTTGGAAATTGCTTTATAATTGTCCAGACTAATGAACAGAAGCAACTGCCTGTGGAGATCAGAGATAGTTTGTCCTTGGCAAAATGTCAAAGTTCTGTCAGTTTCTCCTTTTCTGTTATACATGATCACATTTCCTGATAAGCTGATGCTATGCACTTGAATAGCATCACTTTGTGTTAAACTGCCACCTTAACTGATACGGAAGCAGTGAAGGTGAATTCACACATTGTTTCTGGATGTTCACCTTTTTAATGAATGAGATGTATCGTCTCACATCAGATTTATGCAACTGTAAAACCACAGAAATGAAACGTGTCCTTTTTCACATCACTGTAAATGCTTTATCATTTATTAAAATTCATTAACAATTTCATGAGTAATAGTGAATAACAAACCAAACGGGCCAAAGGTGTTCATTCTAATCACTCAAATTAAATCACCTTTGCATTTTAAGAGGTAGAACATCAAGGCAAGTTTATTTTTGTCACCGTGAGAATAGCGACATTTTGCAGCACACAAGTTATTGAAAATCAACTGAAAGGCATGAAGACCATGACTGAACTACAGAGACAATAGTGCCATGGTTACAAAACCGCCCTTGTGACTAAAAGGCTGCAATACAATTCAGTGCCAATCAGTTACACAAAAAAACACAAGCAACTTATTTTACACTAATTCAGTAAATACCCAGCTGTAAAAGCTGCATGCCTCCAATTGCTTTGTTGGGACAACATCTGGATATAGTGCACATAATTTGATCACTTCAAAGTCTGGTGTTATTGACTAAAGTGCTGCCAAAGACAAATTCAGCCAAAGGTTACTCCTTGTTAAAGATCATATATTTGGGTACCTCAGAATTAAAGTCAAATGAATTAGTTGAACCAAAGCAAATGCTGTTCATGACGGATTTTAAAAGTTACCAAAATATAGTACTTACTGTAGGTTGAGATGTCAATCTCCTCAGGAAGCTCAGCCACATTGACTTCAAACCGATCTTGGACGTCATTTAAGGTCTTGGCATCCGTTTCATCTGATACAAAGGTTATGGCCAGGCCCTTCGTTCCAAACCTGCCAGCACGGGCGACCTGTTCCAGGGCAGAAAGAACAGTGTCACGAATACCCATCAGACACAAAAGGGCTTGTAGTTGCACCTCCACAGCCCTCTCATGCATGTCACAAACCTCCCTCTAAGCAACTTGTCTCACCCTATGCAGATAGGTGTCCGAATCCTCAGGCATGTCATAATTGAAGACTATGTTGACTCTCTCAATATCCATCCCACGACCAAACAAGTTGGTAGCCACCAGAATCCGCCGTTGGAAATCCTTGAACTGTTGGTACCGGGACAGCCTGAGAAGCAAAACCCCATTGAGTCAAGTGCTCTATTACAGCACCCCTTTTCCACAGATGTTCCCATTAAGAGACCCTCATGAACTCACCTCTCCTCCTGAGCCATGCCTCTATGGATGGCAATAGCTGGGAAGTTCTGCTCAACCAGCAACTGAGACAGCGCCACACACCTCTGAACCGACTTCACAAAAATGACCACCTGAATACAAGCAAAACCAGCCATCAATGCATCCTACTTTTAAGCAGAGCACTCATTTCCCTAATGAATTGGATATATTGCACCAGTTCTCTCTATCATTAGAGTAATGCTTATGTGCCAACAGGTCAAAAGAATTCATTATCACACAGACTGCAATAATGCAATTAAGGGAAGGGTATGACCAAAAACCTGAATAAACATGGCTGCCCAGAAATTGAGCTGGATCTCTGAATACAACCACAACAGGACATTACCTACATAATGGGGAAAGATTCTAATTATACTGGACAGGTGGTAGCACTGTGGTTAAAACAGCTGCTTTGTCCTAACGTAATGCACAAATATTTCTCAGATGTACATTGCTATGCACAAAATTTTCTGCTAAATAAATAAATGTAAAATCATTCATTTGCTCCATTAATTCATAACAGCAAACCAGACCTGTTCACTGGAATCTGAAAGTTCAAACCTATTTTCAAGCCTTTATTTTGCACCTAATTATGATCCCGAAGAGCAAGTTCAAAGGCAGCAGTCGGGGTACCTGATTGAACTCCAGAACATCCAGCAGGTCAAAGAGCTTGCGATTCTTCTCACTGTCCTTGAGCTTGCAGTAGTACTGTTGCAGGCCATGAAGGGTCAGCTTAGTCTCATCATCCACAAAGACCTCCATGGGCTGAAGGACAAAAAACACCAAAACAACTGGCATTAAGCATTACCTTTGTGGAACTGTGTTATTAAAAGCCTTTATTTAGATGACTCCTTCATTCAATGCAACTTAAAATATAAGAAAAACAACTTTATAGTGAATTCCTCAATTACACAGCATGGTTATTACTGCATCAATTCAGAAGTACCTCGACCAAGGTACAGGAGCAGGAGTGAGACGTGAACCAGGGACCTTCTGACTGCAAGGCAACAGCCCTGACTGCTATGTATCCTGCTGCCCAGCAAAGGAGCAAAAGTTTCCATTAGCTGAGAGATTACTCATCAGCTGAGGAAAAGTCGATATTTAAGTTAAATTTCTCTCACCTGAAACCCACAACATACACAGTGTAGAGACCTGCAAGATGTGGTTAAACGAGACTTACATCCTGCATGAACTTGCGGCACACTGGTCGGATCTCCTTGCTGAGAGTGGCACTGAACATCATGCATTGCTTCTCATGGGGTGTCAGTCGAAAGATGTCCTGTACGTCACGCCTCATGTCTGTGAAGAGGAGCCGGTGAAGATATCACAGCAGTGTAGGAAAGAACGTCACACATACACTGAGAACAGCCCTCGAGGACAAACTGACCCAGCTGTTCAAGCATCTTGTCACACTCATCCAGGACAAAGTGCTTGACATTCTTGAGGTTAAGGGTCTTGTTGCGGATGAGTGCAAGGATGCGCCCAGGCGTTCCCACCACGATGTGGGGGCAGTTTTTCTTCAGAACCTCCTCATCCTTCTTAATGGAGAGCCCACCGAAGAACACAGCCACCTTGACTGTGGGCATGTACTTTGAGAAGCGCTCATATTCCTTGCTGATCTGGAAGGCCAGCTCACGTGTGTGGCACATCACCAACACGGAAACCTGCAGGAAATTATGGTATCCTTTCATTAACAAAGCAGAATTTCCAGAAAAATAAGAAACTATTCTAATTCAGCACATACTGATAAGTCACATGAACAGCATGCTGCGAGAAGCCAAATCAGAACTCAGAGGCAGAGAATTACATCTCTTGAACATGTTTCCTTCAGCTACTTTATTTTATTTGTAGCCAGTAAGCAATTTAACACCATATTCTGTAGAGTTTAGAGGTGGTATGTCACAAAGAGCACACTGTGTGTCTCTGAAACTAGGCGTCCATGCCATTATAGAGCCAAGTGACAATCAAGTACATATTTACATCTTCTCCGAGATGTATGTCGCTTTGGAGAAAAGCATCTGCTAAATGAATAAATGTAATGTAAATATTGACATCTATTCACTGAGCTGACACTTTGTTCCAAAGAAACTTACAGGTCTACTACAACTAATGTACCTAGAATTATTTACCCATTTATACAGCTGGGTAATTTTACTCACGCAAAATAAGGTCAGTACCTTCCTCAAGGGCACTACAGATAGAGGTGAGATTTGAACTTGTGACCTTCAGATCTAAAGGCAGCTGTTCCATCCACTACAAGACCAGCTGTCCCCAGTTTCTAAATACTTCTACAATTAAAATTAAGATACTCCTCTAACAGCTCCCATTTTCATTAAACCACAATTTCTTCCACTATTAGTGCACAACTGATTTAAGGTTAAAATAAATCTTAGAATATGAATCACTAGCCTTGGCTTAACTACTACAGCAGTATTGCTAGGACCCTGAAACATTCCTCTTGCTTGTGGGACCAAATGTTTTCAAGTGAATATTAAAAACGTGCAGATGGCATTTACATTTTTCTATTTCCCAAAAAAAAGAAAGATTTATAAGCAATTCAAAAGGTTTGTTGCTCAGTCCATTACAAAGTACAAAACAGAGACCTGTTTTAGTTGGTTAAGTCACCAGTAATTAATTATAGAACTACAACATGCCACACAATTAAAACATACACCCCCAAAATAAATACTATACAACATTTTACAGAAGAGCTCATTGTAAAACATATGTGCAAAGTGCTCACCTGGCCATCCACTGGCTCAATCTGCTGCAGGGTGGCCAAAACAAACACAGCCGTCTTACCCATGCCAGACTTAGCCTGACACAGGATATCCATTCCTAGGATGGCCTGGGGAATGCACTCGTGTTGGACTGGAAGAAACCACACAAAAATCAAAGGGTAACAGATGTGCATTTCCAAACGCCAAGCACACTGAAATTGGTATTTTCCTGCAGGAAAACTTCCAATCAAAATATTCTCCACATCTTATTATAAAACATACAGCCCCCACCCACATGGCAGTGCCAATATCCTCCCTTACCTTCAGATGGATGCTCAAAACCACAGTCCACAATGGCACGGAGGAGCTCAGGTTTGAGAAGGAAATCTCTGAAGCCAGAGCTGTGGATGGAGACGTAGGAGCCCTTCACCTCTTTCTTCCCCGCAGGGACTGCACTCTCTGGGGCTGCCTGTGGCTCCTCATCCTCCTCGTAGTCCAGCAGCTCATTGTCAACATCATTCTCAGCCATGCTGGAGGGAGAGACAGACACTGATTAACACCAGCCAAATACCCCTGAACACAGGGAGGCTCTGACTACACACCACTACTTGACAGGTTACTGGAGCTTCTAATAAAAGTCAGAAGGTTGTACAGCCACTACCAATGGTGGCTTTAAAATGAAAAGATGCTGGATAGAACCCCACTCCTGCTGTACTATTTACAGTATTTACCATGAATGGACACAATAAAAACACCCAGCTAAACAAATAGGTATAAGTTGAACATTTATAACCGATTCCACTTAAGTTATGACAGTTAAACGTTCATAAAGTATTTTTTGGTATTCATTCGTGACTATGAATCCTGGTTCTTGGGACCCAGACAATTAAGAAATGTTGAGATTTTGGTTTAAGAAGTTTACTGCACTTCTACATGTTAACCTTCCACTCTGACCCACACCAGTGGTCTTGCAGCCACAGTGGGGCCAAACCTTCAGCAATCCACCCAGTTCTGGGAAGCACTTTTTGGCACAGTATCTCATAACATCCCACACATCTGAAGTGCAAGGACATAAATGGCTCCATGATATACTAGAGAGCTAAGAAGATGTGTGAAAAGGGGGGGATAGAAGAAAGAGTACAAGGAAACAGGTTCAGAAAGGATGCAGAATGAACAGGAAAACATAAGGTTTGTGAGATGCCACAGGTCGTAAGTAGTAGTAATGACAACCAATCACCCACCACTACTTAAGATACCGAAGAGCCCACTTTTCGGCGTAGTTTCTCAAATACGATAAATACGTGACGACTGACTGAGTATTAGTATAAATTTACTAAATGTCCCTTGACACAAAACAGTTTTTACACGCAACCGTAACAGTAGCTTCACCAAAGACACTTGGTCTTCGTCGCCGCCTCACTAACTACTCGCCAGCGCGGCGACAAACCGGAACTTCCTGCCCTCGCGCGAGCAGCCGGTTCCTTCGCGGCCGCGTCAGCCGGATAACTACACAGGAAACAAAATAGCTTGTGTACTTGCATTCAAAATGATCCCGCCATAAGCGTCGAACATCAGGGTAATTTCATACTTTTAGACGGATTCCCAGGAAAGTGGCTAGAAGCGCGAGTTAATTAAGCGCACGCGGTGGGTCTGCAGATATTAATCATGACATGAGGCATTGTTCACATATCGCTAGCAACAGAAGCTAACGCCGAGGACGCCCAATTTCTTACATAAAACGCTAATTATAAAAGAAAAGGAACAATCAGACCACTCTACTAAGCGATTGGTACTTGTTTTGCCATTTTTAAAAAATTACAAACTCGTCCCAACCCAGCAGGAAAAAAAAATAAATAACTGAACGTTATCACTGGTACCTTGCGGCGACGATTCAAACAAGCTCCCAGTATCTCTACTACAGCTCACATGGGCAGGACTAGTTTATACTACTTTCCGGAATTACAGCGTCCAAAAATGAAGGAACACCATTGGATAATACAAATGTCAATCTCAATGACGTTTTTAAGCTCTTTGTTATGACTGGCCTATTTGCATGCCAGTTACTATGAGCGGGTTATCAAAGTAGGAGGGGCCTTATTGCCCGCTCGGAAGTTCTACTAACGAAGAGTGTGACGTCATGTTCTAGGGACGTCACACGGATCGTTCCCAGCAACATTCTCTAAACATTATAATATGTAACATATTTATAACGTATAGAATTTTAAAATTGCTTACATGCTTTCAATTTAAAATATAAAGCAAGAATGAAGAATTTACAAATCAATGGAAAGTGCTTATGTTATGGGTTTCACAACCCTTTCAATAGGTTCAGCTCATAAATATGAGTCATATTGTCCTTCATTGACATTGTGCCTCTGTTTGCATTATTTAGTGTTGCATTTTAGACACAGGTGTGTGTGTCCGCCAACCGCTCGAGCACAGCGAGAGGTTGTTGTCTGTGCACCTGGCGCACAGCTTAGATACTCGACTTTACTATTTGTGTATGTGTGTGTACACTATTTGTGTACAGACCCAGAGGGAGTGGGTGGTTAAATAGGCTTTCAGGTTTACATTGTCCACAATGTCTGCAGTGCCTGGGGGGGTGAGAGGCTCTGAGGGGTTTTTTTGTGCTTTACATGATGGGTCCCAACATGACAGGAGAAGAGTCCAGGAAAGCTGAACTGGGATCCACAAACAGTCTCTTTACATATATAAAAGGTTGTAGTATACTGTAGTGTACCACACAGGTATTAGATAGATAGATAGATAGATAGATAGATAGATAGATGACATGCATGATGCCGAGTCGTAGCCGACCCATAGCGACCACTCGCGTGGTGTCCAAGGCAAGTCAAGGGAGGAACAGAGGTGGGTTGCCAGGTCCTTCCTCTGCATGGTGGGGCAGGCAAATACAGGGAGAAAGACATGGCTGCTGCACAACCCAAGCAGAACTAGAACCGCTGACCCGCCACACAGCAAGGTACCAGTCAAACCTGCCCCCACATGACCTGTAGACAAGTATAAAAGAATGCACATAGACTGTGTGCCAACACAAATAGTACTGACAGCTTAGTAGCACTAGGGAAATAAGAGGTCAGTATCACCAGAGAATTATTAATACTACTAGTAGTACTGTTATTATTATTATTATTGTTGCTATATAAATGTAAATGTATTATTATTATTATTATTATTATTATTATTATTATTATTATGCATGCTTGACCTTGAATTGGTCTATTATCATCCCAGCATCTCTGTTTTTTACTGAAGTTTTCTCTCATTGGATGGAAAGCCTTGCTTTTTGCAGGTTCACCTGGAAATAAAATAACTGATATTCTGCTGTGACCTTCCATTCCTGCAGATGGAGCCATAGTGGTCATCTCCTATTTTCTGTCTTGGATGCATCCCCCTAGTTCCTCCTCAGTTACATCCACAATATGCTCCATGTGGTGTAACACTTACTTGAGAAAAATTTGATTTGTCAGCCACTCACAATAAGTCCCTCTCTGAGCCTTGGTTATTGAAGCTGACTGGACAATTTCAGACAACGTGGAGGTACAGTTCTCGCATTTAAACCACAGCTTCCTGCTCACACTTCAGGAGGGGATGTAGTGATTTAGGGAGATGCACTCCTCACTCCAGATTCACATCCCCAAACCAGCAATTTCCTTATACGTACAGTAACTAAAATTTGTCAATATAATACAGAATACAACATAAGCTATAGGATAAATTATATGTTCTATACTAATACATGGGGGGGGTGCGGTGGCGCAGTGGGTTTTGCCAGGTCCTGTTCTCTGGCAGCTCTGGGGTTCAAGCCCTGCATGGGATGCCTTGTGACAGACTGATTTCCCATCCTGGGTGTGTCCCCTCCCCCTCCAGCCTTATGCCCTGTGTTGCTGGGTTAGGCTCCGGTTTGCCGTGACCCCGTTTGGGACAAGCGGTTTCAGCCAGAGTGTGTGTACTAATACATAACAATATATTAGTTGCACAAAGAAGAATCATAGCAGTGGTGGGGTAAATTGCACCAGTATTATTGCAACATTGAAGCTGTATGCCAGAATCAATACACCATCTTGTGGAAATGTAATTAGAAGATATCAGGGGACAGCAAGTGGCATAATGATTAGAGCCACCACCTTGCACTCCAGTACAACTCCCTGCTGCTGCTGTAGCACCTGTGAGCAAGGTACTTACTTTGAAATGATACAGTAAAATCTAGTGGTACACAAATAGATAATTGATTGCAAGTAGCTTAACACTGTAGGTCACTTTGCTAAATGTGTAATTATTTAATTAATACTGCTGACAGGTTGCATCTTTTGTGACAGATTGCTGAAGGAAAAGAAAGTGCATCTGTGAAGCCAAGGCCATGTGAATCCCACCAGAGTCTTACAAGTAAGGATGGGGAGAGTTGTGTGGCTAAGACTTAAAGCTTAATTTTACCACAGATGGAAAAAAAGATGTTTTTTTCAGGGTCACTGGCTTTTTTTGGCACTATATGCATTGATAATGTCAGCATGAGTTTTGGACGATCTGTTGGGTTTTCTTTGCATTTAGTTCACATTACCCTGCATAATCACTGTGAAATATGGTTATAAGGAGACAAGTGGCTGCAAACATCTTTAACTTTGCAAGCTCTACAGAACTTTGAAATTATTACAGCTGAGCATTTTCTAACATTTTTATTCAGCTGGATTATCTTAATTCCTGCAGTTCCTGTTAAGAGTCTCACTCAAGGGCACTGCCCCCACTCCTAACAAAGAATTTGAACAAGCAACCATCTGGTTAAAAGGAAACATCCTTAAGCACTATCTACCTCTTTTCTACCATAGCATTAATACTGAGTATTATAATTCATAGCACTTAAGATGTATGAACTGCATTAAATGATTAAGGTATAAAAATGAAACAAGTATTTTGCCAGTAAAGTAACAATGATACATAAATAAATGTCACTTAGAAATAGCAGTCTGTGTGTTTTGGTATGGGACATCTTCAGTTTTTCTGCCTCCTCTTTCTTGATCTGCTTCTGCTCCATAACCACTCCATATGCCCCCTTCTTGGATTTATTAATGGAGTTTTAATAAACCCCTGTGTTAAAGTCAATAAAAATAAAAAATAAAAACAACATAGAAGCAAGTTGCTTGGGCCATAAAAAAGACTTTGCATATTTTTTCATCAACCCAGACATCTGACAGGGATTAGAAAGGCACATCACTGCTCCTCTCAAAGGGTTAAGTGGTTGGATCCAGGGTGATATCTGAACACTACTCAAGGGCCATTTGCATCAGCAAGCCAGCCAGGGAAGATAAGGAAGCTCCACAGTTGGCTCCAAATTACCTGTATCACAAGAAGGCATTGACATTTGGCAAAAACTATGTCACACATGGCAAATCCAGGGTTTATCTTCCCTCTATAACTGGAGTGTAAGTATAACTAGTCTTTAACTGAAGCCTTTCTGATGTGATGTTAACTGGACAGGTCTTGGGGGAAACAAAAAGCATTAACAACAGTACTCAGTGGAGTTATACAGTCTTGCTTGAGTTTGAGGGGGAGTCATATCCCCTCCTTGTTTCACCTAACTTTAATTACAATTGCAATTACACACCTGCAACAGACTGGAATCCCATCTAGGCTGTACTCCACTTTATAAACCATGTACTCCCCAAAATGGACTCCAGATCCCAGCTATGCTGCAGGCCAGGTAGCATAGTGATTACAGACACCATCTTATACTCGAAGTACCCAGGTTTGAATCCTGCTCCAGCTACATTACACAACAGTTGAACAGGCTGCTTACTCTAAATTGCCCCAGTAAAATCATCCAGCTGCGTAAATGTAAATACACCAACCAACCTCACACTGTAAGTCTCCTAGAGAAAAGCATCAGCTAATGATTACATGACAGCAAATCATGGGAAAATCAGTGCAACTGTTACACAGGGAATCATGTAGTCTGATATTACAGCTATAATACACACCGTTACAGTTAATCTAGTCGGAAACAGAAAACATCAACTATGAAGGCAAAAGCTTGGTAAAGACTGCACAAATATTTCTTTAAACACCCCAAAAGAAAAGGCCATTTTTACCGATGGGGGATCTTCCAACAACACGACTCCTGCACTTCCACGGCAGATCTGCACATGTCACATGAAGACGTCAAAGAGCGGGAAATGACGTCAGCAGCTGCTCACCTCTTTCATGAAGAATGCACATTTTGCTAATATTTAGGAGTTAAGAGTTTAATGATATTTAAGGCAGGCCGTCAAAGACCACTCAGACTCTCTGCAGGCGAGTAAAAATTAAATACTTTAGACACGTGAACGGATGATAAGATTGGCGCTTTGATTGATGTAAAAGGGGAGGTGAGGCCGATTTTTATTTTCTGCCTCGCGCAGCGGCCGTCGCGGCACCGTCGGGATCGTTGTGCTCGGCTCGTGGACTTCGTGTCTGGACGGAGCACGCGTCTTCCGGAACTCTGCTCGTTTTTAGAAACCCAGTGCTGTGCTTATTCATTCATTTTTTTCCCCTCACTGCTCTTCCCATGTCCACATCATGTGGTCCCGGTGGGCGGTCGATCGGCCCGTGTAGCCACGCGTGGGCGTCGCCCGTAGGTCTCCTTGAGGAAGCTGGCGCAGGCTGACAGTTGACAGGTTTTTTTTTTTTTTTTTTTTCCTCTCCCCATTATTATTGTTTTAAACGTATAGCTGCCGCTTTAATCCGTGTCCTGAGCGCAGCTGCTTGGTTTTTTATTCTTCATTCATTGTCCGCCTCCTATTTTGGTGAAATAAATCGACCGCTGAAGAAATAATTTTTCGCACATCCTCGAGCTGCCGTGAGAATGGCTCTTAATTTAAGGTGAGCGCTGCATTACTCATTTAAATTTTCATTGTTTATTTTTTTTCCAGTTCATTGACCCGGTCCTTGTGTGTATATTTCCTCTGAAATGCGCGACGGACAGGTTCAATAACAAAAGCGTCGAGATTCTGATGTGCCTTTTTTTTTTTTTTTTGCGCGGTTCTGTATGCCTGCCCGCGTGCGTTTGTCTGTCTGTCTGTCTGTGTGTGTGACACAGCGCGCGCGCACAACCCGCGTTAGCTCCCCTGTCTCGCGCTCCGGTGTCAGCGCGCGACGCGCTTCTCTCAACCGCCGAGAGAAACGCGGGACAAACGTTACGTTTAAAATGTCTTCGTGTCCCCTTACTGAGGGGAAAAAATGTATGAAATGGCGTTCTGTAGACGACACGGTCGCGTCCCTTGGAAACGGCCCTCTGTGACTGTGTCGCCCGTCAGCCGAAATGAGAAGAACCGGCAAGCGGAGCGGTTCCCGGGCTGTGTGTGTTTGAGGAGCGCACCAGCGTGAGACGAACTTGAGGTAATTATTTTAAACTGCGGCATTTTTAATTGGCCTGTGAATCACAGGCGGGTGAAGGCGTATTATTGCTCAATTAGCGGCTTTAAATGGGGTGTAAAAAAGCGTTCTGGCTCTCCTGAGGGAGGTGGGGATGTGGAGCGCTGGGGCCCTGAGACTCAGTCAGTGACTGGCCGCCAGTGAGCCGCAGGACAGGGGGCCCAACTTGGGAAGGAAAATGTAAAATGAAGAATTTCTTGTGAGGGGCACAAAATTTGAATGTGTGCTAAAGGTGGCTGTGTACACTAAGCATCTTTTTTGAAGAGAAACAGTTCCACATCTTTCTTTTTCCATGTATGGTGTAATCATCATGTCTCTGTAATTGCATCCCGGGGGTTCAGGGTTTTCCAGGAGTGTAACTTCCTGGCTTGTTGCCTCTGGTCCCCTGCGGAGGTCTGCAATCACTAGTGTATCAGTGTAGAGTGTGAGTACTTCTGATCTACGCATTGATTAAGCAGGAGGTGAATATGCAACAAAATGCCAAATCTGAATGCTCCACCCAACAACCTGATTGCAAAACATCTGGACTAAAATGTTGGTTCTTTCTTAGATTTACTGTTGCTTATGGTAAGTTTGACCGGAACCAGGTTGTGTTCTTACTGCAGTATTGCTCTCTTTTCATTAGTCTTCTGTTACTGAAATCTCTGCGTTTGTGTTGGTGGTGCAGTGAGCTTGGCTGGGTCCTGCTCTCCGGTGGGTCTGGGGTTCGAGTCCTGCTTGGGGTGCCTTATGATGGACTGACGTCTTGTCCTGGGTGTGTCCCCTCCCCCTCTAGCCTTCCGCCCCGTGTTGCCGGGTTAGCCTCTGGCTCGCCGCGACCCTGCTTGGGACAAGCAGCTTCAGCCTGTGTGTGTGTGTGTGTGTGTGTGTGTGTGTATGTGTGTATTTGTGTTGTATTATATTTAAATTTATGCTAGTATGATCGTAGATCAGCCTCCTTAAGAATATCCATTCTGTCCATCCTTTATCAGTGACCACTTGTACAATGTAGGGTCGCAGTGGTCCAGAGCCTATCTTTGAAGAGAGTGAAGCAGGGTACACCATGGATGGGATACCAGTTCACTGCAGGGCAGTCAAACACCCATTCACTGACACATACACACAAAGGACAGTTTAGTCTCTATTCATGTGATGCATGTCTTTGGACCTTAGGTGGAAACTGGAATACAAGGACACTAACATGAATTGGGGGGGGGGGACATGCAGACTCCGCATAGACTAAGATGGATTCAAACCCACAGCCCAGGAGTTGTGCCACCCGCTGCACAATCCTAGCATGTGCTTAAGAAATCTAAAATATATTCACCTGTTTTTAATAGATTTAGTATATTCCTGATAAATGCTTTTTCAAGCTTGAGAGACTGCACTGTTTATACTGCTGATAATCAATTATTGTTTTGTCTTCATTTGATCTTCTTTAGCCAACTGCATTTCATAAAGGAAATGTTATACCCAATATTGTTTCCCCTCTTGGTCTCTGATACTGAGTCTTACCATTACCAGTCTTATCAGCAGTATAAACTGTGTAGTCTCTTAAGCTTGAAAAAGCATTTTCATCAGGAATATATTAAATCTATTAAAAACAGGTGGATATATTTTAGATTTCTTAAACACATGCTAGGATTGTGCTTCTGGGCTCCATGAAGAACTCACTGACTCTGTCCCTAAAGGTGTGTTTATTTTTGAGAAGCTCTGGTAATTTTTTCCCTACCGCTGTTATTAGCCAGACAGATGAATATAAAGAAATGTGATTGTTTTTGGCAGTCGCTGTCTTTTTGTATTGTATAAATCGTGATGTGCAATTACTTTGTAACGTCGTCTTTTTCTCTGGTGTTTATTTTTAGCAGTGTGAACCTACAATTCTTGAAACTGTTTAGCAGGCTACCCAGTGTGGAGTCCAGCTGATGTGTGATTTCAGCACAATCAAATATGATTCATTTGATGTCGGTGTTTGTTTTAGGTGCTGTTGCCTGGGAAGGGGGCTATATGCATGGTTTGTTTACTTTGTGCAGTACACAGATTTGAGCTGATGCCACAGCCATCAGAGCTCCCTTTGCCTTGAGAACTTCTGTTTTTACATGAACACATCCAGAATGGCTGGACTGCTGTTTTCATGCTGCAGGAATTTCAATTATCTCACAGGATGATGTCACACTTCACTGTCTTTAATCTTTTTTGTTTAAGGAAAAAATGTCCACAAAAGTTAAAAGAACTGACAGTTTTTCCAAAGTCAGTTTTTTGAATATGAGAGTTGCAAAATAGTGTTGATGGACCTTCTCCTTACTGTACTGCAAGTCAGCATTTTAAATCAGGATGAAGAAAGCTTTTTGTTTCCATTAGTTTTAAAATACTACCATAATGATGCTGAGTTGTATGCTGTTTTTTAATTATTGTAGTCATACGAATGTTGTTTGAAGCCTACATGTGCTTAGTATATGTAGTATAATTAAAGTTTGTTTCTGTGTGTGTAGCTATACCCTAGAATTTATAGAAAAAAATCTGACTTTACAAAGTTTCATTTAATACCCCTCCTCAACTTAAGATCAATTTCTTCACATTTCCAAGCACCGAATTTGGATTTTGCTTCCTGATTGGCATGGGACATTTACATTCATGTTTATTCATTTAGCAGACATTTTTATCCAAAGAAACTCACAGTGAATATTGTGTAGTATTTAAATCTAATGGCCTTTATTCAAGGGGACTTAAATGTTAAAGTACAATAAACTGCCTACAGTAATTGGCCCATCCATACATTAGAGCAATGTAACACACACACACACACACTATGGGGCAATTTGTCAATTTGCTTGAAACACGTATGTTTAGAGGATAATGCATGAATACAAGGAGAACATGAAAACTATACAAAAACTGACCAGGCATCAAACCCATACCCAATAGTACAGCCCTGGTGCTATAAGACCCTGTTGACTTGTTCAGTGGGTGTGAATTCATTTGTATTGTTTTCACTATTTATTTATCTATGTATACTATATTTTTCTCCTCCGTGAACCGCCACCTTATCGTGGTGGAGGGGTTTGAGTGCCTGAATGAGTCCAGGAGCTATGTTGTCTGGGGCTACATGCCCCTGGTAGGGTCTCCCATGGCAGACAGGTCCTGGATGACAGACGAGACAAAGCGCGGTTCAAAAACCCCTTATGAAGGAAAAAGCAAGGCGTCCGTTTACCCCGCCCGGTATGGGGTCACCGGGGCCCCACCCTGGAGCCAGGCCTGGGGGGGGGGCTCGCATGCGAGCGCCTGGTGGCCAGGTCTATGCCCACGGGGCCTGGCCGGGCTCAGCCCGAAGCCATAACGTGGAGCCGCTCTTCGGTGGGCTCACCACCTGCCGGAGAAACCGTAAGGGGCCGGTGCATTGTGAGTTGGGCGGTGGTCGGGGCCGAGTGCCCGGCCGACCCAAACCTCGGGCGCCAACTCTGGTTTTTGGGACTTGGAATGTCACCTCACTGGCGGGGAAGGAGCCTGAGCTGGTGCGGGAAGTTGAGAGATACCGTCTAGATATAGTCGGGCTCACTTCCACTCACAGCTTGGGTTCTGGAACCACTCTACTCGATCGAGGGTGGACTCTCCACTATTCTGGCGTTGCCCAAGGTGAGAGGCGGCGGGCTGGTGTGGGCTTACTAATAGCCCCCCAGTTCAGCCGCCATGTGTTGGAGTCTACCCCGGTGAATGAGAGGGTCATCTCCCTACGCCTTCGGGTCAGGGAACGGTCTCTCACTGTCGTTTGTGCTTATGCGCCTAGCGGCAGTGTAGAGTACCCGGCCTTTTTAGAGTCCTTGGGGGGCGTGCTGGAAAGCGCTCCCACTGGGGACTCTGTCGTTCTACTGGGGGACTTTAACGCCCACGTGGGCAGCGACAGTGATACCTGGAGGGGCGTGATTGGGAGGAACGGCCTCCCTGATCTGAACCCGAGCGGTGAGTTGTTATTGGATTTCTGTGCTAGTCGCGGTTTATCCATAACGAACACCATGTTCATGCATAAGGGTGTCCACCAGTGCACTTGGCACCAGGACACCCTAGGTCGGAGGTCGATGATCGACTTTGTAGTCGTTTCTTCTGACCTTCGGCCATATGTCTTGGACACTCGGGTGAAGAGAGGGGCTGAGCTGTCAACTGATCACCACCTGGTGATGAGTTGGATTCGATGGCGGGGGAAAAAGCTGGACAGACCTGGCAGGCCCAAACGCATAGTGAGGGTCTGTTGGGAACGTTTGGCGGAGGCCCCTGTCAGAGAGGTCTTCAACTCCCACCTCCGACAGAGCTTCAACCAGGTCCCGAGGGAGGTGGGGGACATTGAGTCTGAATGGACTATGTTCCGCTCCTCCATTGTCGGTGCGGCGGTTCGGAGCTGCGGCCATAAGGTCTCCGGTGCCTGTCGCGGCGGCAACCCCCGAACACGGTGGTGGACACGGTGGGCTTCATCAAGTCAAGACTTGCAGCGTGCACTGGGGAGGTTTGCAGCCGAGTGCGAAGCGGCGGGGATGAGAATCAGCACCTCCAAATCCGAGGCCATGGTTCTCAGTCGGAAAAAGGTGGATTGCTCCCTCCGGGTTAGGGGGGAGTTGCTCCCTCAAGTGGAGGAGTTTAAGTATCTCGGGGTCTTGTTCACGAGTGAGGGAAAAATGGAGCGGCAGGTCGACAGACGGATCGGTGCGGCGTCCGCAGTAATGCGGTCATTGTACCGGTCTGTTGTGGTGAAGAGGGAGCTGAGTCGTAAGGCGAAGCTCTCAATTTACCGGTCGATCTACGTTCCTACCCTCACCTATGGTCATGAACTCTGGATCATGACCGAAAGAATGAGATCGCGGATACAAGCGGCAGAAATGAGTTTCCTCCGCAGAGTGGCTGGGCGCACCCTTAGGGATAGGGTGAGGAGCTCAGTCACCCGGGAGGAGCTCGGAGTAGAGCCGCTGCTCCTCCGCATCGAGAGGAGCCAGTTGAGGTGGCTCGGGCATCTGTCCCGGATGCCTCCTGGACGCCTCCCTGGGGAGGTGTTCCGGGCTTGTCCCACTGGGAGGAGGCCTCGGGGCAGACCCAGGACACGTTGGAGAGACTATGTCTCCCGGCTGGCCTGGGAACGCCTTGGGGTTCCCCCAGAGGAACTGGAGGAGGTGTGCGGGGAGAGGGAGGTCTGGAGTACTCTGCTCGGACTGCTGCCCCCGCGACCCGGCCCCGGATAAAAGCGGAGGAAGATGGATGGATGGATGGATACTATATTTTTAAATTAATGAGCAAATTAATATGTAAACATTGAGTAGGATATTTATGTGTTTTCTTTGAGAGAGTTTAAGTTTAGGGGGCGCAGTGGCGCAGTGGGTTGGACCAGGGTCCTGCTCTTCAGTGGGTCTGGGGTTCGAGTCCCGCTTGGGGTTCCTTGTGACGGACTGGCGTCCCATCCTGGGTGTGTCCCCCTCCGGCCTTACGCCCTGTGTTGCCGGGTAGGCTCCGGTTCCCCGCAACCCCGTATGGGACGAGCGGTTCCGAAAATGTGTGTGTGTGTGTGTGTGTGAGTTTAAGTTTATAGTATGTAATAGCAGAGAAAGATCTGAAAGTGTAAATAGACAACGATTCAGTACAACAAACTAATTGTGCCCATTTGAATTAGATTTCTTGATGTTGTTGTGTAGATGGGTGTCAATTTTGGGGCTCATATGCATAAAACTTGTAGTATTTGTAATTTTAATTTCTGTTTTTTTGAGTTCTGAGAATTTGGGTTTTCAGAGACACATCTCTCTCTCTCTCTCTCTCTCTCTCTCTCTCTCTCTCTCTCTCTCTCTCTCTCTCTCTTCCTGGAAAATTAATGTTGCTTATTTAATATCTTACAATACCTCCTGTTAGGTGTTTTAAATCAACTCACAGTGTATTAAAAATATGTATGCTGGTTGAAATTTGACAGTGTGACTGATGTATGTAGGATACTCACTACTGCATGGACACAAAGATCTGTGGTTTGTTTATGTGCTTGAAGCTCTTTTTCCTGATGTGACACGATAAACCTGTAACAGTATATATTGAGATTTGATACCTGACACATTTTTATGCTTTGATGTTCTCAATGAGAGGGGGTGCGATGGCGCAGTGGGTTTGACCGGGTCCTGCTCTCTGGTGGGTCTGGGTCTCGAGTCCTGCTTGGGGTGCCTTGCGACAGACTGGCATCCCATCCTGGCTGTGTCCCCTCCCCCCTCCAGCCTTACGCCCTGTGTTGCCGAGTTAGTCTCTGGCTCCCTGCGACCCTACATGGGACAAGCAGTTTCAGACTGTGTGTGTGTGTGTGTGTGTGTGGAGGTAGGATTGGCTTGTGTGCAGCACGGATGTCAGTGCGGAAGGGATAAGACTCTGTGTGTGAGATGGGTGAGATGGCTTTCATGGGTATAGGAGGAGCTACAGGAGTTAGTTATGGGGTAAACAGTAGCACATGCTGTTTAGGAGGAGGCCTGCACCAGGGGATGAGGCCACCCAGTGGCCCTGACAGTGCTGGTATTGTACCCAGCCTGGAACTCATTCAGCAACCCGCGCACCCGGTCACAATAGTGGAACCATTATACATCTGGATATTTTTGCGACAGCACAGCCAGGCAGTCCTTGAGGCAACTGTCCTGCAATGGTAGACTGCTTTAAGACAGTACTCCTTCTTCCAACCAAAGGCTCCCTGCTGTTTGTGTTGCACAAGCCCAGCTATGCTCCTGGAATCCCTTTCATCCTCATTGTCTTGGGAAAGGGCTGCTAATAGTGATTTAATCTGACAGTGCCAAAGTCTGGTGTGACTCAGTGTGTCTACCCTTCCTACTCAACAGTCTAGTTTTACAAGACTGGACCAGCACAATTCTGTTCTCTTTCAGGTATTAAAGTCCCTGTTTCTCCAGGCAGTAATTATTAAGGACAGGAATGACCTCAAATGGCTGTTGATGCTTTTGATTGAAGAGTTAAATTCAGCCAGATAACATTGTTCAAACAAACTAATAGGATTTTTTGTTGTGTTTATAACCTTATACAACACAAACTGGTCTGTAGTGATGACTGTAATGGCAGTATCTTAAAGTCAAGGACTGATAAGTGAGGAAACATTCTGATTGCAACATTTGTAGCTGGGAAGGAGAGAACTATTTTTGAGTTCTGTTAAATGTTCATAGTTGTATCATCTTTCTTCATAAAGGGCAAGCCAGCTAAGTTATGGGTTGGCTTTAGCGTCTGATTGTTTTCTTGTATTCATGGTTTCATGTGGCTGTTAATACACAGAGTTCTTTGATTAGGCCTCTTCACAGTTTGGAAGCCACCCTTGTGTGTCATCTTTGTTCAGATCCATTTTTACTTTGCCCTGGGAGTTTTTGTATTTTTCTGTGTATTTGCCTCTGGGGTTATGTGTTTGGCATGTCTGTGATCTGTGTGTAATGTTTCTGGGGCACCATGGGTCAAGTACAAAGATGCCTGTGACCTCTGAGAGCTCTCCATTTGTGGTTTGTGTCTCTGTCTTTCCCCTGTCTTGTGATCATGCTTGCTGCTCTCCTGGTCTAATGTCATGGGCTTTTAGTCCTGGGGGTGTGCTTTGGACTTCTTTTGAAGACTGGCATTTGTCTAACATAGGAGATGACAACCATGAGGTTTGTGGTATTCCTTCCCACAGAGTTGTCTGTATATTGTGTCCTTTCCCTCACAGATCTGTATAGCCACCCATCCTGCACATACCTCTCTTTAGGTAATTTTGTACCTTCTGTCCTGATTAATATGAGTGAGATTGTGTCCATGGATCCTGTAGTTCCTGTTTCTCTGTATACCATGAGTGACGCAGGTCTGAGCCCTGCTTGGCACCATGCTCTGACCCAGAGCGTGTGTGGATCAAAGATGAGTTATTGCACTTGGGAAATATATCTTTGTATATGTGGAATCAAACCAACTCAAAATTTACCATATAATGGGGACTGTGCCCTAATTGTTTATTTCACATACACAGTAAGTAGGATGTCTTTATATCAGGTATTTTTGTAGGAACAATGTTGTTAAACATTTGATCCACTGTACACTAGAGGCAAATTTGTTACCCAGTTTGTCATGATGTCTGTGTGGAAAAGGGACATAGACCATCATACTGTAACATGATGGTCATATAAAAATATAATGCATATAAAATCACATATAAAAAGTATAACATAAAAGCAAAAATCTTAACTTGCATTTTTTGACTGCTTTACTAAACAGATGGGCAATTCGTATCCAAATAGGAGTACTACATTTTAAAAAAAATGTATAATTTACAGTTTGTACTTGTTGTGAAGGTCTTATTATTCTCTGTTGTACAATGTGTTCTAACAATCCCACATCAAAATATGAGAAGTAGATGTGTCATTAACAGTGCTAAGAGTCTCCATATAAGTTCCCAATAAATCCTTATTGAGTAATGAGAGTGGTAGCTTTAAAGAAGAAAGCATTTGGATGCCTCTCATTCGCTACACTCTTTTCAAAAGATCCTTCAGTACGACCAAAAATACGAACTGCGTTTTTATGGGAATTGCGAGGGTGAAGAGAGATGCACAGAAAACCTATGCACTCTGTACTGCCAATGCTGATTTTCCTGACAGTTTGTACACCTTTGAATAAAATTGGTGGTGGTGTTAAAAAAAAAAAAAAAAAAAAGACTTTTACAGCTATTTGTCACATGATCTGTGTTCCTGCAGCATGAGTAATGTTACCTAAGCTCTAATATTTTATGATAAAACTGTTTTACTGCAAAGTGAACAGATTTTCTTTTTACCTGAAATAAATTATATAAATTGTGTAATTGTTACAGTGATTTGCAAACCTAGCGTGTTTAGTAAGTAACTGCCCTGTTTCATTCTAATTTCAACATCAGGGATCTGTGTAGCTTATTCCTTACGCTCAAAACATTTTGGCTTTGGTGTAGTAGGGAGAGCTCTGATCTCTTTCAGACCCACAACCCACTACTGATTTCCTAAAAGTGTTAAAAGTTTGCACCTGTCAATAACTTTTATATTTGCTGTCTAAATCTCAGTTCTACAAACAGCTACTAGTGTTATTTTCACTGTAAGAAATGGTGGTATCATGCCAACTGTTTCGATGGTTGAATCTCTGTATCTAAAGCTAATTTTCTTCTGTGCAATGTAGTTTTGATTACCAAGTTCAGTTTTCCTTTGTAGAAAAGGATTTGCTAATGAATAAATATAGGTGTAGCTTTATCTGTGCTGGATGTGTGAATAAGTGGACTGTCAAAGAGTGGGAACCTATGAATGCTGATGAATAACTTCATCCATTGTCAACAACAGCTTGACCTGAGTGGGGCCGAAGCCTTACCCGGCAACTTGCCACACACAAAATCCAATGCTTAAAAACCTAGTAGGCAACTTTCTGGGTACATTTGTAGAAAGTATCTGACACGTGATTGTGTTGTGATGGTTTTCTTAGTATCTGTTAGTATGACTGAAAGGGTAAGGTGGGCATGGGGTTCAGCTGATCAGCTTGACATCAGATTTTTAAAAAACTTGCGGGGCCAAGTGATAATTAAATTTGTGGATTGCTATGAATCCAATGTTTGTTCAAACTTTGGGATCAGTAATAAAATCTAAGGTCACCTAAAATTCATGAAGCTTAAGGGTCCTGTGATCCATTTACTGTATCTTTTTTTTTTTTTTTTTTCTCCCCTCTCAAGCCCTCTTCTTTCATTTTGCATTTCTTTTCCTGTATTGTGCTGCATGTTTGGCGGACTTCAGAAGTGCTTAAACAAAAGGTGGGCTATGTCTGCACTTTGCAAATGAGTGCAATTACTGCTGTATTAGCTGTGTTTCCTGAACTGCTACTTGTGTGTGTATTTTTGCGTTCATGCATGTGCACCAATGTGTGTGACAGGTGTGAAAAGCTCTGATCCTTGAGACAGCTACCTTGGCACGGGCTTAGGAAGAGATACAGCACAACAGGCGCCGTAGCTCAGCATGTCTAGCCCGAACAGCAGCCCGGAGAGGGAGGGCACCATGGAGCGAACAGAGTGCCCTGCCTCGCCCCCCGCTGGCCTCAGTCCTCCATCTATGGGCAGCCCCATCCTCAGTCCAGACTCTTCCTCCCATGATACCACACTGTCTGCCCCTGTGGCCTCACCTGCTGACTCTGAGAGCCTCAGTCCTGACGAGCTGGAGCTGCTGGCCAAGTTGGAGGAGCAAAACAGGTGAGGGCCTCCTATATCTCATCTACAGCACCTTCTGGTCCTCCTGTAGACTGCAATGTATACAGTATACTATATATACAATGGAAGCTCTCTGTTTTTACTGTGGGGAACACTAAGTAGGGTTAAAGACAAATACAGTACATAATCTGGATATTATACATAATCTGTTTATTGCGGGTTCAAGTACCATAGGCCTATATGCTGTACTTTTCGATAAGGAACTGGGCTTGTGCATTTATTCATTCACTGTCAAGGGCTACTTGTCCTGTGATGGGTTACGATATTTGTAGCCTGTCCCAGAGGCATAGGAAATGAAGAAGGCTACATCGAGGGTGGGACACCATTAAATCAATGGACAATCACACATACCTTTTAACTCATTAACATACAGTATGTACACACACTACGGGAGGAAGACACACACACACACACACACACACACACACACACACACACACACACAAACAAAGGGAGGTCATGCAAGCTTCTTGCAGACTAAGTCAGATTTAAAAGTATGTCCAAACCCACAGCCCAGGATATGTGAGGCACCGGTGTTATTTAGTGTTCCACTTTTTCAACTGAACTGCTTCCTTTAATTGTCAAGCTGTATAAATGGGTGAAATTGCTGTGTTGTCTATAACATTTTTTACTGGTTTGTTAGATTCCATGGGCTGGTGCTGTTTTGCATCAAGCTCTACTTTGGGCAACCTGACCAGCTGCCGCTGAGATATCTCTAAGATGCACCCTTTCTAGAGATAAAGCGTGTTTAAGATACACTCTCTGATCAGATAACAGAAAACTATAATGGGGCCTTGTGTTGTTATTTTTGGGTCACCTGAAGTGTTGCTTTATTGTCTTGCTTCAGCAGCATCACAGAAGAGGTAATAATGTGTTTTGGACTCAGTAATTCCCACTTCATCTTGCTGTCTCCTTCAATCTCCCACTTCCACCCACCAGGCTTCTAGAGGCAGACTCCAAATCCATGAGGTCAATGAGCGGCTCCCGGCGGAACTCGGGCTCCTCGCTGGTTTCTAGCTCCTCTGCCTCTTCCAACCTTAGTCACCTGGAAGAGGACACCTGGATCCTCTGGGGTCGCATTGTCAATGAATGGGAGGAGTGGAGACGCAAGAAGGAGAAGCTCCTCAAGGTCAGAGCGTCAGCGCGAATGAGGGGCAGCAGGAGGAGAGGAAAGGGAAAGGGTGGGAATGTCCAAGTGTATCTGTGGGACTATTTTGCTCTCTCAGTGATTGTGGAACTCTTCCTTTAACTACTAAGCTTCAATATAATGTTGCACTTTGGAGAAAGGTGCCTAACTGACATTAATTTAGAAATTATTCACTAGTTTGAATGTATCGGTTGTCTCAATTACTTCTGAAAGTGTTAGGGAAATCAGGGATGATGGAAAAAGTTCACTCTCTGTTGTTGTGGTAGTCTCACCTGTGCACATTCTTCCTTGTTTTAACCCCTGTTACTTCACTGCCTGATTCCTACTGTTTAATCACTTTGTCTACATGTCTCAGGAGCTGATCCACAAAGGCATTCCTCACCACTTCCGTGCCATTGTGTGGCAGCTGCTGGGCAATGCCACAGACATGCCAGTGAAGAACCAATATTCTGAGCTGCTCAAGATGTCATCTCCATGCGAAAAGCTGATCCGTCGGGACATTGCTCGAACCTACCCAGAGCATGACTTCTTCAAGGGCCAAGACAGCCTGGGCCAGGAGGTGCTCTTCAATGTCATGAAGGTAAGAGAGCAGATGGGGCTGGAGTTATAAGATTATAGCTAGAAGTCCAGAGCTGAAAATAACTAAATAAGCATTTGGTAAACAATTCTGAGCAAGAAATAAGCTGTCATGTCTTTCCAGCTCTTCTGCAGCAATTCCCAGAGATGTACAGTAGGATACTTATGGGTTGCTTTGCTTTCTCTCATCTTTCCAGTTCATCCCATACAAATATTGCCTCAGTGTTGTCTAACTGTTGACTTGTACTGTAATAGGAAAAAACCAAAGTAGTTAACAGTAGTAGACCCTGAAATGAGGATGGTTAAAACTGGATGCAATGATGGTGTGTTCACCAATTAAAGGAAGTTCTTTACCAGAAAGATGTGCTAAGTCTAGAATCAACGAGTGAGTGATTGAGAGAGTTTGAGAGTTGCAGAAATTCACAAACACGTAGGAGGCTGGCTGAGCTGCAAAACGTATCAAAAATACAGCCATATTTAAAAGATCAGCCCCTCAGTGATAAGAGGAGTTTGAAGCACGGGAAGTATGGAGTTGTTTTAGCAGAGTTAGGAAGAAGTTGGAGAAGCTGAGGAGCAGAGTAAAAATGGTATAGGTCCACTGTGGTGGAATGAACTGTGTATCTCCCTCTGAACTGCTGAATCACTTCAAGAAGAGTCTCAATACACTTCTTTCTGCTTCATAAACTTTCACTACATTATCTGTTACTAACATTTGTATTCCCTATAAATTCTATATGTAGGGAATTCTACATATAGATGTAATGTGTGGTTTTTAAAAATGCTGATATTTTACTAGTTGACTGTACTCGAAGAATTATGTGTGTATCTGTATCTCTCCATCTGCTGACGAAA
Source organism: Scleropages formosus (assembly GCF_900964775.1). NCBI lineage: Eukaryota > Metazoa > Chordata > Actinopteri > Osteoglossiformes > Osteoglossidae > Scleropages > Scleropages formosus. The sequence continues at coordinate 20,991,237 of NC_041825.1, forward strand.
TGTACTTCTGTTTACTCTGAGTTGTGCATCACCTTAGAAAGTGTCTTCTAAAGGAATAAATGAAAATATTACATGATGTGTGGCCTGCCAGGCATACTCTCTGGTGGACCGTGAGGTGGGCTACTGTCAGGGCAGTGCCTTCATCGTTGGACTACTGCTCATGCAGGTAAGAAGATGACCACTTGCCCAAGCAGCTGCTGCCTGTAATATGTCTACCACATAATTTAATGTTAACTGTTGGTAAACTACCAAGATTCCTCCATCCATCTGTTTTGTTAACTCTTAATCCAGATCTATTAGTAGGCTGTGCTGAGGATGGTATACCACTCACATATTTGCCCTTCCTATCTGCTCTGACCAGATGCCAGAGGAGGAAGCCTTTTGCGTCTTTGTGCGCTTAATGCAGGAGTATAGATTGAGGGAACTCTTCAAACCTAGCATGGCTGAACTGGGTCTTTGCATCTACCAGTTTGAGTATCTGCTGCAGGTAAGTATCCCACTATGGTAGTTACTGGGTCCTGTCAGTAATCTGTGACCAAGAAATAAAATTATCCTGTTCCACAACCTTTGTTGCTGGCTCTTCACTGCCTGGATTCCAGCTGACATTCTAGCAGTGCTCAGTCTTTATGGCAGTGCATTACTTCTACAGATCAGTTCAATAAAGGGAACAACAGTATTTGATAAACTGACTTCTGGTGTTGCAGATGTGTTATTTATGAGTTAGATACAAAAAAATTCTATTTATATTTTTTTCTGCCAGTTCTCTCTATACTAGAACGAACATGACCAGTATTTACATTACAAGCAGGTAGTTGGCAGTAATATGCCCTCAGACCAAACAGAGACAGAATAAGGCCCCATTATTTAATTTATCTGATATTGCTTCTATGGTGCTTACAGCTGGTGCCTGGTGTTCCTGAGTTTTGATGGACAATAACAAGTTATACATGTTTATGGGATGAATCTAACAATCTAAATTAATTTTCATGTAGCTTCTAGTAAATAAAAAGATGAAAACACTTTACAGAGTTTTTTTTTTTTTTTTAAATAGCTGGCAACCTAACCTGTAAATCAAGGAGCATCTGTATTTTTAAGTGTTTACTGATTGCGTAGTTAATAAAGTAAGTTAAAAGAGACCAGATGCTGATGAATATTGGGCATACTTATGGGATGAATTGGTCAACAGTCAGCATTCAATAGGAGATTGTTTTTCAGTAATTTTATTTTTGTTTTAAAGTTATTTGAAGTTATTAAATTAGTCATACAGAATTTTTTTTTTAATTATAGCTTTATCTAAGGTGTTACAGAACCTAATTCATGAATAAATCAAGGGAAATTTTATAATGTAATGTGCTATATATTTTGATTTAATTGTAAAAGTGACTGAATTTATGAACAGTTTGAGTTACAAACAGACTTACACTCTTAGTTGTAGTTATGAAATGAGGAGCCAGTGTTCTTCCTGAATTTTTCAGGTTTCCTAACTAACACTAATGCTATTGTTACAAATCTAAATACTTTAGATTTGCATGAGCACAGAGTGGAAGCAGAGCTGGACACTTTGGACTGGTGTGAAGTGTTGTTTTCCAGGCTTTTCCCATTTTTACCACCCATTTCAACCTTGTACAGACAGTCAGTACCCTTGCCATTACCGTTCTGTTAATACAAAACTAGTCTTTGAGTGCGGACGACACTGTGTTGTGCCATCTATTTTGTATGAATTGAACATGCCTCAGCTTATTATAGCAGTTGTGTGGCACAACAATTTGAACAGCTGTACATAGAACAAATAATATAAAGTAACACATTACACAAGCAGTATTATTTAGGGCAGGGCAGATGTTCTGAAAGTAATAAAGGTGTGGGAGCTGATGGCATTTTGTCCAATTAGTTCTGTCCTTTTGTATGGCTGCTGTGTTGTATGTGTACTTTACATGACCACAGCCCCGACCCCCTCTTCCACCCAGGAGCAGCTACCAGAGCTCAATGTACACTTCCGCTCGCAGAGCTTCCACACCTCCATGTATGCCTCCTCCTGGTTCCTCACGCTCTTCCTCACCTTCCTGCCTCTGCCTGTGGCCACGCGCATCTTCGACATCTTCATGTACGAGGTCAGCCATGGTTCCAGAGGATGGTGTTCCATGCAATAGAAGCCACTGGTAAAGCAGCAGTAACAGTACTAGGAGTACAAGGTCTCTTAGCTGTGGTGGTGGTAGTAACAGCATTAGTGAAGGAACAAGAAGTAGCACACTTACCCCCTGTTAACCAGTCCTCATCTGTTCCTGAAAACTGTCTGAACATTGAAAAACTGGACAATGAAAATATTTATTCCAGTATTATTTGTTTTTTCCAAACCCATACCCAGTTCATCCCAGAATCACCAAAACTGATGTCTAATATAGGGAAAGTTGTGTAGCACATTACATTTTGTAGAATAACAGTTAATAACATTATATATAAATTTAAAAAAATGGTTTAATATACTGACTTTATTATGATAGTGTTTGGATTGTCTTTGAAAAGATGAAGACAGTAGAGTTAGGTTTAGGAGTCGGAGGCTGGTGCTGGAAGAGACGATGGTGGAGAGCGTGACATTTCTAATTCTATTTTTTTTTATTTGATCTCTCAGAAACTAAATGGTTTTCACTGTGTTTTTAGCCCAACCTAATGCAAGAAAAATATCTTTGTCTGTCACCACGTTGTACATGCTTTAACATTTCCACCTTTTTTCCAAACTATGAGCCATTTGCAAATTCTTTGCCGCCTTCTCCGTCTGAGTTAACACTTGAACTTTTTTCTCTTTATGAACCATTTATCAGAAGTATGCTATAATGATTAAATGAATAATTAATCAATGAAACCACGGTGGTGCAAATAGGAACAGGTGGATATGTAAGCCACACCAAAGAATGCTGGATGGCAACTGTGAGCATGGCTATGCTGTTCTCACAATGTAAGGTGTCACACAGTCTCTCTCACACAGCTGCTTGGTGCAACTTTTAAATGCATTCTCAGTTTTTCTCTCCAGACTGAATCGTTGACCTGGTCTGGATGTTGCAAATGTGATGAATAAATCTTGACCAATTAATAATAAGTTGTATTAATAGTAATGGAGCAAGATGCATGAATATGGGGAACAAGTAGTGGAAGGTTTGACAGCAGCAGCACTGGCTGCAGTGGCACTAATGGAGTCATTTGCCTCCAGGGCTTGGAGATCATATTCCGCGTGGGCATGGCCATCCTGCAGTACAACCAGACGGACCTCATCCAGCTGGACATGGAGGGAATGTCCCAGGTTCGACTCCTGTAGCCACCTCATTTGAAGGCAACCATGAACCCTGAAATAATTCATACTCCTACAATAAATAAGGTTCAGCAGGAGAGGAACATCATTGGAATCAGCAGAGCAGTAAACATTAATCATAGCCTCCTGTGCACGCTTGTTAATGGAATGAAATGTAATAGGTAGAAATATAATAAAAGATGGGGGAAGGCAATAACTTTTTTCCTGTTAGTGTACATGGCATTATGCTCCACATAGTTCTATGTTTTGTAGTAGAACACCAAAAATATTTTTATTAATTTAGCTGACACTTTTTCCAAAGCAACTTACAATAATACAGCTGTTTAATTTTTACTCTGTCAGTTCTGGATGAACATCTTGATCAAGAGAACTACAGAACTACTTTTGAGTACAAGGCAGTAGCTGTAACTTGCATACCACCTGGTGTCCGTCAAATAATTTACAAATTGAATTTTTGGTTAGCAAGAATATTATCTGGTGCATTTGAGCAGAGAAAAGTGTTTGTGTCTGTCCATACATCAAAAGCAGTAACTGTGTAAATTATAAGCCACTTTGTTCATTTGCAGAATAATTTAGCTGCAGGTGGCATGGTGGTTGGAGCCGTATGTTACGATCACAAAACCCAGGTTCAAATCTTACCTCCTGCTAGTACTCTTGATCAAGATATTTACTTTGAATTGATACAGTAAAAATTACCCTGCTGTATAAAAGAAATCATTGTAAGTACTTTAGTGTACAAAAATGTAAATTGGTTTGAGAAATGTCAGCTACATGAATAAATACATAAACCCGCACTGCTAGGTACAGAAACAGCTTTTACCCCACTGCTGTAAGAGTATACAACACTGACCAATGTGCCACCTTTTGTGACTAGAGTTGGACTGCTCCTTCCAAGCACATTGGTAGATTACATTGTCACTTTCTCATGTTCTGAGTTCTCTGGCTCTCTACTGCTGTTTATTCTTATTATTGTTACCGTTATTTATTGTTATTTGCATTATTCAGTGTCATTGTTTTTGTTTTGTGCAGTATTTCTATTGATTTTGTTCATAGTCTGTGGAGAAGCATTCAAGAAGAATTTCATACTTGTACACGGTACTTGTACCTATGACAATAAACTTGAAACTTAAAATAACATGGGTTCCTCACAGTAAGCACTTGTCGGGTGCTCAGTCAATTTTGAAAGACAGTTTTCAAAAATTGCATTGCAGTAGTTGGTGGTGAAAGCAGAATGTGATTCGCTGGCTGGGTCAACAGCATACAGTACAGATGGTAGAAACAGGTGACCGATCTGGCATTGCTGGTCGTGCCCTTCTGTTCTTATATTCTGGAAAGTAGCTCTGCCATATTGAAACACCAGGGGGCGACATAGCGCCTATCATTCGTCGACATTATAGAATTTAAGTTTCATGTTTCAAGTGACACTGACTAAAGAAAAAGAAACTGGTCTATGGAAAATTAATTTTAAAATGTTTTCTACCCTTGCTAGCTGTGTGTCTTGCATGAATTTTTTTTTTAAAAGGTAGCTACAAAATTAAATTGCTTACCCCCTTTATTTTCACTTTTTACCTTTTTCTTTTGAAACATTGTCTGTATCTCCTGCAAATTTTTGTTTACACACCACCAGCAGAAGTTCAGCACCTAGCTAAATACAGAGTGACTCCCTTCACCACACGTATTCAAACACTGCCCGAGTCCATATCTGTAATGATTTTTTTTAATTTGTTTATTGGACGTTCCTGTTCGTTCCATGTATGTACTCACTCGTCTGATCTTGTGCTCCCACAGCACTTCCAGAAGGTCATCCCACATCAGTTTGACAGCTGTCCTGACAAGCTCATTTTACGGGCCTACCAGATCAAATACAACCCCAAGAAGATGAAGAAGTAAGCACACCTAACTGAAACATGTTTTTATAATTAATACTCTTTAGTTACAAAAAATGATAATATCTGAAAATAATTTAGCAGTTTGGTTACTACAGCCTGTCAATCCCTCAGCCAAGTTTAAAACAGTGTATTTTCACAAAATACAGTACTTTTTTTTGGAGAAAATGAGCATCCATAAACCCTAAATCACCAACATGGGGTGAATTCATTCTGTTTCTTTTAAAGAAAACTTCTGAAAATGGTTTTTAGCAATTGAATTAGTGTGCAGAGTGTTTGTGCTTGAGGTTTCTCTGCTCTGTTTTTACTGCACTGTGTCTCTGGGCTTTGTGTTCCCAGACTGGAGAAGGAGTATACCACCTTCAAAAACAAGGAGATGGAGGAGCAGATTGAGATCAAGGTCAGCTTCGGTCTTCTGACTGGGGGGACTTTGTTGCTCTGGAGAGGCTGTCTTGTGTCATTCCAAGGAATAGGAAGAGACTGCATGACTCAGCTGTAGATTCTTTGACCATTTCTTAACACAGATATACTCTTGCAAGGTTAAACAGTAGGGGCTGGTGGTTCATTCTCAGTGTAGATGTGTCGTTAAGGTACTGGGCTGCTGATGGGTGGGTTTCAGGTTCAGGTACCAACAGCATCCTGTGGGTGGCCCTTTGCTCTTCAGCTGCTTTGGCTAATTTGCATAAATAGTGAATGTATTCATTTGATGTATAGTAAGTCAATCTACACATGCCGAATACAGATGAGTTACTTACACTAACCATGTGAACTGAATTGAATTGAAGACTTTGTCATTGCACTGCTATGCAATAGAATGAAATTATAGAAATTCATTATGTGTGTTATAAATGCAGAGGCTACGCACAGAAAACAGGCTGCTAAAACAGAGGATCGAGACGTTAGAGAAGGTAAGGAGCTGCTGGGTGAAGGCAGCATTGCTGCACACTTGTTATCCCACGGATAAATCAAATACATATATTGAGCACTGGATTAACTACATATTTCTCTTCATTGTGTGTTTATTTATATCACTCTATGGCTAATTGAGATCTAACATATTTAAGCCCTAGTCCTAACTTTTTAGGCCATGAGACAACATGTGATTGTAAAATAAAACATCAATTAATGAAGGCATAGTAGTTGCACAGTCCTCTGTTCAATGCACATTTTGCTGTGTTACCCTTAGACCCCCCTTCTTTTTATCAACAGGTGCATGCAGACATTTTTTTCCTTAGATATGATCTCCACACACAATATCAGTGACTTGTGGATTTTCTGCCGTTGTATGTTACTGCAAAATTTGTGTGGTTTCTATTTGGGACTGGAATCCATGAATTAAAATTGTTTTTGAGAGCTGTATGTTGTCAGCGTGTCCTTGTGTTTCTGTATGTAGTTTTGCGTTTTTGCATTAGTGGGAGTAGGTGAATTGCCTCTAGTTTAGATGCTAATTAACTTTAGCTGCTGATCTTCTCCCCATGTTTCCAGTAAGTCTGGATGTGAATCTCTTTTCCTCTCTCTTTCCCTTGTTTTGTAATTTTTCTGTGTCTCTTGTTTTGTACATCTTCCTTCTGTTTCTTCTCCCTCTTTGACTTCCAACCCACTCCTCATGTCTGACACAATTTGTTGTGCCATGAATTTCCATCCCTCTGCCAATCCTCCTCTGCTTTGTTTCCTTCATTTCATTATGTCTGCCTGTCTTTGCCTTCTTGGCCACCCCTTTTTCTGTCTGTCTCTCCGTTTCTGTGTTGCTGTAGGAGAGTGCTGCTCTGGCAGACAGGCTGATCCAGGTATTGTAACCAGTTTCCTCTTTTTGCCCCTCACTACTCAACTCCACTTCCTCTGTACCTCCTTCCTTGTCCATTAGAACATGTAACATCCTCTTGATCTCGCATGAGAGACTGCCTACTTGTGTGTCTGCCCTGTCTGTTCATCTGTCTGCTGCTTTGCCAAGCAGGAGAACACTGGGCACTGAGCTGTCACTGTCCCATAGGATTAAACTCCCTACAGAATGTGGACACATGGGCCAGCAGTTTTGTTTCTGCTCCTAACCAATTACCTCAGTGGACTGGCTTGTACTCTAGCCTGCTTCCAGATGGGGCATCGAAGACTAATGTGGCAGAAAATTCTCTTATATTGTGCCTGTAGGCATACACATCTTCTCATGATAGAACCACTCTTCATTTTCAGCCAGAATGAACTTGAACAATTAATCTTTTTTTATATTTTGCTACCTTTGTTTGTGGTAATTTTTTTTAATTGATGGTGTTACCACATCACTTCAAAAATGAGGGAAGGTGAGATCTATTTATAAAAATGTGCTGTATGTACAATACATAGCAAAGACACCATGACCGGAAAACTCGTATGTAGGTGTTGTTCCGTTGATTTGAACATGGGCTTTTCTTTTTGACCTCATACTACCATTGGATTTCAAAACAATCCCTAAATTTGCCTTCAGGTTCTCAGATGTACACCTCCATTCTCTGTCTAGCACCTTTTCCTTAGGAGTGGGGCCCATTATACCCAATCACTCAACATGTCCCAAATTTTCCCACCCCTCTCCTGTCGCAGGGTCAGGTGACCCGGGCTCAAGAGGCAGAGGAGAACTATGTGATCAAGCGGGAGCTGGCAGTGGCACGGCAGCAGTGCAGCACAGCCAGTGAAAGCCTGGAGCGAGCACAGGACACCATCCGGGAACTTCAGCAGCGCAAGGTATCTCCGACCTCCTGCCCCCACCTGAGCGCACAGTGCAAAAGCTGCATTCATCTTTGTTAAACTACAGAACTACCAATTAAAGGTACTCTTTATTTAGCACAAATAAAGCCTTAATCTCAAATAACCATTATATAATGTCAACATTTCATTATTAATGCTACACAATACCTCAAGTGGCATAGTGTTTGAATGCAATAGTCTTCTGAACTTTTTCTTTATATTATTCAAGTTTTAGGGAATTACTAAAAATATCACATTAAAACACACGCTGTAACTAATTTTGTTAAAATATTATAAAATATGGGGGGTGTGGTGGCACAGCAGGCTTGGCTGGGTCCTACTCTCTGGTGGGTCTGGATTCGAGTCCTGCTTGGGGTGCCTTGTGACGGACGGTGTTCCGTCCTGGGTATGTCCCCTCCCCCTTCAGCCTTGCGCCCTGTGTTGCCAGGTTAGGCTCCGGCTCGCCGTGACCCCACTCGGGACAAACGACTTCAGCCTGTGTGTGTGTGTATTATAAAATATGTTGGTGATATTGTCATGGATAAAAATACCTGTTATTTTGTTATGAACAGCTGCTATGGTATGAATTTTAAGTAATGTTTTTTTTTTTTTTTTTGTAAGAAACAATAGTCATGTATCTCACAGCAAGGGGTAACCTTTGCGTGATTTCATGGAATGAATTAGTCCTGTTAAGTGAGGGATGAGTATGTACTGTAACATTAACAACAAGAGGGGCTTTAAATGGCAGACTTATACTGTAGCTACAAGTCCATGCCCTTATCCATTACACTGTGTACAGGTTCTATGCAGATTATCTTGCTTGACGTGAATGTTCAGTGTGTTCATTAAATGTGCTTGTTTGCGTGTAATTATTTCAGGCAAGACATACTTTCTGCAAGTTCCCTGAAACCGTGTGTTTTTGTAAATTGGTACTGTGTGTATATCATAGTGAAAATAAGTATTCAGCGATCATAATACCGTGAGTGTGGGTATTGTGGGTCACCAACTAGGAAAGGAATGTGCAGATTTTCAGAAGGGCTGAATCAGCTGAGGTACTATCCGCAAAATATGCCTTCAAAAACATTTTTAATCTCTGTGCAGATGATGAGCCAGTAAGATCTTGACAGCATAACCTTTTTATTAATAAAACAAGGCCAGGTTGTGTCTCACTCTGGCCTTACTCGTACCAATCACATGTACAGGTGTCGTAAGTAATGTCTGCAAGAATTGAGCAGTTTCCTTTAGTTCAGATTCTGTATTTTAAACTTTTAAGATCAAAATGATTTTGTGTGTGCCTTTTGGTATGTCAGTAACTGTTGCCTTAATTTATATAATATGTACTGACATTACAGTATTGTTTTATAGGTTTGTTATGAACTCTCATGAGCACACTTTATACTTGTGTTTTTGCCTTTGTATATGCATGTTTAGTATGAGTCTTTGTACACTGCTGAGTGCGTTAAATGTGAAGGTTTTTGTGTTTGTGTGTAAGGATGTGTGGATCTCTGCAGTAGCTGAGGTCTGTGTGCGTGTGTGTATACACTGTCAGTGAAGTGGCTCTGTGGCTCTGTGGGAATAACGGCCTGGCTGGCAGGTGTGTATATGGCTGCTTGCAGTATTTGGGTCGGGGGGTGGGTCTAATTTGTTCACCACTATCACAGCCGCACTACCAGTGATATGTGCGTGGTTGCTCAGCAAGTTGTTCTGTGCTGCCTGCGTGGCTCACCTTCAGCATGGTGAGTGACGCTCGAACCGAACCGCTCGCTCTCTATAGAGGACCTGCATACAAAGCCCCCCCTCAGAATTAAAGCATGCACAGCAATGTGTGAGCAGTGAGAAGAAAGTTTTTGTCAACAGCGGGGTGTTGAAGGCAGAGACGGAACAGCTGCAAACTGTTATGATTTGAGGTCTCGGTCTTACTGCTGTTTCATCAGCAGGAAGCACTGATGTGCCTCTCTGTGTGTCTCTGCAATGAGTTTTGTTGTCCTGAACAGTAGAACACTACAGGTCTTTCAGCTTCAGACTCGATTTGTGTTCCACTATTCTCACTACTCGTTTTGCTACTGATCACCATTGAAATAACTGAAGCTGAAATCCTTTGCTTCCTACCTTGCTAATTGTGTAAGAAAATGTGACTAGCTTGATTAAATCCAGGCCTTCATACAGCAAAAAATTTTAATAATTAGTTAAGCAATTAGTATGTAATTATAAGTTTTAGACTTCACATGAAACTTGCATAAAAATCAGTTTACTATGAAGTCCTGATTTGTTTCTGGAAGATGTCTTAAAGTTTTGAGTAGTGTTTCGAGTACTAAGATGCAAAAAGTAACGTTTTGACAACAGTGCAAAAGTTGCATTGAGCACATTTTTTAAAATGTGAAATTTCCGTTAAGCTGTTTCCATCTTAAAACTGTACCAAAAAATGCAAGTTTTCAGATTTTTTTTTCCCCACCACAACCTTTAATCCTTGGCAGCAAAATTTATCTATCAGTGCATATAAATCAGAGATAGACTTCTGCTTTCTCTGAGGTCTAATGGAGCTGTTTGCACACTTTTAGTAGAAAGTTCTGAATTGGTTTCAACTGTCAGCAGCTGAGTCAGTCAGCGGGAAGTTTGACACTTCCATGAATTAAAGTAAATAGACATTTTAATATAGTTCTTACTACATCTATTTTAATAATCATCTTAACCAGTTTAGAATAAGATCTGGAATCTGTAGGATATTCTTTTCTTGACCTGATGATCCTCAGATCAGTAAGCTTTTTAAATAATGTGTGACAAAACTTTGCCATAAATACAATAAGATAACCTGTTCCTTAACATTTCTGGCTGCAGTATTTGTACTTTACATTCACAGTCAAAGTAACATCTTGTAATACTGATATTCTTTTTAAATACTATAGCTTTTCCTGGTTTTAAGTAAAATTTAAGTAAAATGGGATGTTTTGATAGTTGGCTTTAATCATATGAATAAGTATTTAGGTATAAACATGTCAGATGATGGTTAAAAACTTAAAAGAAATATAGAAAATAAAAGAAATCACAACTCTTTAAATTCAGCAAAACTGTGAAAATTGTAAACCTGTATAACAGCCATCATATGGAAGACACTTTTTTAAAAAAAATTTGCCTCAACTTTATTCTTATGGAAACATAAGAACGTAAAGAATATTATCAATAAAAACATATACAGGCAGTCCCCGAGTTATGAATGTCTGACTTACGTACAACCCGTAGTTACGAACAATCACCTTACTGACCGAAAACTTCATAATTAAGCCTATTATATAAAACAATTTGCGTTACTGTATAAACAATGGTACGTAATAATAAACGGGTGCTACTTTGCAAAGCACATCAAAACATTGTGCGTCAACAGCACTTTGTCAGCTCGTGGGCGAGGTGCATGAGCCCAAGGTAGGACAGACTTCATTCTTTTCAGTTGGACTACGTTGCTAAGTGTCTCGTGTGTTATTGTATTTGGCTTTAATTTTTTTGTTTTTACCCTCCTAACCATGGCACCAAAACATAAATGTGCTGCAAGTCATGGTGGTGCATCAAAGAAAAGGTAAACAATCATGATTGAAACTAAAGTGGAAATAATAAAGCAAAAGGTGAAATACCAATGAATCTTGGAAAAGCAAACATTAAAGTTTCTCTCCGTATTATAAAAACCGCACCCGCACCTCAACCAGCAGCTTCAATTGGAGCACTTGCCTGTAAACGGCACTTCTCAGCCTCTTCCCAGTTGCGGAATCTCACTCGACACAGCCATCCCCTTTGAGTTCTTAAACCCACCTCGCTTTGCTCTTCCAAGTCCTATCCCTAATCGTTCCCCAGTCCCGTTCCACGTCTCTTTGATAACGACCGCCCGCCTTGTCCCTCGACCATCATTTCAGATCCTCGCCTCTGTTCAGTTCGCCGATCGATCAACCGTTCACCTGTCCCCAGCCACGAGAACACGTATAATCCTTTGATTCTGAATAAACAATCCTACACTTGGGTCCAGCCTCCTTCGTGTCCTCTGTTCATCATGACAGTAGTAATATTTATTTCTTTTTATGTCTTTCTCTACTATAAATACCGTAGTTACATTTATTATCATTATTATCATTACATTGTATTATTTTAAAGATATTTTAGTGTATCTGGAAGTGTTTCTTTAGTGTTTTTTATGCATAGAAAGGTACATGATATGTGATATACTAAGACAAACATTTGAATAACTGACATTAGATACCCACCATACCTAACTGTTCTGACTTACATCAAAATCCGACTTAAAGACAGACTGAGGACACGGAATTCATTCGTAATTCAGGGACTACCTGGAGTTTAAAGTTTTGATATGAAAAAATTGGTTTTTCATGAAGGTATTCATGACCCTTTAGAAACTTTGGTTAATCTGACTTATGGTTTTCTGTTAAACTTAATGCTGTAAATTCTCTTCATAGTGATAGCTGAACAGAAAGTGCTCCCCTCAGCTCTAAGAGTGAAAGCTAACTCTCTTGTTTCCCAAAACACTTTTTCATTGGTTCTGCCATATCCATTTATGAGAATTAAACAGTAGGTTATCCATATTAAAGAAACATCTGTTGTGCATTGTGTAGTTGAGTGGTAACTTGAGTGGTAAAAGGGATTGAGGGAGTGGCGTTGTGCATGAATACACAAAGTGACGCTGCGCATAAAAATCACATATAACTGGTTCACCATGAGAACCCTATGGGTTAGGATGCCGTAATACACAGAACAATATTACAGAACAATATTACCAAAATTACCTTCCACTTGATGCACCGATGTTCATCGCTCGAGTAGGTGCATAAAACGCAGGATAGATGAATCCTGATAACATCCTACCTTTTTTTTTTTTTTTTTTTAAATATAAGATACACAAACAATCTCATACAATGCCAGAGTAGTGGCTGTATAATGGCTAATCTGGGGATGCTCACGAAGTTACAGTGCATGAACATTTACACCATACATGAGCTGGAGCTATTATAAATGACATCTTTGGTAATTTCAATTACTTATCTTAAAACATGCTGCCAGTCTTAAACTATTTTGAAAAGCAAAGTGTTTATATTGTGACCCTTCATATTTCAGAGATAAACATTCATTTTAAAATGAATATTATCATGTTTCCCCATATCTGGGTTTAAATGATCTAATTTACAAATAGTTTTTAATAACTTTTTTGTAGCTGCCCAAAATTACAGTATTGTTAAAAATGTGAAATAGACAAATACTGTTTTAAAATATCAATCCACTGTAAACACTAAAAAATTTTGCTTTTTTTTATTTTGACACGATTCTTGTTACCATTATACTTGTTCAAGAGTTTGTCACAATTAAAAACATGCTTAAAGTTTTATTCTTCCATGGTCAGCAAACACTGTGAGCAAAACATGCAAAAAACTTCTTATCACGTAACAGAAAAAATTCTGATCTAGGTTGGTTTACAGTTCATGAAATTGACCCATATGTGTGTCACTAAGCTAACTGAGGATTTTTGGGAAGTCATGGCTCACCCAGAAAGAGGAGTCTTGTAAGATCACTGCCTCAGTTGCCATGTGATGTATTAAGAGGTTTTTCAGAAAAGGAATGTGATGGTTTCCCACACAGATCTGAGAGCACTGTGCTATATACAACTTGTGACAGCTTGCCTACACAGCGTTACACTCCTTTTGCTCACATACACACTGATGTGAAGGTATCTGATTTTGTATAGCAGTTATATTACAGCAGCCACTAATCTCCAACAGTGGGAGATGTTAAAGGAAAATGTACCCACCACATGTCAAGTCCTACTCTGTCTCTGATTGTCAGCCACTGAGAGGCCATATGCATAACTTGTTAGAATTGTGAGGTTAAGTAGAAAATAGAAATAGCTGACCAGTCTACACCTATGGAAACACCACCCATTTCTGAAAACAGAAGAACAGTCCAAACAGCTTTTTGATTTAACACTTGTCAGCTTGGCAACATCAGCGTGAAAATAAGTGATGCAACGCATCTTCTCTTAAGTACTAATGTGACAGTAACTGTGTAGGGAGAGGCAGGGATATGTTTTGGGAATTATAAATGTAACCTAGGGCTGCTCCTTTCATTGTAACAAAAAATTGCTTCCTCCAGGAAGGCTCTTTGAGAATCTTGTCTGTGCCCCATTACTCCAGACCAGGTAACAAAAGAGAGACATATTGTGTCAGTAAAGTATAAATATTCTGTAATCTGTCTATATATCGGGCCAGCAGTAGCACAGTGCATACAGCTGTCACGTTCCAGTTAAAGAATCCGGGTTTAAATACCTGCTCCTGCTGCAGTATACCGAGGTACCTACCTTGAATTGCTCCAGTAAAAATTACCCAGCTGTGTAAATAGGTAAATCATTGTGAAGTAGTTTAGTATAGTACTTTGGCAATCTAAAGGATTAATAATAAACACATCTTTAAGATCTCTAAAGCATATTCTATTTTGTCATTCCTAATTTTAGTATCTTTATTACCAGGACCATATGTTCAGTGGGTGTGTGTGCGTGCGTGTGTGTATATATACAAGCACACAAAATATATCTTCACATTTCGCACTTATCAGTGAAATGGTGAGTAATTAGAAAGTTGAAATACTTTAAAATTGAAGTAGCTGAATTTAAGACATGAAACTCTTAAATTAGCTTAATTTTCAAAAATGTATTTGTAACTGTCTTAAGGAATTTGTAATTTATTTCTTTCTGATTATTTTGTGAATGAGTGAAATTACATTAATTTGGCTGAAAGGAAGATCATAATACACAGCAGGTGCTCATAGTCCATACATGTACCTCTGATAAAAACACCCATCTTTGCATAAGGGACAAAAATTACATTTTAGTTAAAGTATCAATTCCCAAAACCCTAGTTGAACACTTGAAGTGTTGAGATGAATAGATGAAACTACTGCTTGTTCAGATTTTTAGTTTGTGTTTTATGAAGTATATAAAACATCTCCTAATTTGAATGCAGGGGGTTGGGTGGTTTGGCTGATAAGAAATTATTTTCTCTGGATTAATTGTGTACTTTTTTTGTTGATCAGTTTGGTTTCTACTGGGCGTTTGTACCAGTAGGCTGTAAGGTGGACCTGGTCATCTTATGCTTTCCCTCTCTTTTCTTCCCATCTGCCAGTTTTGGGTGTCATCTTTAGTTCCTCAAAACACTTCCATCTTGAGAGATCTTTCTCAGAATTCAGAAATGTCAGAACAAGCAACAGTTGTTCGCAGACGAAGGTACTGGTGCTAAATTGAGATGGTGTGATCTCAGACCCAAGAACTAACTTTTTTGATACAACTGGGTGGATTCCATCAAGTTTGTTTGTGATGATAATTGTACTTAGTGTATGTCTCAGATACCACCAGCTCTGCAT
This sequence comes from Scleropages formosus, assembly GCF_900964775.1. Classification (NCBI taxonomy): domain Eukaryota; kingdom Metazoa; phylum Chordata; class Actinopteri; order Osteoglossiformes; family Osteoglossidae; genus Scleropages; species Scleropages formosus. Next base: position 21,006,543 of record NC_041825.1, read on the forward strand.
CTGGTGAAACAGTTGGCTGCCTCAGTGAATAGGCAGCCTCTCTCGGTGAATAACCTGAAGTCTCGCTGTGCTGTGACACACACCAGTGTGAATGATGGAGACGAGAGTGTCTCATGGGTACGGTATTGCAGCAGAGTTCTCACACACCCTGCCTCCCACACCATTGTGCAGTCAGAGGAGCATTGAAAGGGTAAGGAATTCCACTACTGCCACAATACTGTCACTGCGCTTGCATGAGAGCAAATGACAGAGTTTACATATTCACATCCAGTGCATGATAGGAAATGTAATGGTATAAACAAGCAGTATTTATCAACACCATCAAACAACATACTGTGAAGTTAGATTTTTTTTTTTTTTTTGAAGGGTGTTTTTTTTTGTTAATGGCCTTACTTTTGATACCCATCGCTGCTTCCCGTACATCATTTTGTACCTCATTGAAAACACATTAAAATAGAGGTTGGTTAGAACAAAGGGTAAGGTAAACACAGTCTGCCTTCTGTGACTTTATGTGCCATGTAAATACATACACACACACATTTTCTGAACCGCTTGTCCCATACGGGGTCACGGGGTACCAATTCCTTCTTTTTAAGACACAAATGTAATTTCTTGGCAGTACTTAAAAAATGAACAATCCGGTCAAACCTGCTTAATAGAGACAATGTAACCTTGAGTTTTATGTTGTTTTGTCTTCTAAATGAATAAATGTAAATGTAATGTAACAAAAAGAAAGGGCAAGTATGGCATCTCTGGAATGTGATGGTATGAGCAAAAACTGTTATGAACACTCTGTGTGATAATGTGAGGAGAGGGTTCATTTTGTACCTGCAAGAGCTTTCAGTATTTAATGAAGTTTTATATCTCAGGTCTATTCCATGTAGCCTTTTTTGGACTTCCTTATTATGCATTTAGAAGTGAAAACTGTCTCTGTGGGCGAAGCTGAAACTTACATCAGATCCTCTTTGGAGAAAATTGTACATCTACCTAGTTTTCAGCTTGCATTGGCATCATTACCTTGTTCTTTTTATGAAAGTGGCTTCCAGCCATCTACACCTGAGCAAAACTTTTCTTCTCTGTATTGTTTGTGAAGGTGTGATTTCAGTGCTTACACTTAACATACCCCCTTGCCTGTGTTCCATTGTCTATACACTGTTTTTCTTCTTGTGAGCTCATTTTATGTTCTCATGTCCTGGCTGAGCTCTTCCCTTTCTTCTCATTTCTCTTTTGAAAGATGAACAGTGTGAACTACCTCGTTCTCAGAAAGTGTTGTGTCCTCCGGGTGACCTTCTCACCCTGTACCCAGAGGTGGGGGAAGGCAGCCCGGTGCTTGAGGGGAATAAGAGAGAGTTTGAGCCTGTGAGAATAAGCAGCTGCGCTGGTTATTTCTGCAGTCCATGACACAAACCACAACCTCCCACTGACCACGGCTTCAGCATCACAGTCAGAATGGCACTTCTCCTTTATTTATTTACTAATTTGTGCTGCCCTGGTACTCGGGACTGGGACTGAGTCATTGAAAACCCTGCAGCTGTTCACCTTTCCATGTGCAGGAACCAGGCTGTCTTGAACCAGGCCTAACTTCTCTGAGCTCGATGGACTGAGTAAACCATGTTCACAGCTCACGACACATGTACTTTTTTTTCTTTTTTTTTTCTTTTTTTATAAAACATTCTATTAGTGTACGAATTATCACAAGAGGTAATTCATATTGGGGTTACGGTGGTGCAGCGGGCTTGGCCGGGTCCTACTCTCTGGTGGGTCTGGGGTTCGAGTCTTGCTTGGGGTGCCTTGTGACGGACTGGCATCCCATCCTGGGTGTGTCCCCACCCCTTCCAGCCTTGCGCCCTGTGCTGCCGGCTTAGGCTCTGGCTTGCCGCGACCCCACTCGGGACAAGTGGGTTCAGTGTGTGTGTGGGTGTGTGGGTAATTCATACTTCAGAGCATTTTATTCTTTGTGTCAATATTGACATACATTGCCTGTGTTACATGAATGTTGTAATGCTCTGGTTTCCACCCACAGTCTGAAAGCATGTTTTTCAGATGAATCTGTCAATCTGAATTATGCATACTGTTTGTACCTTTGAGTAAATGTGTCTGGCTACTGTGTGATGGACTAATGTCCATCCAGATTGTACCTGCCTCATGACATATTTCTGGGATAAGCCCTGGATCATTGCAATCCTGCTTTGGACAGTTACTTGTGGATGGATGGATAGATGGGTTATTTACTACTATTATTTACAGAGGCAGTAGTAGAAGCAACAATATAGTCTTATCTGAAATTTTTTTCCTCTGAAGTATACAGAGCAGTTTGTGAGCAGCCTGCAGACACAGCTGGAGCAGTCACGGCTGCAGGAGGCAGAGCTGCTTGGAGCCCTAAAGGAGATGCAGGACAAGGTGCTGGAACTGGAGAAGGTGAGAGCACTTCAGCCAGAATGTGCTAACATTCATGGGAGATGAGGAGACGTAGTTGAACTGCTGTGTTAGACCTATATTGACTTGTCATTGAGTGCGTACTGGTACTTAATGGAGAGTAGCTGAATATGGCCATCTGTATGTGTATGTCTTTGATGCTGTATGAGTTCAACACACTAGGGTGTTGATGTGAGTGATTTTGTGTGTGTGTAAAAACAGAGACATTATTCCTCTTTGCCTGCCTCGCTTCAGCATTTCTTCAGAGAGACTTACTCCAAACCATGCTTGCCTTTTCAGCGCTTATGGGTTTGTGGGTTGGCTTGTGTTCATCTACCTGACCTTTAGGGACTGTGTCTGGATGCCCACACCAAACCCTTTTTCCTCCTACTTTTACTCCGCTTCTTATTGGTCTTCCTCCTTTGGTGATGTCCATTCCTTTAATTGCTGTCTTTGCAATATCCTCTGGCCTATAACTGCATCTCATTTTGTCCAAGTTGAGTAAAAGATCTGATTACTGAACAAAAAGAGTAGAGGTGATTAAAAATAAGGAGGGGACACCAACAATTGTGTAGTTGCAAGCTCTCCTAACTTTATTCAGAACATCTTCTGGAAGCCCCCAAATAGTAATTTTTCCATCCAGATTATCCATTTTCATTAAGCAAGGAGTCATATGGCGGGGTTTATGGGCAGACTAACAGCTTAGTGCCTGAAAGGAGAGGAGAGAAAATGGGGGGAGGGCAAGCAAAGAAAACGTTGGTTGTGGAAATATCATCCACTATGTACCCCTGCTCCCCCTCCAGATTCAGTGTACCCTCAACCGCATACTGGCAGAAGGTTCTTAGAAAGACAAGTTCTGCCACCATTTGTGCCTGCAGCAAGGGAATGGGCGATGCAAAGCTGAGCACGAGGCAGGGAACAGAGCCCACCAACCCCGGAGACAGAAACCCACCAAGCCCACCATGCCGCTTCGACAGCACCCCCGGCCCCACCCCACCAGCCACTCGGCTGCACTTCCAAACCCCCTTGGGAGCTTCCTGCCTTCACCTCTCACCACATGAACCACACTGTTTAGAACACCCAGAAACAGTGCCTCTCTGAAGTTATCATGTGCACACAGACAAGCTGGTAAAACTGTTATGCACAGACATGTCAAACAGCCTTTTATGCTACTTGCTCCCTTTCAGATCCAGTCCTGATGTATTAAAATATGCAAGTGATGCTTTCTACATACATGTGGTCCTTTTAGGTAGCATCATCTTTGGTGCTGTGTGTATATTCAGTAGCCAGACTATAGCTGTGTGCTTGTTAGACTACTCTTATAGGTGTCTAGGCAGCCCATCTACATTTATATTTATTCATTTAGCAGACACTTATCTCTAAAGCAACAGGCAGTTATTAATAAATAGTATATAAATTGATGCTTTTGTCATAAGTGAATTAAAATGCACAACACTAAGCTACCCACAGTCATTCACTCATCTTTACAAGAGAGCGATGTAACACATTCGTTCACACACAAAGGGAAAATAGGAATCATCAAACCCTGAAATGCATACATTTGCCTAATGGGAGGAGCACGAAGCCCCCATTTGAATCCTGTGTGAACGCAGGGAGAACACACAAACTCCGCATAGACTGAATCAGATATGAACCCGTATCAAAATCTACGGCTAGGAGCTGTTAGGCACCAGTACTGATGACATGCTGAATTTCAATTGGGAGACTTTGTGCATGTATACAGAAAAAATGCCTGAACCTCAGTGAATACACACATATGTGTGTGTGCTTTCATGTTTTCATGTGAGTATGTGCATATTCTATTACAGAGGAGCAGCTTGCTGCCAGATGAGAGCAATGTGGCACAGCTGCAGGAAGAGCTGAAGCTGGTGAAGCTGAGGGAGCTAGAGACTCTGCACTGCTTCAGGGAGATGCAGGACACTGTGACAGAGCTGAACCAGTGCTGGCAGGTATAGTCTCAACTGCATAGCGCTGGAGTAAGAAGAGAGAAAGTGAGGAGTGAGAAGGAGACTTGACAGAGAATGATGAGGGAGAGACCTCATAGCATAAGCCACAGACCCAAGAGGCTAGTCTGCTCGTTTGATTTTTAAAAAAAAAAAATTTTCCCGTCTGTTGTGCATAAGGTTTGATTTTTTAAAAAATTTTTTCTTAAATTTTGTTTATGTTTATTATTTTTTTTCTACTTTGGGAACATTTCTTTACTGTGAGCAGTTTTGTGAACTTGTGTATTTAAATTTGATTTGGCATTGCTGTTCAAACCTGTGTTAAATTAACAGTTATATTTCCGTTTGAACTTGATGAATGTGAACTTTTTCTTTCAATTGAATTTTAATGTGAATTTTGAGAGTAGAGTGTGATGAGGGTTCCAGTCATTAGCAGTAGTGGTTATGCCGATGAATGTCTTTTCACTTGTGTTATCCACCCTATGCACTTGGTTTTGGTGACTGTGTGTCTGAGTGGTCACACTGCACAACTGATAACAGGTGTCCACTTCCTCCTTCAGCAGCATGTGTCACGGGGTGGCGGAGGAGGTCACTGGAAGGAGTCTCCAAAGAAGAATGCAATGAATGAGCTTCAAGACAAGCTGATGAGCATGCGTCTGCGTGAGGCCCAGGCTCAGGCCGAGCTGAGGGAAGCGCGGCTCAAGGTCCTACAGCTGGAGAGCCAGGTCAGTAGAGTCCATTGTGCCCTTGTATGGCCAGAGTCTGAAAAATAAGAGATCCCAAAAAACAAATACAGAAGTGCTGACTATTTGTTAGGATTTACAATGGATTTTTGGCTCTCTTTAAAGCATTACATTTATATTTACATTTATTCATTTAGCAGACGCTTTTTTCCAAAGCGATGTATGTCTCAGCGAAAATACAAATTTGTGCATTACATTAGGAGAAAGAGACATAGCTGCAGACGTGATTAAGTAAACCTAGTTTGTTACTTTCCACTTGATGCACCAATGTTCATCGCTTGAATAGGTGCATAAAATGCAGGATAGATGAACCCTGATAAAACCTTCTTACAATTTTTTTTTATTATTATAAGGTACACAAACACTCACATACAATATAGGAGTAGCGGCTGTGTAAAGGTTTTTCGGGAGATGATCGTAAAGTTACGGTGCATGAACATTTACACCATACATGAGCTGGAGAGATCTTGGGTGCAGTGAGTCCAGAAAAGGTGAGTTTTCAAATCCTTTTTGAATGTAGACAGAGTGTCTGCAGTTCTGAGTGAGAAGGGGAGGTCATTCCACCACAACGGAGCCAGAACCGAGAACCTCCGTGCTTTACCTCTCGTGCACGGGACCACTAAGCGAGCAGAAGCAGACAAACGAAGGGGTCTGGTTGGGGTGTAGCGGTTGATCAGGTTTTGTAAGTAGCTTGGAGCAGTTCTGTTGATGCATTTGTAGGCAATAACCAGGGTCTTCAATTTTATGCAGGCAGCTATATGAAGCCAGTGCAGAGAAATGAGTAGAGGAGATACGTGGGAACGCTTTGGCAAGTCAAACACAACTCATGCAGCAGCATCGTTCTGTATCAGCTGCAGAGGTTTGATGGCAGTAGCGGGAAGGCCGCACAGGAGAGAGTTGCAGTAGTCCAGATGGAAAGTCACCATGGCCTGGACAAGTAGTTGGGGAGAGTCAGTTGTGAGGTTGGGACGGATCCTGCGAATATTATGCAGGATGTATCTGCAGGACCGGGTTGTGGCTTCGATGTGCCGAGAAAAAGATAGACTCGAGTCAGTCGTCGCTCCCGGACTCTTGGCCGAGCAGGTAGGCAAAATGAGTGAGTTTTCCAGTTTGATTGATAGATTGTGACAGGAAGACAGGCCAGCTGGGAGATGAAGAACCTCTGTTTTGAAGAGGTTGAGTTGGAGGTGGTCATCAGATAGGCATGCAAAGATGTCTGACAGACAGGCAGCGATGCGTGCGGAAATGTCTCATGCTCCAGGTGTAAAGGAGAGGAAAAGCTGGGTATCATCAGCATAGCAGTGGTATTTGAATCCATGAGAGGCTATGACCAAGCCAAGAGAGGAGGTGTAGATCGAGAAGAGACAAGGATCTAGTACTGAGCCCTGTAGGACACTGGTTGAGAGAGGCAGAGGAGAAGAACGAGAGCTCCGCCAGACCACTTGATAGGATCTGACAGATTTGTAGGACTCAAACCATCTTAGTGCTGCTCCTTTGATCCCAAGCTGACTAAGAGAGGAGAGTAGAATCCGGTGGTTGACAGCTTTAACCACCCTAAGTACTGCTAAAAAGGTAACTTAACATAAAGGGAATAAATTGGATAAGCTTAGATAAGGACAAGTAGTTAGTTAAACTAAATTATTTTTCACCCCAAGTGTTCGGGAATAATTGAAGTCTGTATATATATGCAAGCATCAAGGGACCTCTGCTTAAAACACAGGTGTTATGGAATAACCTATTTAGGCTAACTTTGGGAATCTGAATCCGACATTGTCTGCAGAGTTTGTTGGTACCTCCTTTCTTCCCATTTTGCCAGGTGACACAAGATTTGCTCTGTATAACTCGAGGAAGCTTCTGTCTCCTGTATATGTACAAGTAGCCTTTGACTTAAAATGGCTGTCCCATCAGCCTCATTATATTATTTTCCAGTGCTGATGCTGTATGATAACATCAGCTGGCCGTACTACTGCAAGACACCCATATTTTTTATTGACTCCAGTCAGTATGTTTTTGTCAGCAGTTACATTTTATTTGCAGAAATTCAGTTTTTTTAACATAATGTTTCATTTATGTTTAAATTTAAATGTATTCATTTCACACATGCTTTTCTCCAAAGTGACGTACATCTCATAGAAAAGACAAGTTACTTTTTATTTAGCCTGAGAGTTCTGGTAATGCAGAAAGGGAAAAGCAAAGAAATCAGATTTAGTAATGAAAATGAAAATAATAGTACAGCATGAAAATGTGTTTAATATTCTATATTAGTATTTTAACATTAATAATGTGTGAAATTGATGAACAAAGACCGCAACATAGCATTTATGCATCAAAAGTCATTGTTTACCTGTACATTGCAATGCAGTGCAAAGGAAAGCAATGTCTCCAACCATTTGTCCCGAGCACAGTCGTGGTGAGCCAGACCCTAACCTGGAAACACAGGGTGCAAGGCCATAGGGGGAGGGGACACACCCTGGACAGGACGCCAGTCCACTTCAAGGCACCTCAAATGGCGCTCGAACCCCAGACCCGCCACACAGCGGGCATGGGCCAGTGACCACCGCGCCACCATTCCCCCCTTGTACACTGCATTGAGAACCAATATGGGGGTGACCAGTTTTTATTGGCTTTACTGTTTTTTGATTAATTGGGCCCAGAACCAGATCCACGGCAAGCTGGTGAGTCGCCAGGAGGAAGAGAGTGCTGCCCTGCAGGAGAGGGTGCAATACCTCACTGCGCAGAACAAAGGCCTGCAGGGGCAGCTCAGTGAGGTGAAGAGGAAGCAGGCCGAGTCAGATTGCAAGGTGAGGTCCCCTGAAACCACACATGCAAAACCTAGCCAGTGTCTTGACTGTTTGGTAAGTGTTAAAGTCACCCTTAACCATTCCCCTGTCTGTGTGTAATAGAGTAAGGAGGAAGTGATGGCCGTACGATTACGGGAGGCAGACAGCATGGCAGCCATGGCTGAGCTGCGGCAGAGGATCGCTGAGCTTGAGATCCAGGTACAGAAGCACTCTCATGGTTCCCTTTTGTGAGCTCCCCACACAGTACCTATGTCCATTGCAATGCTCAATATTAGCTGTGACATGGCCTGAGGTGGGTGGTCAAAAGTAGTAAAAGTACTGTTACTTCAAAAAAATACTTGTGAAAATATTCACCAAAAATTTCTATAATTTAAAAGTAAAAAATGTATAAAGCCAAAAAACTACTAAAACGTGACTTTTCTTTGTTATTTCAAACTAGGCTTTTAATGTTCTGAACCATTGGCAATGTTAACAGCTTCAATATAGTTTTTACTTGCAGAAAATTTATTTGTACCTTTTTAGTAAATTAATTGTGATATACTTCTAAAAATGATACTGTTCATTAATCAAATTACTCCTAAAAAAGGACCACAATCTGCAAGGTATTACTAACCATTATTTTTCTGACACTTACAAGGCTACTTACTGTACAATGTCAGGTTTCTGTACTTAGCTACTTACAGTGTCTTACCTATTTATACAAAAGGGTAATTTTAACAGGAGCGATTTTTGGTAAGTACCTTAACCAAGGGTACTACTGCAGTAGTGGCAAGTTGAATTTTTGTCCTTTGATCACAAGGCAATCAATTGCTTAGTGCTACACTGCTTAGTGCTCCAAAAAAACAGCTATATCATTAATTTGCCATTGAAAAGAGACCTTTTATCCACATCTGGCAGGAGTAAGATTCAAACTGACAACCTTTAGGGTACAAGGCTTTATCCTTAACTAACTTTCCTATAATTGTGACATCCTAAATGAGATATTAGAAGGCATTCGCTTGAATGTAAGTTATATAGCTAGTTAGATAAATGTCATCAAAGTTCATTGTTAAAATAATTAACGGATAGCTGATGTTGGTTAATGAAATCCACGGAAGACATCACCTGACATTGAGGATATGTCGCTAATATGACTTAAGTACAGGTCACAAAGTAAATTGAGGTTTTCTATCCACTTCTGAGTACAACAGCACATGATGAAGTGAAGTGTATAACCATAGAGTGCCATTTAAAACACTGGACACGTAGGCAACCTGGGCAGTACTTTCATTCAACATACTGGATAGAAGAGTGAAAGTAAAACAACCCACAAGTGCTCTGGATTTTGGGGAACTGCTGCAGAAGAGCTAGGAAGACATCTTGGCTCAATTCCTGATCAAACTCAACCAAGTGCCTCAAGACCAAAACTACTTTCCAGCATCTGTACTCAAAACTTTTGACTGGTGCAATATGTAGTGGGGGTGTGCTAGCACAGCACAGGACCTGAGCATATATGGCACAAATGTATTTGATCCTGCTCTATGCTCAGCTTAATTCTGGTCTTTCTGGGTTTCAGAAGGAGGAAGGGCGGATCCAGGGTCAGCTGAACCACTCGGACGCCAGCCAGTACATCACCCAGCTGCGGGAGCAAATCTCTGAGCTCAAGAACGAGGTCAGGCACTCAGTATGAACCAGTGATATATCCATCACCCGAGCATACAAACACCAGGCGACACCAAGTGACATTAGGTGCAAAGACTTGGGGCTCTCTAGTACTATTCTGGCTGTCTTATGAAAGACCCTCTCACAGGCAGCAGCATAAAGCAGTGTGTGTGCGGTTTTTGATCTGTCATGCCAGCCACCTAACTTTGTCCCAGAATCACTTCACTGGAAGTGTTCTTGTAAATCAGAGTTGGTGACGGTGAACACCACCCTCCCCAGATCTTTACACACATATGGTTTTCACTGTGTGTGTAAGTGCTGTGTTTCTTTCTCTCACGCACACAAGCAAATCAAGGAGGAGCGCATGCCCGCTGTGCTGCTGAGAGCTGTGACATGAGTCCCCATGCGGCAGGTTACTCATTCGGAGATTAGCCGTGCGTGACAGTGACTAGTGTTTGTGGCTAGGCAGACTTGGACAGAGCTCTCTCTCTGGCCTCCTTCTCCGTGCCAGTATTTTCATAGTGCTGAGATATGAAATTGTTACGATTTTTGTGCGGTTTCAGTTTGATTCATTTGGTCAGTGAGCGAGCTCTCGGAAATCTTCCACACTATTCCACTTTCTACGAGAGCACACATGAAGATGACATCATAGCTGTGGCAGAGAAGTTTTTTCAAACTGTTTTGAAAGAAAATTAACAGTATATTTTACTGAAAAACATTTTAATTGTGACTGGTGCAATAAGTATTTTAACTGTAGATCAATGGTCTGACCTTTAAGAACATTACAGAAGTGTACGATGTCCATGCAGTCAGTGATTCCTCAACAGTTTCTCTGGTTTTATTGTGCAAATAATTATTTCTGTTGAACTGAATTTCAGTTTTTCATTGACTTCCTGAAGCAATAGGCAGCAGGTAGTGTAGTGATTACAGTTTCCAACTTTCACTTGAAGGACCGAGGTTTGAATCCCACCTTCTGCTGCAGTATCTGTGAACAGAGCACTCACCCAAAATTGCTTCAGTAAAAATGACCCTGTTGTACAACTGCATAAATTGTTGTAAGTTGCTTTGGAGAAAATTGTTAAAAAATAAAACATGAAAATGGTTCATTAAAAATGAATGGTGCTCTTAGGTTAAATTGTTTTCTGATTAAATCTTGTGTTTTTTGGGTTTAACAGGTATCTCAGTAGCATGACAGTGGAGAAACACTTTCTGAAATACTCAGTGGAAAGTAAATTGCTGGGTCATGTGACATAAACTAGGTTGGGAAAACTGGATGCAGTACATACAAAGTAAACCCCAAGATGCATTACAGATAAATTCTTGTAAAAAGTCTAATGTAATGCTGTTACCGTGAAGTGATTATCACTGATTATTGTGTTTTACTGTGTGTTTGTTTTTCGTACGTAGTTGCTTGAAGTTAGTCTGCAGCAGGTCTCATTTGCCAGACAGGGCAGCAGAACCCGGAAGGGGTGGGTGTAAGCTTAGTGGATCTCAGTCATACTGAGTGTTCCGCTGGTTAACCACAGGTGTCCCCTCCCCCTCACCCTCCCAGCCCTCCGCAATCCACCCTGGGCTTAAAGGAAAAAATTGTGAGCGAATCTCCCGGGCCGGTCTGAGATTTACACCCTGAGTCACAGTTGAACCCACACTCGCTCGCTGACGCACACAGAGATGGGGCGGGGGACAGGCTGCAGCTCACTGCTGTCACGCAAGGTGCCGAGGGGAAGCTGCGACTATGACACAGAGCCCTTCTACCATTAACTGAGGCAACGCATAGCGATTCTGCCCACTAACCTGTATGCAACCAGGTGGGCTCAGGGAACTTGCTTAAAACTGGGCAGCGGTCAACATACTGACATCCTGCCTGTACGTCTGTGACGGCGCTCTGCGTTGCCTGGAGTGACTGGAACCCACGCTGCAGGCAGAAAAGCCCCTCAAATTCAAACTGACAAAATCTGAACTGAGCCGACAAACACAAACCACAACCACAGTGTCTCTGATTTGTGCTGAAACTTATCTGTCCATTTCATCAGCCAAAGACTCATTGGCTCGCCCAGCCCCCGCCACCCCCAACACACAGGTTCTGCCTCTCTGTCTCTCCATCTTGCATGCGCTCAAACACAGACGCACATACACACGCACAGTCAGACGTCCCTGGATCAGGTCCCTCCCCTTATGCACACTTTCCTGTGTCACTTCACCTAATGCACCTCTGCTCCTCCCACACCCACTCACTGTACCGCTCTTCTGCTGTCCTCTGCGCTCTCAGTCAGGCCTGTCCGCTTCGTGGAAATCTGTCTTTGTGCTGTTCCAGTAACCCTTTGCAGTCTGGGCAGTGCTCACATGCAAAAAATGCATCCCAGAGCTGTGTTGAGTCTGGAACCAGCTGTTACCATTTTGGGCACATTTGAAGCCCCTTTTGACAAAAAGTATTAAGTATGACTTTTAGATGACAATCCTATGATTTTACTGAAAGATTCCATGAATATTTGTTATCAGTTCTTGTAGCTCCCCCACTCCCAGTCCAGTACCCAGAAAGGCACACACAGACTTAGCTTTCTCATTCCTCTCAGATAAGGCAGCTGCGTGGACAACACCAGCATTTCCAGGATCTGGGAAGCAGCAGCCTCCAGGACTTGGCCAGCCCGGCTTCAGTGGAGGGTGACTACCTCAGCTCGGACGAGGACCTGTTGCCTGGCTCTCTTCCACCTACAACACGGTACTCGACCCTGTCAGCTGCCTGCCACCCGTCGCCTCACCTGGACAGCGAAGGGGGCACTGACAGCGAAGGAGACGAGAGGGCCAGTGAGGGTGATGGGTGCTCAGCTCCAGCACTCTATTCCAAAGTGTGCCCGGAGGCCCTGGACCACTGAGCAGCCCAGGATGCGTGGGTGTGACATGGCCGCTCACTGTTGTCCCATTGCATCCCCCACCTACATTGTTTGTCATAAGCTGTGCCAAATTTGTCCTGGGGTGTCATGGTGCCATCTGCCTCTCACATCCCGATGTTAGTGACACAAATTAGGCTCTGTCTCCTTCCTAGCAGATGCACACTTGACTATGGAACTGCTCAGACACAGGTTTCAGTATTGTTAGTGTCACCACAGCAGTTGGCTACCCTGTGGTTGAATCCTGGATAACCCACTGAGAAAACACAAACTGATGGACAGTGTGGGACAAGCTGGGAGCATTTGGCGTGGAATACCCTGGTGATGTGGACAAAGAGAAGATGTAAAGTTGAAAGAGGGAGAGAACTTCTATTCCCCTGAAACTGCAGCTTCTCTGAAAAAGGCCCTTTCCCATGTGTTTGCTTTCACTATTTTAATGCTGTACTGTCAGTGTTGCCCCTTCTCACCTGAATCACTGTCTCCTCCTGCCAGTGTGCCACTCAGTGTTTACCACTGATATGGACACTTAGCACAGCAGTGCTCTCTGTCTCGTTTGTTCTCTGTCTTCCCCAAACCTCAGCTGCACTGGATACTCTGAGTGAGCAGGTTGAGGGTTGCACACCCTATGATCTGCCTAGTTTTTCATCTTTCGATCACAGGCTGCTGTTCTCTCTGCTCATAGCTGCCCGAGAAGCTTGACGCTCGACACTGAAGCTTATGGCAGCTTGTTGGAGAGTTTTGGAGAGGACCAAGGAGAGGGTAGGAGTGGAAAGAGAGAGAACAGCAGAGGAGACATATGCTGAGTGGTATTTTTATTGTCATAGGTATATTACTAGGTGATATAGACAAATTATTAATGAATATGTACATGAATGCATCTGTTTGTGTCTTTATGCCTTGCAGACAAAGGGAGGCAAAATAATTCAAATTTATAACTTGTTTAATGTGTCAAGACTTTAACAAATTCATTGTTACCAAATCAACTTTTTTGTTTAATATTTATATGTTCTTATTTATTTTGATATTTTTTATATTTACATACATATAATATTTGCAGAAATACTTTATACCCGCTGCAGCAAAACTTTTTTTCCCTTGTTCTTCTTTGCCAACTGCTACCCTACAACAAGATCTAAGGTCAATGATGTGAAGTATGGTAGAAGAATAATGTGCTGCTCTTTTTATTTCTCATTGTATTAGTTACAGTTACGTCTAAATGACCACGTACCCAACTCCGTCAGTCAAATCTTCTCAGACATACTGTGAAAATGTGAAATGTTCTGAGAACAACACATCCGTATGGACCCCAAACCATATGTCTTCTTGCTGTGTAAAACCAGTATTGTGTAGATTTTGCTTTTTATTGGCCTTAACTACATGGAGTCCAAGGTTGTGTGTTCTGGTCACTCAGCCATTTGTGTTACACTCAAGCTGTCATCCTTGTGTTGATGGTAGGTACTGTACAGTGGCACATCCATACCTCTTCTCCTGGTTACTTGTCTGTCTCTGACGTCATTTCCTGACATCGGCATCTGGGTGGTTGGTGTTGCCAAGCGTAGCTGGCAAACAGGCCTGGAAGTCACGTGAATAACACTGAAGCGGTGAAAATGATGATATCTGCCTTTACTGGTCACACACTGACCTCCTTTCAGATGTGTGCTCTGTTTCTCCTTTTGTATCACTCGAGCAAATGCATCACCTCGTGTGTGTGTGTGTGTTTTGGGCAGTGTTTCTGAGAAGGCTGTTACGTTTGAAAGATTCAGCATGTTTCTACTGAAAATTACTTCATCAGAAACAGGCAGAAAATTTGTGAATCATTCAAGGGTGTTGTTTGATTAACATCCTCCATAAAGTGTCCTGGACATCTGGGATGTATGTGTTTGTTGCACAAGATGCTGCCGTTACTGAGAGCCAGTATGTACACTATAAATACGTAAATATGTGTACATGTTATACTACATACAATATTCTATGATATTAAATATGCAAATGGAACTAAATTATGCAGTCTGTGACAAAGCACATATTCTTCATTATCAAAGGTGAATATATAACATTCAAGTGTTATATATTCACCTTTGAAGGCTCTTCAGATTGTATACGACATTGTAGTTTATTTTAACTAGCTGTCTGAAGTGTGATCGGAGTCTGTTGCTGCTGCTTTCATAGTGGTCATGACTCTACTGTGACTGTTCCCAAATGAAGTGTTTCATTACCTTTAGGAGCAGGGAAGAACACGGAGTGAAACTGGGGCATGCTTCATATGTACAGTCATGTCCTGTGTGTTGATCTGGTAGAGCCCTGTCCCACAGGATTGCTTGCTGGTGGTGTGTATGTATATATGTGTCCTACAGGCACCACAAAAACCGCACCGTTTGCCAAACACAACAGTTTTCAGTGTCACTCTGCTATCTAATATCAATTCTGTGGCGCTATACCCACAATGACTGCTGCCTTTTTGGTTTCTACGCCTGTATGAGAGCTGTAGATCTGGGTGAGAGGCAGCTGCCATACACCGTGTTTCCGAAGTACTAATAAACAGTGAAATATGTTAGCATCCCAATTTCCTGTATGACTCTGGTCACTGTGCTGCTTTAAACAGACCTGTATTTGTTCCTTTAGCAAAAGACTTTTAATTGTAAGAGACAGAAATGCATTTATCACACAAAGTTCTTGAGTTGTTTTGATGGACATTATATTACCTGATGGGTCATGGTGTTGTTTAGGTCTTCATGAGCTGGATGGTTGCAGACTTACCCACTCGTTCTTCAGCTGGAACTGGAAAGAATCTGCTCCCTGAAATATAACTGTGAAACAGTGTGGATATACCATGCTCTGACATCCTGTCGTCCACATCTACATCTGTTGGCTCTGCTTGTGGTTTTTGTCATCTTGTAGAAGAATTAGTACGTGCATAAATGTGTGGGATTCGGAAAGATCAGCTCACTGTGGCATGAAGCTTTTGAAAGCCTTTGAAAATCCTCCACTACCAGAGTGGAAGGTGACTAACTGACTTGCACCTTTTGAAGTCAGACTGTCAAACTGTTGTCCACTGACAGTTGCAGTGCAGATGTTTGAGGATGAATGTTAGTCCCTTATGCTGACTCCACTTTGTAGTGAGCGCTAGGAGCAGACATGGTTAAAACATACCATTTACCACCCAGAGCCACATAATTTGACCACACTTCCCAGCATCCCTGTTGAATAGGATCCTTGCTAAGCTTGACTTTACTCCACTCTGGGGCTAATTTTGTGAACCGACTGTCTAGTCAGAAAGTCATAGAGACGCGGCACTAGAATTATCTTTCTGTTCTACAGAAATGATGATGATGGTTACTGCTGGCCTCATTGTTGAGCTCATTGTTAGCATTATTACATTTACAACTGCAGAAGACGTTTGTATATTTGTGTATCTGTTTATTGTCTTGAGCCATAAAAAAATAACTAAAATTGGCCTAGTTTTGCCCTGTGTGAACTGTACTGGCTGAAGCCGAAGCCAGTGACCTGTGACAATGGGAATGCACTCCTGGTCTCACTACTGACATTAAGCCCTGTCTGCCCCACTTTACCTTTTCATCATGTGACATTTACAGACAGACTTTCTTGAAGACAACCATTGTGGTGACAATTATGATGATGGTGATGATGATATTAAGTGTCAGCGACAATGATGATGGAAATATGAAACTGTTCAGTGTTCTGTACTTGATAAATGGTACAAAATAAGTATCTACACAAAACTATTTACACAAAATAAATAAGTAAATTCTCAGTGAGAATGTTCTTGTGTCCTTGTGTGCATAGGATAGCAGCTGTTAACCCGTATGCTTTCTGTGCACCTTTAAGGACTCCACTTCTCCTCTCACTGTGTACTTCTCATTCCATCCTGGTGATAACCACTCGTTGCTGTATTATCCCTTAGCGTGACCCTTCTATTGTTCATCTTTGCCATCTGTAGTGATCCAGCCATCCATCATCAACCATTTTGTCCTTTTTGTCACTCTCAAGTGCAGCTACATTTGCCATTGCCAGCATTATTGCCCATTCCCATGAGAGGCGAAATCGCAGGATGCAGATCACATGTGATCTCCCACTTCTGTTTTTGGACCCATCTCGTTCATTCACACATTTACCCATTTATTTAGCTGAGTGTTATCAGTGAAGCAGCCAAAGTGAAAAACTTTGCTGAAGGATACAGCAACTCAAGTATTCTTTCTTAACCGCTCTACTTCCTCCAGGGCTTCGCTGCCCAGAACGCCTTTGCTTTCCTGTTCTTCACATCTCTTCCTGTACACAAATAAAGGAACTCGCCACTGTGGCTGTTATCGTTTGACAGCTCCTCTCTACAGAAGCATCAGGCTTACTTTGGTTTGCTATCGAGGACCGGTAAACACAAGGCTTACGGAATGTGCGTCCTGGGTGGAAAACGAGACTTCAGAAGCGATGGCTTTCCATCAAAGCGAAACAGTCATATTCTCAGTGAAATCTTGGCCTTTCAGTAACGTAAACTGGAACAGATGCCCATCAAGTTGGACAGCTTTTTTCTACTAATAACATAATAACTTAATGTAGTTATTTGAAATGGCTCCATTGCTGCTATTGTTTGTGACATTTTACAGAGGGAAGAGGAAAGAAACAGTCAAGCAGTCAGTTGAGTTCGTTCTAATTTGAGCTCTTTCCAAAAGCAGGGAAAGACGGTTCTTCTCTGTAACCTTTTGCATTTTTGATCTTTTTAGTGTATTGCTTTTTCTGACCTGCTTCTGCACAGCACAGGGCTGGCCTCCGTGGAGCGCGGGCTGTGTGCTAACAGGGCCGGCGGTGCCTGGGAGGCAGGGAGGAAGTTGTCTGCGGTCTCTGCTGAGCGACAGAAAGGTGCAGGTTGCGCGCCTCCCTGTTCAGTGTCGCTCGGCTCCTGGGGCACGGCCACCTCTCCGTGATTTACGCCCGGGCACTTGCAGCACCCTCTCTGAACCACGCTGACCCGCTGAAGGAAAAGATTGAACCTCATTAACATTTTGAATGATTAATGGTCCGAATGATGGACTTGAAGGAGTTTGGCAGTTTAGGGTAATGCTCTACGGACCTTTATGGCTGGTCGGTTCTTGGTGTTACACCTCAGTTTTTGGATTTAAAATCACTATAATAATCATTTGAGTATCTTCCACTGGTAAGTAGTGTTCTTTATCTTAATTTTTTATGTTGCACCTAATCTTTTTGGCTTTTTTTTTTAAAAAAAAAAAAAAAAAAAAAAAGAAAAAAACCTCCACCATTTGTGTATATGAAAACTTAAAAATGGTCCCCAGGTATAAAGTCAAGTATTTTCATAAGCTTTATTTGTTTTATACATTATATATGCTCTTACAAAATTTACTGTTACTACATGTTGTTTATATTTGTATGTTTGTGTACAAACGGCTGTTAATTATGATGAATTGTTCAGCTTCTTCAGCCTTGCTACAGTGTCGTATTATATTTTACTCTATTTTGATATATTTTGAATAAAAAGTAGGGGCCCCGCACGATTCTCATAAAATCAAACCTTTGTTTTATAACTCTTGCAGGTTTCCTGGTCAAAGAGGTGTCTTGGGAAAGTGGGAAATCTGCCGACAGCAGTTCAGTTTTCACTTTGCAATTAACAAGTGAGTGAAACATTTTAAATTGTTTGCAGCATTTATGTTACACTGTATTCAGTCATTTAATTAAACGCACACCTGTGTTAACCTGTTTTTAGTATATTAGTACTAATTAAGCTTTGCAAAGAATGCGCCTTCGAATAATCTTTCATAAATTATCAATTTTTAGATGACAGCCAAAGTGAGATTTGAAGTAAAATATAGTCAACATGAAAAGGGTGTAGAAAAATGTAGGTTATGTGGAAGTGCGTTTGTTTACTTCCTAGTTATTAAAGATACTCAGCATTATTTTTGACTTGGACATAGAAGCAGTGGTCCATTGAGGACTTTATCATGTGCCCAGGTAATTTCTGCATTTGTGTGTTGCAGAAAATCTTGTGGGTATAATGTCACAAATTGTTGCCGTTGCATGTTAATGTGTTCTTGCTGCGTTGTAGTTTTGCTGACCTTAATTGCTGCTAAATATCATTGCAGCGCTTGCAGCAGGCTGTCAGGAGGGCTGCCGCTCTAGTAGTCGCCTTCATCCACCTTCTTTTTGTTGTCTCTACATAGGAAGTTGTTTTCAACAAACGTGCACTTGTGACACACTGACATATCGTTTTGGATCAAAGCATTATAATGAGCGATAAAAGGTTTGAGAAAAAAAAAATCAGTGCGGTATGTGGCAGAACAGGGGGCTCAGGGGGCGCAGTCTGAGAACAGGTGTCACAGCGGTCGGCGTGTGTGTGGTGCGCGCCATGGTCAGAAGCACAGGTTCCCAGACACTGATGAGACAGCCCCCTCCACAAAGTTGCACACAAACTGCTGCAGAAAAACATGCGTTTGATGGCAGAACAGAAAGGTGCTCATTCCTCCAGGAAGCTGGCAGTATGTCCCAGAGAGCCTTAGCGAAGCACACTGTCAGGCTGAGGGTCCGTGTTTCTCTTGCTCCTTGGGATCAAGGGGATCGCTGCACACCTGCGCTGCCTCCTTCTCTGGGGCGTACCTGACTCGGTGGGGGGCCCCGCGCACCAGGTGCGCTGCGTAGTTAAACCGCTGTCGGAGCAGGTGCGGAGCGATGGCACGGGGCCGAGCTCTGAAGCCTGAGCAACGGACCTGCAAGCGGGAGCTCTTCTGATTGTGCAACAGTGCTTTTAGAATGGCTTAGCTTTTTTATTTCGGTTTTCACTGTTCGATATCGTTTTGGTCCCCGCTGGTCCTTTCAGTTGCTGTGCTGTCACACCATTTGCTTTGATCTCTGGGGATTTAATTTTATTGATCTGGTCTGTTCTGATTTTGTGGCTGATTTACATTTACATTTATTTATTTAGCAGACACTTTTCTCCAAAGTGACTTCCAATGAACTCTATGTTGTGTCATCAACCCACACACTTTGTTCACCATGGTGACTTACATTGCTAGATACACTACTTACAATGGATCACTCATCCATACATCTGATGCACTGCAATGTGACTTTTTAGAAATGAGATCATTTGCTGCATGTATTTCTTTTTTTTGGGTGGTTACTTATATTTTCAGCTGTAACAAATTCTTTGCCACTTTGATCTCAGGGAGTTTTTCCTATTTGGTCTGCTCTGATTTTATGGCTGGTTGATCTAATGCTTTGCTCTGTGATTCAACAAGTTATTACTAAGGATGTAAGATCATTTTATAAACTTGGCAATATTTTCTGTGTAACATGCACAAATGTATACATTTTCATTGTTTGATTAGTTTTTTACAATACATTTCATACTTTATATATATTTTTATTTGCTGACTTCATTGGCTGAGTGATGGACTTTGTGCGGAAGTTCTTGATGGTTTAATGTAATAATTGTAAACAAAAAAGAAAATACAGGCCTCAGGCTTGCAATAATTTAGTGTTAATTTAGAAGCCAAACAATGAGATCAAGAAAGTCTAAGGACAGGATTTGTGATTTTATTTTCTATGTAATATTTAAAGAATTTAAAGATCCAAATACACATGTATTTCAGATGATACTTATTTTAAAATTTATAGACTGAAAGTAGAAGCTGGTTAATGTATTAATTTAGGGTGTATTAGTTAAGGCTCATACTGGGAGGAGAGTAATGACAATAATAATGAGGATGAATTAAACTCATCTCATACTCGTTGGCACACATCTCTAAAAGTGGTCTTTACGTGAACTAATGACTGAGTGGAACAGTTAAACACTGAAATTGTGGCCACTGAACTGTTTTTGCTGAGCTCTCTTCCGTCTCAAATAAGCTTTCCTGTATTTAAACTGTTGGCCACTGAACTAAAAATGATCACATGTGACTACATCAACTAACTACGACAGAGCAGCAACTAACTACTTACTGTAGAGATACTGTATAGCTTGTCAACATGCTTGTCATATATTTTCTAAAAATACACATCGCTGTGAGATGTTTCACAAAATTCTTTGCGCAGCAACTGTGCGTTAGATACGATCGTCACTAATATATCGGAACATCAGCGTATCTCATAGTGTCAGTTTTAGACCCTTTTTAATCTGCACAGAATGTTGAATCAGTTCGGCATCATTAGTAGTGTAATACATGTACACAGAAACTAGATGTCAAGTCAGCCTTTACGTTGCTCCGGCTCTGATCAGCAGACAAACTGCAGCGTTACAGAACCAAAGAGGCACACTGGGTGTTCACTAGGTGGTGTAGCAGTAAGAATCCCCACTTGTACACTGACGGGACCCTGCTTTTGTACCCCAGTCAAGTGTGAATAACCACAGTTCATATTCCAGTGTATATACAGTATAAAGAGCAGCTAAGCAGCATAATAATAGTAATATAACAGTAATACACCGAATCCCCTTTTTCTTTGTCGCTGACCGTTCCTATATCTCTCTCCATTCCCCCTTACTTATTTCCTTCTCCAAATGACCATTGATTTGTTTCGTTTCACTGTGAACCTCTTGTTGAGGTCCCTGTTGAACAACATTGCCCCCTACAGGGAGTCCTGGTAGGGCGCGCGCGCACACACACACACGGGAGCCACTTCTTAAGATGACAAGTTACAAACGTTCCCATTTATCTAGTTCTAGCCTTTCAGTTTTCAAAATATTTCTATGCTGTGTAGGGAATGTGACCTCTATTCACACACCCAGTCACTACTCGAAAGTAAAATGCACTGAAACAGAGCAGACATGGGGTACCAGGGTGATTCAACTTGCTTCCACAGTGTTTACAGCTATTTCGGGCAGTTGCTGGGTGCGGGCTGTCAATAACAAGACGACATGTCGTACACGTTTGTGCTGAATCTAATTAGCAGTCAACATTGAAGAGGAGTGGGTGGAGAAGTTTTTTTTATTCTCAGTAATTTTTAAAATTGTTTGGAGTCAACGCAATAAAAATCTACTTTTATTGATCATAGCTTCATCAGAGGTTAACGGAATTAACCCGACAAAATGAGACGTCTTTATTGTCCTTTTCATTTACTGTCACTTCATGGTAAAAGTGGCTCTTGATTTATAAATGAATCAACTTAAAAACAGAATTACAGTCCAAGTTGTGTTCATAACTTAAGGAGGCAGTATATTGTGTTTTGTGCTTCTAAGTATCAAACTTGGACGTCCTGCTTGTTACCATAGTCCTGCAAGGACTTGTCTTACTGTTTTCTTCCCTGGTTCTCCCCAGCTCCCCATCCACCACCCCTCAGTCCTGATATTCCCAAGATGCCTCGGTCTTTCCTGGTCAAGAGTAAGAAGGGGGGTTGTCATGGCCCCCGCTCCACAGAGGATGCTCCGCGTTGCCACTCTGTTGGACCAAAGCCAGAGGCACAACCGCTACCAGCCTCGTCCCCTGGGGATGCTGCGTCACAGTGCCGAGAGGCACCCTCCGCCCCGCCCCCGACCCCTCAGCTTCTACCCCAACTGTCGCTCCCCACCTCAGGCGTCAGCACGCCACTCCCTTGGTCTCCAGGTACGAACGGGTTCCCATCTGACCCCGTACCTCCTTAAACTTTTCCGCAAGTTCGGCTCATTATTAAGCTTTTATTTTCAGAAGTTCACACACAGCTCTTATGCGTTCACCCCCCGTCTCCCCTGGTCCCCACAGACCATTCGGACCATGACGCCATGTCCTCCCCGATGATGCTGCCCTCGCCATCGCTGCTGTGGTCGCCGCTGTGCTCAGGAGACCTTCGACAAGAGCCCGAACTGGAGAGGCTGCTGCACACCATCCTGAACCACAAGCAGGGGGAGCGAGAACACAGACAGGAACCCGAGGGTCTTGGCAGCCTCAAGTCTCCCATCTACAAGTGTCCTGCGTGTGGCAAGGTGGGCCCCCTTGTCTCTGTATGGCTCCTCCAGTAAAAGGCCATAAAGACACCAAGAGGCAGTCCTCCCTGCCCACACTCACCTGTCTTCTCTCTTTTGGCCTCTTCGGTCTCTTTGCTCACAGTATGTGTGTATGTTGCTCTCAACTTACCTTCGTGTGGTCTCTTTCCCTCCAGTCATTCCCCTCTGTCTCAAATCTGGAAACACACATGCTGTGGTCACACGGCAGCAAGCTGGCCATCCCTTTGGCCACCTACACCAAGGCCGCTGTGCAGCCCAGCAACTTCAGGACCCAGGATGGTCTGCATGGCAGAGTGAAGGTACCTTTAACACATTCATTTTGTACTGAAGTCAATTACTGTTACACAAATTTACTCACTTGTATAACTGGATCGTTTTTACTGGAGCAATTCAGGGCAAGTGCCTTGATCCTGCATGCTATAGCAGGATGTGGGGTTTGAACCCGGGTCATCTGAGTACTAGGCAGCAGTTCTAACCACCTGCTGCTCCACTACCTGCACTGTATTATTGAAACGTATCTTTTACTTCACTTCCCTCCAGTAGTGTTATTTTTTGCAGCACAGTTTTCTCTCACATGCACTGCTAGGTATCAGTCATTAAAGTTTTTTCATGACTACAGCAGATTCTCCCAGAACTGGATTTTCTCGTGTCTTTGTCACCGGACACTACTTTTCACTCAGAGCACATGTACTTGTCATGTGTTGGTTTCAGGAGCGGAGTTTCACCTGTAAGGTGTGTGGCAAGGTGTTCAAGCGCTCGTCCACGCTGTCCACCCACCTGCTGATTCACTCCAACACGAGACCCTACCCCTGCCAGTACTGCAACAAGAGGTTCCATCAGAAGTCTGACATGAAGAAACATACCTTCATTCACACCGGTGAGCGAGCGTGCAGGACACACTCATCCCGTATCAAATGTTCCCGTACAGTGAAAAATCACTACATCACTGGTGAAAATATACACCTTTCCCCTTTTATGTGGGTATTTTACATCTACAGCTGTTTTTATATGTATAAGATGTCTTGGGACAGATGTACACTGGAGTCTGGAACATCAAGTGCTTGTGCTTTACAGAGTGAAAGATGTAGGCAGTGACCTTGTGGAATTTACTTATGTGACAAAGGGTTGTGCATATATATTTTCTTTACTGAAGGTGAAGAATTTTATTGGAGCAATTTCTAATGAAAGCCCTTACTTGGGTACTATAGCTACTACTGTAACTACTACGGTCCTTTCTGGGTTTGAACCAGCGACCTATAGGTTAAAAGTTGGTGTGTCTAACTGCTACGCTACCTGCTGGCCGCCCAGGTGAGAAGCCCCACGTGTGTCAGGTGTGTGGAAAGGCCTTCAGCCAGAGCTCCAACCTCATCACCCACAGCCGCAAGCACGACGGCTATCGGCCCTTCAGCTGCCCCAGCTGCCACCGTGGTTTTCAGCGCAAGGTGGACCTGCGGCGCCACCAGGAGGTGCACTGTGGGTACAGCACCATGTACACCCCACTCTAAGGGAATACAGTACACCCCACTCTTGGGCGGAGGGAGCATCACCTCAATTTTACACATATGTAAACGGTACCATCACTCGCTGAGTGCGGCATTAAAAATACCGGGGTTATGCCTCTCATTTTCAGACACTGTGCATAGTTACCCTGCGCGATGCCTATTACACACACAGGGTACAGACAGAGTATTTGCATTTTGCAAAGTCTTGCTCCAAAAATGTTTTATAAATAAATATGTGAACAATCTTCAACCCAGTGGAACACCAAGCAGTATGTTTACACTTTGTGGTCAGTGCAGATCTTTCCATAGGAGCCCAGGAAAAAAAGAACTCACTGTATGGCCAGCGCTAGACCTTCCTAATGTAGCGACGCACACAAATTTTACTTCACAAAGAGCCCGGCGTTCAGAGAACTCATTGGCACGGGAGGACGCCACTGAAAGTGCCAGATGGCCTATTTATAGAACGCTTGTATTGGCATATTTGATGGCTCATCATGTCACGCAAGCCCTCTGACTTTATAAACTTTCCACCTTTGGCATACTGATATGACAGCGCCGCGTACATGCAGAACAAAACCGAAACCACAATGGTGGGCCTTGCCCTTCCGACACTGTTTCGGTGAGAATGGCTGTTCAGGAGGTTCACAAACGGTCAGTCATTCCCAGAATGTCTCGGTCATGCTGCACTCGCTCTACTTTTACTTTTTACTGTTCACAATTGTGTACCTTCCAGCATTCAGAAATATATATTTTTCATAAATGTTAACGCTAACTGGGTTGAAAGACTGGTTCACATTCATTGCTTTTAGTGACTGCTGTTTTACTGTTTTTCTTTTTGTGTGGCCATTGCCTGTAATTAAATTGTATAGACATTAAACTCTTAACACTGCTTTTCCATACTGAAACGTCAAAAAACTTGACATTGAAATCAATTGCCAACTGTCATGAACCTTCAACAAGTAAAATATGAATAATGAACAGATGCTGGAGGCCCTGGGACACTGGAAACAGTGCAGTGCACTCATCTCGGCATGCGATTTTTACTTTATGTAGCAGGCACTTCTCCAAAGCCACTTTCAATAAACACTATAGTGTTATCAGCCCGCACACCTTATTCGCCCCAGATGATTTACTCTGCTCTATACACTTCTTATAATGGGCCACTCATCCATACATCAGTGAAACGCTGTCACGCACAGACTGAGCGGGGATCGAACCCACGTCCTCGTGTGAGACAACAGCGCTGTGCTTTCTATACCACATGCCCCTAATTTCTGGAATACAGAACCACTCAGTTCTGTGTCCAACTAGATTTAACCACATAATCATAACAAGCAAGCCTAGCAAAGTATACATAGACTTAATATGGGTGGATCACTAATCTACAATTTTTACTTGATTCACGGCAACTTATAATACTAGGGTTTGTACACTAAGATATTCACAATTATTTACACAGCAGGGTAACTTTTACCGTATCAGTGCAGAGGGTCCTTTGAGTGCAAAGTAACAGCTCGAACCACCACCCCACCTAACATTCAAGCCACTCAATCAGGGTTTTTAGTAGCTAATTTAAATGCCCTCCTGCATAAAATGCTCTGGGTTGTGGGACAAAATGCACTGTGTACTCCAGAGACAGTGCAGGTCTCTACCTATTACACTCCTCACATTGCACAGAAATGACGACCAAAAAACACTTTTGGACTTTAAATTTAATTTTAATTTTTTAAATGTTTTGATTTTTTTCCAAAAAATCCTGAGGTATTCACAATATAATGGCATTTACTTTGAAATATACCAGGGAAAAAATAAAATCAATGAATGAACAAGCTGTACAGATTGAAAGAACTGTGAGGACAAACCAGATGTCTACATGGAGGTTTATAACGCAGATGCTTTATGAACATTTTCCTCTTTGTTAGTTTCAACATAATTCATGCAATTAATTGACTGGTTCTAGTGCAACCGTCCCATGGTACTAACAATAGCGCCACTCCCTGCCCACCCCGCTACACCGAGGATGCACAAAGACTGCAGGCGGAAAGCATCGGGTCCTCCTACACGCTACAGCGCAGTATAAATATGAGCCAAGCCAACCAGCTACCTTAAAAACAAGGAAGTGATTCCGATTCGGTCGGTAAGCGTTGCTGCTGTTGGCACTGTGCGGTGGTGCTGGGGCACAAACGACACAGGGGCCGACAAATTCAACGGGTGCAGCGTGTGCATTTCTGTGGAGGGATCCGCTCATTACTACAGCAAACAAATACGATCTGGAATATTGAGACAGGCGAATGGATGGATTAGGCGTCTCGTCAACTGCTTCCCTGCGCGTTTCTCAAAGAAGGGAACCGTAAATGTCACACTGCGCTGCTGCCTGTCCTCCTGGCACACTGGAAACACGAGGGATCGATGGATACGGGGAAAGCAGCAGGTCACAGAGCAGTGAACCAAAGACGGAAAATGAGAAGAAGGTCCGATCTGAGGTTGAAGACCGCTGCATCGGCGGAGGGTCAAGGATCTCCGAAACCCGTCACGAGAGCCACCCTAGCAAAGTGCAACCAGCTGAACGTATCTCGATGAGCAACGTTAGGAAGGTGGTTTCTATCAATTTTATATATGACGTGTGCTTGTGTCCATCCACATGCATTTACATTTTTTTGATGAAGACATTTGGTTTCCACCCAACAACAATGCCAACAACAACAACGGGGGGGGGGGAGAGAAGGGGGGAAAAAAAAAAAAAAAAAAAAAAAACTTTTATGTTACAGTGAGCTTTACTCTGCTTTAAAAACACAGAGCACCTACAGCCAAAAGTAAAACAGCTTATTGGATTACTGGAACGGCATCAGTGAGTTCAGCAATTTTGATCATGAAAACAAATAAATAAAATCAGTCCATGCTGCCCGGGGCAAGAGTTTTACAGCAAGTGAGGCGCAGAAAGAAAAGCTGGTGAACACAGCTTCGCTTTCCATGACTCCTGACTGCTGCCCCAGCGCTTTATCAATCATGACAGTTCCCAAAACAAGATGCTTTCTTCTCCGAAACAGCTCAGTACAGCAATGAGAAAAACTATGCACAAAGGAGGCTGATCTGAGAAAGAAAAGTCGCAAGAATCGCCAAAGTAATATGTGACAAACAACAAACAACGAGAACAAGGACAGTAACGGAAAAATGCAGCGAGACGAAAGCAGAGCCATGAAAGTGAATACTCTGTTTCGAGAGGAAAAAGACACACCTTTAAACCAGAGCGCCCTGGAGAACAGGAGACCTTAATCGTGCGGCCTCATTTCCAGAAGCGCAAGTCTAATTCTTAAATTTAAAATAAACTTAAATTTGGTGTAAACGTTGCCCTGAAAGTAAAACAGCTGACCAAAATGTGCAGCGTGTGTGTGGACAGGTGGACACTCCAAACACACCTTGCACTACGGAGCAGAGGGAAAGGTCCTCACCCGTAACACTGAGCACACAGGAAAAGGTGGGGCAAAAAATAAAAATACAAACATCAATCATCAAAATAAAAATGACAACAGTACGTACTCAAAACAAGGAACAATTACTATGCAACTTAACGACAATATATTGCAAATGGCAGATTAAAACAAAATTCTGAACCATCAAAAGGCAAAAGTGTGTCTTTTTCCATGTACACATTTCAACACTTTGCAAAAAAAGATATTATATATAATATAATATGTAAAAATTATAAATAAAGATAGAGTTTTGTGACCCCCCCAAACCAACCCTCCCACCCACTCATAATCTAAAATCAATGGCAGTTACATCCGTGAGAATAACATGCAATTGATATACTTACAGCATTGGACTAGCTACCTACCCCAAACTACCTGCCCAGTCTACACCCCCTGCCCCAACCCAGTACAATCCTTAAATATTTGTCAGCTCATTCAAAACAAGTTGCTCTTTCCCCCTTCACTCTCTGGACTAGTTAAAGGCAAGATACAAACCATAAAAAGGGGGAAAGGAGGAAAAACATTTAAACATTGTCACTAAGTCGTTTCACTGTGTATGAGCACATATAGAGGGGGCTCCCGTAAAGCAAGATGACCCATCCAATGACTGCATAGTGAAAATGATTTTTGGTTTACTTACAAATGGGACCATGAGGAACACCCAGCCGTCACACGGAGAGAAGGGACAGCGCAGAGCCTGGTGCGCACCAAGCCGCCGTACCGGCATCCGCCGCTCGCAGCGTAAAAACGCACATCCGAATAGGACGGCCTTCCTGCCTAAACCTTTGTTCACACTTCTGTCTGTCGCACAAACACAAGCGCTCTCAAACTTACATCACATTTATTGGTTTAGCAGGGGCTTTTCTACAAAGTGACTTCCAATGAACTCTATGTAGTGTTATCAGCCCACACACCTTATTCACCAAGGTGACTTACACTGCTAGATAAACACACACACTCACTCACACACTATGGGGGAACCTGAACAGCATGTCTTTGGACTGTGGGAGGAAACCAGAGCACCCAGAGGAAACCCACACAGACACGTGGAGCTCGCATGGTCTCCCCACAGACTGAGTGGGGATCGAATCCATGTCCTCTTGCACCACCCAGGGGCTATGAGACAGCAGCGCTACTCGCTGTGCCACCGTGCCGCCGACACACACACAAAGAAACTATACAAAAAGTTTAAAAAAAAAAAAAAAAAAAAAAAGTGTGCTACTTGTTATTTTTTCTGTGTTTTAAAATCTATAAATGCAAGAGAAAGACAAACACACATGCAGAATACTCGTTCGCAGAATCTAACAGGTGCTTTTTGCATTTTCAGTTCGGGACCCTGTCAAAATGCTTTTTAAATGCATGTGTGTTAGTGTGTGTGTGGTGGGAGGTTACATCCAGCGAGACTTGAGAGGACTAACCGCACCACAGCACAAGGCGCCTGTGACAGCAGTGTCACCGCACAAAGCGCGCCATGGAAACGGCTCGCCCGGAATGCTGGGAAATTTGGTAGTGGACAGGAAGCGGTACTGATATCGCACACATTCACAAAACCTCAGTTACAGAAATAAATCTTAACTCTTTAAAACCACCTACAGTCCAGAATTCACACAGCCCCAGACTGAGTAATGCTTGCAAACCCTAAATTCAAAGTGAAAGCAATAAGGTCGAGACAAAATTAACACTATTTGATCCCGATACACTCCAGCTGGGGCACCTGGTTAGTTCGCTTGTCTACATGCGCTGGCTGCGCTGTGTCACGACTGCAATTTCTCCCAGCAGCCTCAGCAAAGGAGCTATCATCTTACCCTTCCCTCCATCGCAAGCTAGAGAGAGATGGATATAATCGCTGTGTCAATAACAGTAATAATCATTATGATAATAACAGCTTCTCTTTTGTATTTGTTATCAACGCCTTTGGTGCGTCTGTCGCATCTTTCACCGAGTGCTCTTCCTCGAGGCCCTGCGGGACAGAATGGTGGACGAACAGAGACGGACTGAACGAGGAAGTCGCCGAGCACGGCGCCTCTCAGACAGCGCGTCGATGTGCGACAGCGATGTGTGTTCATCGCCAAGGCTGCGGCGCGCGATCGGCCCACCTCGACCGTGACATACTCTCCCACCACAAGCGTTTGGCTCACACACTTCATTCAGGTTCTCTTTGTAGTGTGGACTACAATAAATAAAACAGAACAAAAGCAACACGCAGTTTCACAGCTCACCTGATAGCGGTGGCATGAAAGAGACTTGTCATTCACTCTGCAGTGTCTGAGAAGTGTGTAGGCGGAACATGAATGCCCAGTAGCCCTCAAGCAGGCCACATTAGCTCATGATTTGAGTGCTGCGGTGCCGAAACAGTTAAGACGACGGAGATGCAGCTCTTTGAAACGTACGCGGCTTCGCTTTAAAGCCACCTTCGACCTTTGTGCTCCATCATTTAGCGCCAGCGCTGTCCCGACGCTCGCAGGTTGTGGGCTCGGTGCCATGAATCATGGGGTTGCAGCAAGGACACAGGGAGAACTCCTCCTTCCCCGGCGACGCTCCGACTCGGGTTATAAACGAGTTCTATGGGTCGTCTGCTTTCTGGAAGCCTCTAAGGATTCTAAGGGGTCACTGATTGAACACAATGCAACGTGGCATCATTTCATGGCTGAGTGTCAGGAAACAGACGGGCAGACAGACTGTTGCTACAGGTGGAACCAGGAAGCAGAATTGCGAAATCTTTGTGTAATGTGGCATGACAAGAAGCCATCTGCCTTGGTTTTTACACTTCGATTCATCTGAACTAATATGTTGACAAACTAACTACAATTGGTTATTCTCTAATTATGCTGTGATCGAGTGTGTCTGTCCTTATTTGGTTTCTGTGTTCATTTTGCATTACTTATTTGGTTTGAAAAACAACAGTGATCCTTTGGGGATGACGACAGAGCAGCAACTAAAGCCATAATAGCAGCGGTGACAGCATAATAAATAACAATGCATCAACAACAACAATTACGATCATAATCGCTGTAAATAACTGACAGCAACTCAAACCCAGATTCTCACCTAAATATTTAAGTAAAAAAAATTTTTAAAAAAAGCTTTGTTTTAGCCAAACGCTCTGCACAGTTTCACACCTCCCTTCCATTCCTGTAGACAAGCTGAAACAATGACATCTTCTCAAACCTCCTGCTTTCACATTCCCACCTAAAGCCCATCTGCTCTCCCGCGATGGGCGTCTGCCTCGTACCCTTTCCGTGCCTTCATTTCACTTCCCTTTCCCTCAGACTTGATCCCACTTCCTGCTCCACCCCAATCTCCTTCCACCACCTCTCTGGACAGCCCTGTAAATCACCACCTTCCCTGAAGGTCTCCATCTCATCGACTTACTTCTTGCTTTCCTGTGAACTCCCTGCAACCCTCTGTCTGTCTTGCTCCTCAGTGACAGTTTGGTATGATTTTAAATAAAATAAAAATAAAAAAAGAAAAAGAAAAAAAGACAAAGTCAGCGTCTCTTTGGCTCTGCTCATGGCCTTTCCAGCACACTGGCAATCTGGCTACAGGTACAGAGACACAACACTGGAGAAATGTACAAGTATCCTTTTCTGCCAAACTTAAAAAACCCAAACAATTTTCACAATTGGATGCTCCTCTAACCACCACAGAGCTACGGGGCGGCTCTCGTCTTCGTGAGAGAGCACTGCCACCTGCACAGATGAATCAAAACCTTTCATGAACGTCATCTGTCAAGAGTTTACATTAAGACAATGGCTAAAAGATGAGCCCTGCACTGTGATTAAAGCCTTTGAAAGTGAACCAAAATTACTGTGGTAACGGCCCGCTTCTTTTGGACTACCACCTAATTACAGGACAGGACTTTATTTTTTCCTTTTTTTTTTTCCTTTTTTTAAAAAAAAAAAACAAAAAAACAAAGCTATTAGGCATACACAGTGATTCGACCAAAGTATAAACACCATACTATAAACCTTTCACCTGACAACGCACAGATCGGTTCTACTAGGCTGACAGCTTGTACGCCTCAATATTGCACATGTGTGCCTCTGCCTTTGTTTGAACCTGCTTCTATAAAGCGCTGCATAGTGCTTTCAAGGTCCCAGAGTTCTGCGCAGTAAAGCACATCGCTGTGGCCGGACCGGACCGGACCCCCAGCAGCTCCAGGCAGAAGCTGCATGTAGGTCCTGTTCCAGGACCAGCTCTCCAGTCAGCAATTCTCACCTTAGCTGCTGAACATGAGAAAGTTCAAAAGTGGCCCGGAATCAGAACTCTGAGCTTTATGCACCTACTCGTGTGATGAACATCAGTGCATAAAGTGGAAAGAAACAAACTAAGTTTACTTAAGAATCACACGTCTGCAACTATGTCTCTCTTTCTCCTAATGCAATACACACATTGTATTTCTCTGAGATGTACGTTGCTTTGGAGAAATGCATAATTTACATTTACAAATACATTACTCTGCTAAATGAATAAATGTAAACTCACAAGGACCTTCTTCATTAGCATCTTGGTAAGGGCTGGCCTGCATCCTGGACAGAAGAACCCTCTAGGCCTATTTTGTTTCTTTTATTTTAAGCTTTTTTTTTTTTTTTTGGTAGCGAATGGTTTAAGACACATCAACAGCCGACAGCTGGCGCGTACGACCCGCTTTAGATTTAGAGACACGAAGAAACTAGATCAAGCCATGCATGTTATTCACTGAGCATGTGTATACATATCTTGGTGTGCGCGTATGAGTGTGTGTACGTTTGGACTACAGGTATGCTTCATATTTAGGGACAACTTACATTGTGTGTGTATAGGATGAGACCACATGTCTAGAAATCTCAGAACAAGTCCTCCAATAGCAAAGCAGGAAGCTGCTGGAGCTCAAATGAGCGAGCGTCTACAAGTAGCCATGTCTGTCTGCCCATCTGTCCTGGGAACGACCACAAACTGGAGTCCACCTGCCCACCCATCAGTCAATCACACCTCCTGCCCTCTGCCCTCCAGTTCCATCGTGCTCACCCCAGGCTCCCTTCATCTCTCTGTGTCTCTGGCTACCTGCTAAAGAGGGAGTGGAGCTGCTGTGGGGTGTAACACTGGCTGCTCCGCGGGGACTCCGTCCGCTCCATGATGCCCTGGAACCAGCCTGCCACGTCCACTTCCTGCACCTCATAGCGCCGGATGAAGCTGTGTTCCTGTTGGAGGAAGGTAGTGGGTTAGTCAGATGTGTACCTAGCATGTGTCAACCCATCCACTCAGAACAGACAGACCGTGACCTCGGTGTAAAACACCAAGTCTTACACTTTCGTGCACGGCATGTTGGGGTGAGCTCACACAAGCTGTGAGAGAGAGACAAAGTAATCCCTGTAGCGGTTGATCTGGGCCCACGATAGCCTGTTCAATCGAAACATGAGGAAGAGGCAGCGTTCGTGCAGCTCACTGACACGTGCGAGCAGGCAGTGCTTTAATCGCTCGCAGGAACACAGAGGCAAGAAGAACCAGTCAGGAAAAGCAGAAGGAGCTGAACAAACTTGAGTGTACTTACGAGCAGCTTGTGATATTTTGGCCTTTTTCTGTGATCCTTTGTGAGGCTGCCAAGGAGAGATAAATGTCTAAAAAACTGACAGACT
This sequence comes from Scleropages formosus, assembly GCF_900964775.1. Classification (NCBI taxonomy): domain Eukaryota; kingdom Metazoa; phylum Chordata; class Actinopteri; order Osteoglossiformes; family Osteoglossidae; genus Scleropages; species Scleropages formosus. The sequence continues at coordinate 21,039,519 of NC_041825.1, forward strand.
CAACAGCATAAACATTATATACATCTCTTCAAATACTTCACTAATAATGGTTCATTACAAATATTCTGCTGTATGCAAATTTCCCCAGTTTAGCTAAACACCTCAATATTTTACTACCTTTTCCAGAGCACCACTGCCCACCCCAGGATCTGCAGCCTTACAGTAAACTTAACTGCTGCATCGCAGTCCAAAAGGGCCACTCCCAGAGCGAGGTAAACTTTTTCAATGAATCAGAGAAAAAGGCACTGTATTGATACACAGTTTTCATTATGATGTTAGATAAAGCCTGAATGACTACATAAAAAAGGCACAGCGACTCCAGCAAGTCAAAACATTTGCGTATACCATATCTCTGGTACCACTCGACGTTGCCGGGACCCCACATGTGCCTCACCAGTCTTTGACGAAGGACTGGAAGTCAAGTGAGAAGCCCATGCTGAGCGGGAGCAGCGGTGGGTCCTCCTGCAGAACTTTGGTCAGCACCTCGAAATCCGTCTTGCAGTTTTTGTAGGGAAACTGCCCGGTGGCCAGCTCCACCTACAGGGAACAGAAAACGGAGGAAAACAGAAACAGCGAGAGCAGTCCACAACAGTCCACAAGTGGTCGACAACCTTATGGTCAGAGACCAGAGAAGGACATTGATTCCGTATAAGGAAGACAGTGCTGAATACAGACAGATGACAGAGTGGGACACACTCACCAGAGAGATACCCAGGCTCCAGACGTCTGCTCTGATGTCATAGTCAGGCTTACTTGGGTCTGGAGGGTCTATTCTCTCAGGCTGAGGAAAAACACACTCCAGCTAACAGCAAGCGCAACTGACAAAAAGATCTCACTTGAGGAGTACGCTTAAAACACTAAAATTACTTCATGGAACAAGCCTGAGCTAGCGCTAGAGAGGTAACGATTCGATCCAGAATATAATGAAATGGGGCAGGGCTTCTGAATCGGTACATGCGGTATTCGAGATGACCGGTAAAGGTGAAGACTCACAGCCATGTAGGCAGCACAGCCGGCACTGCGGGTCTTAGCTTTGGAGTCCACCAGCCGGCCGCTAATGCCAAAGTCACACAGCTTGATCTGGCCCTTAGCGTCCAGCAGGATGTTGGAAGGCTTCACATCACGGTGGATGACTCCATGCTTCTCCTTGAGGTACAGCAGTGCCTTCACTATCTGGGGTTGGGGGGGAAAAAATGCACGTGTTTCTTCATATTACAACCCCGCAAACCAGCTGCACAGAAAGTGAGGCTAGCAAGGAGGAGGACAGTAACAGGCAGACAAGTGGGACTCACTGCGACAGTCATTTTGCCCAGGATGCGCTCAGGGATGGGACCCTGGATCCTTTTCTTCAGCTTCTCAGCACACGTTCCCATCAGCTCCATAGCAATGAATACATCAGTCTGTCAGAAGGCAGGAATACGGAGTCACTCACCTAGAACAGCAGTGGTGCTAGTAGTATCTCAGAATCTTTGGAAAAGGTCAACTGTTGCACAGCACACTTGAGGTACGGGGGGTGGTTCTCTCTGTTTACATATCTTTCTTACACCTTAAAAGGAACAGACTGGGTGTGGCACATTATGTATTTTGTATATACAACACTATTTCCCCTCACTGTAGGGACAACACCTTGGCCCTGTAAGAGCGGACGAGATAGGACAGTAAAAAAGAAAAAAAAAAGAAAAAAAAAAAAGGGAACCCTTGAGATGGCATGGCCATTACTCACATTGGTAACTATGGCACCATAGCACTGGATGATGTAAGGACAGTCATGGCTCTTCAGAACCACATCCAAGTCCATGAGAATCCTCTTGTTCTCGTCTTTGTTGCCTGTCCTCCGCATTTGCTGAGGGAACGCAGAGATCGATCGAACCAGTCAGCACTGTTGTAGCCGTCACGGTTTGGGTCACTCTAACATCAGCATGCTGATCCAAGAACCCAGGTGTGCACGCACACATCCTGAAAAAGCTTCACCTTTCTCTTTCTATATTCCTCAAAATCCAGCTTCTGTGGTATGAAAATCTGATGTTGAAAAGCTAAACAATCAAAAGGTTGCGTTTTTTTTTATCCCTAATAATAAAGCACTGAAACCTTTACTGCTGTTGTACAAACATCCTGCTTATGGATCACAGGTAGGAGACTCCCTTTTGATCACAGTAAATTTTGCCACCTCGTACTCGCCGTCCATGCCTCGCTACCGTTCACCTCTTGCCTGCTTCAAATGGCTGGTCACCCCCGTACTTTGATTCTCACTCTGCTCGCTCCTCTACTGCTTGTTGCTTTGTCGTATCCGAACTCTGTCGTTCTGCCTGCCTATAGTACAGTTGCAAGCCATCAGCACATGTAGCACAGTAGCCTCACACAGTGGCCAGTCTGAGAACTTACAGACCACCCCACAGTTATTTATTTAGCTGAAACTTTTGCCCATATGAATTTATAGTGGGATTGTCACAGTACATTAGGGCTTTTGACAGTACAGTGTAGTTATCAATTAATAATCTTACATGAAGTTAATGTAAAATTATCTCTACTAGCGAGAAGATCCACAGACTGGTCATTCTGCAAATGTCTGTTGGGCAAAACAGTTCAGATGATATCTTAGTTCCATTAATTTAGAGGAATTAATTTCTTATTATGAAAAATTAATGTATTTGTTTATATTTAATTAAATGAATTTAAAGAAACTGGACTTGCTAAGTTACCCATTTTTCACCCCAATGAACAAAACACACACACAAAAAAAAGAAATGTTTACATGTAAGGATGATGATGGACTCCAAATCTGTCAATTTAAAAGAAATGTTTTGCCTATTTAACAAGTAAAAAGATCAATTGAAAAGGTAAGTCAATTACTGCTGGAAGAAGGCAGAAGAGTGTTTAGTAAGGTGATGAGAAGTGCGAGATGGGAAAGTCCATCCGTTTGTACAATGGTAAAGATGATGAGCTGCAATCATATTTCATTTAAATTTGGATCATCCTGAGACTCTTCATCCAGTTCTGGGCAACTTGCAATGACTCCCAACGTTGTGTGAGTATTAATCCATGCTGACCACTATGTGCTTGTCTGACCGTTTCACAGATGATGTCAGCAAGGTGAAGTGGTGAGAACATCCTGACCTCTAGTCTCGGACACGAGGATTGTGAAACCCTAGAAGAAACTGCTGCAACTCCTTAACCACAAACTTCTACATAAAAACAGTAACTACACAATTGGGTAACTAAAAACACATACATTTGCAATTGTTGCAAGCTGCCCAGGAACTTCGTGTAAATAAGTAAAGCAATTATTAAACTGTTCTGAGTCATGTAATTAACTTGATCAACTGAGGATTTAATTAGGGTGTGTAATTAGTAGCTCTGCCGGAAGACAAACAAAACACAGAGAGGGAAACCAGAGGAGAAGCACTGTGATCTCAAGGAAGGGACCATCCTTTCAGCTGTGTTTGTTCAGTACCCCCAGCAAAAGAATCCAAAACTGAGTCACTCGCAGATCTTCATCAAGGTAAGCCCTGCATCCAACACCATGATCACATGCAAGACACCAGCCATCATCCCCTGCCACATGCAGTGACACCGTGTTGCTTGATGAGCTCCAAAAGTGACCCGTCTTGTGTGGTGGGAGGTGGTGGTTAGGTACTAACCTTGACTGCGATGACATGTCCCGTCTTCTTGAAGCGCACCTTGAAGACCTGGCCACAAGTGCCGCTGCCGATCTCCCCCTCACTGATCAGGTCGCTCACCTCTGCTGGATACCGCTGGCAATCATGAGGCAACAAAGCCAAAGCCAGTTACTTGCAGAAATCACCCTCAGGTGAGCATTAACACTCTGATCCAACTAAACTTCAGAGCATTGTGATAATGTGTGCAGGTCACACACAATACACATACCCTGTTACAGACAATGTGCATTGAAACACAGGCGCGTGGTATGTCATGTAGGCAGCTTACCTGTCCGTCTATCTTCAGGTAGCCCGTCTGTTTCATGATTTCCTGCAGCTTCTGATCGATCTCTGCGCTGTGGAGGCATGCCACTGATTACACTCACAGCCCAAATTCAGAGACCCCATCCCACCTCTGTGAGTATGGCTGCATCTCCCCATCCTCACCTCACACTATGTGTGGTACTGTGTAGAGATTAAGACCTATGGTAGGCATGGGGGCATTTCATCACATGATTCCCCCATCTCTCTCCTGTGCCACAATTGCCCCAGTTTTTTTATTTTTATTAATGACCCTGCAGTAACATCCCCTGCGCACTTACTCTAAAGGTGGGTAAAAAGTACCTCAAATTAATTTGCTGGACACGGCTCGTCGGTGCAACCTGCCGTCTCTGAAAACACGCGAGCAGCACTGTTCTCACATGCTGCCAGCGGGAGCAACGAGCTCGGAGGAACAGATAGTTTGTGAGACAGAGCAGACACTACAGTCCAAAATGTGCTAAAGTGTGTGTAGTGTAGGGGGCGCGGTGGCGCAGCGGGTTGGACCGGGTCCTGCTCTCCGGTGGGTCTAAGGTTCAGGTCCCACTTGGGGTTCCTTGCGACGAACTGGCTTCCCATCCTGGGTGTGTCCCCTCCCCCTCACGCCCTGTGTTGCCGGGTTAGGCTCCGGCTCCCCGTGACCCCGAATGGGACAAGCGGTTCAGAAAGTGTGTATTTTTGTGGGCTTTTCGCATACGGTAGAGCAGAAGGTAAAGTAGTGGTGAAGAACATGAATCTCTTCTGAAGGTTATTGGTTCCAGACCCGAAATGGGCCAGTTCCGGAATATTCCTGAACAAGATCCCTTAACCTGAATTGTTCCTGTAAAATATCTAATGATTATTAATTTGTTGTTTGGCTGACACTTCCATCCCAAGTGACTAACAGTGAGTGTCTGAACCACTCTGCCACCTGCTGCATTAATATTCATTGCGTAAAGCATGAAGGATGTCAAGCTGTGCACAAATACCAAAGAAATTAAGATATGTATGGACTGTATGTACGTGTCTTACTTCTCCAGGCTCTTCTGTAGGCTGTACGGTGGCGTGGGTAGAGTTAGCATGTGCCGTGGCCGACTCGGGTACGGGTGGTGCTGAGGCGAGTTCTCGGATGACGACGATCGACTCCCTCCATCGTTGGCCAGAGGCAGCTGTAAAGCTGGTGGGCAAATGGGAAAGAAACAAAGGACAAAGGAAGTGGGGTATGGATTGGAGAGTTGGAGGACAAGGAAGAGAAGAGGTTATCAGAAAGAGGAAAGGCACACAACGGACTGAAGAACAGTAAGGCCGTGTTTCGCCACCAGTAGCATAGTGGTAGGAGTTACTGCCTTTGGATCCAAAGGTTGCAGGTCTGATCCTCATCTCTGGCTGCAGTACCCTTGAGCAAGGTACTCACCCTAAATTGCTCCAGTAAAATTACCCAGCTGTATAAATGGGTAAATAACTGTAACCTTAATACTGTAAGTCGCTTGGAGAAAAGGGTCAGCTAAATGAATAAATGTAAATATTAAATTTCAATTTTAGAAGAAAAAAAAACTGAGTACTGGTGTCACTGTTCTGAAAACCTGCCAGAAGGAAAGACTTCAATCAAACAGGACCATTTCATTTTATGTGTACACTGCTTTGTGTTCAGTTCCAGTCATAACAGCTTTTTATGTCAAGTAGCAAAGGCAACAAAAGGTGAGCGGTCTCTTACAAGCTAGACCTCATGAAATTCAATAATACAGCTTAACAAGGCCTGTGGCCAACTATTTTATGGTATCTTTAACCAGTTAATTTAATACTGATTTGTTCATTTATTTTATATTCATTTATCTGTTGTCTTTATTCAACTCAACTTACAATACTAGTTGTACACTAAGCACAATTACCGTCACAGCACTGTAGTTTTTACTGTATCAATGTATGGTTAAGTACCCTGCTCAAGGGAACTATCGCAGGAGCGAGGATTTAAAATTTGGTCCTTCAAGAGCAAGGTGACCACTACACCACCTGCTGGTCTTGCTACGAAACACCAAAGAAGCTACACACACTTAAATTTTTCTTTCAGAGTCTGTTTAAAGGTACATTTTCCTATAACTTTAAAAGAAAGCATAGCATTAATAGCGCCCAATCTTTTTTTTTTTTCCCCATTCTAAAAGATAAGACTTTTTTTGAGCTATGCTGCGATATCCAGCAGGATATCTAACAGACAGGATGAGGTGAGCCAAATGGGAGCTTGCAGCAGTGATCTAATTCTGAAATCAAGTTCAGGGGCAGAGGTATGAGATATGATTCATTTAGAGTACATCAGGGAGCTATGGAGGGACAAATCGCAGAACTGCTGCAAACACGGCACTGCAGCATTTTGGTACCATAGAAATAATGGGAATAACCCAATAGGCACATGATGGCAACTCAGGAAAAAAAAGACAATTTTGATATTAAAAATAAAAAGGGGGGGGGGGGGGGGGGAAATATTGTGCTTCTGTGTTAGTAGGTCCCAGCATGCACCAGGCAAACTGCATTCAGACACAGCAGTGTTTCAACTGAGCGTTGTGCAGCGGCCCTCCCTCCGTTTCCAGCGCAGGGCTCTCCTGGAAAAATTTACCTCCCCGATCCTGACAAGCCACAGAACGCCCACTCCACACTTGCTGAGTTGGACAATTTGTGACTTTTTTTTGCTGATTTTACTGCGCTTTTGAGATTAAACACAACTCCGTGGCTGTTGGCTGCTCCTGTTTATCGATGAGACAAACCCAAAGTTAATAAACCCTGTCTGATCGTGTTGGAGCCTCAAAGTGGAAGAAGGGTTATACATGGCCATGGAGTCCGGCAGGTCCACTTACACCCAGGGTGGCAAGGCACCCGAGGCAGCCCACTAAACAAACCAGAAGTAAGCGAAAATGAAAGGACGGCACACGTCCGAGCGCAGATGTGCTGCGTCACTCCTTTGCCAACTGTCCTGCTGGCTGGAGAGAGCCCATTAGTGAGTTAGTGAAGTCAGGCAGCTGTGGCGGAAGAACACACACAACACCTGGATGCACAAGGCAGAGACACACAGAGATGCAGAGCAGCTCCCTGCGTGAGGACCCTTCTCATCCCCTGTCTCACGGGGAGGGCGATACCTCACTGCAGCTCTGGAAGAGAAAGTGCTTTAACAATGCCCTGCACACACCCAGAGACGGGCAAGACCTCTGGGGACGCAGACAGGTGACAGGGGGGTCCAAACGGCGTCTGACAGAGCTAGAGGTGGAGTGGGAGAGAAAGGCAGTGGGGAAGAGCGTGCGGAGACAGGTGGTGACAGAGCGTTTGGAAACTGAAAAGGGCCAGGCTGATTGATCATGGCGGCCAGGACTGAGCCTGCCCAGGTGTGCAGTTAACCCGTGTCCTCAGGGCCGTGCAACAAGCGCCATGCGCAACGTCTCCATACAGCAGACCAGGGTTAACATTGCTGCATGACAGCTTCCACACACAGACGTACATGCACGCCCAACACATTGCCCTGCCACTGGTACCCAAAGGGGAGGAGGAGGAGGAGGAAGGGGGAGGATGAGAAGGGGGCAAGAGAGGAGGAGATGGATAGAAAGACAGACCAGCCCAGACCGCTGGAAGGAGGGTTAAGGCTGATGACTTTGGAAATGGATGCAAGAATAAACGGAATAGACAACAGGTTTGTATGTGTGCACAGACCACAAAGAATCACACTGAACAGAGAAAAAGGAGCACAGTGAAAATCCCAGGAGGACATCAACATATAAGATAGGGTACTAAATAAATTAGAGGCCATACTGGTAAAAGACTCTGAATTCATTATTGTTAATAAAAAGAGCACAAGTAAATTAAAAACTAAGAATATATTTTTCAGTTACTGAAGGATAATTATCTGAAGCTCAAATGGTGGAAAAAGTGAGTTCCCCCCCCATTGACTTTATATTAACCTTAATTTACTGAAAATGCTGTGCACAAAAGGTGAACATGCTGCAAACCATGAGTCTCTTTAACCTCTTTTCATAAGTTATGAAATGGACTTGTTTACAATGTTTTCCTTCGCAAAGATTTTTTTTTTGGGTCTTAAATTCACATAAGTGGAGAGGTTACTGCATGACTACACAGTTCCATCTGTTCCACTGTGGATGTTATAATTTGTTTGAGAGCAGGAGCTCTTCCATCAAATATATGTCAGGATAGGTGACTCCACTGGTAGTTTCAGGATGGAGGCCTATAATTTTGTCTGAAATTATGTTCCATCGTTCTAGAGGTTACGCTAGAGTGAGCGAGAGTACAAACGGAAGCGGAGAAGGGAGGAACGGGAAGGAGGAGAGAAATGAGGGGAAAGGAGAGTGGTGAGAGAGGGATAGAGAAGGTGTGGTGGCAGGGGAAGCAATGTCTGAAATGATACCTGCACGCTGGGAAGGGGCTGGAGCGGGACTGAGCTGGATCACGATGACTGGACACAGAGGAAAGAAACACACACACACACACATTACTGTACTGTACACTGCTACAGGCGCACACTGCATACACACAGTCTCAAACGCACAAACTCCTGTTACGAGTCTCAGGCACTCTCTGAACCTAAATACAAACCTATAAACATTTTCCGTGAAAGACGTACCGGAATCACTAACCATTCTAATGCGAAAGTGGTAAGATGTCTACGTTACTTGCTTAAATTGCACTCCGCATCTATGGATAAACTGAACGAAAAACTCGAACCATTCCCGAAAGAACCATATCATCACATGTGTTTCCCGGTACCCATCACAGAAGGGCAAAAAAAAATAAAAAATTCAACATAGCAGGAAAGCTGAATGGAATCTCTGCAAATGTGACTTAAAGGACACGTACAATAAAACGTGTATATGGAAGACGACGCTACGAAACCCATGACATTAAACGTTGAAATAAGTTGGCACAGTCCTTAAATGAGTTCGTTTTAGGGAAACCATTAAATTTGATAACACAGACTCAAAAGTGAATGTTTGGAGTAAACCCCCCCCCCCGTCTGAAAATGCTACTGCCGCTCATCATTTCAGCTTTCAGACAGAAAAGACTTGCTTTGTGTCACTATTTTTTTTTTTTTGCAGCTGAATAAAATGTCAAACTACATTATTACGCCTGAACGCGAAATGAGCATTCCCAGGAGTAAAATGTGCCATTTCCCAAAAAGAGGGTTGCATTTTGCTTGGGTGTTTCGGGAAACTTTACTGGTGGACTTAGCGGGAAAGAATTTTGTAGAGGAGAGCACAAAGGAGAGGGATCGAGTGTTACTGGTAAACAAGGAGGCACTCGGTTCTACAAACGCATAAAAGGCCATTTAGTGGACACCTTGGCTTGTGCTCCTGTTCTTACACACTCTCAGTCGTGCGACACTTCATTTTTTCACTCTCATCAACCACCTGTCCGATGCAGGGTCGCTGCCGCGGTCTGGAGCCTATTTGAGAAATACAGGGGTGTGATGCAGGATACACATGGATGGAATGCCACTCCACTGGAGGGCAATCACACACACACACACACACACACTAAGTCTAAAGGCAACCTGCGAGTCACCAGTCCACCTGAAACACATGTCTTCGAACTGTAGGAGAAACCCGACAGAAACAGGGGAGAACATGCAAAGTAACTGAGCTGGATTCGAACCCACGCCACGGCGGACATGTTGCAAAGGCACCAGCGCTACCAGCTGTGCACCACTTCAGTGTGAAACAAACGAGCCGTGTCCACGATGCACGACCGGACACACTGCGAACACACACCTCTGGTTGATCGCAGCGCACAGATTCCTTGATGACGACGGACTTCACGCACAATCTTCCATCTCTCTCACACAAACACACAGACTCAGTCAGGACAGCAGAAACCACCGAAAGATACACCCACGGACTAGTCGTAGGACTGGTGAAAAGAGACACGCGACATAACTACGCGATCTGAACTCTCACACACGTGTGTGTTTGAACACACATCTGTCGCTCACACTGACTGACGCTCGTCACCGGGAAGTGGCTGCGCGGACAACACTGCAGCCAGGCAGCGAGATGATGTTGGCACACTCACTACTAGTGTAGTGGTGGTGGTGTCCGCCATGACAGCTAGTTCTTGTACTACTTAGGTTAGGAGCGACAACCGTAGTAACAGTGAAGGAGGGGGGGAGGAATGGTTTGCTGTGGCGTCGGTGTGTCCAGTGTCCCTGTTGTGTGTCAGCGCCGCGGACACCGAGTGACAGACACACACACACACACACACAGAGCGCCCGCCAGAGCGAGCGAGCGGAAATTATCAAGTGTTCCCTATACACCGCTGCCGGCTGACGAGACGCACGTCCCGCACTGTTTACCTAAGGAAGCCGAGAAGGGGCGCTCAACGCCGGGGTACAGGGCCTGCTCGAGCAGCCCGGGCTCAGCGAGGCTGAGGGGGGGGGGACGCAGGAGCCAAAGCGGCCCGCTCTCGAGTCTCGGGCGAAGCACCGCCCGCCCAGCCACCCGCCGGCCGAGTGGCGCCGGGTCCCGCTCGAGGCCCCCTGGCTGTTGGGGCCCCACGAGCGCCGAGCTCCGGCTTTCTGTATCTGTGGCTAGTGCGGCGCGCGCGGCGCTTCGGCTGCACACCCCCTGCGGGTGCGGGCGCTCGTGCCCTCCGCTCCCCGCGCTCCCCTCCCTCCCTGTCGGCCGTCGGCGCGCGCGCGCCTCCCACCCCACCCCCTCGCCTCGGACACTCACTCGGCCTCGGACGCGAGGGATGGTGGCTCATGTCGATGTTGAGATCGATCCGTCGGCGCGCTTCTTTATTCTCCTGCTTTAGTTTCTCCTCGATTCGGGAGAGTCTCTGTTCTAGCGACGACATCTTGAAAAACTACGGACCATGGAGCGCCTCCGCTGCGTCTCTGGCGGACAGCAGGAACGTTGCAGTCGCGGTTGCATGACGGGACACTGGAGGACTCCCCGCGCCGCAGTGTGGTGCCATAGAGACCTTGCTTTACCATCGATATTGTGGCGCGCAGCGCTCTGGGTTCGGATGGGGCGAAGAAGGACGCAGAGGCAATATTCATAACGAACGGTTTATTAGAACACCGACACACATAGAAATAATACTATCGGTTCCAAGACCCCCGTTCCAACGAAGGACCTGCCCCCAAAGCCAGCCTACTTAGTACCCCACACGTCATTCGTCCCCACTGGCACAGTCACCCCCCCTTATTTTCCCCATAAATCCCCCCAGCGGTTGAACACTTACATTTCACAATTTTACCCAGAATCCAACTATTTACAATAAACATTTTCCCGCTTAAACACAGTAACGCAGGTTGTACATACTAGCCCCCCCCCCCCCCGTCAAAAAAAATAGCAGTGTTTCCGCTGCTGCTTGCCCCACAAATGTCTCACCTACCTCCGGTGCAAGTGCAAGTCCTGGACGCTCAGCGCTGGTTGTTGAGGTGGGGACAATTGAATTGAACATGCTCCCGGCCAGCGCGGCCATCCCCATCCCTCGTCCGCCCGGCCTCGGGCCCAATAATTCAGCTCTTTTTCTTACACGTGGCACGTGGCACGTACCAAGCTTAGTGGCCCCCACGTGGTTTTCGCCCACCGCTTTGTACTCCCTGCAGCTGATCGGCTTTCGTGGGACTGTCAGGTCGACACTCCGCAATCGCCCTGTGCGCTGTCCCAGCTCCGTCGGGAGTAAACATCCCTCTTACGCGCCTGGCCATCGTGCCGCACATCTCGGCCACTTTTCGGCGGAGGGCCCGGGGCAGGCTGCCCTGATGATGCTCGCCCTCACACCCCTGCTGCTTCGCCGCACGCATGCCGAGTCCGCCGCGACGGTCAGACACCGGCTGCCTGTTCGCACAGCCCTCCTGCTTTCACGGCGTTTGTTCCGCTGTGCCGCCTTCTTGAAAGCTCGTTGGGGGCTTCAGGCAACCTAGGCGCGGCTTTCTCCACAAAAGCAAGGAAGGGGCGATATTCGCGTTCGCTCACTTCAGCTACGAAGCCCCATAGCATGTCCGTTGTCGAGGCACGCGCCGTTCCACGCCATCCAGGTTGCCCGACACGATCGGGAGAGCGTCGCTCCCCGCGGGGCCACTTTCCCCAGCACCCGAGGCGGTTCGCTGCCTCTTTCTGCCGCTTACATTGTACCCTGGGCGCAGATAGACCCCACTCAACCTGCTCGCCCCTGTACAACGGCACGTCGCTTCTCCGCCGTCTGCACGATAGCGTGCGTTTTTGCGACAGCTCCCCCCCTTCGACGTCCACCATCCCAGGATGTTTTTTCGCCGTGCCGGCTTCTGTCTTGGCGCTAATTTCCTCTTCTCCAGTGTTCCACAAGTCCCAAATCCAGCCGCTCATCCTCCTTCCCATCCCACTTCTGACACCAGTGTGGCACGCAGCGCTTTGGGTTCGGATGGGGCGAAGAAGGGCGCACAGGCAGCGTTCATAACGAACGTTTTATTAGAACACGAACATATGGAAATAATGCTCTTGGTCCTAGAAACCCGTTCCCTCAAGGACCTGCGCCTCGAGCCACCCTGCTTAGCGCCCCACTGGATATTTTTTTGTCCCACTCTGTCAAGCATGGTCAGCCCTTTATTCCCCCCCCCCCAGCGGTTGAGCATTTACAGTTAATATTTTACTCAGAATCCAACTATTTACAATAAACATTTTCCCGCTCAAACACAGAGTAACGCGGGTCGTTACAATACAAACCGCTGTGCGCGTGCGCGCTCTCGAGCGGAAAGCCCCTTCACGCGAGTTATCGTTGCTACACGTGGACTTACGCGTTGCGCTTCAGTGTCTCGAGGCTGGATTCAGTCAGTGTCCGTGTACTTCTTCTTCTTATTATTATTTATCTCTGCCTTTTTCATACATTTTCTCTTCTTCGCGTCTGGGAAACGGTAGAGCGTTTTTTATACTGCGAACAGGACTGACACCGAACAGATAGCTGTGCAGTCTGAACATAATTTGAGAAAACGATCTCAAAAGGTATACGTTTGTACTATCTTACGTATATTATGTCCAGACATAGAACACATGATGGTATTATGGGATGCTTTTATCCAGTTCAGCATAAGATTGACCATTTTCCTTTTTTTCTATTATCAATAACTGCTGGTCCTGAAGCACAGCGTACACCCTGGACGGGACACCAGTCCATCGCAGGGCAATCGCTCTCTCTCTCTCTCTCTCACTCACTCACACACACAATACACACATAGAGGTGCTTTTAAATAGGGGCATTTTATGTTTAGTACTGTACTATTTGGGGGCCTCCCTACAGTTTGAACCAGAAAACTGCAAGTGAGACGAGTCAGTTTCTAAGAGGTCAGTAAGTTTATGAGGAATGAGGAAAAAAAAGAAAACAGTTAAAAACAACTATGAAATGTTATGGAGTGTTCTACTTTCTACTTTGTTTGTCCCTCAAGGGTCTTTCAGGATTAGCCAGCATGTGTCCTATTAACATATACTTAGTCTTTCCAAAAAGGCACTTTAACCCTTTTAACAGATTCACAGTACATTACCTGAATTCTATTGTCTCACAGCACTTTTTCACCGAATATAAATAAGAAATACAGATTTTTAAAGTCAGCCAGAGCTGAAGTAACACATTTTATCTGATGCTTTTTCTCCAAAGTAGCTTCCCATGTTAACCTGCTCTCAATTTTTTACCCATGTATACAGCTGGGTGACTTTTACTGGAGCACTTTTAGGGTAAGTACCTTGCTCAAGGGTACTGCAGCTGGAAGTTGGTTTTGAATCTGCAACCTGTGGGTCCCAAGGTAGTAGCTCAAAGTACTATGTTACCGGCTGCTCCAGGAAATGGTACGTTGTGTTGTTCAGTGTCAGTCATGATTTTCTGACTGATTGTCACAAGTTACTTGTTTACAACTTTTTGTCACATGGGGAAGCATGTGACTCTTTGAGGGAAACTTGCTTCTCTGTGCATGACTATGTTGCTGTACATTTTTAAGATTCATCCTGATGTTCTCTCCATATATACTGTATATCAGCATCTGTCCTTGAATTATGGATGAAGCCAGAGTGAACTTGCCTTCCCACCTGCTCACATTTTGACCCCCCTGTCCTGCACTGGAACTCCTTGAAATCTTACCCTACAACCAAATGAACATGTGGTAGGTGGCCAAGCAGATAAGATGGTAAAGTTATCAGTTATCAGTTTCATGCTCCTCTAGGCATAAACTTGGAGCAACAAATACAGGTTTCACACAATACATTTAATTTAGTGTCAGGTTCAGACTTTTAATACTGCGTGAGATACTGTAAATTATTCAAATGAGTATTTCAGTAAAGCTGAAAGAGAACCTGAGCATAATGCCAACATCCAGGACCAAGCCTGCCCACAAACTAGGGGAAAAGACTCTTCAGACTATGACACTATGATGGCTCTGAATCCAGACCCAAGTCTTTAAGTAAAAATGAGTGGTCTAGAATTTGAAGAAAGGCTTCACTGATTTTTGAATACAGTTCCTTTTAGTCTGTAACATATTTCTGCTTTATGTTATAATTATGAAAACATGTGAAAGCAAGAATTCATTATAATGCAGCACTCTTGTAGGTTGAGCTCTGTTGACTGCTGCCTAACAAAGTGGTACTTTGCTTTCACTTGTAGTCTGGATGGGTTTAACTATGGTTTCATTAGCTGTCAGCATAATGAAGGTGCATTTTTTTAATATATTGCAGAGTTTAAGGTTTTGTGTAACTTTTTTCCTGTGCACACCGCATCCTGTTGCATCAGCATCACTCACGTGAAGAGTGGGTAAAATAAGGTGCACATTATAATTGCTCTATGTGGAATTTTGGAGAAAACTTTAAATATTACTGGAAACAATACTGTAAATATACAGAGGGAAAGATTTTAGGTAGAAATGTTTTTTATGAAGATATGATGTATAGGTTGATTATTCTTACATATCCACTTAGAAAATGTATTTTATTGTTGTGGGGTATCCCATATGCTCCTTTTATAAAAATGTGGTTCACTGCACAAAAGTTAATGTTCAACTTGCATGATTATTTGAGTGAATTCTGGATGATGTGGTCACCCTAGTGACACTTGACCACGCCTGCTAAACACTAATCTTTCTTGCTCCTTGCGTTGTATTACCTATCTGTGTATATGTGCATCTTCTCAATGTACCGTTTCTGTTATTGTGACCCAGATCAGATCTGTTTTGTAATTTAAAAAAAAAGAAAAAAAAAGTAGTTGTACTCCTTACCCTAGTGCATGATACCCTAACGCAATGTGCGTTTACCTAACAAGTCTTACTGTTGCTTGCGGATCCTTCAGGTGTCCATGTGGGTTACCTCCAGCATCCCAGGGACATAGGATTGTAGGGCATGGCTGCCCCACGCTGGTTTGGCTGCAGGATCAGGAGAGTGAAACAGCGACTGCACAGGTGTCTTGTTTGAGGAACTTTTATGATTTAAATTTTTTTTGCCCAATTGCACAAGCTGGGCAGAGTCAGATGAGTTCAGAAAAAATTTCAGGTAGAATTTAAGATGAGGAAAATTATATTCTGATCTTGACTCGTACTCATGTAGGTGTTCCTTTGGATGGCCCATTTGTTTTAAGGAGTTTGGTACAGGATGTTTGTGTTTTTCTGTTGATTGTAGGCCATATGCAATACAGTGATTGAAGACGTGTTGTTGAAATGTTAACGCTGCTTGCACAAGCCTTATTCTTCACTACTGCCACAGGACCCTTGAGTAAAGTATTGCATCACTACAAGCTTATAGGGGGATGAATAAACTGGGTTGTGTAGTGGATGCTAAATATTTACCCAAATAGCACCAATAAAATTCCTAGATGTACAAATACATCAAATACTTTGAGCTGCTTCAAGTAAATGCATCAGCTAAACCACAAGTAACAAATAAGTTGTCTTAACTGCAAGTAAGGACATTCATTTCTGGTTGTGTATGAGGGACAGTTTCCTACCTTGTGTGAATGTTATGAAAAACATATGCATTTGTCCTGAATGCTTATATTGTCTGTAAGTCATGAAAGATCGCTCAGGGTTAATCAACCCTTCCACGAGCACCGAGACTAGACTGTTTTTCTACCCTGGTCCTAGCAGGCCACACTGGCCTGTCCAGCTGAGTGCTTTGCTGAACTGGTAAATTGACCTTAAATGAATTAATTTAGCTCTCTCTCTCAGTGCCAAGACTGTTAGTGGTTCATAGACAGCTGAAATCACTGAACACACTGGCAGCTGTCAGAACCAGACATATTGCCACCACTGGGACCAGTGTAAAGCAAGAAAGACAAGAAGAAAAAATAATTCAGTCCACTGTGCTCCATCACAACTTTGTGTATAATTACACCAGCATGATTCTTTACAGCATCAGCACTCTAATGTCATCATAATTGTTGTCTTACAGTTCATTAAGCTAAAAAAAATTGACAAAAGTCATAAAGAAGATCACAAACAACTAAAAATGTAAAAAGGTAAGCGTCCTTCATGAATGCACTAGTGATCTAGTGTGGTGGGGAGCAGAGGCCTCTCTGAAAACCAGCAGTTCTCAACACACCAGTTAGGGCAGACCAAATAGGAAAGCCTGTGAGTTTGGTATCAGTTTGCCACTGTACAGAAAGGTCCTCTCACCGCTGTGTAAGTGCAGTTCTTTCCCTGTACCACCACTCTACTTGATGACTGTTTTGTGCCAAGCAGATGGTTTGTTGTTTTTACCCCATAGCATAATGTTGGCTCTGCCCTTGGGCTATCAGATTGAGTACCGTGTCTCTCGAAGAGGTTACAGAGTCCCATGCTCCCCAGTAAAATATAATCTTCAGGATCTTCCCGAAATGTAAGGCCTCAGTCGGTGCTACACCCACCCAGTTCTGTCTCCCTGTCTAGTGCCATGTGTATCACAGTATAAATGAAGTTCCATCTTCCCCTCTAGCCACTTTTCTGCAGGAGGGCACTACACATAGATGTTACAGGATGCTAGGGATCACCACACAGGCTTTGGAAAAGGGAGGGAAGGAGAGGAAGGGAATGCAGCAAGTCATAAAATAGATGGGAGAAGCACAAGTGCTACAATGGAGTGTTGGGGAAAGAAGTGGAGAGGCAGATGAGGAGCTTGTCTGAATGTGAAAGTCATATTCTATATCATGCCAGGGAGCCCCTGTCCATTTCCATTCCTGCAGGAGGCCAAATCCTTGGGTGTCACAATGCGGGAACATGCACCATGTCATATCAGCTATGCACACATTCAGTCACAGTGCAGGGACAGGCTGAAGGACACACGGATGGGCAGGCAGAAAGACAGAGGTATCAAACCCTCCCACCCCCTTCTTGCCTCTCTGTGGAAAATGGGTAATATTACACATAGCCCTGACACTAACCCCCAATCACAGTGTAACAATGGGATGACCAACACACCATCCCCACCCTTGCTCCCCAGTCAAGGAATTGACCTCCTGACCCCATGCCCCATTATACAGTGGAGAGTCAGCAGAGATCGGAGACATAGTCAAAGTCTCGGAAGCTGTCCTGGTCCTTGCGTGACAGGGTGCGGGGCTCCCGGGGGGGAGTCAAAGTGGGTAGTTCGGCTGTGAACTCCTCATCGAAGTTGCTGACGTCCTCCTTGCCCACAATAGATGGGATGAAGGGAGGGGGCAACTTTTTCTGTAGCAGGGCTTCCCAGTCCATGCCCTGGGGTAGGAATGAAATAGGATGAAGGGGCACAAATTAACACACACACTTGGTCTCAGGGGAGGCCATTGCATCACCCTCTTCACCTGAAGCCCAGCTTAAAAAAAATTGGAAAAATTTTGCTGAATGGCTAAA
This sequence comes from Scleropages formosus, assembly GCF_900964775.1. Lineage (NCBI taxonomy): Eukaryota > Metazoa > Chordata > Actinopteri > Osteoglossiformes > Osteoglossidae > Scleropages > Scleropages formosus. The sequence goes on from NC_041825.1 coordinate 21,057,276, forward strand.
AATCCAACGCTAACAGGCTGTTGACCACACAGTAGATACAGTCACCACAAACAGTAATTCTACTGCTACTTTGGGACTCTATTCTGTACACAAATGGGCAACACAGTATCAAAGTGCAGAGGAAGATTGATGAAGGAAAAACACAGAAAAGGGCACCAGAGCAGTGAGAGCAAGGTTAGGGGTTGTGAGATAAAAACAGTGGAGGAGGATGGAAGTAAAATCGACTGAAAACAGGGTGACAGCATGTGAGCACCGCACTTTTAACTACAGGAGCAGACAGCGATACTTTCAGTGATTGGTGTCATAAAGAGAGGGGGCGTCACAGGCTGCCTCACCCGGAAGAAAGGCTGTTTCTTCACATCCTCTGCATCCTTCTCGCTGGAGCCTAGTCGGCGGTCTGGGTTCCTCCTCAGCAACTGATAAGCACAGACACACATTGCTCCGTTGACAGATACGAGCTGGGCAGCTGGAGAAACACTCAAGAAAACTTCCACTCCTTTTTCAGTCAGCAATTGTATTGCAAACAGTTTTGTCTGTTCTGTATACTTATCAAACACACTAAAGTAACTCAGTACTGCCGATCAAGAACTACCTAAAATAAGTCCTTTCCTGGTTAAACACATAGAGCCTTTGCATCTTTTTGAAGTGAGTCATTTTTGGTTGTTTTAAACTACAAAAACATCCTCACAGAAAGTTTGCATGGTAACTAACAAGATCTTACAATCCTCTAACAAATTGATCTGGACATGAAACGGCACAACACAACACACTGATCATAAAAGCCCACTATAAACACTGGGAATGCTGACAGCTGCCTTCTGGCAGCTAAAAGCTCCTGTGAAAACTCACGTCTGACTGCTGAAACGTAAGTGCCTTTATTTCATTAAGATTTAGAAATACGTAAGTGAATAGCATAAAATAGTCCCTAAGCATCACAGAAGAATAAACTGAAAAGTTAAATAGCTTTTAGATAAACACCATTTTTGTTCCTATCAAACCCATAGGAAAAGGCGCATTATCAAAATGCTGATTGGCCAGTGGGGGGGGTGCGGTGGCGCAGTGGGTTGGACCACTGTCCTGCTCTCCAGTGGGTCTGGGGTTCGAGTCCCGCTGGGGGTGCCTTGTGACAGACTGGCATCCCGTCCTGGGTGTGTCCCCTCCCCCTCTGGCCTTATGCCCTGTATTACCGGGTTGGCTCCGGTTCCCCGCGACCCCGTATGGGACAAGCGGTTCTGAAAATGTGTGTGTGTGTGTGTGTGTGATTTGCCAGTGGTATTTATACTTTCTCAGATGCTTAATCTGAGATGTGTACATCAAAGTTAGGATAGAAGAACATCTGATATATATAAGCAAAAGATGAACACACAGGATAGAGAGATCACTAAGAGAAAACCACATTTTTATTTCTCAGAACAGAGGTGCAATCAGTAAGGGAAATCTGTGGGGTGCTGCCATTGATGAAACCACCTTTCATGCACAAACTCTAATCCATTGATGTGGCTCTAAAATGTGAAGAGGTGGTAAAAGAAATCTTACTCAAAATCATTTCACAGACACTTTTCTCCAAAGCAACTTAAAATATTAATCTACTTACAATTATTTTACCCATTTATATAGCAGGGAAATTTTTACTGTCACTTCAGGGTTTGTACCTTGCTCCTCACAAATACTTCAGCAGGAGAAATAATTCAAACCTGCGTTCTTTGAGTTGAAGGTGGCAGCTGTAACCACTACTTGCATGCTCCACTCCTTGACCAGCCATCTGCAGAAGCTTCCCTCACTACAGGCACATTAAGTTCAAGTCCTGATACAACGCTTTGTGGTAACATGGAGATGCTGGCTGACAGTGCAGTGCTTGTTGGACTGGCACTAGCTGCTGGAATGACACAGCTGAGGACATGTGTTCAAGTAGTGGGCTGTTCTGCAAATACCGGGCCAACTTACCCGCCTCATGAGTCCAATTGCTTCGGTGGAGAGGAACCGTGGATAACGGACTTCATCATTGACAATGCTGTCGAACACCTCCTCCTCATCGTCGCCTGGGAAGGGGGACTAGCAGACATATACAGAGAAATATTTTTATTATATTACATGGACCACCGGTAAACACACTTAGACAAAGAGGTCCATAAGGTTTTTTTCCCCTCAAAGTTCTCTCGTACCTCTCCTACCAACATCTCGTAGACTAGCACCCCCAGCCCCCACCAGTCCACGGCTCTGGTGTACGATGTGTCGGTGAGCACCTCTGGGGCTAGGAATTCCGGCGTACCGCAGAATGTGCTGGTCCGGTCTCCATAGCCCATGCCTGAAGAGGGAGAAGGTATGAGAAGCGTAATGGAGAATGGCCACTTCTCTGAGCTTCACCGAACACACACAAAGTACAATGAAATGATCAGCATTGATAGGTAGCTGCTTCTGCAAGCCAACAAATAGGGCAGGAAACATGACACTATGCTACAAGGGCAAGTTACAACAAACAAATCCGAAAACACAAGCACCTTCTTTGCAGAGTCCAAAGTCTGCAATCTTCACATAACCCTCTGTGTCCAACAGCAAGTTGTCCAATTTAAGGTCACTGAGAAAAGGCAGAAAGATTACTCTTGAAAACATGGAGATGACAGTAGAACAGAATGGATACACAGAGTATGAAAGCAATAACTGAGAAGGCATGTCAAAGGAGCACTCACCGGTACACAATCTTGTGGTCATGGAGAAAATGTAGCCCAAGAACCACACAGGCAGCATAAAACCTGAAGGTGAGCACACAACATACACAGTGTCAGCATACAATGGCAGGAGAGACCTTTGGCAAACAATGAAAACACATAAATACACACATGGCACGGGGCTCGGTGAAGACATCCGCGTGGATGTGCATCATCAGGTCACCACCAGCAGTATACTCCATCACAAAGCACACGTGCTCCGGCGTCTGGAAGCACGCAAAGAGGTTGACCAGAAACGGGTGCCGGGAGATGTTGACTGTCTCGAAGATCCGCTTCTCGCACATCAGACTGAGCCAAAGGAAAACAGGAAGAGATGAGTATGAGGAAATAAAAAAATGTAAACTTTGTTTGCATATTTTTCTTTCCAAACTGTTTCAGTGAATCTGGTTTAACATAGCTGTTTTGTGGACACAAGCATCTGCAATCCTGTTTCCCATGTGGTCAGCAATACAAGTCTTCAGAACACACCACAATTAACTTAAAAATTGGGGTGGCTAAACATTTTGGTTTTTAGAATTCCTTGAAGAAAAATATTTATTGTGCATAAATCTATCCCTCTTAGGTTGTATTCAAATGGAGCACGGTATATTAAGAATACGCCCATTTCTTCTCTGTGTAGGTTAGCAGACGCCAGTGCAAAGTGACTTTGATAGCGTTTATTTATAGACAGCTTTAAAGTTACTCAGCAGCACTGCAACATCCACATGATGTGCACACTTGCTGTGTGTCTGGTTTCCATAGCAACGTGGGAGCTCTGATCTGTACCTCTCCACTTCATCCCGAGCAATGATATCTCCCTTCTTCAAGGCCTTGATGGCATACATGGTGCCTGTTTTCTTGTATTCTGACAACAGCACCTGAGGAACAGAAACACACACGCACACACAGGAAGGTCAAGGTGGTCTGAAGGTCTTCATAAGTGTTTCATTCGGCAAATGAGAGGCACAACAAAGAGAAAAAAAAAATGTGCTGTGACTGGGAGGAGGCTTGCCTTTCCAAAGTGTCCCCTGCCCAGCACTGCGATCAGACGGAAGTCCTGAAGACAGAGGGGGGTCTTCTTTTGTTTACTGGACAGAGGGAAGAGGGAGAAGGAGCCGGGGGGGGGTGAGACAGAGATAGAGTGATACAAGAGGACAGATTATTTGTCACAATGTTTATGGTCAGCACATTTTACAGTTCATTCCTCCATTTGAGCATGTGCCTCAGTTTCAAAATAGTGCTGTATGGGGGACTGTAGACTGGCTTAGATAGGAGATCCTGGCAACTACACTTGTACAGCAGTGACCACATACGTGAGGATACCACAACCGTCCACCCAAAGTCTACATGTTGTACCCGAAATAGGGCTGATGAGCACTTCAAAGGGCAGCGATGCCCTAGGGACTCATTTGTTTGATTGCATTGTAGCAAACAGCACACAGTCCAGTGTAACAGTATTTCTCAGCCCTAGTTCTCACGTAACCCTATGTATGCTGGATTTTGTTGCAGCTCATTGCTTAAATATACTTCATTGAACTGCTGGTTGAATGTGTCTGATGAGGCAAACATTAAACCATGCAAGTTAGCTCAGAACTCACTGGTTATTTTATTGTGCTAAACTGAATTTGTGTTTGTCAGGTAAAATCCATTACAACAAAGAGATAGACATTGAAACACTGCCGATGAGCCTTTAGAAATGTTCTTTTCTTCAGTGAAATAAACTATTTTTCAAATGATTTACCCATTTATACAGCAAGACATTCTTATTTCACTATTTTTTCATTTAGCTGCTATTTCCTCTCCAAAGACACTTGCAAATGTTACGTTTATATACTAAGCTACTTACACAATTATTTACCCATTTATGCAGCTGGGAATTTTTTAATGGAGCAATTCAGAGTAAGTATGCTGTTCACAGGTATTACAGCAGGACTGGGATTTGAACGTTACTTGTTGCACATTTTTAACAGTGTTATAACTACAGCATCTGCTTCACGAGTTGTGAGAAATGTGTCTTGGAGACACAGTGGCGTACACACTTTACTGTTCTGATCTCTGTATCAAACCACCTTTCACTGCAGGAACTGTAACCTGTCCAGTGGCAGAGCTCTGGGTAGCTGCTGGCCCCATTCCCATAGCCCATTGTATTATGCATGTCTATTTGTGCAGTGTACAGTCCCATACCCCTGCTGGGAGCTCTGGGAGGGAGTTCTGTGGGGGCGCTCTGGCGTCAGGTCAGGCGGAGAGAAGGGCTCAATCACCGGCAGCCGGTCCTGAGCAGAACATGAGGAGTGTGTATTGTTAGCAAGGGAACCAGCTGACCTTCAACTAGTTGCTGACAATTGCTCCAAAAACATACACACATTATATAAATATAAGTATTGGTTGTTGTTACTTGTCTTCTGTCCTGGTGTTTGTGCTCCCTGTCCTCCTGTTTTGGGAAATGAGTTTTCCCCACAATTAATCCTGTAATCCAGGACTCACACTGGCTATGCCATCTGGCAGGCCGACCCCCCTCCTGACAAAACACCCCTCCCCCTCCAGAAAGACCATTCCCTGCCCCAGAAAACAAACACACAAACCATGGTGCAATCTTTGCAATGCTAACACAATACAGTTACAGACGGTTTGAGTTGTCTTGTCCACTTTACAGTCCTTTTTGCCACTCTCTCACTCCATCCCACAATTCCCTTTGGCACACATTCCTTTGTTACCCATCCAGTCCATCAGTCTAATGCTTATTCTCTGTCTCTCTCCAGTTACCAGGCTGAGAACGGGCCTTGTCATGGAGGCAGGCTTACTGTGTTCTTCCTTCACTACCTAACTCTCACACAGGTCACCTGGCTCTCTTAACTGTACTGGTTTTGGACTGTGGGAATCCCTTCCTGCATTTGGTCACCTTCTCTTTTCCTTCTTCCACCCTCTCTGTGTACCTCCTCCACACCTCCCCATTCGGATATCACCTCACCGGGGTGTGGGCATCCAAGTCCCTCCTTGGCTCAGACCTCTGTGGCGATTCGCTGTCCAGGCTCAGCTTTTCCACTGAGATCTCCCTAAGATACACACATACATACACCCAGACTGTTAAACATCGCTTATTTTACCACAGTGGCCACATGTGTAGTGCAGGCACAGTAGGAGTGGGATGTGCAGGCCTTTGTGTGACTTTGTGTGACTGACCTCCACGACTGAACACAGACTTCCACCAGAAGGATGTTGGGAGGACAGTGGCTTGCAGAGGATGGGAGTTGTCCTGTTTGACAGGTAAAATTCCTCACCCCTGCAAAACTGCTCAATGCCTTCTGAGCCTGCACAGTTCCTGGGAATGCCAGGTGCTGTGAATGGTTTGTGGCCCTGGATGCATCTTTAGAGCCAAACTGGTATATCTGTTTATTTCCTGTATGGTTCAGGTGTTCAGATAGCACTGAAATCACATGTATAATTTTACAGTCTACATCCTCTGCTCCCACTACAAACAGTACCCATTGGTACATAAAAGCATGGCGATGTGGTGATTTTGTACATGTCAGCATGTTCAGTAAAACCGCTCAGCATTCAGTGTCTGAGCATCTGTGTTCCAGACAGTGTATATTTCAATGAGCTCATTATCAAGAACCAACCCGAAGTTGTGTGTGCATGTTTGGGTGTCACAGAGCTCTACCCGGCATTGTGAGCGTGAGCGCTGGGGCTGTAAGTGCCCGAGTTGTTGACTGTGGGAATGGCATTCTTCAGCAACCGCACCCAGGTGGCAATGTCCACATTCACTGGCCGAGAGCGCAGGAAGGCTTTACCTGTACAGAACAGACCTACACTGCTGAGCAAGGGAGAACAAGGCACGCTACTGCAAACCCACAATCTTGCACCACCACAGCTAACATGGACCTGCACTGTAGCCACTAGGTGGTGCCCAAGTTCATAAGGCATAAACCCAGTTACACTGGCTATCTGAAAGAAGTTTGTTTCTCTTGGTCGTGACCTCACCTTGCTGCTTGGAGAAGATCTTTTTCTGTCTGCGGAGGCGTGGGACGCGATCTATGATTGGGTTGAAAAATGTTACCTGGAACACACACACAGTAATCATATTACACCAGTACATCACTCAGAGAGCCTGTCAAGAGCTGAATGTTAGTATATATACCGTTATACCTCTAGATATATTTATATACAGTATATAGATATATGTGTATATCGGTACCTCAGCTAGGAGTAGCCCCTGCGGCTCCAGTTCAAGCTGCACTTGATGCTTCTGGTTGTCCAAGAAGTCCTCAAGCTTCAGGTATTTGAGGGCACACAGTGAGCGGTAGTCCTTCCAGTACACAGCAATCTCCATTTCCCTGGACTGCAGGGCATGGGGGGGGCATCAGTGGACGACCACAAAATATACCCTATATTATAACACTGTGTATGCCGTGGCCCTGAGTATCTGTCCAAACCAATTGACACACTGCTGGAGAATGTTACGATGTTCATTTTAATACAAAAGTGGGACACGCTGAGAAAACGAAGTGTGCGTCCATTTGGTCTAACCTCAACCCAGTAGGACATCGCTCTCCCAGACTAACCCTGCCCTGATGGTGACCTTGCTGTAGGACATACCCGCTCCAACTCCAGTGTGAATGTCTGGTTCCATGCCTGCTCCCCCACTGTCCTCCAGGCTGTCTGACCCACCACGGTGTTCTCCAGCTTTAGCACGGCACTAACCTCCGCTGCAGGGCACACACAGACACAGACACACAGACACACAGACACACACACACACGTACATACCGTTAGTTATATTGTACAAATACACACAGAGATTCAGTCAAACTGTATAAACACACTGACACACTCAGTTATACTGTACAAGTATACCATACACACACAACAGAGAGCATGTACTCACAGGACAATTCATCACTCTTGCTGGGCACCTTGCCACTCATGCTGCCGCTGCGGCTGTACAGTCCCTTTCCACTGCGCATGAAGGAGCGGCCCTCCCCAGGGCTGTAGCAGGGCAGGAGCACTGGGGTTCCACGGCTACGGCCAGGGACCACCTCCAGCAGCCCCACACAGCCTAGCAGCTGCACCTGCAGTGTACCTTGACGGGGAATCAGCAGAACAATATCAGTGTGTTATACAGAGCAGCATAGTCATTCTGGAAATGCACTCTCTACTACTTGAAAACAAGGCCAAGAGCATCTGGGCTTTCATGTGCAACTCAGAAATTAATTCACTAAATCCAAACAAACGTTAGTAGCTTTAAACTGTTTACAGTTTTAAGCATTCCTTTTAAAAAGTCAATGTCTAATAACTTATCCACATCGTTACAAATATATCCATTCATTCATTTGTTCGTACCTTGCTTAACTTATGCTTTTGTCCAAAGCAACTTACATTTATCCACCTGATTATTCTCCTGAAGCAGTTTAGGATATCACCCTCCAGGGTACTACAGCAGCAGCTAGGTTTGGGGCTTGAACCTAGAACTTTCAGGTTACAAGTCTGTTTCCAAAACTGCTACATTAACTGCGGCCCCATATAACATAGTATAATATTTAAGCTGCACATTTGCAGATAATCACACAATGCTAACTGATCACGTTCAAACTCCTGAAAATTTCTAGCTTCTCCTCTGATGAGCCAGCGGGTGACGTGGTGGTTCACTGTTGTCATCTTGCACTCAAAGGAACCACATTCAAATCCCTGCTCCTGCTGTAAAAATCCCAAGCAAGATATTGATGTTGAATTGATACAGTAAAAGTTATCCAGCTTTATAAGTGGGTCAATCATTGTAAGTGGCTTGGTTTACAAATCTAACATTGTATTTCACTTTGCAGAAAAATGGAAGCTAATTAACAAATAATATTACTGAACAAGTGCATGTTATGAACAAACGGTCCAAAATGTATAATTTTCTCTGCACTTTTCAACACATACTATTGTCAACAATTCACATGCTGAGATACCTGATTCTCACTGCAGTCAGATTCTGTTATTACAGCACCACAGCTCCCAAAGGGACAACAGGCACTCTCTCCAGCCGAGGGACTATTTACTGTTGGCCGACTACCAACTCCCCAGTTCTGAACCAACAACTCTTACCAGCTTTAATAAAAATGCTTTTTATACAGTTCCACCACATTCACCCGCTTACTTCAGTCACACTGTTGTCTCAGTAACTTGAGAAATTTACAGTGTGTGTTCACAAGTTTCTGGAATTAAGTAAATACCTGCTTCACACATTCTGCCATAACAATTACAGCCTAAGACTGCTTATATACTTGCAGATGAATTTATTCTGTTTATTGTTTATTATTTATTGTTGCATTTCTCTGTCATGTATTTCAGTCACTGACACTTTACAAGTTGATACATATGGAGATCTGGTTGATATTTATATACAAAGTATATGATTAAAAGTACAGAATGCATTTTAGGTAAACATGCTCTGTGGTTCTGAAGTTATTCCCTGAGAAGACAAAGGCACAAAAAATGCATTATTATTATATGCAGTATACCTCTCCCCTGATCTTGTAAGTGCTCAATAAACACGTAGATGCTTATGTTTAATAATATTTAATAATGTGAAATAATTTATTTAATAACGGAAAAGCCTATATGCATCTATTTGTGTAATGTACACTGATTCATACAGCGGTACATGACAAATTGACTGTACTCAAAAATCACGTGTCTACATTCAAATCTCTCCTTGTGTTGATGTAATGCACTTTGTATTGTTCTTTGAGATGTACATCCCTTTGGAGAAAACTGTCTGCTAAATAAATAAATGTAAATGTAAGTGTATTATATTTCACGTACAGAGGCTGATTACATTAGAGCCCTGAATCATTTGCAGTAAATTTAATGGATTCGGCTAGAGAGTTGTCTGAAATGCAATCACAGTCCATACTCAGTCAACACAATTAAGCTCCACCCCCTTTTAGAGGGTGATATTGTCAAGCTAACGTTTTATTATAACAAAACCTCACAAAAAAATTCAAGGAGCAATGCAAAAATATATGAAGAACCTGTCAAAGGGGAGGGCTTGCTGAGTGTGCTGTACTGGTTGTGCAGGTAGGGGGCACCATGTCGTGAGCTGAATGCTGGCGAGGAGGCTAGCACCAGCTCCTCCTTGATGAGGCAGGCCTTGGGATGGTCCTCAGGCAGGTCAGCCAGCCGCTGCTCCAAGGAGTCACGCAGCAGGTCCAGTCGCTGAGTTGACTCGCTCAGGCGGCACTGGGCCTGCGCCAACAGCTTAGGTAAGTCAATACACTAGTCCCACAGCCCACCCCAGTCCCACCCTCCACCAAACACCCATTTAATGCGCTACAAACTTTCAGAGTGGAAAATCAGAGTCAGGTGTGTCTCAAATACATGCATTGCTTTATTATGTTATGTCCACCACAAGGGCTGACAGCATGTGACAACTACACCATTCACTGCTACGTGCATTAAAAGTGACTTTAATGGCATGGAGTCCAAATCAAGAAAGAAAAGTTTCTGACAAATGTAGGACACTGTGCGTGGGATGGGCAAACTTTAACTTACTTAATGAAGTAAAGAATAACCCAATTTGTTAGATGCGCAATGCAGTGGTTTCCGTTCTTAAGGAATACAACCACTAAAAAACAAAACTGCACAATACATGCTTCTACATTTGATAGATGTCACATTCAATGAACTCAATGCATCCAAACTAAAAAGAAAACTCTGGAGATGGCAATGGCTTTTTAAGAGAATGTTCTCCCACTGAAAACTACCGGTCACAGTGGTCTGTACAGCAGCTGAAATTTTTGTCAAGAAATGAAAAGCATTTTCACAAGGAGCATTTATAAAGAATGTTTTGTGCAAGTTGCTGATGTATGTCCTGACAAAAAACCCCAGTTTACTAAACTTATAACAGTAACCTGCTTACCACACGGATGAGTTGGCCACTAGTGCTGAGAACACTTTAAAAATTAATGTAATGTATTTAATGTAGTTGTGTTAAACAATATCTTTTTTTTTCAGTTTAGAAATTTAATATTTAGTATGTCACCGTAAGTTTTACATGGGCAGCCCTCCAACCAGTTTACAATAATGACTGCAGCTCTTGGCCAGAAAAGGGTTGTACAGTCCTATTGCACATGTTACAGATGGATCTGAGAGTAGAGGAAAGATGCACCAAGCCAATAGTGTATACGTGACCTCTGACCTCCGACATGGCCTTCCTGTCCTGGACCTTGCTGGCTCCCAACAAACGCAGCACATTCTTAGCGCCCTCAGCCACAGCATGCTCGACACGGTAGTGATGCCGAAGCTCCTCAATCCTCAGCTCCACGCCACACAAGTCCGGCTTACCTGGAGGCAGGCGGTAGAGGTTTTAATGTGTGAAGGTCATGTGTTAAAAGAACTCAAACACAATGAGGGGCTAAAATTGAACTTAGTTCAGGACTGAAACCAGTCCTGAAGTGAAAGTATCTCCGTTTGTACATGTCAAAATATGTACACGGTGTGTGTGTATGCATGGTGGAAATAAGGACAAAACAAGAGAGGCGAATACAGATTGCTGATGTAGGATCTTCTATTAAGGCTGCAGTTGTCAAGCCTAATTTTTTGTGCGACCCCAACCTAGTGCACACTGCATGCAGGAAAGAGTCTGCAGAAACGGGGGACAGGGTGTGTGGTCAGCGATCTGAGATGTCTCAAACCATAAAGAAGAACAAACAGGAAAGGCAGTTCTGGGAAATGTTGTTTTAGAAACTGAAGAATTGTTATGGTAAAAAACACAAAGGCAACATGATACTTCCTGGTACGTACTCTAAAGAGTGGTTTATGTTCCAGGCTACTTTCACTACTATTTCTACAGGGAGATTTGCCGCCTCTGGTTAGGTGTGTTGTTGATGTGACATAGATGACATCACCAGTACCATCAACCTCCTTATTTCCCATCTCTACTTGTACTCCTTAATGCTTGCACTCTACCTATTATTGGCTGGCTAAGACCAAATCTCCCCCATTGGATCTGCACCTCGGACCCCACCCTTTCCCTCCATACAAGCTTTCACATAAGGACTAATGGCCCCATCAGCCAGAGTTAGAGTTCTGCAGCCATCAGTTCCATCGATCCCCCAACTGTCTTTAAAAACAAATAAATACATCCAGGGATAGTGCTGACCTTCAGACTTCAGGGCCTACTGGTAACGCCAAGACTAGACCGCCCCTGCCAATCACGATGGACACAGTGGCCTTGAGAGTAGATACAATAAAAAGGCAATGCCAGTATCGATTAATGGCTTGAATGGTATGTTTTATGGGAGGAAAGGTCCATCTAAAGGACGAGAGTGCCGCGCTGGTCTGCAGTCCAGCTTCGCTGAGTGGCAGCTGCCAGGAGGAAGTGGCTACTGCTTAGGGTGCATGCAATTCTGAGCAGCACTGCTGTGCATGGGGGTGGGGCTGGGGGGGGGGCACTGGGAGCTGGTGTCACACCACCATGTCAACAGAAAGTGTTTAGCCAGGCAGCCAAGACAAACAAGCACAATGTTTGTCATCCAGCAGCAGACATGAGGCTTTCAGACCGGTAGAAGTGAGACGCTTTCCCTAGCTCTACTTAGATTATATTAAAGACATGTCTCAACCTAAAACGCAAGCAGGCTTTAGCAAAAAAAGAGTAAAACAGGACAGACAGAAAGGAAGGTGCAGGACAGACTTAGAAGGACTGAAGGACAGATGGCTCTTCCTACCCTGCATGTCCTCGGTGTGTTGCTCACTGGCCTGAACGGCCTTGCGGATCTGCATGCGGATGATGTCAATCTTGGTCTTACTGTCCTGCAGCATTTGCTGGGCTGTCTGCAGAAGCTTTTTGTCCTGAGGATGGAGAGGGAGATGGATAAGTCAGGGGTATGTCAGACTGAGTTTAGTGATGTGATGCATTTGCGCACACACACACACGCGCACACACACACACACACACACACACACACACACACACACACACACACACGTGGAGCACACTCAGCACCTTGGTGGGACCGTTTGCATAAATGGGGATCATGTTTTCTGCTCCCTGCTTGACTTTGAGCTCAATGTTGAGCTGCCGCTCCAGAGCTGCGATACGGTCCTGGTTGGTAGACGTGTGGCTGACTGCCCCAGGGGATTGTGGGGCATCATCTGGGATGAAACGAGATGGTGCAGGAAAAAGAAGAGGTTCACTGAAATTGCTAGCTTTAGCATGAACATCATTTCTAAAGCATGCATACACATATACAAATATATTTACTTTGAAAATACTTAGCAGTTAAGGCAGATCAGAGTATTTCTGCTGTGAAAATGCATTTACTTCAAAATTTGAGTTTTTCAAGGTACAGTAGTGGGAATGTTGGTATTTTAACCAACAACTCTCCATTAATTGTTTGTTAATCCAGTTCTACAACCACTGCAACAGCTGCTACCATACTTTCAAATCACTAATGTACCACCTCATCCTAATGTTCCCCACCCATGTCCCAGCATTGTCCCCAGCCCCCCTCACCGCGGGTGTCATCTGATCCCTTGACCACAATGTGGGCATCAAGCTCCTGCAGCTGCGTATGCAGGGCATCCAGGCGTCGGTTGGAGCTGCGTAGTTGGTTCTCCACCTGTTGGGCATTGCGCTTGTCGGTGGTGGCACGCCTCAGGTTCTCTGCGCCCTCCTTGATCTTCAGCTCCTTGCGGATCTCGCGGCGGATTCGCTCACGCTGCTCATCCAGCCGCTGCTGCACGCTGCTGTCAGAGAAGTCCGAGTTCTGGTCCAGACCAAGCTGCTCCAGTACCGACAGCCCACCTGGGTCACTCTAGGATACAGGGGAGTACACAGAAGGGAATGTGAGAAGAGGAAATCTTTCTCTTTCCAGGAGGCCCAAATGATGACAGTAGGGGGAGAAGAAAATGTTGCCAGCATGTATATGAATGTCACTTTGTGCTGAAGAGCAAAGGCAAGTCCCATGTTTCAGTACCATTTAGGCTAAGCAGGAAGCAGGGTATGCACACTGCTGTTATAAACTGAAGTTGCAAAAATAGAGCAGCCAAAGAGAGGTGGCAAGCATGGGGCCTCCTCACCTCCCTTGGGGAGAACCGCGCCTCCCCAGGCCAGCACATGGCATCCCGTGGCCAGCCAAGCGGCAGCAGGAAGCAGTTCCACCTGGCGCGCACAGGAGGAGCAGAAGCAGTAGAGTCAGCACTGATCCAGGAAATCCGCCAGAGTGCTGGCTTGCTCACTTCCTGTTTCCTGTGCAGATCTAATGATGGCGTAAGCTTGGGAGGCGGAGCTGACCCTTCACACAGCCCAATTCTCCCTGAGCGCAAGCTGAGCAGTGCAGCAGCACCACAATTTAGGACACCTCAGCCAGGGGGGTTTCCGCACAATCACAAGGTCAGGGGCGTGACCCCCCATGTCAATGTATATTACAGGAAGTGCAGAGTTGGCTTATGGGGAGGGAGGAGGCGAAACTCCAGCAGAGAGAGCTGGGTGTCTGGAAATGGATATCCCACTCACGTGTTCTGAGACAAAAGGAAAACATTCTACCAATGCATCCCACATCAAATAAGACTGAAAATGGCAGCATGAATCAAAATCGAGCATCGCGTGTTCCTATTGGACACTTCACCTGGTGAAGAGTACAAATGCCGACATCTCCTCACATTAACACCAATTATACTCCATGAAAAGCAAACAGCAGATGCCAGTTCTGCAGGACATATGCAGCCTGGTTGGTGGATTTAGCGAGGAACGGTGGAGCCACCACCTGCCGATGCATGGACAGCCAAACAGATAAACAGGCAATCGAAGCCAGTGCAATTGTTGCTCTGCAGCCTCTTTCGATAGGATCGGCACAGTAAAAGCACTATGAACTGAGATCAAAATCAATCTGCAGGTGCTAATTATGCGACACCATCCACGCTGGAAGATAGGTTACCAAGACTACAGCAACTACCAGGACACATTAACAATTCTGACAGAGAAGAGGAACAGAGGAGGTAGCGGTGTGCCTGGGGAGGTAGAAGGGAGTCACTGAAACTTCTGAGGGATCCACAGACACCCCCCCCACAAGGCATCTCCTTACCAGTTCTGTACACATCACAAGTCTGACACACCCAGATGTTCAATAGAGATGCGGATTCATGACATTTGCCAAACTCCAGGTAACTTAAAAAACAGACATTGCATAGAGTGGTCATGTTTTTTGACTGGGGACTGTTTTCTTGCTCATATACGACCTACGGATGACATACTCACACGCCAACGGACTGCAGAACTAATGTGCTACTGTGGTGTTTCCCATCTGCGATTTAACACAGTGTGCAAGTTACTGTGCCGGAACACTGTGGTTGGGAAGGGCCAAAGCCCCCCGAGGATACCATACACTGTCTGTGAGGAAGTAGTTCAGGGCTCAAGGGCACTGCTACCTACAACCAAAACAAGACAAACAACAACAAGCAAATACCCGCTCTTTAGTTTTCACTCCTATAGTTTTCATTTTCTGTTTCCTCTTGTTTTGTGCATGTAACGGTTCCCTCTCAGCCATAATGAATATAAACAAGTGATAACAATGAAAGATATGAAGTCTGTACTTTCTGAAGTATTTGGAGTGAAGACCTAAAGGGCAGGCTATCGGAGTCGAGCAGGAAGTAGGACTACGAGGCATCAGCAGATGGACACTTGCCCTCAGTACCTCAGTGCACAGTGAGGACGAACACATTACACAAAAACACAGCTGGGCACAATGTGAAAGGGAAGGAAGGAGCAACAGAAAGAAAACCAGACAAAATGGCTGGGGGTGTGAGGAAAAGGGAAAAAAATACACACAACAACAAAAAATAAGAGTTAGGTACTTTAAGGGAACAGCAAGTAGGAAAGAAAAACAGCCCGACTTCGACAAAACTTTGAGAACCAAGCGGAAAAACAGTGAGCCGTTTTCTACAAAGGAAGTGAGGCACAGTGAAGAAGGCAAGCACACACACCCCCAACCCCACATCTCTGAGCCCCCAGGAGCCTACCGCCGACTCCGGGTCAGGGTGTGCACCGTCCTCGGCCTTCTCACCCAGGCTCTCCAGCATGGACCCGTCACTGGCCATGGTCCGCCCCCAAAGGCGCCCTCCCACTTCCCTTGTCGATGCCGTAGGCTGCCGCCAAAAAGTTTCCCCCAGCTGGCTGCCCTTTATCTCTCACTCCGCAAGTTCCACGGTGACCTCCCTGCTTCTCTGAGTCTTAAACTGTTTTCTGGAAAAACATCCACGAGAAACTAATACCAAAGTCCTGCGATGCAAAGGGAACCAGTATGTGGAGAGACAGCGAGTAGGCCAGACTCGGCCACACCTCACAACTTCCTGTACGGTTGGAGAGTGAGTGAGAGAGAGAGAGCGAGAGAGAGAGACTCGTACACACACACACAGAAGCACACAGCAGGAGAGATGGGTACAGCTTTGGTAAGTGAAAAAGAAAGTGCAGCCACGTTTTCCTTCCTGCCACGGTCTCTTTCTCAGGCCAACACACTGCAA
Source organism: Scleropages formosus (assembly GCF_900964775.1). Lineage (NCBI taxonomy): Eukaryota > Metazoa > Chordata > Actinopteri > Osteoglossiformes > Osteoglossidae > Scleropages > Scleropages formosus. The sequence continues at coordinate 21,073,481 of NC_041825.1, forward strand.
GAGATTAGCTTCTCCCCACCCCCATGGGCTCAATTGAAGTGCTGGAGATTAAAAGGGAGCGGGGGTGGAGGGTGACTGGGGGGTGCCGCCTCAGACAGTGGACATTAAAGTGTGAGAGAACAGCTCTGTTTTATGCAAACAATGCAGCCGCCAAACATTTGAGCACCTTATCTTTAAAGCACATTGCACAGACATTCTTCGTGGACAGATTTAAACACAAACACGCATGAAAACCATCACGACCAGCAGCATCTGTACAGGAGTGCTCACAACCAGCGAAGTTCATGTGAGGCAGAAGAAAGAAGAAGCTGCCAGAGAGGTTTCAGCATCAGTCTGAGAGGGCAGCAGGCACATAGAAGGAAGGAAGTGCTACACATGTCCTTTATTATTATTGTTGTTACAGCAAGCATGTACATTCAAAGCAGCTGAAACAGGTCTAGTTAGAAGCTTTTTCATTCCATTATTACAAAGGTGCATTTGAGAAGCCCATGTCCAGTGCATTCCTCACAGGATCTGTCATGCAGTAGGGCATGATCCCATAGACCTACATGCCCCACATTGAATGTAGCCAGCAGGGTTTAGGCTCAGATGTCCAGCAGAGGGAAATCAATGGCTGTCCTGTAGACCTTCTCACTACTGCCTGCTTCAGAGTCTGTGGGGGATACAGTCAGTCAGTCAGTCAGTTTCCCACGCTAAACCAGGCTGCCTGTTCCTCTATCAGAGGGTTTGCTCCGTCAGCTGACTCACATGTCATTCAGAAGCAAAGATGGGCAGGAGAGCCAACTCTTCCTGTCAAGGGGCAGATCTCAGGGGTCTCTGATCTCACAGATGCTGTGTTCTCTAACCACGCAGTGGTGCTCAGAGCTAGCAAATAGGGCAGCAACATTTAGGGCCGGCGCACACATGTAGGCACCCAAAGAGGAGGCTGCCATGCACCATAGTGGTAGCAGAGTGCACAACTTTGTGAGTGTGCATTTGTGCCAGTTGACTGAGCATCCCCGTGTGCACCATGTACACGCGGTTCTGAAGCTATTACCTTTTTCTCATGACATGACTGCCTTTGACATTGGAAGTCTGTGCACACATGTAACTTCTTCATGTGCTGCTGTTGGATCCTAGGAGCCCTTTCCTGCATAAGCACTGGAGTGGTTGTGTTCCAAGCGCCAGTCCGCATTTGTTTGTGGTCAGTGTTCTCTGACGGTATTTTGGTTAAATATACTTGTGAGGGCAAAACACCATGTCTCCTGAGATGTGAACCTGCAGCTTCTATGGTCACAACCCCGGTACTACAACAACTGTTCCCTTGCTGGGCTCGGCCAGGAACGGAAAGGAGGTAAGTGGAATATGATAAGTGGGGGGATGCATATGCTTCTTGTATTTGTATCCATGGTGGCAATTTGCTGGGAATAGCACTAAATAAACTGGAGTGAATGGTGCTGAGAGGAAAGGGCCAGTGACCACATGAACAGCCAAACTGACTCTGACACACTGATGCCCTATCACACACACACACACACACACACACACACACACACACAGAGGGCCCCACTGACACATGCTCTCTCTCTCTCTCTCTCTCTCTCTCTCTCACACACACACTACCAGTGCAGCAGGACCCAGTCTGAAAGCTTACCCTTTAATGAAGATTTAATGATGTGTTGATGTGGCTTGGGCTCTATAAATAGAGCAGTCCGGTCCAATTCAGGGTTACTTTGAGGGAAATTCTCTCCACGGTCTTTGCTCCACTTCTCTTAATAAAGCAAAGCCACTGAGCTGCTATCTTGACCAGGAAATCATCAACATGCAACAGGAACACAAATCCATGGAAAACACACACACAAAAGGGCATTTTCCCTGTGTGACATTTACATGGGTGCGTTTCCTGCTTTCATGAGAAGCACGCCCCCGTTAAAAGCCCAATTTGCATGACCTACATCAAGATGGACAGAGAACCGATTGGACTTGCAAACGAGAGGCTGGCAAGCTTGCTAGACTGTCCTCTGAAAGCAGGTATTATCCAACATTCTTTACCCCGTATCCAAAAGGTAACATGTATAAAGAAAAGTGACTGAAGAGACTAAACGAAGTACGTACCTGGGATGTATAGAATAGTGGGCATAAGGTGAACAACCAGGGCAAACAACCCTTTGCATTTCAGTTGGAGGACAACCCCACTGCAACAGGTTTTCAAGAAAACATTTCAATCAGAACCTGATTTACATTTAAAATGCTCAATGAGATCCTACCCACCTCTCATCTACCACTTTTCAGTAATCACTTGTCAAATGCAGGGTCTCAGTTATCCAGGCCCTATCCCAGAAATACAGGTTGTGAGGCAGAGAACACCGTAGATGGAACACCAGTCCATCACAGGACAACCACTGACATACTTATTCACACATTCACAGACTAAGGGAAATGTACATTTGCCAGTTCACCTGAAACAAAGTGCAGTTATGGCAACTCCAGAGCCTAGAAAGCTACAGATTAAATTGCATTTCTCTTTTGACAAAGAACTCAACTCAAAGAATCAATGACAATCTACAACAGAAGTCTTGAGGGGTGTGTCCATGTGCAAATTTTCCACATTTTAAATGGTGGTACAAATACTTCAACGTCTAAAAGATTACATTTTTCTCGACAAATTATAACAGTGACAATAATATTGTGAGAGTATTTGTGGAAATATACATATGTGGCTGTACGCACACAGACTGAGGCTAACGCCAGTGATCTACTCCAAGAACGACTTCATGTCCACATGTCTTCATTGTGCCTCAACACGTTACTTCTTCATCAGTTTAATACCATAAATAATTTGTTCAAATTAGTCCTTTATTAATACATAAACATGGATATCCTATATTCCGGTAAGACCAGGAGTGTGAACCTGGGCAGTAGCATGATTTTAGCTATAAGTAACTGTGGCAACAACAACAACGGCATTTGAATGAATGCTACATAAAAATCTAAACCTACCAGTTGGAACCTATTTAATTTGTAACCATTTTTTCATGCAACAGCAATGCTGTCAGATCAGGGAAATGCTGTGGTTTCTGTGCATAATTATGCAACTGATATTTGTGTTTAAACTGTGATTTAAGGGTTATAACCAGAGGGAGGTACAGAAGGTACAGAGGGAGTGGTTCCAACCCTTCAACTCAAAATGTGGTTCAGATCAACCTCCCCAAACTTTTGCTGCTTTTGATATGATATGCCTAACAGACCTATGCCTCTATGCACAGAACATTATTTTTGTTTATAGTCGGGAAAAATGAAAGCCAGCCACTATGGGGGCTTTGTTGGCACCTTACGCCAAACCACGGCAGGGGAGGCTGAGGTCTTCATACAAGCTGCCGGCTGAGGATGTGACCGTTACACAAAGTTGAAGTCACACCACACACAGTTGCAGGTCAAAAGTAATGACGTCACCCAGCAATTTAACACATATTACATAAAAATGCAGGCAAAAAGCACAAAAGCAGCTCTGTCAAGTAATAACATAGCGACGGAACAATCTGTGCATAAGAGAACCAGGCAGCAAATATCTGTTTAGCAATATGGCCCTGTAAAGCTGTCTTCCCCTGTAATGGGCCCTGGGAACAGCGTCCCCTACACAATGCACCTCACTCAGAGAGTGGATCTCTTGCACCTCCAAAGCCTCTCTGTAGCACACTACACTGCCATCACTGAAAACAATGATGTCAGGGCTCATGCACCCCAGCACCCCACCACAGCTGGCTGAAACTAGCCAGGGCTGCAAGGGAACTGGCAACACTGGTTGATGAAGTAACACACATGAGCACACCGAGACAACTCATCCAGACAGTTCCTAACCAACATTCCCTGCTGAGAAATCCTGGGCAATGTAACCTACTATGGCAAGCAAACAATGGCAATCATATTTCTGGAACTCTAAGTCTTAGTGAGCCGATGACTTAGCCAAGATTCAAAATGCAGGGCAGGATAAAAAACCCAGCCGTGACTCAGCATGACAGTCTTTGCTGGACTGACTGCTTGAGAGCTGAGGGGGTATATAATTTTCATTGGTGCATCCTCAAAACTGCAACGGAGTGATAAAGGATGGTAACAAAAATATTCATCAGAGTAGCAGAACTCCCAGCGATGAAACAATGAAGTAATGACATCTCAGAGTTTAACTCTAACAGTTGCCCCAGGGATTTACTTCAGTATAAGGTGAGAAACTAGGACCCGGATTTCAGCACTAGAGTCGTGGAGCAGAAGATTGCCTCTATTTTTGTCTGCAAAAGGAGGCCATCTCCTCAATGAGAGTCCTTGAAACCAAAGCAAAAATCCAAGAAGGGGAGTGAGTAGAACAATGAATAGAACAACAAAAAAAGCAACAAATAGCAGTACTGGAGCCCAAATTGGGCTGAGACGGAAAGGCAAGGGGAGAGAACAGCCTTGGTGTCTATGAATTCTGCTCACACACACTCTCTCCGCAGCCCCATTCAAACAGCCCTGCGGCAGCTTGGGATTAAGGCTGAGGGTGGGGGTGGGGAGCACTGTGAGGCCCAAGGACCTGCGTCCCTCCCCATTCTTAGACTGCTTCTGTTTACTGTCAATACAGGAGGTGAAGTCAGCGCATCACAAGAGAACAGAGAAGCAGCAGGCACCAAGGTGAGGGGAAATAAATAGCTACAACGACATTGGTTCATTGGAGTGGGGTGGGGGTAGGGTCATTCAATGGAGCTCAACTGTTGTTAAAGCCAGTGATACCCCAACCCTGCAATCTGCTGCTGAGGATCTGGCAGGGTGGAAGGGTGCATCAAACAAACAACATAAAGCACCTGGATTCACCTCTTTTGCCCATTAGTGCTGCAGTATCCATAAGCTTTTTGAGGCCAGAGGCCAATCGCAAGCTGCACCTGGCTCCCATATCCCTGAACCCCATCCCTGACCGTCCCTGGTAGAAGGCCAGAAATTCCATCCTGGTGACATAACTGAAGGCTGGGCAATTTCATGGCAGAGGAGAAACATACATGCAGTGGCACTCCTCCGAGATGACATTGTACATGGTGCATATTGACTCCATCTTACTCACTGTCATACTCATTCTTATTACCCTCCATACCAAAATACTCAGCATCCACTGCCAAGCAGAATAATGCTTTAGGGAAAACACACACACACACACACACACACACACACACACACACACACACACACACAACTACTTGTCCCATACAGGGGTCACAGGGAGCCAGAGCCTGGCCCAGCAACACAGGGCGCAAGGCTGGAGGGGGAGGGGACACACCCAGGACAGGACACCAGTCCATCGCAAGGCACCCCAAGCAAGCAGGACTCAAACCCCAGACCCACCACAGAGCAGGACCTGGTCCAACCCACTGTGCCACCGCACCACCACACCCCCTTTAGGGAACAATCAAAGTTTAATAAATCTGTGAAGAGGTCCCAAAGTCCAATCTCACTCCTGCCTCTTTTCTTGTAATTCTGTTGAAAGCACTACAAGCAAGGGGACAAGGGGGAGCAGAGGCAGGAGAGCGACAGGGGACATCTCTGCTTTACAATATTAAAACTTCAGTGGCTCACCCCTTTGTGATGGACTGGCGTCCCGTCCTGGGTGTGTCCCCTCCCCCTCCGGCCTTGCGCCCTATGTTACCGGGTAGGCTCCGGTTCCCCGTGACCCTGTCTGGGACAAGCGGTTCTGAAAATGAGTGTGTGTGTGTGTGTGGCTCACCCCTCTGTGACACACTATTTGCCTTATAAACCTTTTCATCCAAAGCGACTTACACAGCAGACGATTATGCATTTTAAGAACTTCCAGCCACAGCTGCACTCAGTGCAGTGCTCAAGGGAAAGCTGGCACGATGCACCCTGAGAACCATGCGGTAACTTTCAAGGTACAACGTCACAAGTCCGGCTCATCAAACAGGCTGTTACACTGCACTCCTACAGTCCTCTTCCAGCTCATCTTCCTTCCTGTCCTTTACCCGCACTTTCTTCCCCTTCCATTCCCAGCAGATGGTTTCCTGGGATATGACAGTGGCGACAGGGGACGGCAGGGGGTGGCAGAGAAGAACAGGTCGATGAACTACACAATAAGAGCAAGTCTGTGAGGCAGTGGGGGCCGTGGGGCACAGACAAGCCAAAAACATCAGGAGCCAAAGAGAGGGAGCAGACAAAACCCCCACACATGCTGGCACGGCAGAGGTGAACAGGCAGGCGAAGGACAAGGAGCTACAGGGGTGACCAACTGCAACAAAGAGGATGAAACACAAGGGATAAGGATGGCATTTGGTGGGCTGAGGGTGGGGGCTGGGGGGCACGGGACCTCCTGAGCGCTATGTCCCTTCTGCTTCCTACACTGTCACCATTTTTGTGGCCCCTGGTGCAGGCTCTGAAGCACAGACACGTTACTGAATTGTAACACTACACCCTGATCCAGTGTCAGTGGAGGAGAGCATTGGGTGGGGGAGGGGAATGGGGTCATTATTTTGGCAGGCATTGCTGGAACAAAGGCAACATCCCTGGGGAGGAGGGAGGAAGGGAGAAAGATTGGGAGACTGACTTCAGCATATGTTTCTGGGCGGAGGGGTTCGCTGGACAGAATTACGACACACAGCACTGAGCAGAACAATGCTTTGGTCCGTGGTGCGTTCGCAGTGTTGTCTTTTAACAAGCAGCGCTCACGTAAGGTGCATTGGAGACAGAGGACTCCGAAGAGCACAAGTTAGTACTATGGCGAGCAGTTTTTGATGAGAGCACCTGCTCAATGGCAAAATATCAACAAATGGACAGAAATGGTGAAGAGCCATAAGCCTGTGAATATTCCTCAGTGCAAACAGAGCCCCGGGCCGTAGAGGCTCAGACACAAACGAACCAGGCCCCAAAGCAAACACACATGCCTGTGGCACACCTGTGGCTGCAACTGCCACCAGATCTACAGCCAATCGGCAACAGCAGTCTTTCGATTTTACATCTCAATTTAAAGGTGGGGGGGTGCGGTGGCACAGTAGCGCAGTGGATCAAATCTGTCCTGCTCTCCGGTGGGTGTGGGATTCAAGTCCCGCGTGGGGTGCCTTGCGACGGACTGGCATCCCATCCTGGGTGTCTCTCCTCCCCCTCCGGCCTTTCGCCCTGTGTTGCCAGGTGAGGCTCCGGCTCCCCGCAACCCCGTATTGGACAAAACGGTTTCAGATGGCGTGTGTGTGAATTTAAACACGGAGACACTTTGCTGACAGCTTTCACACTACACTGTCTGGTGTTGACAGAGACCTGTGTCGTAGTTTCTATAAAGTGTGTCTCCACTGATATGTTAAACCTCTCCAACCCCCAGACCAATGGTAATCTGCTTCTCTCATCCAATCTCCTCCATCATAACACTATCATCATCATGACTCCAAATCTGTGACCCCAATCTGCCTCTGGAGCACAAAGAGTGAGACAGAGAGCAAGGGACACTGTAAATAAATGGCCAACTGTAGTAAATAAGAAGCATGGCATGAGCAGTGGACTGCGTGGCGAGGGGGCAGTTGGTTGCTGCGTTTGCTGTCTGGAGCAGAGCGAATCATCATCAATGCTCTTATTGTTTAAAGGGGATGAGGAGACACTGGAGAGTACCTATGACTGTACTCTATTTACATTTATTTATTTAGCTGGTGCTTTTCTCAGTGTTAGACTACATTCAAGTATTTACCCACTTTACACACATATACAACAGAGTCATTTTTACTGCAGCAATTTACAGTAAGAACCTTGCTCAAGGGTACAACAGTAGTCAGTAGGTTTTGAACCTGCCACCTCCAAGTCTAAAGGTGGCTGCTCTACGCAACCTGGTGCCATATTTATTTTATATCCATTGCCTACTGTACACATACTGGCCAGCATGTTAGGAGAGGTGGCTTAGGGGGTGTGATTGCAAACATGTAGCACTCTAGGCTAACATGCGGGGAGCTATATTTTGACCAATGAGCACATCAGACAGCAGGAACAACATCCCCCCAGGCAGCTTGTTCTGAAAGGAGAGTTGCTCCATGTCTAAAATCCTGCCTCATTCCCAAATATCACTAAAACATCACTTAGTCCAAAGCCGGACTGATTGCTCGGCCTAACGCCTGCCTCCCCTGGAAGTGACGAACAATCATCTTCTGGACTTTCTACATTGTGATGTTAATAAGCAGATCCAGTTCTATAGAGGGTGGCTCTATAGTGTCCATTTCATACAGACAAGGTCACTTGGTTCAGGGGACACAGGACTTTGTTGCATCTGATCCAGACTGTTCTAGTTCACCCATTGCAGCACTCAGCTGAAAATAAAAAATAAGGGAGGAGATGTCAAGTTAAAAAGAGGAAGATTATGCCATAAAGACAACAGTGAGAGAAGCCATCCATTGCCCACAACTGCATGATCCGCTGCTTCTTGAAACTAGGAAACATGCATTCTTGTTCAACATGAGCATCACAGGATGGTACTGTGGCAAAAAGAACCATAGGGCTTATGGAAGTTGACTCGTTACCAAAGAATGCCATGCCCCCCGAGGAAGCTGTGGAAGTCACTGATGCTTTGAATGAAAGTGCCTGCTAAGGTCAGTAAAACGATATGGGTAACAGTATGAAGTGTCAGAAATGCAAGAGCTGTCTGCTCGCCACAGTGGCTTTTCACAGCTAACACAACCATACCAGCAGCCTGGTAACAAGAGCATCCACCTGTCACTCACTGACAAAGCACATTAAACTGACAAACTCAATCAAATGGTTGGTAACAGTGATGATGGGGGGAATTACAAACCGATTTAATCAGACTGAAAAAGAAGATTATTGCAGAGTGGCTGAGAGCTTGACTGATAAAGATGTTTATCTCGCATGAGTAGGGGGTGCCTGTCGGGCTTCTGAGTATTAATCAACGCAGATGGGCACATCAATAAAAATGGACAGCAGTCCGTGGACAGATTTCATTAACTAATGAACACAGTAGATTGCTGAGTCTCATTAGGCTAGGAAGATTAAAAAACAAACAAGTCTACCTTGAGAGAGCCTTAGTGTGGAGACATAAACATGCTGGCATCAGCAATGGTGAATGATGGCTTTTAGTACCACAAAACCAGAAAGGGCTATGTTTTTTATATAAGGAAATTAAACTGGGTCAGGAATCCTGTCCTACAGAGAACACCAAAGGTTATACAGACCTATTTCCAGAAAACCAGGAACTTCTCTGGGTCTAAATGCCCAGCCACAGTGAATATAGATTGTATCTGGAGCCTTTTAGTGAGCACTGCAGCTTTGCAGCTAGACAGACTGTGTGCTGTCAAACTAAAATGAGAACAGGGCAAATGTCCATTCAGACAAATCCAGAGAATCCAATGGGTTTGGTTGCACATCATTTGCATCTTGGGCAGTCAGCTAAAGAAAAGAGCAATTGTTGCGAGCTGGATGGAAGACATATTACGGCATTAAGGCTCTGAAAAGGGTCTCTTTAAGGTTTAAACAAAAAGTGTTGTTTTACCATAAGTTTGAGTTCTTCATTTCTTAGTCAATATTTTAGTATAATCTTATAATTGTTTCTGCTCAATAAACATCACAATTTTCCATTGTCAAAACCAAACTGAAAAGCATCTTCCTTACTCCTAAACAGTGAAAAAACAAACATGAGACTTGCCTCAGTCTATGTGAATGGTGCTGTACCACGGCGGACAAGGCCTTTCCTTTACAGCCATTGGGGGAAGCTGCATCATGCATGCAATGCTGTTACAAGCCATTCCAAAACACCAATCATCACACTGGACTTCGGCTGGGAGTGACTTAAATCCCAGTGCTAAACAGCTAAATAACAGCCCTTGTCTCAGCCAACCATTCTTCCAGTGTTACCTTACTCCTCTTCAGCGATGACCTGTAATCAAAGCCCTGGCTGTAATGACTGAACGTCCAGTTGAAGCTCAAAATGAAGATTATGAGTGACCTCAACTGAGCAGATTCTCGTTGCCCACAGGCTCTATGATTTTCTGTAGACCTCCAGTATTCCCTATTTTAACATGCCAGCCATCCTATTCTTTGTACCGCTTTTTCTCACCGCATCCTAATTTGGGTTTCTTCTTCATCACCGAGGTAGGCTGCCACGCCCTCCACCTCGACACAACGAGGAACACCTGCGGCAGATCAGGGGACGGGAGCATAAAAGGAGGGTTCGGAGCGCAGCCAGACGCAGAACCTCGTTCAGCCTTACAACTTGCTCGTGGCTCTCTTATCGGCTTGCTTACCGCTCCTGGTCTCCCTGTCCTGGTCCTCGTTCCCCGACCTTTCTCCAGTCTATCTACACCCTCCTCGTGTCCCTTGACCCTTGCATGTTTTTTGGATTACGGTTCTCAGATTCTCCCTGTAAACGATGTTTGTTCATCGGTGCCTCTTCGCTTGTTTTTCTGACTACGGCTTTCGGATTCCCCTCAATAAAGAATGCCTCCACTCTGCACCTGGGTCTGATGTCTGAATTCCTAGAGGAAACCATGACATAGGCTTTCACCTTAGTTATAAAAAAAATTCAAGCTAAGGGCTGCAACACCACAATTCCTTTTCTATGTCTCCATTATAAATTATATAGCGTTAAGACAAACCATGTAACGCCAGCAACCATCTTCATGACAACAATCTCCCACATAAATACACTCAAGTCATCTCAATCTCTGACCCCTTTCCAGTCACCTGTGCTCTGCTCTCCCAATATCAATAATATCTTTATAAGAGCAATTACTGCTGTAATGAGAAAGCAATTATTGGACTGAAACTACAAAAGCAAACAAGCAATTCCATGCTGAAAGCCCTCTTCACACTTCTGGCAAGTCAATATGCAATGAAAAGATGTGAATATGGTTTCTGTACATGAGGGGGGCCAGAAGGCCATAGTGCTGCCAAGAGGCCCAAGGCAATATCATCAGGCTATCGGGATGGAGAACAGCAGCTAAAGCTGTTAACTGCCAGCCTTATTGAGTGCATTTATACATGAGGACACCTACACATTGTGACTCTAAACATTGCATTATCAGCATTGAGCAGTTTAAGTCTGTTAATGCAGACAAAAAGCAGAAATCATTTTCTTTGCTCCATCCATGCCAGTTTAAACATTGCTGGAGTTTTTCAAAGCTTGCCCAAAACCAGAAAAGACCCGATTTGCGAATATGCACTGAACCCAAAACGCAAATATGCACATTATAAAACACACCTCTTTGGAAACAAAGACCCTCTGCCTGAAAACACACAGTACACAATGACATTTCCAGACTGAACTAATCTTTGGGAAGAGAAAACTTGTGTTTCCAATTGAATTCAAGTGAAGAATCCTTGGAGTGCTGACTGGAGATTATGGTGGCGCCAACTTGGGCCCCAGCAGGACCAGGGAGTAACAGCTGGTGTTCTCCTTACAGTGACCGTGGGGGATAGAGTGGGAATGTGTCCACAGGGACACAAGTTACATTACACCTGTGGATACCTACTCCTGCTACTCCACATCCCACACCATCACTGCAACTTGCTGACCAACCCGGCTCTCAAATGGGAGGCTTCCACAATGTTCTCTGGAGACCTTTGCAACCTCTAATTTCCTTTGCACATGTACAAAGTGCTTCTTCATGCTTGAGTACAACAATTATCTTATCTTACACTGTACTGGGGGAATAACCTAGTGGGGCTCCTATTTAATCCAGGCCAAACACATAAGGGTCAGTAAATGCATTAGAGTCCAGAGGCATGCAAAAGGAGATACCAGGGGACCTCTCTATGGATTATGTAATGCCATGCCAATAGCAACAAGACTGACTAGGAGGCTAAAACGTTCACTGATAGAGGGGAAAAGCAAAGGAAGAGCAGGAGCTGGGGCATGAGGAGCAGTGGCAAAAAAAGAAGAAAGGCTGATTAAAAGCTATGTGGAAGAAAGAAATGCAAGTGATGCCCAAAAGGAAAGACAAGAACTGCTCTGCAAAGGGAACAGTGAGGAAACTAAGGTGATGGTACCCCACCTATTACACCTGCTGCCGTAGCAACTGGGTGCTGCCAGAAGGCCTAAGGATGAAGGTGTGCTCAAGCAGGATGAAGAAACAGTGCAACGGTCTGCTCAAAAGAACAATAGGTCCCACTGTTCCAATACTTTTACTCTGTCATCAGCATAATGCTTCTGTGATCTTTATCAGCAAAGCATCGAGCTAACCTAAGCCTCTAGAAGCCAGCGGCACAGCTTACCTCGGATTGTTCTCCGGAAATAAAAATAAGAAGCATAAATTGGAGCATAGTCTGAAATTATAAATATTTGAAAAGTACTGGAAATCCACAGCAAGTCCAAGGGCTAAGCTAATGAAAAAAAGCAACTAAACATATAAGGCAGGCTGGACATACCAGACAAAAATAAAATTGTTTCATTCAAAATCATCAGTGCAGTTTAAAAAAACCTTCTTGAAATGACTTCCTATGTGAGATTTAAACTTGAGGATTTATATGTATTTTACTGAAGCCTTTATGGTCCTTGTTCTTGGAATGACTTCTTAATGTAGGCAAATATTTGATATCCTCCACACTCACACACCTCACTTTCGTGTATCATCTTTCTTTGACTGTACCGTGCGCAGTAATGTTTTAAGCCATGTTTTGTACGGAGCACATATCTGATCATGTAAATATTTATATTCATACATTTTGTGAAAGGAACTACATGTAGCATAGGAGGACAGCACATGTGTCTGTGAAAGGCATGTGGATGCACGTGTTCAAAATCTGTGACGGCAAGGCCACAGCAGCCTCATTACTGTATGGCAGACAGCGTGGTCGGCATGCGCGCATGTGCTGTGTGTATACACAATTGTCAGTCTTTCCTCCAGCAACAGGGGGATTAGGGAGACAGAACACAGAGACACTTCCACAATGAGCTGGTCTCTCCCCACCCCCTGCTGTGCCCCCCTCTTTCCCCCTGACCTGCATGAGGAAGTACATGATGCAGCTGTGTTGAGATTCCTGTTTTTTTTCTCCCTTCCCTTCAGACAGAACAAAAGGCACCCTTGCGAAGATGCTGCACTGCTCCATTACCGGGACCCATCCTGACCACAACTGTGACCATGGCTACAGGACGGTGACAAGGACTGTAGGCTCAAGGGGGGAGGAGCCAGCCATTTAAATAATGGTCTCCTCTGTTCCACAACTTAACTGAAGACACAAGAGCTCCCTTTTCCTCTGGCAACATGGGCCTCGCCCTGGGATCCACCGCCTGCTCTCCTTTTCCAGAGTGGCGCCCACGGCCATTGTGCATGCGATCCAGGATTTAAAAGGGCAAACAGCTCCTCAGATCCTGTACAGAAGAGTTTAAATGTCAACACACTAACATCAGTTCCTGTACTTTAACGTGATATCTGCCCAGTGACTCTTTCGTTTTACTCCAATAACCAAAGTTGGAACAAAAGGCATAATTTATTTTGTAGTTCAATTATATATATATAATTGGAATCAAGTAATATGGAATCAAAGTCCCACACCAAGGAAACCATTCAGCAAATTGAAGCTAAAGTCATGCTAGAAAGCTGGTATTTATATGTGCACTGATTGATCAATTGCTCTTTCCAGTGTTCCAGAATGTAAAAGCCAAATGCAGCAGGTAAGTGTGACTAACTAATAAGTGTGGAAATCCACATTTACAGTACAATCCATGTACAAATTTCACTTTACCCTATCAAAAAAGGAAGTCCTTTTATTAATTCTGGTGCTTACAGACACCTTTATTTACTGACATTCTTGAGTTCCTTTGACCAGAGTGGCACAGACACACATAACATAATGTATATCTACACACCATTAAAAAGGAAATTCAGTACCACTGGAAAGGTGTATGTATATTTGTAATTGTCAGTTATGTGAATTGTGTTGTTTTTACAAATCAGATGCTTTCTGAGGCCTGAATACCACAGTTATGCCACAAGTCCAGCATCACTGTGTCTGGAGGCTTGAAGGTAGCTTGAGTGCTTGACTGAATCTGACATTCATGTTTATCTTTGTAAGACATTTTCCATTTGGACTTATGGTGTAAAAAAATCTACTTTCCACATTTGTGCTCTTTAACAAAGTGACAATAAATTACCAAATTTATAATGGCTGTCACCTGTTATACATCTAGGACAGCCAATGCTTTCCTTAAAGATTTGTGAAGTAGACAACTCAGAAACACTCCAATGTACACCTAAACAGTCTAATATGGTTTCATTTATGTGGATGTTGTTTGCAATGAGTCTCCAGGACTGAATTTGAGACCTGCTGCTGTACTCCAGTTAAGCATCCCCAGTTTTCATTATATTCCAGCTTCCTGGTCTCCCAAATAACATGAGAGGATCTTTTTCAGCCTTTTCTCTCTATTTTGCTGAACACAAGAAAACCATGTCTTTTCCTCAAATACTTAAAGCATTTCTCTGCGCAAGCTCGGGAGAGGCTGCATGAGGGCCCGTTTAATTTTTAACGTCACCCATGTTGCCGTTTCCAGGATGCCGGTGTGACATCTGCCTTATGGCGTAACCCAATCTCATTTAATTTGTCCCTTGTCCTGACACCTCCACCACATGCAAAGAGCATGCCTTCAGAAGCAAAATCCAACAGCATCGTGCCAGCGAAGATTCCAGTCTCTGTGGCAATTCAGTGCCACAGTTATGACGATATCTTCAAGCACTGCCATGTCATCATCAGCTATAGTAAAGTTATACACAGTGAGCTCAGCTGCAGGTGACACAGAAAGTCTTCCTAGGCTCCCAGTGTGCATCAAGACTGGTGAAAGACAACACTCTCCAAATTGTTAGACAACTTGCACTGTCATCAGAATACATGAAAACATATGTTACTGTGATTCCATTTTCATCTCCTAGTCCTTATTTCTCTTTACAATAACTACTACAGTCAAAACTTCATAAATATATGACACAACAGTATGGACACACATACAGTATTCATATAAATACACACACCGACTGAAACCGCAGTGGGAGCCTAACCCGGCAACATAGGGCGTGGGGCTGGGGGGGATGGGGGAACACCCAGAGCGGGACGCCAGTCTGCTGCAAGGCACCCCCAGTGGGACTCGAACCCCAGACCCACCAGAGAGCAGGCACAGGCCAAACCCGCTGCACCCCCCTTCATATAAATATCACTGAAGAAAATGATACTTGTTGCATGTTTCTTATTTGTGTTACTGACTTGTAAAGGCCACCTGTTGAGAGCATACAAAAATATCAAAAAAGAACAATATGTATGCTGATTGCTGCAACTTAACCTGATTAGAGTGTAATATCTAAATGATAGGATGGTAGTTGTTCCACCAGTAGCAGCTGTTGTTTTCCTGTACATTTACATTTACTTTTCATTTAGCAGACACTTTTCTCCAAAGCGACGTACATCTCAGCAAAAATACAATTTGTACATTACATTAAGAGAAAGAGACATAGCTGCAGACATGTGATTCTTACGTAAACCTAGTTTGTTTCTTTCCATTTGATGCACCGATGTTCATCACTCGAGTAGGTGCATAAAACTCAGGATAGATGGGATAGATGAATCGTAAACCTTCCCACAATGTTTTTTTTTTTAATAATAAGGCACACAAACATTTACATACAATATAGGAGTAGCGGCTGTGTAAAGGCTTACCCGGGGATGATCATAAAGTTACGGTGCGTGAACATTTACACCATACATTTACACACTAACCTATAGTTAGTTACTGTCTCGATGACAATAAGCCAGGAGAGTGCAAACAGCCCGTTTCCAAAAGAGGGAGACCCAGGGTCTCGAGAGAGGCCACAGCGAACATTAAGACAGAGCGAATTTAATCATTTGTGTCTGATCATGGTGTTCAACAGTTGGTGCTGCGTCCACTGCGGCTCCCAAAGCCACGGAGGTGACCAGAGGTGACAAGGGGTGACATGGGGGGGGGGGGGGGCAAAGAGTGGGCTGACCTGGCCAGGTGACCCCAAAAACAACCCTTCCCAGTCCATTTCTCCCAGAACCCTTTCCACACTCTCCACACACCTTTTCTGAAATATCCTCAATAAACTGATGCGACAAATTCCCAGATATGGGGAAACGAAAGGATGATCAATGATGCTCGGTGGAATCTTATTGTGGGGTCACTTCAGGCTTGAGCGCCGCAGAGCAATGCGTCTGGATCGTGCCTCACCAAACAAACTATTTGTGAACTCGTTCAAAACCTTCCAGAATCTTTCCCGAACGATTAGAGATAATCTCTAATAAATCATTGTAATCGCGGAAAACGTACGTCGTAGCGCTTCGCCGAACCCTTCACAAAAACACAAGGCTGTGCTGTGCGAGCATTTCCTCCTGCACGATTGCTGGAACAGGGGGCAGAGAGCGGAGGCTCCCGACCGCGGTCGCGCGACCGGGCAACTCTGAGGCACCTGTGGGTTCGTTCCGCTCCGCACTGCCGTTCCCCGAAGGACAGCTCACAAACACGCACAAAGCCTGTCCTTTACAGTAACGAGCTGTACAAAAAAGCTGTGCAGTGAATGCGCAGCGGCCGCACTTACTTGCAGCGAGTCGTTCGCCATCGCCGAGCTCTTTCACCACACACGGGCTCGTCTTCGGGGGGATGGAGCGCCGTCACGTCCTCGGGAATGGCTCTTCTGTGCCTTTTCCACTGTCTCTTCTTCCTCGTCAGCCTCCGCCTAACGGCTCCTATTAGTGAAACCACTTAAAGCTGAACAACAAAAGTAGCGAGCAAGGCGACTCGGCCAGCATCGCACTGACTGTCCCTCTGGCGGTGAGAGCCGCCCCGACTCACTCGACTCGAGCGCCCCGAGAGCTGCGGTTAGCAGCCGGACCGCTCTCCGCGGAGCCTCCGCCGCTCTTCGCTTGCTTCAGTCAGTCCCGTAAGAGCCTGCCTGGCGGTTCGGATATCATTCACGAGACGTTAAAAAGTGGCCGTGTGAGAACACTAGAGTTCACTGTGGAAGTCGCTGAGAAGCGTCTGCTAAATAAATACAATTGTGAGCGTGTCAGCCCGGACCGCTGTCCATGAGCGTCGCCAGTCAGTGGCTCTGGCTCGGCGCTCGAGTCCACGCTGCTACTACTACTACTAGCTCCCCGGCTAAGAACGAGCACAGCCCGCGGACGGAGCCGCGTCTCCGTAAGGAGCGTCGCGTTCACCGAACAGTTCCGCGCTCGTTCATCCTGAGGAGGAGAGAGCGCGCGAGCGCCTCGCGCCAGCGCCCGAGGTACACAGCCGGTCGCGCGATGCCATTAGTCCAGCGGCGCTGTGTGGTTTCGTCCGGCGGAGCTCCTCAGCACGCGGCGCGGTTCGCCCGCCCCGCTCCTCTTTATTGTGAAAAGATGCTGCGAACAGACGGCGCGTTTATTTCCGTCCCTCCTCCGGGCGCCACCGGCGGCCACAGCGTGAGGTCATGCTACGTCCCGAAGCAGCGACTGTCACGGAGGGGAGGGCGAGGGTGCGGGAGCGCGCCCGGAGAGCCATGTGACTGACCTGAGCTCTTTCTCTTCTCCTATATGAAAGAGACTTGGCGGGCAAGCGGGCGAGAACGCGCTTCGAGACGCGCGTCGTTACTGCGTGGCGTTTTTGGACCCGTCATAGAAAGTGAGGGACAAGCCGGGTGCGAGGGCGCGCCCACATCGCGGTGTGACTGATCATGTTACTTAGGGTCTTCTTGTAAAACGTGTCTGCGCGCCAGAGGCCAGATGGGAGTGACACGACGACACACACGACAGCTCCGCTGAGCAACAGTTGGTTTAATAATCACAATCGATGTAGTTTTACTGACTTTGATTTATTTCCTTCGCTAGAATTCATTTTGTCGCCACTAACAAAACAAAAAAAAAAAAAAATCAAATTATGACAGCATTCACAACTCCAAAGACAAAGTTTTATGCAACAAAAACGCAGATCTGTGACTTTAAAGTGCTTTTCAGTCACTTGATTTCAGTCATGAAGCTTACAAAGGCCCGTTACTAAATACAGTACAATCATACAGCACAAGTGGAAAATGATTACCGGTATTTGTGTATTAATAATAATAATAATGAGGATGGTTATGATTCGATTGCTATTATAATTTTGGACAGAATACATGACACGTTTTTACACCTCTAAATGTAAACCTGATGTATTTATCCAACAAAAACATAGTTCGGGAGAATTTTAAAAATTCAAGGGCAACTGAATTAATTAAAACTTGCCGTACAGCGTGATGGCACGTATAATCGAGATATAAATATTTAAAAGTACCAATGTTTTTTGTCATCATTTAATATCGGAGTCAACATCATAACCATAAACCACAGATAATATTGACTGTAAGACAAAAGCCTACTGTTTGAGTTTCGGGGGAGCATGTTTAATGAGTTCTATTTGATTTTCAACACTGAGCGAAGCGCAACGCAGTTCGTTAACAAGAGTCCAGAAAATAACGAGGATTGTTGGAACAGTAACATCGTTAATACGGGGCGACAGGCTGCGGCTCTACAGCGCCCCCTCTCGGTGCAGAGCCAGCTGGACAGCAGAGGTGGCACGGCGGATGTGTAGGTCGGTGCGCCGTGACGGACATCGCCGACACGCGGGAGGTCTGAGCGGAGGCAAGAGCTCGTCGTCATAAATTTCTAGGTTGGTTGTAAAACCTAGCAAATGTGACATTTGCCGCAGAGAGTTATAGAGACATTAAAAAAGAATAAACCAGATTAGATTTGGACACCAGCTTCTTGACCTGTTTTCTCAAAATAAATAAATTCGGCCTCAGTTTCTTTCCTGAAAATATCCAGCTGTAGGTTTATCGTGGATTGCGGTAAGAACTGTAAAATATGCAGTGACCTTTGCTCTAAGTAGGTTTAAATTGTAAAACTTTGTAAATTGTAAATTAACCTGGAACACAAATTTACGTTAAATGCTCGTTGGCAATGAAATGGCGGTAATCGCTATGCTTCGAAGTTCGACATTCTTGAGTTTACATTTTTACGACAATGCATTATTAATGCTACATCGTTAAGTAAGTAATTGGTGTCAAACGACCAAAAACATTACTTCATTCCCTTCCTAACAAATCGATAACTGCAATAAAAAGACTATGGTTTCACATCGTGTGGCCACACTACAGTTTAAAACATATTATGTGGTTATACGCACTATAATATTATAAACGTCACGTACTGTTTTCCACCATCGCACAGGAGCCACGCGCGCCACAACTTTTTTTGGCGGGAATATCGACCATTTCCCGCTTTGTGCTTCACACCTTCCGTGTCACGCGCTGCCTTCTCCCTGTGGCAGTTATTGCAAATATCATAATGAATCGGCTGTGCAATTAAAGCTATGTGGTCCCATGGGTGCAATTTAGCTGTACGCCATAAAGGACAATCAAACGAAAAATTTAATCTACAGAGAAGAAGTGGGGGTTTCCATTATGGCAGAAGAGACAAGAACAGAGGAGCTGTCTGTCCACGACTCGTCAGCCATAGCTGAAGAGAAAGAAACCAGAGACACTACAGACCAACAGGTACCAGGTACTCCGAGACCTGGTGAGTGGAAAATGGCTTGAAACTGAAAACTTGAAAAAATAAATGTAGCCCAATCATAATAATACCGAGCTCATTATTATATTATGACTCACAAGTTATTATTATTACTACTTTTTTGTTTATGTCTTGCTGTCACATGACACTTAAAATGTCAGGCACCCAAGTGGTTACAAGGGTGAGGCAATCCACTATAGGATGTTAAACTCAGATGAAATATATTTGTAGTTAAACATAAGAACAACCTAGGAATTAACCACACGTGACACGATTTATGTACCCAAGTCAAATTATTACAAGGATAGAAGCATAGTGAGATAGTGTTGGCAGAAGACATCAAGGAACACAAGAGTTAGCTTCTAGAGACAGATAGGTAGTGAGGGGAAGAACCATGCAGCGATCTGTAGGTCAGGGTGAGTCTTGTAGAGTCGAAAGCACACATCTTGGATCCATGTAGCAGCTGGAGAATATGGAGAGAACAGCAAAAGAGTGGTGTGTACACTAAAGGACATTTATACTTTCAACACTTGGAATTGAATGAACTGGAGAGGACACATAGATGTGGAAAACCATGACTTTAGGGGAGTTGCAGTTAGACATCTTAGAATAAGTGTCTCACTGTCAAGTTGGTCAACATAATGGTTGCAGAGAAATCAAATAGTCTGTGTGTGAATTGTGTCTACCGCAAAATACAAAATTATTGAATGGGTCAAGGAAAATGCTCAGAAATAATGACAGTAATATGTCAAAAATAGATAAACTGCACTGGCAAAGAGGAACAGTGGTACTAAGTTGAAGCTCACTGACAAACATTTCAGAGGATAGTTGATAAATGCCCCACAAGTGCAGTCTCAAAAATTACCACAGAATGGAATCAGCACCTATGTGACCCAGTTTAAACAAGAGGGGAAAAAAACTCTGTTAAGAGCTTCACAAAGTTGGAATTTATGGCTATTTGAAAACCGCTGGTGCCCAAGGTCAGCGCATCAAGACTCAACCTAGTTTAAGGAGCACAAACTCTGGATCCCTGAGCAATGGAAAAAGTAATATGATCTCATGAGTCATCTTTAACCCCATTTCCCACATCCAGATGGGTTTATGTTTGGAGAAAGCCAAAGGATACTTTCAACCCACAGTGTCCGTTGCCAACTGTTAAACATGGTTTGGAACTATAATGGTGTTTACAACCGTCTCAAGGGAGTCATTGATAAGATGATTTCTCTGCATGATCATATAACACCCAAGAAACATGAGGCCATTTTACAAGGCCAGGTGCGCCCTAGGGTGCAAACACTGCGTCGTCATGACAAAAATTAGCGAGGGCTTTCATCAACACCAGGATGAAGTCAAATGCTTTCCCCAATAACCAGATCTAAACATGAACAAACTTTTATGAGAAGTTCAGGAGTGCAGAGTGCAAAATAGATTTTCATCTGCTTTATCACTAACGTAACCAGAAACTTTTCTTCCCGAGGAATTGCACATACCCCCATACACACAGTTCAGGACTTCCATAACAGAACTCCAGGTACTGAAGTTGTTCTGAAGGCCAAGTGTGACTCTACTTCTCACTAGGTCCTTAATATTAATATATTTCCATTATTTTCCCCATCTTGTAGGTTTATCAGTGTAAATAACAAAGAATTAGCACTTGTAGACCTAACATTAGTTGTAAACAAGCATTAGTGCAAGAACTAAGAAACAGATGCTTTCTGTTGCTATTGTTCACCTGGAATGCACTTTTGAAAAGGTGTTTAATGAGCTACCAATTTAAACTACCAAATCAACATAATACATTGTGGAATTTCACATAAATGCAGCAATTTATGTGATACCAAACCAGGTTAATGAATGTTAACCAGCTACAGGGAAGCAGTGTTTACCACACAATCAACAGCACCTGATATTACTTGTCAACAGTCTAACAGCCCCTGAGATCATGGTTGATCATCTTTTGTCATCTGGCAGTGATTGGTAGTAAAAAGAATAATTTAGAAGTGTTTTTTTTTTTTGTGTGTTTTTTGGAAAAAAAAAAAACAGGTTCTCTTTCAGAAAGTGTTGTACCAGACTTCCTTACCAGTGGAGAGAGTGACTCCAGTGGGCAGAGTAATTTGGGCTTTCTTCTGAAATACAGTGACTTTATCATGGTGGAAGATCGACTTGAATTTGTTGAACGTGTGTTTCGGTGTCTAATGAATCAAGCAGTAGAACTGCAGGCTCATCTGATATGCAGGTTTGTTTAATTCAAATTGTACTTGACTTTGTACTCTGACCCGCATCAATTCCTGTTACTATAGTCCTAGTTTTATAATAGTACCACAATTACCAACACTGCAGTTATTTTTACTGCTTACCAACTTCTGTTATACTGTTAAGGTCCTACTTTAAACAGTTTTCTTTTTATTGGAGGAAGAGAAATGTTGGTACAAAACTTTTAGTTTCTTAACAGCTGCTCTACCTGCTGCCCTATTTTTGTGTATCCTTGTGTCACCAGTGTGGATCTACATACCTGTAAAGCAGCTAATTGCCATTTTTCATCTTGTCTGTTTCTGTACTTGTGCAGCCATCCCTGTTTTCCAAAGGAGGCCTTTGTTCATGTGGTGCCTGCCTTCTTGCACCGCTGCCACCCCTATTTCACCTACCTGGAGTTTAGGGCTCGTAGCTACTGGCCTTCGCATCGATCCATCCCCACCTGTATTCGGAACCGGGTAAATAAAAGCAACAGTGCTGGGGTAAAAGCAGTATGACCAAATCCAGAATAAGGAATGGACTGTAGAAATGTAAAATAATGGTTGTGTTAAATGGTTTTGCATTTACTTGTGTTCTGTGTCTCTTCAACATTGCAGCTGTTAGAGTTAACTCAGAAGTTGTGCATTCAGCTTGAGAGGCTTATTGTGATGTACGCCTCTTTCGACATACTGTCACTGGATGAAAGTGACCCTTGCGGGTATAACATACCACAACCGTTCCCCATATTCACACTCCTCAAAATGCATGTTAATGTTTCAGTCCTCCTCCTGTTGGTATTTGTCTGTTTTGGTTTGGTGCTGACTCTTTTTATCCTTCTCCTGTTCTTTCCCTGTAGTTTTTCTCATTTCTACATTGGCCAGTGTCTCATGGGTCCATTCAAAGTGTCAATGTTCCGCTACTGTCAGCCTTCTTCATTCTTGGCTGATGACGAAGAAGGACTGAATGGATTCTATAAATGCATGCGCTGGAATGTGGAGAGATATAAAGAATACCTGGAAGAGATGGATGCGAATAAGAAGAAAGTGGAAGATGAAGAGAAAATGGACCGTAGAGAACCAGACTAGTGAGTAACAGCAGTATTTGAGGGATCTCAGCATGGTGATTGAGGGGGAGAGCAGAGCAGATATTTGATGGGGGTTAACCTCAAATTGTGCTACTACCCACAATTATCAACTGTGTGTGTGTCATTCCTCTTCAGTTATTTTATGTGCTACAAGGATGTACCCTGGCTGAAGGCTCAGAAGTGGTGCAAGGAACAAGGAAACCAAGAAATACCACTGGGTGGCACTGTCAGGTTGTGGTCCCTCGGTCAGTGGGTACAAGCAGACCCTGACCCAACGAATGAGGACATCCTGGACTGGTAAAGATTTTCAGAGCATGCCTTTTTGCATACTTAAACCAATGTGGTGGTGATCAGACCCCTCACGTAAAAATTATAGTTCATTATATTGTTTTTCAAAGCAACCCTATGTTTCACACCCTCAGGTTGAATCCTTGCTCTATACAGTGGTGGACAGCGTTTATTTCACTGTGTACCCTTAGGTTTGAATGATGAGTAGCCTTAACTGGCTGTTAATCTAGGCCTTTATTCTGAAGAATAACCACATATATCATGGAGAAGAGGGTTTGAAGTGATGGCAGTTTATCGGCTGAGGCAGGTAGACTACATTTCTATGAGACCCTTGGATCGTAGTCAGTAAGGACATTGTGCGGACCTGGCTCGTATTCCAGTGTCAAATAATCACTGAAGCCTGCTGTGGATGGCTGTTGTTACCCCTCCAGCCATTAAAGAATCCCAAACACTGGAATTGTGTACAACAGCAGGTTTGGCTTGAGCCTGCTGTCTCGTGGGTCTGGGGTTCAATTCTCGCATGGGGTGCCCTGCAATGGATTGGCATCCCATCCTGGGTGTGTCCCCTCCCCCTCCAGCCCTCTGCTGCTAGGTTTGGCTCCGGCTCCCTGCAACAAGCAGTTTCTGTGTGTGTGTGTGATTTGTCTTGGAGGAAGCACAGTGAAATAAGCACTTGCAGATGGCCTGGAGTATCAGCAGCTGTCACATTGTGTTGCCTCTTTTCAGGGTGCTGTGTAAGAGGCCCAAGGGGCTGTTCAAACTGCTGCGCTGCCTGGGCCCTAATGAGCCCTCTGTATCTGAGGCCACAGACTACCTGTTGGGGGTGCTCTTCTTGCATATGTGCATGAAGGAGCACCTCACCCACTGCGAATTCTACGGGTGAGATATGGCCAAGTGCCGCTTGTTAACCGGGTAGTAGTTTATCACTTAGTTTTGTTCCTGCTGCATTGCTGTAGTTTAGTTTTGCTGCTGTTCAGAGGAAGGCTTGTAAGTATTTCTACACCCAAATTTCTTTAATTTAATTCTAACTTTTTAGTTTGAGGCAGTTTTTGCAAAGATGTTTCCACTTTTAAATTCTAGAAGTATACATTCTGTTTGTGTTAGATGTTTTTACAAGGAATTTGGAATGTTCATTTCTGGTATGTAGCAAATTCTCCCAATTCATCTGAAGCTTTCTGTTTGTGTACTGAAGGAGTGGGAGAAGCTTATTGCCATAGTGTTTATATTGAAGAGTAACAGCAGGACAAGATATTAAGTAGAATTTTATTTCAAGATATGGATATTCACTCTGAACAAAACAATTTAAAATAACTGCTTAATAGAAAGCCCAACAAGTCCTTCATGTAATCAAACTGAACAGCTGCCTTGTTACAAGCACAATGCTACATAAAGTTCCTAACTTGGCTTTTTACCTTAAATTACTGTAATAAATGTCTCAAGGACAGCTGCCATGTGAGTTCAAGTTCCAACACCAGCATTTTCACATTTCTTTTAGTGTGAGATTCATGTTCTTGGTTCTGTGGTGTCTCAGTGCATCCTCCCAAAAGTCAGTAGTGTACTTACTGTATTTTCTACACTTTCACTGGCCTCCATCTTGTCTGGTATGGCAACTCAACATGCCTTAATCACAGTGCAATGAGTTTCTGGAGAGAAACACTTCAGAGCTGTAAATCCAACCACTCATCTTGGTGCAAGGTTGCTGGTGGTTCTTGAAGTACAGCGCTTCAGCTGGAGTATGGTGTAGGACCAGCATTTTCTTTCTTGTAACAGACAAGCCTGAACAAACTTAGCACAGGTCTTAAAACTGTGCCATTAGGAAGTACCATTGATAAAACAAATTCAAGAGAGGTGTATAAGCTCTAACAGAGGTTCAAAGGTCATAACTAGTGTAGTTTTACATACTTAATTTGGCTTTCTACCATCACAGTTGCTATGCTCCAAGAATGTTTAAAACTATTGATTTTCATTTTACATGTCTTAGCGCAATGTACCATACAGATCTAACATTCAAAATAAAATGTCAACATTAATAACTGGCTCTAAAGATTCCCTTTACATAAAAAAAAAAATTCTAGGATCACTGCACTGAAAGTGCAGCAGAGGGGGGAAAAAAATTGGATTACAGTTCAACAAACTATTGTTGACTACATCACCCCTGGAATGTTCCAGTGTGAATAACTGGAATAAACGACTAAGACACCAAAACACTTGGCTGAAAAGTGTGGTTTCAGAAAAACTGGCAGCGGCCTCACGACACCTGACATTGTATGGCTGGCAGCCCCAGGTGCTCAACCTCACCCTTTCTCTGAGAACACGGTTACTTCAACCCTGCCTTCAAAAAAAAAAAAAAAAAAAAAAAAAGACAATAAGATGGAAGAACAAACATTGCTGAGGGCTGCCAGGTTTGGCACAGTCTGCATAATCCACAGTGGTGATTTCAAACACATGGAATGAGCAGATATCACATGTTGGTCTCCCCGATAAAATCATATGACCTGTGAAATACTGGCATGAGCCATTCTTTCATTGCTACTACTCATAAGTGCAGCCAACAGACAAGCTGCTTTTTTATTCTTAAATTATTTATGCTACATCAGAGTTTGACAGATTATAAACTGTTCCATGCTTAGAAGAGCTTCAGTTACTTTAGGTAATATGTATATGTGAACTTAAGAGTTGACATGCTTCACATAAGTATGTGAACCCTCAGATGAATTCATAGAGCATGTTCACATTTTGACTTCATAAACCAAAAAGGCAACAGGTAAAATTTCCTGCACAGGCACTGGTTACTTGTCAGGACAAGCAACATCCAGGGTGCCATAGTTGGCTCACTATAGCACATGAATAGAGGTATTCCTTTTAATCCAACACAAATAAAATTAAAAATAAGGAAATAATATTCAAAGCTGCAGTTATGTATGGAGATGGTTCAGCAATGCAGGAATTTGTGTCTGCAGGAAGGTGAGTTCATGGCAGAACAGAAGCAAGAGGTGTGTACAGTACCCCTGAAAACTGTATACAGCAAGGTAATACCTGTATATGGCAGAGAGAGAGAAAATAAGCCCTCAGCTGTCCTACAGCTGTGAGAACTGCTCCAGAACAGCTGGGAAGACAACCAAAGTTGT
This sequence comes from Scleropages formosus, assembly GCF_900964775.1. Classification (NCBI taxonomy): domain Eukaryota; kingdom Metazoa; phylum Chordata; class Actinopteri; order Osteoglossiformes; family Osteoglossidae; genus Scleropages; species Scleropages formosus. The sequence continues at coordinate 21,099,734 of NC_041825.1, forward strand.
CTATTTGATCCCTTGAGAGGAATCAAAGGAAGTGGACTCACTTTCCATTGGTACTGAACGCAAGACCTTGAATTCTATTTTAATGTTACTACAAACACTTCTGAAGTTGTCACATTCGCCATGAGCACCTCCGTTCAGGAAAGGAGGTTTGAAAGGAACTGGATCTGGGGTCAAGAAGGCAGCTAATCTACAGCGTGATTCTACATCTATGGTTACTGGACTCCATCTTCTTGTAAAATCCTTGGGCAGAGTGGCCTGTGGTCACAGACTGAGTAGCTACAGTAGCAAGGAGCCTTTCCGCCACTGGCTGATAAATGTGTGCATGTGCGTTCATCACAGCTTCAACAGGAATAGTGGACACACGACACCCCGTCTAGGAAACACTAGACCACCTGGCTGTAGTATAGAAACAGAGCAAGGTTTGGTAAACCTTACAGCAGCTCAGAAGTAGAGTAGCTTTGTTTAGTTTACATACATAGTCCGCTTTCCCTTTGCGCTACACAAAAGTAGAATTAATCCTCAAATCAAATGAACTGTTACTCCTTGTCGTTTCCAAATGTTTAAGCTAGCTGTAGTGCTGCCCCCCGTTCTTTCACTTGGCCTGTCCGGCAACCTCCATTCATCCTTATGACATTGCTACATCCCAAGGGAACACAAAGGCAGACCAGTCCCAAAAAATTTGCTAATGGCTTCAGAATGTAAGGACAGACAAGCAGCTGACACACCTACCTGCTTTCCCATGAGAAAGTGTGGGGAGGAGGGGGGAAAAAAAAAAAAAAAACAAACAGCATTCAGTTTCCCCACATCTGCCCCCTCACCATTGAGCTGCTGAGTTTTGTACCAAAGTACTGCTGAATTGGCATAAAGCTTTAGGAAACTTGCTTTTTTAAAATTTAGAATTGTGGCACATCAAGAGAAGAGCACCCAGCGCTTCTCCCTACAGCCACAGTAATTCATAAACATTTCCTAGACTGAACCTTGAAATAGAGCCGCACAAACTGCGACTCGGGCAAGGCAGTGTGCGCATCTGTGTGAGAGAGAAATCTTTATGACTAATAGACTTAATGAGAACATCTACCAAAAAACACTCAATTTGGTTTACTCAAATAAATATTTAAAAAATATATATGTATTCCTATGCGTCACAGTGTTGGACATTAGGGCAGTTAACACCTGAGACAGAACCTGTGATGAGTGCAGTAATCAAATAAGTGGAGGGTGCAGGGCTCTGACCCACAGTCATCTGACAGGCAAGTGCACTTGGTCACACTAAGCTCAGGTAGGACAGTGAATGGTCATTTGAGTTTCTAAAAAAGCTCATTCATGGTTTTAGTACTAATCCAATGATATAACCTGAACATGGGATATTCATGGTAATCTGAAATTATTTTCCTCTCGTACCTATTGGTTCCCATTCTACACAGAAGTCTGACATTCAGACAACCATCTTCCTTGGCACACCACAACCATCTTAGAAAAATAAAACTTGACATGGTCACACTTTAGTACCATACACTGAGTTCACTAACTATAGGGTGGGACTGTGTGGGATGCACCCGGTGCCCACGAGGAAGCAGTGTGATGCAGTGGGGGGGGGCTACATAGTAGAAGTGCAGTGTTTCCCTATGACCAGAAGAAGATGGCGTAAACAGAGGGTGAGCGGTGGGCTCGGGCCAGATTCTTCCTTCCTCAGTGGTGGGTCTCCAGCTCCACCACTGTCCACTCACCCTGGGGGGAGCTTCCCTGGTCCTCTGGGGAAAAGCTGCTCACTGAGGTAACTGTGGCAGAAGATGGGGTGAGGGGGGGCAGCAAGCTGGGCCACAAGCTGCTCTCCAGGGGACTGAGGGTGCCACCACCTCCCCCTGGCAACAGCAGCAGAGGGGGGCAGCTGTCCCCAGCCAGGAGCAGGGTCTGGTTGATCAGTTGCTGGACGATATCAACCTTCTTATCCCAGTCGAGCTCCAGCTGGGGATGGGATGATTGCCCAGACAGCGACTGCACCGGGGTGTCAGATGGAGCAGGTCGCTGCTGCAGCAATGGCTCTGGCACATCTGGGGCAACACGCATGATTGGGGAATCAGCCTCATCTTTCTCCAAGCTACCCCCTTCTAGGCCATCTTCAACTTGTTCCTCCAGCTTTGACTTGCCATCTTTCTCCCGCTCCTCTTCCTCCTCCATGTCACTGGTTTCCATGGCCTCGTAGATTGTGCACAGCCCAGAGGTTGGTGAGAGCAGCACTGCAGAGAGGGACTTTGGCTGCTGCGGCTGCTGTTTGGCCAGCTCTTGCTGCCACTGTAGGATCTGCTGCCGGTGTTTGAGCTCCTGCTGTTGGTGCTGGAACTGGAGCTGAAGAAGATCCTGACGCTGCTTCTCCAGCTTCCTCTGCTGCTCCTGCCTCTGCTTTTCCTCCTCCTCCTCTCCTCCCTCATTCCTCTCTGCTAGCTCCTCCTGCTTCTGAAACTCTATGTTAAGTTCCACCTTCTTCTGCCTCTCTCTGCCTTGCTGCTCCTGCCGCTGCTGGATCTGCTGCAACTGCTGCTGATGCTGCTCTAGTCTGCGTAGCTGCAGGTTCGATTGCTTCTGCGGTGTCTGCGGCCGAAGGTCGGCAGGCTGCCGAACTGGGGTCAGCTGAACAGGGCGGCAGCAGCCAGAGTAGCTCAGAGGGTCAGAACCCAGAAAATCGGTCTCTCTATACGGTAGCGCTGGTTGTGTCAGTTGCTTGCACCCGTTTCCAAATCTGATGCTCTCATACACCCCTGTGAGAGAGGCAAGGTCACTTGGGATATGTTAAAGACAAGGAGAGATCACTGGCTACAAACCTCAGTTAAAGAGTGATGAAAGATGGGAGTAATGCAAGTCCAAAGATGATGATAATGGACATTAAACTGATGAAGCAGAGCAAAAGCTCAGTGAGTGTGACAGAACTAGTGGTGCCTCTGTTCCCAAATCTGACAAATCACTGGTGACTACTTTAACCTGTTGCCTTAAATTCTGCCATTGATGCATATCAGAAGACCATTATGTTCGCTTTAGCCCAGATATAACAGCTGCCAAGAATGCAGAGGCACACACACACACACATTTAAAGTTGGCTCTAAAGACTGAAGAGAGACATGCAAGACAGGCAGATGTGAAAGCCCAAGCAGACAGAGGTGCAACATCAGGTGCCAAAACTACTGAAAAAGAAACAGTGAACGCATCAATATATTTGTTTCCATCCCCCCAGATCTAAAAGCAGACTGCAAACTCACTTCTTAATGTCAGGGAAATTTAGTTCTTGTAGGTGTATCTTGGTGTAAAGCTTCATATGAATTAGATTTTTTGTATCAAGTGTACTTTGTCCTCAACAAAATTTTAAGTGGCCAAAGGAATTTTATCCCCCAGCTACTCTATAGCCACAACACTTTGCGGCAACAAGGTTAATTTTGGTAAGCATGCCCATAAAGCGGAGTGGTTGCTAGCCAGAACAAAGGTCTATCGCATCACATTCACATCTACTACTAAATGGCATTAGAGCCCGTTTGAACCCACAGCCCTGGAGCTGTGAAGACACCACCATTTACGATGTCAAGTTTCCACTTTATTATTTTCCATATTATGTAGTCACCTTTGTCCAAGGTGACTAGCAGGGATAACACAAAGTGGCAGAAATATATGAACTCAGCTTTTAAAAGTCTGAGGAAACCACAACTGCTTACTTGCCACTATTGAAGTCTAAGCAGTTATTAGTTGTACATTTGAGTGATACATGGAGATGGAACATCTTGGTTTTGTGTATAAAATGGGCAGCAGTAGTGTTAGCCACACCAAAGTAGACCTGTTAGCTACTCGTATCCATAAAGTAGAAATCCTCCATGATTAAACTGGCCAATTTTGGAGATTGAGGTTTTTAAAATGTACATGATGTGCTGTAATTGTGCAGTTGATTTACATCTCAGATCCAGTTTAGCACACAGCATCAATTGTTAATGATCTTGCATTTAAACTTCAAACATGGGTCCCTGGATACCCCCAAAACATGACATTTAAAAGTCAAACAGAAATCTGCAAAACTCTCAATTCTGTTATATAACCTAACCAGATGTAAAAATTCAGATAAGCTGAAACTTAGCTATTCCAACCACACGCTTTCACTAAAGGAAAATCATATATGATCATGTCTACATCTCATCCTTTGGCTGCCTTTTTAAGAAATCTCAATACAAGGACAAATCAGTCTGAAGCTGTTGGATCTATCAGAGCGAATAATACCACAAAAATGTTGCCCAAAACAACCTGCACACAGTACAGGAAGTTATTTTCCACGCTCAGTTTCGTCCACTGCTTTTCCACAAGGTCAAAATGCAGGTTTAGATCAAGGAAATGTCATCTTAAGAAAAATGCGTTATGGAGCATTGAATCAATTGGCACAGAGGGGCACCTGCAGAATGCTGGAGTGATTAAAACATGGCAGTTTTGCACATTAGCATTCAAGGGGAACATTTGGAAAATATTTCAAGAAAGTGTAGCCTTAGCCAAGTTTAACAGAAAATTGGAAAGAGGACATGGGCTTCGAGAGTTAGTTAAGGCAGAGAAATAATGCATTTGCCGACTGACCAAAATTAAGAACTTTGACCAAATGTATGTGCAATAAAACAGCCACATCCTGTATATGCAGTAGCCAGTGAGGCAGAACTGTAGAGAAACAAGAGGTGGTAGGGGAGGGGGAAGGAGGGGGGAGAGAAAAAAAAAAAAAAAAAAAAAAAACCCATTTCCTGCTGGCTGGTTAGTTGTAACATGCACAAGATCAGTTTGTCACCATGCAGATCAACACTGCAGCAAAGCCGTGGAAGCACACGTGGGCCGAGCCAGTACAGGAGACATTGAGCCAGCTTTCCCCACAAACAAAAAGCAGGTGGTCACACTGAAAATGGTCAAATACTTTAAAAAGAATATGAACAGTGACATGCAAAAGACAAAAATCCCACACAGACCTTGGAGTAGGCAAGGCTGAAATGGTGTAGCATTCATGCATTTTTACAGGAAAACACCATGCCACACTGTGACTATGCCCATGGGCTGAATAACTGGAACTCAGAGGCCCAGAGTAGTGGATGGAAAGGTGGTGGTGAAGGTGGCACCCAAATGTTTGCACAACTTATCAGGACTCCTGCCTGATGGTGCTCTGCTGTTCATACAGAGTCCTGGGAAGACTTGGGACTAGCAGGTCCATCCTGGTACAGACAGCTTGGAATTTGGAGCAAAACAGCACGAAGAGCAGCAGGAGCTGTGCAGGAACACCTTGGCCTGACAAGCTGAAACCCAGGGGTAGCTCAGGGCCTAATCTCTTGCACTTGCTCTGGATTCTGGAGACATGGAACAGGTAGGATGGAGACAAAGGCCCAGCAGGGAAACAGCAGGGTTGGGTTCTCTGCAGATGCCGAGAAGTTCAATCTTCCCAACGCCAGTCTTCAACATTTGTACTTTAATTCCCTAAGTCCAGCTTCCTGCAGGCTGAAAAGGGGAGGTGCTCACCCAGGAACAGCTGGTTTCTCCAGTGTAGCCGGAGACCACTGTGCACTTGTGGCTAAAGTAGGCATTTTGATGTGATGTCAGTTTGCAGTATCTGCTTGGAGAGAGGTCCTTGACAACATAAGTCAAGAAACCTGAACATCTGAAATACATATTCTTTCAAGCAACACCATTCCAGAGAATACTCCATTACTGTCCAAGATGCGCTTCATTTCAAGCTCATCCTTGCCTCACACCAACCTTTCTGCAGTTATGCATTTGCAGAATAGTATTTTGACCATTTTTAGAAAGGGACAAAAGGAAATAAGTATCTTACGCTTTGTGTGGACAGTGACTGGGGGAAAAGCAGAATGTATTTACATGTGCTTTTTCGTACATATAGTATGATTCTAAAGCAGGAACATTAAGACTGAACTTAGTGACTGCTTCATGTCAGTCACTTTTGAAAACCATTACTCAGAGGGTCCAACAGGGATCATGTGCCCACAGGAATGCACATATTAAGAAGCCAGTTACTGGAACTGGCAATTCCCTTATTGAGAGCTTTGAACTACATTTATGACAGGCCAGATGTAGGAAAGCATGATTTATTTAAACATTAATGTACTCTCCATGCAAAGTAAATTCCCCCCACAGAGAAGGATTATGCTAAATTGTGTGCACTACGCTAAATTTATCAAGTTACACTAGACTAATAGTAGGACCAAGATCTTCAAGTCCCATAAGTTTCAACATAAAATCCCCAACTCGTTACAGTGAACAAAGATTGGCCGGGAAATTATACAGAATGTTAAATATCTAATCTTTATTTCAATGCTAAAATGGTAAATGCTCAAGAACAAAGCAAAGAGGGATCTAACCCTGAAGTGCAGGAGGAAAAAAGGAAACAAGAACTGGTCTGAACTTAGAGGAAAAAAATACAAAGCCATTAACATTTATTTGGTAAAAAGAGCAGGATAAATACACAAAAGGTGAAGAGTTCATTCTTTTCAATTTGCTTGTTCCATTTTAAGAGTTTCATCACACAAAAGTCAATCCATACCAGTCCAGGCCAACTGCATAAGCGGTGTTTTTATTTAAAAAAAAAAAAATCCACATTCTAATAGTAAATAGTAGTAGCTATTGCACATACAGGAGTTTAAGCCATATAGCCATAATTATGATGGTAATAGTAATATATATGGAGGTGGCACTGATATCTCCAGTCCTTTTACTTTCATTGCCTTTGCTTTATACTTTCTCTCATTTGCCCTTCCTGCTTTCCAAGATATTTACCCCAATTGGAGAAAAATCCACAACAACTGACAACACAACACGAAGTGGGGGGGGCAGGGGGGTGCATTACAGCTATGGGACTATACGTTACCTGCAGAAACGCTATCAGTCTTTTCACAAATAGCAGAGTAGTATGGTGGCTGTACGTCAGAGCCCTCTGCAGCTTGCTGAGCAGAAGGTGCCTTGCCCACCTCTGGAGACGCGGCTCCACCCACAGGGGTCAGATCAGGCAGCTCCGTCTCCTGCTTCCCGCACTGCATGTACTGCTGCTCCTCAGGGTTGGGAAGTGTTTCTCCTGAGAGCTCAAGGGGCAGGAGGTCCACTGGGGCATCGAGCTGGGGGCTTGCTGTTGCAGTTGGCAGTGTCAGTTCCTTGATGAGAGTGGCATCCTTGGCCTCCTCTGGTAGTTGGTCTTCATTCTCTAGGGAGAATATTCCAGGGCTCTGGGTGGAGTGGGCATTCGAGTTGGATGTGGTGCAATCAAAGCCGTAGGATGCAACAGAGTTTGCAGACTGGGGTGTGTCACCATCCTCCTCGGCTTCCCCGTAGTGCAGCTGCCCAACCTCCTCATGCTCCTCCAGGGCTGGCAGGTTCTTGGAACCCAGGGCATCAGGGTCACTGATCAGCATCTCGCCTTCAGTATCACTGGCTTCGTCTCCTGAGATGGAAGGGGAGGAAGGAGCGGACGTGGCCGCTGTGTGGGGACCTCCAAGAACCTCATCAGCTGGGAGGGTCTCTGCCTCTTCTTCATCGCCATCACCCCTCTCCAGGGCAATGCCCAGGTCTTGCTCACTGTCAGGCTGTTGGCGGGGCACAGGAGTCTGCCGCTTATCTTCAGAGCTGCTGTAGTCTTTCAGCTCCTCGGGAGTGCTAGTTTCACTGCTGCTCTGGGCAGCCAACTCTGTGCCGCTTAGTGTGCTGGACTGGGACATGCCCCGAGTAGGGGGAGGCAGCAGAGCTTCTGCTTGGATTGTTAATGGGGTCTCTTCCAGAACAGGTGCTGCTGTGGGGACAAGGCTCATGTGGGCCTCACCTGCCTGTGGCTCCTGGAAAGGCTGCGGCTGAGGGGAGGGCTCTTCACTTCGAGGAACAAGGGTAGCAGCACTGAGCTCCATCCAGGCCTGTGCAGGAACTTGGATGAGTGTCTCTGTATCCATAGCCCAGTGGTCAGAGGAGGGGCTTGTGAGTAGAGTGGAGGCTGCCTGCGGAGGCTGGGCCCAGGGCTCGGCAAAAGGGTTGGTCTGTGCCCATTGTCCTGCTGGAGCTGCTGGCAAAAGAGGCGGCGGCTGAACGCGGTTCAGGTTGTCTAGCCTGTCTTCCTCTGCAAAGTCATCCTCATCAGCATTGCCATAGCTCTCCAACCCACTCTCTGTCACACCTTCACTGGCCATCTCCACATCATCGTCCTCTTCATCATCTTCACCCTCCTGTCGTACCCTACGGGAATCCTCTGCCTTCTCAGAGCCCACCTCCATATCATACACCCTGTCTTCATCATCTTCATCTTCATCCTCGTTGGCTGGAATGTCTGGTACAATCTCAAGGTCAGGTGAGCCTGCTGATGCTCCCTCTCCATCTCCCCCTTTAAGACTGGCTTCTCCCAGGTCATCCATGCTTTCTGTGCCCTCTAGCACACCTGGGGCACTCAGCTCTGAAGCCCCTTGTTGACTACAACTGACATCTTCAGAGTCCAACTCTGAGAGCAGGCCACCACCCCGCCACACAGATCCAGCCAAGCCTGCTGACCCTGGCCGGGACTCCTCTGTAGGCTGGGTCCCACTCATCTCAGACAGCGACACCTGCTGACTACCCTCCTTCTCCTCTTCTTCAATGTCATTACCATCATCATCTTCATTAATTTCCTGTTCTGCTTTCTCAACGGCCTCCTCCTGTTGCTGAGCCAAAGGTTCCGAGATAGAAATTGTAGGAACCTCAGCTGGCGTGGCCTCCTCACACTTGGGTTCAGCCACCAATTTATTCTGATCTCCTGCAGCCAGTGCTGCAAGAACCAAGATATCCCCCTCTCTTTGTGTTCTCAGGTTCAGAACCTGTTCTTCAACTTGTGCGCCAAGTTTCCCTTCCTCCTCTTCAGGTCTTTCTGGAGCCATTGGTTGCTGAAGCACTAGCTGATCCAGTAGAGACTGATCTTCAGCAGACTCAGGCTGAGAGGCTGAAGTAGATAGCTCTGTGGAGCAAGTAGGAGCTGGTTCTTTTACCAGGTTAACAGAATCTTGAGAAACTGGCTGTGGGACTGGGACACCTTCCATTTCAGCTTCTGTGATTTCTTGGTCAACAATGGAAGGTGGTGGTTCATTCAGCACCTCTGTAGGTGGAACAGGAGCAATTTCATGTACTGTAGGAAATTGAGGTTCACCAGATGTTACCACAGCAGCAGCAGTGGCTACAGCTGCAACGACAGCACTAGCAGCAGCAATAGCTGTGTCCTCTGCAGCAACAGCACCCGTTTTAGGCTCAGTCTTCTTAGGTGGCTGAACCTGTGTGGGTTTGGAGCCATGCTTCACTGGCATTGTGACACCACTGTCCAGTGGCTTCTTGGGGCTTGAGGTGGCAGCTTTAAAGATGCTGGGTTTTGCAGCAGTTGTTCGTGGGCTGGCCATGGTATCTCGTGATGCTGGGGGCTTCCCATCCTGCGATTTCACTCTGCTGGGCTTTGCATCTGCCGGTTTGCTTGTGAGCTGAGGCTTCTTGGCATTGGATTCTGGCTTGGCCATCACACTGGATTTGGGAGGTTCAGTTTTTATGGATTTGGCTGAAAGAGGGCGGGAGAGGGGTGCAGATGCTTTCTTGACTGCTGCTGTAGCTGGTTTACTCGCATCTATAAGAACCAGAAATATTTTTCCGTAAACAAGTTCTGCACAATAACAACACAAGTTCATATTAAGACTGTTGCACCAATTGCATACCTTTAATAGTAAGGTACCACCAGCAAAGGAATGCTGCGTTACCATGGTAACTTCACTGTACCTTTCTTTGCAGGAGCTGCTGTTCTTGAGGGTTGTGCTGTTGAACTACGGCCAGTAGAGGAAGCTGTAGCAGTTGCTCTGGAGGCGGCAGGTTTGGCTAAAGCTGCAACAGTTGATGGTTTTGCTGCAGTCCCCGTGGAGGCAGGAGGCCCACCAGCAGGTCTGGAAAAGCATAGTCACAGCACATGGTCTCTTCAAATAAAGATCTAGTTTTGCTGTTAGACAAGCAGGACTGCACAGATCTATAACATATTTCAGCTTTCGAAATATTGGGAACAATTTTGCCGCAGCGATGAGGGACAGTCCACCTATTCTAAGGCCAGGAGAGGTACCAGCTCCTCAGTGCAGCCCACAGCAGAAGCAATAATGTGGTTTATTGGAGCCCATTTGTCACGTCATGCACTGATTAACCAACCCAGCAACACAGAGGGACAAGGGTGGGGAAGGGGGGGCCTGAGCAATGAAGGTGAAAACTAGGTCGAAGGTGGGTGGAAGGCAAGTATGCTGCAGGAACAATCCAAAACCATCGCCCACCACACACCGAACACAAAACAACCATCTCCTTCCATATTAAATAGATTAAAATATGCAGTTAAAACCCCCTTCACTTACATCTGCTGCCAAAGGCTAAGCACTACCCCCCCCATCCCTCTGCCCCAACATCTGTTCTGGACCCAAAGGAGTCATCACTACCCTCAAGACAGAGTAGGTATCTGGCAGTGACTGTGCCATCCACCAAAACACACTTGCCTGCAGCAAGACTTCCATGTGAACAGTGCACAGTAACCCATATGAGGTGCATGCACCTTAACACTACTAGGCACACAAACAAGGACATTCATCATACCAAACAAGTGCACACAGCAATGATGCACAACTCCGGAAGAACCAAAATGGCACAGGGGCTACCCATCATGCATAGCACAGCAGAAAGTGTTAGTTGCTGCTGATGCTTGAAGGCACTTCACTCCAGTCACATCATGCACAGGGAACCTGGGTACTGACAGATCACACAGAACTGAAGAGACATTTCACAAGAGCAAAGAAACTCCAGGCACACAGCAGCCTGTCAAGTCACAATCAGCTGTGATATTCAAAACCAAACAGGTTCCAGCATCCATAGCTCACTATAGAAATAAAAAAAAGTTTGCATGTGTGCGCGCGCGCGCGGGCAGCAAGTCTTGTTCCTGTGTGAGGAATCAAAGCCCCACACCTTCTCTGTGCACACAGCAGATGCAAAGAAACAGTGAAACACTAACAAAGGTGCAGCACTCAGGTTTAAATTCCATGCGTTATGATTTCACTTCAGACAAGGCTGATTGGTCCAGGAGGCACCAATGGCAGGCGCTGCTCATCACACCACTTCAGCATTTCAGCTTGATGCCTGACATGAAATGGCAGAAAACCCAAGTAAATGAGGAACGTTAAGATTCCCGTTCATTATACATTCAGTGAAGATCGAGAATAAGAGGAGAGAGGAAATGGAACAAAGGAAGATGACCCTGGAGACACTCCTGTGAGCAAACTACATCCAGGAATTGGTGCAGATGGGATTTAGAGGAAAAGATAAGGAAGCAAGGCTGATTAAAATGAACAGGCTCTCTTAATCTCTCCAATCCTGACACCCATTCAAGTTCCTCAATATAAATGAGTCTGCTCCAGTCAAAGGTCATGAAGGGTCTGGGGCAATGGGGACCTCTAGGAAGGAGAAAGGGAAAGTTCAGCATCAGCCCTCCAGCTTCGCACCATCAACCAGCTATGCAAACTCCTGTTGAAGAAAGTAGATTAGTGCACATTTAGTGCAACGACAATCACATGCAGGGTGGACAAGACAGACATTAACACGGTGCGTTAAGATGCGTGAACCATCCAAACTAAGATGGCTGCAAGGAGTCTGTAGAAGTCCTGCTCCAGGACAAAATGCAGACCTCATTCAGCAAGGCAAATGTCAACTTATGCCTGGTTGAAAAACAATTCCATAACTTACCCCTCCTAAGACATTTAGAAGAAAACAGGTCTTAGTTTATGGACAAGATTTGCAAGAATTTATGATTATAATGTTGCAGAACTGCTTGAAATATAATTAAGCTTTAGGAAAAATTCTGCTCTCCCAGTACTCTGGCAGTAAAAGGAAATATTAAGAGATTAGTAGGGGGAGGCAAAGGCTGCCTTCTGGTCATTAAAATCATTTTAAACTAGTAAAGAATTAAACTCTGATGCTAAGTTCTGACATCTTCAGGCTGAAAGACAAAAAGATGAATGATTGTATCATAAAGGTGACTTCCAGGAGTAAAAAAAAAAAATTAAACAAGATTTCTCCATCAAATGTGTGCTGTTTCATGAGCTACTGAGTAAATGCCCCCCCCCCCCCCCGTTAAACTTTCATCCCAGGTTGATCAGTATACAAGATGCTCCTTTTGAAGGGGGCTAAAGCACAGGAAATTTGGCCCATTTTACCTTCAGAATGTGTCACAATATCAAACAGGCATTTGCCATATTTAAAGATGCACAGGAAAATGTGGAAGGCGGTTACATTTTAAAGTAATGAGTCCTTATTCAATACTCATTTACACTGATAAACACTTCCACAGTGTGAAGCAGATGCTGAGATCCCAGACACCAATCTGTATCTATGTATAGGCTTTAAATAAGCTCTGTTAGGGACAGTTTGACACATTTATTAAAAACTGAGAAGTCATACCAAACTGCAGTTAGTGCCAATGCACCTTGTTCACTTTGCCTTTTCTCTCCTTTGTTCAGTATGATTAAACATTGAATTTCATCTGTTAATGAATCGAGTTCCTGGCTGTCACCCCCATCGTGGGAATACATTTCGCCTTGTATAATTCATGTGACAGCTGGCCCAGACAAATATACAAAAGGCTAGCATGTGACATTTAAAAAAATCAGAACACTTTAAATTTAACAGGAGTAACCCTTCTAATTTCAGTGGTAGTTAATTATAGTCCACAACATCGGTTGGGGGGCATTAAAATTTCTTTACCTGACTTATTTCCATCATAAACAAATAAAAAACCAGATTCCCTGCAAGGTTGAATTTGCAAGTGAAAAATCATGAAATGTTTAGTGTAAAAGCCAAGAGGGACTCCACTCCACTTACATGATCACCACATTGCGCAATCAGGCAGAGGGGTTCAGCCTCTTTTCCCCTTTTGTCAGCTATGAGTGTCTGCTGAAAATGGACATTATTCCATTTACAGCCACACAGATATACTACTAGCAACTGTTGCCAAGGGCAATCCAAGTGCCAAACCAGGAAACACAAGCAGCAACTAAACTGCAGACAGAGTTAAGCCCACTGTAAGAAATGACTGCAGGCAGCCACTCAAGGGAAACACATTCAGGTACTTAATGTTGAACCCCACAGCTTTCCAAACTGAAGATTGATCGCTGTTTTACTGGCATGTTGCTTGTGGGAAAGAAAGGTCAGAGCGTGGCGGCCTGGGTTGCCATCTGGAGCGCAGGCAGGACAACGGTGAATCAAGGCCAGGCTCAGCTGTGCACCAAAGGAACCCTTATTGTTTCCATTTATTCATTTAGTCAATGCTTTTCTCCAAATAAAGTGGCTATGTTAGACTACTTAGTTATTTACCAATTTATACAGCCGAGTAATTCTTGCTTTTGCAACTTAAGGTAAACACCTTGCTCAAGGGTGCTACAGCAGGAGGGAGACCGGACAACTACTTTTGCCGCTGAATACATTGCACGCTGTTGGGGGTTCAAAAGTATGTCTGATTCTGTGCTAAAGAATATTTTAGTGCCTAACCAAGAGGTGAGAATCCACACACTTTGTGACAATAAATTAAACCCTGTCTAGATAAAGGGCAACAATAACCCAGGGAAGTGTAATCAATTTCCTGCAGGTGTCAGAAGACTGCAGGGGGTGGGTTGACAGACATTCCCCAGTGAGACAGCAACTTCTGCTGCTCCACAGCCAACTGCACGTGCTCAAAGACTGTTCGTGCGTCCGTACATGCAGGCTATACAAGGTCATCTGCTACAGACAAAGAACAGAGAAACCATGGAAATAACAGCTAGGACCAAAAAAAAAAAAAAAAAAAAAAAATCTGCCAGAGCTCCTCATAATTGTTTATGGCTGTGCAGAACAGTACTGAGGGCTGCATTAAGGAAGTCAACCATTTTTGCATCCATTTGCCAGGAATCATTGTTCATGCTGTTCCATCACGTACCAATCTATCTTCTCATAAACTACTGAGATTTATTGCATGTGTCTACTTCACCCTTTTGTCCAACTCAGCTTTGGGCCCTGTGCACCACCCCACCCCTCAGCTGCTATGACTACACCATTTAGCATCAAACCTCCTGCACTTTGGCCTCTGTGATCCAGGCAAAAGGGTCATGTTTGCCTGTTCAGGAAGTCACTTTAAATGACTCTTGAGGCCAAAATTGATCACTCAAAGTGGAGACCAGACTGGTTGCAGAGAGGCATACAGGATGCTGTATGAGTCCTGTCTAAATCCAGCTGTATGCATGTGTTCGACAACCTGCACTATAAAGCCAAAGATGGGTGCAAACATTAAGCCCACATTTCACACATAACATGTCATTGTGAACAGGGAAATGCATAAGTTATCTTGCCACACAATATGTGGCATCTACAACATGCAGTATCCCATAATCCCATATATGGAAAAATTTATATTACTTCCAAACCACAATCAGTATGTTTACTATTTATGTAATAAAGACTCACATGTTCTTTAAATATGGTCAAACTGACAAAAGAACATGCACTGCAGTGGTCCTCAACTGCATTTAGAGAACTTAAAATCTATTTGTTTAAAAAAAAAAAAGTCTTAAACGTTTTAAAAAAACCACAAAAGTACAAGCGCAATTGTGGAATTACAGGTCACATTCTGTCATTAAACCTGACCCAAAACTAACAATCACTTTCTGCAGAGAGCAGCAGAAAGAACCACTGAAAGGCCTTCAAAGAGAGATCTCTGAGACATTTGTAGCAAGATTCTATCATTTATCATTTCTGGTATCCAAGTTTTTTTTCCAATAAAGATACATTTTGGGTTACTCTACCTGAACAATAAGCTACAGAATTACCACAGGAACACAGCCACTGCATTCTACAGTACCCCATCCACACGTAGCACAGCAGGAGGTTCTACTTCAGAATAAATAAATGTAGGGGAAATCTTTATACATAAACCGTAGAGAACTGTAGCGTGTGTGGTGTACCTGTATATAGAAACAGTGATCCACTTCCTGTGAGCATATATCCCAGCAAACCCATGTGAAATCATGATCTCCATAGGAAGGGGGGGGGGGGGAAACCACACAACATGCATTACTAAAATATTAATGCTTAACCCACTTGAATACTGACACCACTGGCTGCCTTACCTGGTTGTCTTGGAAACAGTGGACCTTTCAGGTTTGGCAGCAGCAGCAGCAGGCCTTGGGGCTACAGATAAGAGCAGCAAAGAGGAAGAAAACAAACCAGAAAAAGTAGGTGTGGAGGAAAGAATGAAAGGGAAGGGAAGGAATGATGACATTGATAAGGGAAAGAGTTAAACTGTTAAACCTAAATACTCTAAAATGATCTTTAGAATGTTCAAAGTCTTTGAGCACAACTGATGACAGCAAATTCCTTAAAGGAAAGAAAAACTCTTGTCAAATTAGATTAAGATTCAGAGTCATCTCCAGAGTTGAGCTCCCCTCAGTTACTCTGCTATAGTGTTTTTTCACCCACAAATAAACTCAGAATCACAGGGAAAGTGTAGTTGAGGGTTTGACTGTGCAAAGAAATTTGTGTGGAACATTAGGAATGTAAATTTCTCAGCTTGCCCTTCATCGTGTACAAACATTTTAATCTGGTGTGTTAGGACAACCAACCAACGTGTGAGCTAAATCTTGGGCAATGTGCCGTCAGTGCAGGGATGCTACTAAACTACAGGAGAGGGGGAGGAGGATTCCTTCAAGATGAAATTACAAGTTGTTGGATTGTCACCAATTCTTCAAGAACTGACAAAGCTCTGTCTTCATTCTTTCATAGTGGAGATTATATCTAGTACTGGCCAAGTAAAGGCAAAAAAGGTTAAATCCCTTTATAAAGAGTTAAAAATGGGGACATTGGAGGCTTAAATGCACTTGAAGGAACTCAAGTTTCTCTGATGCACTTTCAGACAAGATGCCCGAATTAAACTGCCGTCTGCTTTACGCTAATAGGATTGGTCATAGGACAAAACCTTGACTAGATGTGGTCTTGATCCCTGAACCTACCGTATGCGCTTACGCTGTCCGAGCAGTCAGTGCCTATAAGATGCCCTTCTGAAGACACTTCTACTGACATTGATTTTAACAGTCCATAAAAGCCACAGTGATGAACAGTTACTCTCTGCCCTGGAGCAAACAAAGGGCAAGTCTGTTCCTTTCCATACAGACGGACCAAATCAGAGTTCACAAACAAATCAAAAAAAAAAATTTTTGAACTGAAGACAATTTTGCAAAGACTGATGCGCCAATAAAGCGTACAAAAGGGTTTCTTTAATTCCTTGTTTTGCTAATGCACTTTACCAAGCCAAAGCAGTCAGGGTTATACAAATGTGAAGTGAGGTTTTACAGTAATTGCAGAACTAATTTCACAACCTAATTTAATGAACCTTCTGTAATGGCAGGAGGGGGAAAAGTGGGGAGATCTGGACTCATGACCTTTACAGACTTAAACAGGACAACTGATTGTACCCATGGCAAAAAAAAAAAGCAGAACTGTAGCAAATATGATGCTCAACTTCAGATTTAACATTTACTAAGCAACCGCACTTAACGTGGAAGAAATGTTAGATTGTCACTTCGTTACCCTACCAGTGTCCACTCAAGACCCAAAAAAAAGTTCAAGTCAAACCTGTTACCTACCTGAAGTTTTGGGCTTCGGTTTCATGGCATCAACATTCCCCACAGCTGGACCCTTCTTCACTGGTGTTGCAGCTGCCTTGGCGCCATTACTCACAGTGGGGGCAGAGGCAGGCTTACTATTGTCAACAGGCTTTCTGTCTGCAGCCTTAGTGGGGGCCTTGTAAGGGGCAGAGTTACCTGTGGCAACAGGCCGCTTAGATGGTACCACAGAGGTGGCAGTCGGTTTCTTCTTCTCCGGAGCTGTGGCATTTGCTTTTTTGGCCACACCGTTTGCCAAGGCCTTCTGAACACCATTTGAAGCACGGTTCTGCGCTGTGCCGGGCCGCGAGCCAGGTCCGGGTGTCGCTGCCTTCGTGCCAGTGGTGCCGGACTTTGTTTTCGGGGCAGTTTTCACCTTAGCTTTAGCATTCCCTGGCTTACCCCCGCCCTCCTTGGCAGCAGGTGACAATGGTGGCATTTCTGCTTGCGGCTGCTTATCTCCTTCCTCAGGATGCGATGGTAAAGCATCTTGCTGCTGCTCCTCCTGGTCACCGGTGATCCCTTCCACCACAGGCTCTGCCGCTATTGCTTCCATGGACTCCATGGCTGCTGTGTCAACCCCATCCGGTTTCATCTCCACTCAGCCTTATGGTTCCACCCCCTCTTGTGCTGGATTCAGACAAAGAGAGCCAAGTTTTTCCTTCTGTACCAACCTGGAGAAAAAGGAAAAAACAAAACATTTAACTCCTTACAAAACAAGCAAGGCTAAGGCAGGAAACCAAAAAAAACTTCCCAGTCCATACATGTGTACAAATGAAAAAGAAAGGAGGCTCAAGTAATCAATAAACAGTGACCACTGGCAGGAGTGCTTTCAGAAATAGAGGAAATTCACTCAAGGCCAAGAAACCACTCAGGAGATTAGAGGGAGCCAGAAAAACAGGAAGTGACCACAAGTGAGAGAAACATTGCCTAGACCTTTTAAAGTAAACCCCGGGGGGAGATGAGGAGCACTCGACTGGTAGTGCGTACATGGGATGTCCAGCAGCGTTTGCATCTGCTAGCCTGAGGAACAGAGGAGGGAACCCTGTTACAACAGGCTGCGGGACCAGGACAGTGCCAGCAAAGGTTCGGGCTGGTCGACACCCTGGGTGAAGGTAATTAGAAAGCAAATGCCTGTATATCCGAGATGACCCTGCAGGAGGTCAAACACAGGAAGGTGAGTTCAGCTAGACCGTCTGAACCGCACATTGAGCGAGGGCAGGGAGACCCTGCCACTGGAAAAGGCTGGGAGAGAGAGGTGATGCATAGCCACAGCAGTCAGACATACTGGCAGGAGACCAGTGCAAGGAGCCATACTGGTGACGCAACTGGCTGACGGTGGTCCCGCTGTAGCTCCATAGCCCAGACCAGCTTCCCAACCCCTCCCAGCACTACAGCCGCCACCATTTTAGGAGCCAAAGTAATAAAATGGCTCTTTGCATTCCCTCTGCACACTCATTCAGAGCCTAGTCTTGTGGTCCAAACAAAATCCACTTTAGATTTGCACCCTTCATAGCAAAGCCCCCCAACCACCATCACCTTACACAATCAGTCCTTGAACCCCTCCCAGGCCCTTATCTGATTTTTCAGAACATTTTATTCAGTCCTGGTCTCTCCCCCTTCTGCCCCCTCCCCCTCCCCATTATAAGTTCTGTTCCCAGTCAGTCACACAGATGGCCTGCGCAGCTGAGCTATTGTGTGGGCTGAACAAACAAGGCCGTCCAGGGAAAAGGGGTGGAGGGGAGAAAATCCACTCTGGCAGGATGTCGGCAGCCTGAAGGGTCCCCTACAGCACACTGCTAACTCTGCTGGAGGAAGGGGGGGGGGTAGGCTCCCGTTTTTAATAAACCAAGAGCCCCCAACAAGGAGCAGGCCGATGAAATTCAGCATGAGGTCATCATCTGAAACGACAGCGGGTGGAAATCCCCTCTGCACTGGTCTCAGTTCTGGAAAGAGAACATTCATGAGTGAATGAGCAATGGGGGTGGGGAGTGTGTGCATCACAGAGAAAGTTTGTGACCCTGCCAGTGCAGCCTCACACACAGGGAAACTTTGTTCCCAAACACACCACTTGTAAAGATCCTGTCAAACCAGTTACGTTGGTTTAGGAAGTGGCTACCCCTGCCAACCCAAACAAAGTTGAACAGATTTGATGGCCTGTATCAGACCTGTGTCTCAAACACCAGAAGGTGGTTCCTTGCACCTTTTCCTCCATCTGAAAATGGGATATTTCACTTCTGTGAGAAGTGTAGATCTCGAGAAAACACTCCCAACATTGGGGGACTGTCAACTTTTCGCTGTCCTCTGCCCCAGGGACAGTTCAGTGGTACCAAGGTGTGATTGAGGTCTAGACAAGAGTGCCTAGGAGCTCAGCACAGCAGAGCCAAACCAACATCAGAGAATGAGCCGTTACAGAACCACTAGGGCGCGAGAGGCTCATGTTTATGGCTGAAAGTGACACTCCAAAAGGCTGGCAGAACAGTAACAAAAATGAAGTTCCTGCTTGCTCCAAGTGGCATGCGCCAACTCTCGTTTCAGCCCATCATTCTCTATGACAAAACAAAGGCAGCAGTAGCACTTCTCAATCTGTGCAGTTGACCAATGCACTGAGGAATGGAACAAAATTAGTGCTTGAACCTGAGCTCAAACACTCCAGTGGCTCTGGTCAGGAACGGCAGGGTGGACCAAGCTAGTATAGCTCACGCTTGCAAAGGACAGCCGCTGTTTGAGCTTATCGAATGTGCAGCCGCGCTCACATTCCTGCGGAAGCCCAACTGAGGGATGGCGTCAGCACTGGCACGGGCCTCACATTCTCCATTACTCCCACAGAAAAAGGAGAAAAGTGCTGTGATCACAGGATCCCCCCCCCTGCTCCTCTCAACCCTGCATTTCTGAAGCCCAGGCCAGCCTAACCTGCCAACTGGCCTCTTGCTTCAATTAACTCCTGAGTTATTTACACAGCCCCCTGACTGTTCCCTGGGATGCCACATGGCCCCTTTGACAACAAAACTTGGCAAGGGAGAGAGCTGAGCGGGTGATGCCGATCTGCATGTGTCCTCCGACTGCTGCAGAGCGAGTACACATTTTCCTCAGAGCAACGTCTTACCGGCCAACATGAACAGATGTCGGATGGGGGGGGGGGGGGGGTCACTAGAACACCCTTAAAGGACTACAAAACAAAAGTATAGATTCATGTCAAAAATAAATCCCACCTAAACAAATAACTTCTCCTTTGAACCCACATCAAAATGAAGGTGGCAGCCAATGTGGTGCTGCCCTGTGCACAGAACCTTAACACCAGGATGCCAACCACCTCCCCAGTGTAACCCAATAACTACTAAACTGCGAACATTAGGGAAGGGTGAGGCATCACTACATAGGTGGTCAGCCTAATGTAAGTATGACAAACAAATGATCAGGAAGCCACAGCAGCAGGACACATTTTTATCATGGGGTGACATTTCCATCCCTTCGTAACCTCTAAAGCAACCAGCTGATCTCTTTCTTTCAAAACACAGACAGAAAGCAATACATTTATGTGAAGGCTGCTGCTACAGTAGGGAGGTTGGGGGGGAAAATCACAATGTTCAGATGCTCAAAGCAACAGTTACAGCTAGACCAGAGAGATAGGCCTACATGAACCCTGTTCAGCCCTAATGCTTTTCCTTTATTCCAATGAACAGATAAACATGTCTTTTCCTAGCACCAACAGCAGCATTATGGTTTTTATTAATAGCTGACTTAAATGGTGCATTAATGCATCCACCTGGCTGAACATATCTATAAGCTGACTGTAAAGGTAAGAAAAATAATGTGTGCATAGTCGGCCAGACGCACACTCCCCTGCACACACACTGATCAGCACTCTAGGGAGGTGAGGAAGTCTTTTGTGGGCAGGAAATTAGAGATTAAACTAAACAGGACCATAGACATGGACATACATAAGGAAACTGATCATATTAGCAAAAACAATCATGATTCAAATAAATGTTAGAGAGTTCTCTTTGGAGGGGTTGTCAGCCATTAAGAAGGCATGCGCTGCCGTCTACAAAACAGCAACAGTGACTACAGACACACGTGTCTCTCTTTGGAGTCTGCGTCGTGACTAAGTCCGCAGGACCGTCTAGACAGAGGCAGCCCCCCCCCCGTTCGCTCTAATCGGGCCATCAGCATCACAAATGATGGAGGCGGAAAGGAGCTCATCGCCACCAGTTTTAATCCGCACTTCTCTTCAGTGCCAGTCCCCCCAGGATACAGAGCGTGCGCGTGTTTCGAGGGGGGGACGGATCACTTAAAACCCATCTCACGAAGCCATCAGGGATTACCTACCGACATCATGTACTGCCGATAACATACACGCTACAAGGCCCAGCGCAGTAGGGGCTGGCGTCACCCCTTCAATGGGGTGGGCGGCCAAACACGTGACAGCTACTTTCCCCGGTTACTGCCATCAGTGGGGGGTTGGGATGGAGACAGGAGGAGATGCATCAAACATGGCCGTACCTCAGCAAGCCTTTCCAGAAGAGCCGCAGTCACATGGCACCACGAAGAACCGCATGGCGTATTTATGAGCTGCATTCCTCCTGGAGCTGTGGGCTCAGCAGCACAACCCACCAACAGCTGTCACAGGGTGGTGTTCATACCGGGGTGGGCGGAGCCAGTGGAATACACTCATCTCAGAGGAGACCAGTGAGTCTTCCTGGCTCCTATTCCTATAGTACAGCCTCCCTCCCCCATGTCAGCACACTTTCCTTCAGAGCAGGTGGTACTGCTGTTTTCAGTGTGAGGCACTGCACTGTGCTAACGGAACTGCACCGGAACTCACCCCCCCCCCACCTTGAGATTGCTGCTGGATCACTGGGCAGTTTGACATACTGTGGGGCCAGACTGCCATTCGCACTGAATATCAGAAGAAAATTCAAGACAAAGGGCCTGACATGTATCCCCTATGAGAGTCAGCTAGGACTAAGGTGAAGCTTTAGGGGGGAGGCTTCAAGAGGGGACAAGAAGGTGAATGAATTGCTCCTGAGAGGCAGCAGACATGGCCAGGCGAGGTGGAGGTGGCTGCAGGGGGAGGGCGTGCAAGAGCACGGTGATGTGACCATACAAGGAAGCGTTGCTGCTTTCTGCTGCATTGCTGTGGACTCGTCACTAAACACAGCATGCAGAGAGATCCGCTCTAACTCCTTGAAAAAACCACCAAGGTCAAGTATCCAAAAACTCCTTGGCTTCACAGCATAGAACCTTCAGAGAAAAGCAGGACCCACAACTGGAGGCAGGGAACACACGGGAGATACACATGGCACCTTGGCAATCCCAAAACTGTTTGAATAAACGAATTAAGTACAGAAATCAGGAGATGATTCAATCCAACTCAAAATTCCAAACTCATTACAGCTGTCATTGTCCAGCTCCAGAACAAACTATTAAGGGATGTGGGGACTCCAGGATGGACTGACTCATGACATAAGGGCAAAACCCCAAATTCTGTGGGACACAAGCGCTGACATACAAATTCAGACTCCACTATAGGGATGTTTTAGCAATCCAACTTGGAGATGAACTACAACTAGAGTATTCAGGAGAAAGCAGTAACACTGTCAAAACAGTACCACCAGTCCAACCGCTTACTGTAGGCCATTTCTGAACTGTTGAGAACACTCAACAGCATTATTGACATGAAGATCTGGTGACAATTCAAGGGAGGAACCACAGAACATCATGTGGTGAGCAAGAAGGCACAAGATTAACCAAACCTCCAACAAAATAAAGACAAGAGTCACTAAAGCCAAAGCGAGAACTCCTAGTATGAGGTTGGACAAGTTAATCTGAGCACAACTGGTAGAACAGCAGACACTGCATGTGTAAGTACCAAATTCTTTCACTGGACACTCAGACCTTCTGGACAGCAGAAGGGGGACTAAAAGATCATTTTATCTCTCCAGTTCAATAGAAGTCCAAGGAGTACCACACCCCATGTTTACCACCATTGCTGACTGTTCCACCTGCCTTGATGTGGCTGCTGGTCTGCATCTTCCATCCTTGATGTTCCAGAGTGTTCCCTCAGCAAGGTGCCGACATACATTACAGAACTGCAGTGATCCACTGCAAAGTTGACCCAGAGCACCCAGGGTCTAAACAAGCACGTTAACTCCATGGCAGGCCGGATCCCCCTTGTGTTCATAAATTCCTCGACACCCTCGGCTAAGCGTGGGACACCACCCATCTCCGCGCACAAATGGCAGCGCGCAGCAGCTCGTCTCTGCCAGATTCCTCCCAGGACATAGCAGAGGAGGAGGGAGGTGAAGAGGTCGGCATTCTTTCTCACAGACAAGGAGGCACCAACAACACGCACACACACTTAGAGCAAGGCTACACTCACTACCAAGTTAAGCAAAGGCAACTGAAGGCTAGGACTTCCATGTTCAAGGCTCAAATAATCACAAGGTTTGAAGCACAGACCTGCAGCAAGGCTACTCTGACCCGTCAGCACAAGCACTCTTCTGCTGCTGCTGCTGCTCCTCCTCCTCCTGGCTTTGTCATTAGCCCTGGAGGTTCCTGATGCCATGGGGGTTGGGGTGTTCAAGAGATCACACAAAACAAGTTGCTAACTATGAATAAAGGTCAATGTTAAATTTCCCATGATCTACCTACCCTCAGCCTGAGACCACTGGACCTCAGGGTGAATTGGACAGGGCTTCCCAACTCACCTCATGTTCCACAGGGAAAAGATAAGAGGCAGAGCCATTGATGTAAGTGCACCTGCAACTGCTAATGGGGACAGACACCTGTGCTGAGAACAGCCATCAATGTAGCCTTTTGATGGTCAACTCACAGTGCATCATTAAAAATTAATCACAATATGCTCATTATTAGCATAAGGCTCAAGTACATAAAGATTCACACAGTTTATCATACATGCCTCATATCTCCTTGGGCAGTCATCGTGTACTGCATCAGCTTGTGGACCAGTGGATAGAAAAGTTCAGGAAGGCTGTAGAAGCTGATAGAACCACAGGAAAACTCCAGCATGACCACATTCATCATCTACTGTGGGTACAGAAGTGGGAGGAGCTATAGAGGCTGGTAAACAGCAAAGGAGGCCACCAGCCATAAGGGCCTCCTGACAGCCACCAGGGACCCATATTCTGAAGTGAAGCTCCAGTTTAATTGAATATTCTCTTATTAAAATACCCCCACGATGTTACAGGATTATTCATTTAACGTGCACTTTGATTTTTAATCATTTGTAGGCCATTATTTATTCATTTAATTCATG
The DNA here is from genome assembly GCF_900964775.1 of Scleropages formosus. NCBI lineage: Eukaryota > Metazoa > Chordata > Actinopteri > Osteoglossiformes > Osteoglossidae > Scleropages > Scleropages formosus. The sequence continues at coordinate 21,123,710 of NC_041825.1, forward strand.
CTTTTCTCCAATGTAATTTAATATGTTAGGGTTGTATAGTAAGCTGTTTTACAATGATTTTCCCCATTTATACAGCTGGGTAATTTTTTTTTTTTTTTTTTATAAAAAGAACAGTCAATTCAGACTTAAGTACTTTGCTCAAGGACACCAGACCAAGAGCAAGGGTTCAAATCTGGGTCCAGTGACTGCAAGGTAACAGCTCCAACCACTACACTATGTGCTCACACATACCACTGGCTATGTAATTCAAGATAATTTACACACAACACCCGGAATTCAAACCACTCGACTAGAGGTGCATCTGAACACCACGAATGAGTGTTTCATATGCTCTGCTGCTGAATATGACCACGGTGGCCTTCTTATGTCCTTTTAAATATGATGGACTGAAATGCCAAGCTGGGCCACAAATTATTTTTGTTAACCAAAAATACAGCTATACAATCCCACATTGTGTATCATGGCTTTTAAGAACAATCTCACCATGTTACTGTTAATGGATTTCAAGTGTTGTATTTTGAAGGCATTATGCCACAAGCCAACAGCTATACTCACTCACCATCATTTTGAATGACACAGCAGCAACATTGAAATGAGTGAAGTCCCTCTGTCAATGAATCATTACAACCATTTGCTGTTAAATGTCAGGGTTTTTGTGACAAGTAAGGGGTGACAGGGGCCTGGCATTAAAAATGGTATGATTTTTCTCTATTTGAAAATTTTCTGAACAGCCTTGCTAACAGCAAAGTCCTCTTTGTGCTGAGAAAAGTAGTCTTCAGTTTTCTGTCAGCAGTACCCTAGCAAAATGTCAATGCTTAAATTGACACTTAATAAAATTGATTATTCAACGGATGACTTTTGCAGAGCCATGAATACTGAAAATTCTGGAATCACACAGCACCCTGACCACAGTACTCAAACAGTAAAAGGACTGGACCACATTACAAAACGCTCACAGGTTAGACCATTTCAGCCAGAAGAAAGCATCCTTCACAAATATAGTAGCACGCTACAGGCTGGGGTCGTACTGGATGGGCCACACCAAGCGCCTGCATGACGCAACACAAGCTGTGCAAAGAAATGACTCCATTTGTATGGTAGCATTCCAGAACACCTATGTAGTTGCATGAAGCAAATGCCACAACTGCTTGGCAACAGGAGGTAAAGAGCTCTCAATTCTGGTGTAAGATGAACCAGTTACTGGGTGGTTGAACAAGAGGCTTTGAGTTCCTCAGCTGGGAACAGCTAGGCTTCGCTAGGCTGGTGCCAAAGCGAAAATGATCGGCAACACCAGACAGGGCGTGGCGGGACACGGCTGACATCACTGGGATACCAGACACACCCTCGGTCTCAGAGAAAGCAGCGCTGAGAGAAAGTCAATATGGGAAATTACTGCAACAGAAGCAGATCAATTTCAGCAGTGTTGAATAGGCTGGCTGAGCAGCTGAAAATATAGGATCTCCCCCCCCCCCAGCACAACTTACTGTGAAGCAAAAGAGGGGCAAGATGAAAAAGGACCAGCTCACAAAAAGCAATATGTCATAAGTTGGGTTTGTACTAAATTTCCCACTAGGGAGGTACTTTGTGTGTACAAGCAAAACAACAACCAAAGACTGTAAGTCTAATTTCTGCACTGAAGTCAGTACTCAAGACAAGCTTTGAGGGTTTTCCATTTTTTTTGGTCATAGCAGATGTAGGACAGGAGAATGGTCATGTTAGGACTGAAACTGGAGAATTTCACCTGGCAGGACACAGGTGGAGGAATACAAACCCATCACCCACGGTTACCAGACCCAGAGCTAAAAATACCTCCCAAATGCCACACCAGCCATGGAAACTTAGCTGCAGAAGGAACTAACACAAAAAGTCTAAAAGTAAGAGGATCCATCATAATACTGAACAGGGGGTGTTAAAGTGCAGTGGGTTTTACTCACTGAATTAACAGCACTACAGCAGTAGTGGCAGCAAAGCTGCGTCTTGTAATCTTTCAACCTCACCGACAGTCATTTGCAAACAAAACAAATGAGAGCAACTGCACAGCTTTAACACCAAACTGACCGAACTGCCTTGTTTGTAACAGCTTGTACATTCTTAGACGAATGTTTTTGACTAAAGCAGCTCACCCTGGGAGCTTGGCTCCGACCCTGGATTCACACAAACTAGATAATGCATGCGGACCAGCGGAGACTTTCAGAAGGCAGGAAGCGAAAGCGTCAAAACCAGCCCTGGAGGATTTAGACAGCTTTTACCCTTCCGTTCCCTTGGCAATGAGAAATCTTCCGCATAGGGGCGAGGGATTCTACAATAAGAGCGAATGACTGAAAGCGAGAAAAATATCAAGATATGTTATGGGGCTTCTCTAAATGGGTCTGCAAAAGGACATATTGCCTGCAAGTTTTTTTTTTTTTTTTAAAATAAATTCTAGGACTTGTAGCCAAACCCTTCTACCCAACACAGTGCAACTCCAATGGAAGGAAAGATCATATTTTACTATGGACAGGGTCAGGGTGTGCAGCATGCCAGAGACCCAACATGTTGAAGTTCCCTCCGGCAGTAAAGGCCTCTCCAAAAAGAACAGGCTAAATGTAACAAGGACACGAGTGGAAAGACACAAACGGAAGGCAGGCTGGCCTGCATACCAGTGAAAACATCCACAGCTAGATCTGATAAAGGAGAAGTGTGACCTCACCTACACAGACAAACACTCTTGTTTTTCAGGAGCTATGCATCTGACGAAATATGTAAACAACGAGCAAGACCGACATCACTGATTTACGGTGTAATCTCCAGGATCTGGCAACATCTAACACAGACCATGAAGATAACCAAAAAACTCTTTTTCTAAGCTTCTTTAGGCAACTGGTGTTGTAAAGCAAGCAGGCACCCAAGACTCCCCCAAAAGCAGAGTTTTCGAAGTAACAGCTGGCGATATTAACTGATGGTTTCCGGTAAGGACAGCCAAGGTGTGGGCTGTTGATTTCCTGGACACAGGGAGGGGGTAGTACTAGAGAACGGATTGCCCATCCTTGACACATGAAGGACCTTTAGCATTTACGAGTTTTTTCGGTCCCGTACCCCGCAAAGAGAGGCACTCCTGGGGGAAAAAAGGGAGGCCGCCAACTGCGGAAAGGAAGAGCCGGTATTAGAGACTCTCCACACCCTCTGATCAAGGAACGAAGGGCAGCAGGAGGCAGTGGGATCGACGCATCTCGGAAGGGACAACCTTCAACCAAACTGCCTTTCTGGAAAGGTCACCAAACCCTCGGCCACACGTACAGCGGCAACAGAAGGGCGTCCACGCCGCACACGTCCTTTCCGATCCATTTCACCACAGCCACCGACGTCATTAAATCCTCCTTAAAAGAAATGACAATGTCGACAGCAGAGATCAGCTTTCTGCTGGACGAAGGAGTCGTTCATGCCGCACAATGGAGACCGATCGCACTGATTTAGACAGCGACGGCAAACAAATAACCGAAAGGAAGGGAAACAAAAACAACCCAGTTATGGAACCTCTGCATTCAAGGCCTGTGTGTGGGATATATTGGTACCGGTTCCACTCTCTGAGAACGAATCATCGAATGGTCCACCACACGACCACGTTGGGTCAGAGCCCAGACACGAACGAGCCCCCACCCAGCGACCACCGCCCACACCGCCTCTGCACCTGGACAGCAGCATCGCGGGCCGAAGTCGGACACACCTACTCGTCGTCACCACCATTAAATAAGCGCGTAGGACGAATGGCGACGGACAGGCAGGCAGCGCATTCCTCACACAAAGAAAGAGACCCCGCTGCCTGCCCTGCCTCAGTCAGTGCCTGACGGCAGCACAAGCGAACCAGTTGCATGCGGTAAAGAGGACCTTTGTCCCGCGAACACCTCCAGGTCGCGTCACTTCGTACCGGGATTCCATCGCTCCACCGACACGCGCGAGAAACACACTGCTAAATACTGTGTGGTGAGGCAGCAAACCGAGCGGCGGGAGCCTCGCGACCGCAGCCCCAGCACCGCCGGCACACGCCTCTCTCGAAAGAAACTAGTCTAAAGGCACCCGAGCTAGAGCCTGGTACACTTCTCTTCCCAGAAAAGCATGCTTTTCAGTCGTTATTCGTGTTAAAAGCGGGCTTACCGTGAGGGGGCTGTTTTTGCCAACTCCCCCACTCTCCTTTTTTTGCCAACTCCACCCGTGCGAAGTCGACCTAGCAGTGAGGCGGTGGGAAGCGGATATTTTGTCCACGCGGCAGCGGCCAGGAAGCCCCGTTTCGCCTGGCGAGCTCGTACAATGAGAGCGGCCGCTGTGTTGCGGCGGGGACGTGTGCCCAGCTCGCGGTGCGCGCTGTTAGGCGGACGGAGCGGCGTTAAGGGGCGCGCGGGGCACTGTTAGGTATTCGAAAGAGAATGGGCGACAAGGAACGCCCCTTTCTCCGGCCGCACAGCCAATCACAGCAGGAGCCGAGATTCATTTAAAATATGGTGACGTCATTGCTCAAGTGGCCCCGCCTTCTTTTCGCTTCCCTCGCGCCTACTTTCCTGTCTTTCGACTTGTGGCGTCTAAGCTGCGCTGGCAAACCTTTAGGAGCCATATATTCATAAACGTCCCGCCTGCAAGGGCTCGCTGCGGCGGCGCTGTGTGTGAATACAGTGTGTTGACACGTTAGCAGTTTTACTTGTTTTGCTTTTATTACATGTGAGCTTTTTATCTGCTGGCCCTTAGTGGATGTTTCTTTCAGTTTCATGTAGCATTGCTTCCAGCTGTTCCCAGGGCCTTCACTGGGGATTTGATGACAGTTCTTACTGGTTTTGGTTCTCCCCCAGGCTTCATCCAAAAAAAGGGAGGGAATGGAGGGGAGGGGAGGGGAGGGGACAAGTGGGGTGGGGTGGGGAGGGAATGGACAAAGAACCAGTGAGTCAGAAATAGGAACCTGAATAGATGGACAAAAACTGACATGGATGTGCTGCTCTGCTGTGTGTCAGTGTGAAGCAGGAGGGGCTCAAAGCGTGAAGAAAAGAAGCAAATCGGGAGAGAAGTGAACAGAGCCGCAGACTAAGCCGCTCGGTGGTGGTGGTGGTGGTGGTGGTGGTGGTGGTGGGTGGGTGGGTGGGTGGGTGGGTGGGGGGCGGGCTGGGGAAGCCAGCCAATGGACACGGCCTCAAGAAATTATCATTCATATTCATGGAGATTCACTGCCATTTTTAGGAGGATAACACAGGCTTATGCGTGGTGCCGTGATCCCACAGTCCGCACTGCGTTCTCACAGTGACTGCAGCGGGTTAAACTGGTGTCTGCCACAGTCTGCCGCGTTGTTCCTAAATCCTTTATCCCAGGGTTATCTTCTCCCCTTTCAATGTATTTAACCGTACCGTGTTTTCACAGTACGTACCACTGTGTCACAGCCGTACCGGACTCCCTGTTGGCTGCATTCGTTGTACTCGTACCACGGTGGCCTGCTGTTGGTTGCCAGCATGTTCTGCGCCAGAACATGGGTGTGGTTCTTATCATGTGATAATGTGATCACTGCTCTGATGTTGTTACCGCATCCATTGTTACGGTACAGGCCGTTAGAGTTCGATATACCCTTAAGTTTCTGTTAGTCACGTATAAGTGAAGTCCACCTTTCCGCTGCTGACGGACACTCCGGCAAATTAGCACAGGATGAACAACAGGTAGCGGAGAGGATAAGAAGAGAAGCAGTCCTGAGGTTCTTATCCCAGTCTCATTGCTTGACTTCCTTAGTGAAGTCGGCACTATGGTACATAATAGTGGGTAGGCCTACTCCTGTCATGAAGGACCCAAGCCTGAGATCAGAATCTGGTTGGTTTAAGCCCCAGCTGCAGCTGCTACTCTGGTGAAAATACCCTGCTCCATTAACATGTCAAAGACTGTAAGGCATTTTGAATAAAAGTAACTGCTACTAGTGTGTTTTACATGGCAAAGGAAATAAGAGCAGTTTGTGGTGTCAGTGGTGGAGGAGGTTTTAGCTTGGATTTAATACTGTATTTTAAAAGGTACAACAATCAAAGGAAATTCTGGGCACAAATAATGAGGCAGTACGGTCAGGAAGGCACTGGGTAGTGATTGCTCCTTCAGCTTATTCATTGTTTTTCACAGGGTATTAATGTTGACTGCGTTTCGGAAACGCAAGGCCATTGAAACCGTGAAACATGAACTGAACTGAAGGATGGAGAGAAATGCTTTGTGGAGTGAATGCAAACAATGGGTTTCCTGCCCAATGTCTAGAGCCATTCACCACCAAGGGCTCCTGAGTCTGGGTAAAGGACATGAAACCTCTTCTGTCCATCCATCCTGTTATCAGTAACTACTTGTCCACTGCAGTTATGGGGATCTGGCATCTTTCTTGGAAGCGTAAGGTGTGAGGCAGGGTGGCTGCCCATTGTATGGCAGGTACACCCGCAGTCACTGACACCGTCACATACCCCAAGCAAGTTAGACTCATCAGTTGACCGGTAACACCTCTTTGGATTGCGTGAGGAAACCCTCGCAAACGTGGGGAGAACACAGAAAGTTCACGCAAACCGAGGTGGATTTGAACCCGAAACCCAGGAGCTATGACGGTACCAGCGCTATCCACCATAACACCCTACACTTCGTCTCATACAAGTGTATTAAAGGATGAACGGGTGCTTAAATGTGGCCACATTTACACTTAAAACGATTTCATTTCACCCAGCAGGTCTGGACTAATGTGCTATAGCACCATCCACCGCAACATCAAACCCAAAGTAACTCTGCATGGTCCCCCTGGAGTACGCTGAAGTGACACACACACATACAGAGTAGTTATTTTTGTTTCATTATTTACATGCTCTGTGAAACAACAATGCAAGATGGGCCCAGGTGGCGACGCTTGCTATGCAAAAGCCAACGTGACACAGGCAGAACGTGTTCTCCGCGCACACCCCTCTCTGTCTGCCGAGGCTGGGACTCTTTGTTCTGCACGCTGAGGAAGTCCAGCACACTTTCACGTGGCTGTGCTCATCTGAGTGCCTTTCTCCTCCAGCTGCTTCCTGTTGTAAATAATTCATAATCATATTAAGGGTAGAAGATGGGTCCTCTCGCAGGAGCGATGCGCAGTGTTCCTGTCAAACGTGACTCAACGAAGGTGCACTAAAGGAAATTAGTGCAGGCTGATATTGCCCCCCACACCCCATCTCATGTTGTGGTTCCTTAATGGTTGCTGGTAAGTAGTCAGGTGGTCTGTTAATGTGTGCATTAATATAATCCTGTTGGCTTTGTCATACCAGACTTCTTTATTGCTGTTCTGCTCTGTGGTTGACAGAGTTTGTCTTTCCCTGTCTTAAATCTATTGATATATGTACAAAGGTGTTATTAAAAAATTTTATTTCCTGCTTCGGGGTGCGGCGGCGCAGCAGGTTTGGCTGGGTCCCGCTCTCTGGCAGGTCTGGGGTTCGAGTCCTGCTTGAGGTGCCTTGCAATGGACTGGCATCCCATCCTGGGTGTGTCCCTTGTGCCCTGTGTTGCCAGGTTAGGCTCTGGTTTCAGCCTGTGTGTGTATTTCCTGCCTTATTGCTGCCATTGATGTGATTACCTGAAAGACTTATATTTTTGTATAGTCCAGCCTCTTAAATGACAGTTCATTATGGTCCTTCCTCTCCTCCTCCTTTCCACAGTCAGCCACAGGAGAATCGAATTTTCCACCAAAGCCCAAAGATCGGCACCGGGGCTCCACTCTCCTTCTGATGGTTTCTCAGTGTCATTACACTATCATTGGAGGAAGAATAATGGCTTGAACTTCCTGGATTCAGGCACTGGTGATGTGCAAGAAAACACACAGACTAAGGTTTGAAATGGGAGTATCGGTTAGTAAAACAAACCTGAAGATCTGAAGATCGCATTCATTTCTAATGAACAGCTCACGAGAAGCCAGAAGCGATGTCCCCAACTGTCATCCTGGGGGATTGCAGAATATACAGATTTTCCTGTTCTCTTATAACTAAGAGCCCCAGAGAGAGACTATGAAATTAATTCAGTTAAGGAGAAAAAATTCAGGACAGAACTTCAGCAGGGCTCTATGCCTAAGCAATACGCACAGTTGACGGATCTTCAAACAACGGGTGCGATAGTTGGACCTCCCTTGGTCAGGGTGTCTGCATAGTGAAGCTATATCCTCAAATATCACATCAGATTATTTTCAAGATAACTGAGTAACTACTTATTTCCTCACGTCAGATTGTTCTCCATATTGCCAGGTAATGTCCTGTGGGGGGTAAATTATTATCAGATGAGCTGGACTAAACACGTTAGTATGACAGACCAACCCAGAGGGAGGAAGAAGAGGTTTGTTTTAATAGAGCTCACATTATCAAAACATAATGGTATGGTAAGGGCTGAGTCAAAGCCAACCCATAGCGACCACTTGTGTGGTTTTCATGGCAAGTCAAGGGAGGAAACAGAGGTGGGTTGGCAGGTCCTTCCTCTGCATGGCAGGGGAGGCAAACACAGGACCACTGCACCCCAAACAGGACTTGAACCCCAGACCTGCCAGAGAGCAAGGCACCTGCCAAACCCACTGCACCCCCCTCATAACATGATACTGCATCAAAATCACACACACATTTTCTGAACCGCTTGTCCCATGCAGGGTTGTGGGGAACCAGAGCCTAACCCGGCAACTCAGGGCATAAGGCTGGAGGGGGAGGGGACACACACAGGACAGGATGCCAGTCCATCACAAGGCACCCCAAGCAGGACTCAAACCCCAGACCCACCAGAGACCAGGACCCAGTCCAACCTACTGCGCCACCATGCCCCCCGTTCAGTAAATGCATACATTTTAAAAATGAAAAGCATGCAAAAGTAACATAAAATATGGTTTTGCAATCCCACTCACAGTATTACACTGGGACAACTGGTAGTGTAGTGGTTACAACAACTGCCTTTGGATCCAAGGATTGCAGGTTTGAGCCTCACCTCCAGCTGTAGTACCTTTGAACAAGGTACTTACCCTGAATTGCTGTAGTAAAAATTACCCAGCTGTATAAATGGGTAAATAATTGTAACCTTAACATTGCAAGTTGCTTTGGAGAAAAGTGTCAAATAAATATAAACTACATGTATATTTACAGTTTAAAAAAAACATATATTGCCATGGTTACCTCATTGTAAAATGAGGTAGTGGTTGTGTTCACTTGAACATTATACACAGCTACAGTCATGGCCAGAAACATTGGCATCTTTGTACTTATTGCAAATAACTCACTAATTTTACTATTAACATTACAGAGCCCCCTCCGTGAACCGCCACCTTACCGTGGTGGAGGGGTTTGAGTGCCTGAATTAGTCCAGGAGCTATGTTGTCTGGGGCTATATACCCCTGGTAAGGTCTCCCATGGCAAACAGGTCCTGGATGACAGACGAGACAAAGCGCGGTTCAAAAACCCCTTATGAAGAAAAAATCAAGGCTTTCGTTTACCCCGCCCTGTATGGGGTCACCGGGGCCCCACCCTGGAGCCAGGCCTGGGAGGGGGCTCGCATGCGAGCGCCTGGTGGCCAGGTCTATGCCCACGGGGCCTGGCCGGACTCAGCCCGAAGCCATGACGTGGAGCCGCTCTTCGGTGGGCTCACCACCTGCCGGAGAGACCGTAAGGGGCCGGTGCATTGTGATTTGGGCGGTGGTCGGGGCCGAGTGCCCGGCCGACCCAAACCTCGGGCGCCAACTCTGGCTTTTGGGACTTGGAATGTCACCTCACTGGCGGGGAAGGAGCCTGAGCTGGTGCGGGAAGTTGAGAGATACCGTTTAGATATAGTCAGGCTCACTTCCACTCACAGCTTGGGTTCTGGAACCACTCTTCTCGACCAAGGGTGGACTCTCCACTATTCTGGCGTTGCCCAGGGTGAGAGGCGGCGGGCGGGTGTGGGCTTATTAATAGCCCCCCAGTTTAGCCGCCATGTGTTGGAGTCTACCCCGGTGAATGAGAGGGTCATCTCCTTGCGCCTTCGGGTCAGGGAACGGTCTCTCACTGTCGTTTGTGCTTATGCGCCTAGTGGCAGTGTAGAGTACCCGGCCTTCTTGGAGTCCCTGGAGGGCGTGCTGGAAAGCGCTCCCACCGGGGACTCTGTCGTTCTACTGGGGGACTTTAACGCCCACGTGGGTAGCGACAGTGACACCTGGAGGGGCGTGATTGGGAGGAACGGCCTCCCTGATCTGAACCCGAGCGGTGAGCTGTTACTGGATTTCTGTGCTAGTCGCGGTTTATCCATAACGAACACCATGTTCATGCATAAGGGTGTCCATCAGTGCACTTGGCACCAGGACACCCTAGGTCAGAGGTCGATGATTGACTTTGTAGTCGTTTCTTCTGACCTTCGACCATATGTCTTGGACACTCGGGTGAAGAGAGGGGCTGAGCTGTCAACTGATCACCGCCTGGTGGTGAGTTGGACTCGATGGCGAGGGAAAAAGCTGGACAGACCTGGCAGGCCCAAACGCATAGTGAGGGTCTGTTGGGAACGTTTGGCGGAGGCCCCTGTCAGAGAGGTTTTCAACTCCCACCTCCAACAGAGCTTCAACCAGGTCCCGAGGGAGGTGGGGGACATCGAGTCCGAATGGACTATGTTTCGCACCTCCATTGTCGGGGCGGTGGTTCGGAGCTGCGGCCATAAGGTCTCCGGCGCCTGTCGCGGCGGCAATCCCCGAACACGGTGGTGGACACCGGAAGTAAGGGATGCCGTCAAGCTGAAGAAGGAGTTCTATCGGGCCTGGCTGGCTCATGGGACTCCTGCAGCAGCTGACAGGTACCGATGGGCCAAACGGAGCGGGGCTCCGGCAGTCGCCGCGGCAAAAACTCGGGCTTGGGAGGAGTTCGATGAGGCCATGGAGGAAGACTTTCGGTCGGCCTCAAAGAGATTCTGGCAAACCGTCCGGCGACTCAGAGGGCGGAAGCGGTGTTCCACAAACACTGTTTACAGTGGAAGTGGTGCGCTGCTGACCTCAGCTGAGGATGTCCTCGGGCGGTGGAAGGAGTACTTTGAGGATCTCCTCAATCCCTCCGACACGCCTTCCGTAGAGGAAGCTGAGGCTGGGGACTTGGAGGGGGACTCGTCCATTACCCTGGCTGAAGTTGCTGAGGTAGTCAAAAAACTCCTCGGTGGCAAGGCTCCGGGGGTGGATGAGATCCGCCCCGAGTTTCTCAAGTCTCTGGATGTTGTGGGGCTGTCTTGGCTGACACGCCTCTGCAGCATCGCGTGGAGTTCGGGAACGGTGCCTCTGGACTGGCAGACCGGGGTGGTGGTCCCTCTTTTTAAGAAGGGGGACCGGAGATTGTGTTCCAACTACAGGGGGATCACACTCCTTAGCCTCCCTGGGAAAGTCTATGCCAGGGTACTGGAAAGGAGAATCCGACCGATAGTCGAACCTCGGATTCAGGAGGAGCAATGCGGTTTTCGCCCTGGCCGTGGAACACTGGACCAGCTCTATACCCTCACTAGGGTGCTGGAGGGTTCGTGGGAGTTTGCCCAACCAGTCCATATGTGTTTTGTGGACCTGAAGAAGGCATTCGACCGTGTCCCTCGTGGCATCCTGTGGGGGGTACTTTGGGATTATGGGGTTCGGGGCTCGCTGCTACGGGCTGTTCGTTCCCTGTATGACCGGAGCAGGAGCTTGGTTCGCATTGCCGGCAGTAAGTCAGACCTGTTCCCGGTGCATGTTGGACTCCGCCAGGGCTGCCCTTTGTCACCGATTCTGTTCATTATCTTCATGGACAGAATTTCTAGGTGCAGCCAGGGAACGGAGAGTGTCTGTTTTGGTGGCCGCGAGATCTCGTCTCTGCTTTTTGCGGACGATGTGGTCCTGTTGGCTTCATCAAGTCAAGACTTGCAGCGTGCACTGGGGAGGTTTGCAGCCGAGTGCGAAGCGGCGGGGATGAGAATCGGCACCTCCAAATCCGAGGCCATGGTTCTCAGTCGGAAAAAGGTGGATTGCCCCCTCCGGGTTAGGGGGAAGTTGCTCCCTCAAGTGGAGGAGTTTAAGTATCTCGAGGTCTTGTTCACGAGTGAGGGAAAAATGGAGCGGCAGGTTGACGGACGGATCGGTGCGGCGTCCGCAGTAATGCGGTCATTGTACCGGTCTGTTTTGGTGAAGAGGGAGCTGAGTCGTAAGGCGAAGCTTTCAATTTACCGGTCGATCTACGTTCCTACCCTCACCTATGGTCATGAACTCTGGATCATGACCGAAAGAATGAGATTGCGGATACAAGCGGCAGAAATGAGTTTCCTCCGCAGAGTGGCTGGGCGCATCCTTAGGGATAGATAGGGTGAGGAGCTCAGTCACCCGGGAGGAGCTCGGAGTAGAGCCGCTGCTCCTCCGCATCGAGAGGAGCCAGTCGAGGTGGCTCGGGCATCTGTTCCGGATGCCTCCTGGACGCCTCCCTGGGGAGGTGTTCCGGGCTTGTCCCACTGGGAGGAGGCCTCGGGGCAGACCCAGGACACGTTGGAGAGACTATGTCTCCCGGCTGGCCTGGGAACGCCTTGGGGTTTCCCCAGAGGAACTGGAGGAGGTGTGCGGGGAGAGGGAAGTCTGGAGGACTCTGCTCGGACTGCTGCCCCCGCGACCCAGCCCCAGATAAAAGCAGAGGAAGATGGATGGACATTACAGAGCCTTTGTTTTTTTTTCATTCAGGAAATAACACACACTGTCTGAAACCACTTGTCCAAAGCAGGGTCACAGCAAGCTGGAGCAGAACTCACCAACACACAGGGCACAAAGCTGGAAGGGAAGGAGACACACTTAGGATGGGACACTAGTCCATTGCAAGGCACCCCAAGCAAGACTTGAACCCCACACCCACTGGAGAGCAGGCCTTGCTCAAACCCACTGTGCCATTGCATCCCCCGGGACTTAGTATGTTATTTTAAATAAGAAAATAAATAGAAATGGCACTGACAATGTTGACAACCTACAAAATTTGGTGGGACTTCTTTTGGTCAAAATAATTGCAAAGAAGAGGTTGAACCAGTGCTAGAGGATAAGAGAGCTGGTAGCACGGTGATTAAAGCTGCTACCTTTTAACTACAAGATGGCAGGTTTAAATCCCACCTTGAGCTGTAGTACCCTTGATGTCAAATAAATGTTAAATTGATTCTTTTAGAATCGTTGTTTTCTGCATTAACAAGCTGTGAAGAGAGCAACCAGGTTTTTCGTCCCATCGCTTCATGCACTGCTTGCTGGGAGTCCTGAGCTGCCACCCAACACTAACCACACAAGTGAAAGTTGCAGGGTCTTCACACACGGGGTGTCTTCGTTGTGCAAGGGTGCAGATCCGTCACAATTTTTCTCTCTTACCTTCCTCCCTCTTCTCTGCCACACTATCCTCTCTCCCGTCTGCTGCACAATTCTCACAGCTGTCCACACATCTGTCTGCAGCATTCGACACTGTCAACCACAGCTGATAGAGAAAACTGCTGCACGAGTTGTGTTTGACCTACCAAAGCGCTCTCACGCATCCACGCCCTCCTCGTTTCAGTCCGCTGGCTTCCTATAGCTGCCTGTACCAGATTCAAGACTTTGGTTAAGCCCTACAAAACCGCCAATGGATCTACTCCTCGATATCGACAACACCCGATCACTCGCCACACCCCAGACAGACTGCTATGCTCCTCAAGCTTTGCCTGTTTGGTGTTCCCACACACAAGAGGTCCAAAATCAAACACGCAAAGGTTTTTGGTTCTGGCTCTGATGTGGTGGAATGACCTCCCCCTCTCACTCAGAAGTGCTGAACATCTCTCTACATTTAAGAAGGGTCTTAAAACTCATCTCATTGGTCTTAAATGAGGGTCTTAAAAAGGTCTTAAAACTCATCTCATCTCCCATGATCTCCCAAGTGCATATTAATGTGTAAATATTTACTCTCAAGGGGGCGCAGTGGTGCAGTGGCACAGTGGGTTGGACCAGGTCCTGCTCTCTGGTGGGTCTAGGGTTCGAGTCCTGCTTGGGGTGCCTTGCGGTAGACTGGTGTCCCGTCCTGGGTGTGTCCCCTTACGCCCTGAGTTGCCGGGTTGGGCTCCGGTTCCCTGCGACCCTGTATGGGACAAGCGGTTCAGAAAATGTGTGTGTGTGTGTGTTTATGCTCAATAAATTTGTGATTATAACTGTTGAATAACAGTTAAAGCTTTATGCCGCTACTCATGTAAATATATGCTGTAAATGTGTGTGATGTAAATCTCTGTTATAATGTTGATTAGACATTGTCAATTATTGGATAAACCTTTATGCAACTAGTTGTGTGATGTACATTGGTTCATATGGTGGGAAGTAAAGTAACTGCTTTACAATCATGTGTCTGCATCTAAGTTTCTCTCGCTGCGGATGTAATGCGCTCGTATTTTTCTGTGAGATGTACATTGCTTTGGAGAAAAGTGTCTGCTAAATAAATAAATGTAGATGTAAATGTAAGTGAGCATTCTGGAAAAAAGGAGAAACAAAAAGACATCAAGCATAACAATTAAATCCTAACTGACACTGATTGCTTTTCTTTTATTTTTTAGCCAATCAGTTTTACCTCTTCAAGTTGCTTGAAGACAACTGATGGTTTTTCATTCTACGCTCATTTACCTTAAAATCCCACAATTACTCCAACATTTAGGTCAGCCAAGTAAGCCAGATCTACTTGCTCCATTTAATACTGCATTTGCAGAAAGAAATGAAAGACTGTTCTGTGCCTATATAGACTATGGAGACAGACAGTCGTTGCCTTCCTCTATCCAGAATTAACTTTGAGACCGTAAAATTAACTCTTCATTGGTACAGCTATCATAAGCCCCTGAGATTCAGGACTTGGGATGTGCGCTCCTTTGCTCCATGGAGCAGAGCCATACAGTCCTCAGCACTTCTCACCCACTCGAACCATAGGCCATTGTGTAAAAAGAGAAACTAAGAGTCCAAAATCTAATGTACCATTGCCTAGTGCATTAGATTTTGTACTCTTGACTCTGTTCTCAGGTCATAGCCAATCAGTGAGACGACATTAAAAAATACATTCATGGAGGACAAAAGACGTTAATTACGTTTGTCATAAAAATCATCTGAGAAGAACACCTGGCTGATGGGTGTACATGTATGGCGTGGGTATGTTGATGAGGAATATACATTATGGTACGCTACTCATGCATACTCTGCTTTCTTCATTGTTCACTTCTGTAATGCTCAAGACTAAATGTGCATGGTACATTCTACAGCAATCACGTACATTTTTCAAGTTCCACTGTTAAAATAAATTAAAACTACATCTTTCCTCAGTCCAAGACAAGTTTCCTAATATACTGAGCCAAACTACACACGTGCTGCAGTGAAGGTGCTCTTTTGAACAGTTGGCACCTGTCTGACTGAATATTGCTGGTATGTGTTAAAATAGGAATCCTTGGAAGTTACAGGTATGAATAACAGAGAGAAAATTATGACACTACATTTAAGGACACATCATGTCTCACAAACAGGCCAGTTCTTGCTAAGGTCCAGTCTGTCACCATTCATGCCCCACTGGCCAGGCGTTGAAGGTGATGTTTTTGTCTTCAAGAGCCACATTTGTCAGGAGAGAACCAACAGAGGGTGCTGTAGCTTCAGCGTCAGTTCACCAACAGCACGTCTTCATATGTTGTGGTTCTGAGAAACATAGCACCATCACATCATTGGAAGCACAGACCAAAGATCCAGAAAAGGGAAGAATCACAGAAAAGGGCGATAGTGCATAAGATATCAATGTCTCACCAACAGCAGATGTTTCTCTGATAGGTCACATTTAGTTTTCCTTGCTGTCTATGTCAGTCTCTCCCTGTCACAGCAGCAGAAGATTCAGGGGGTGAGGTCTCCAAACCATGGAATTTGCTAGAACTGGGTGTACCTGTGCACTCCACAATGAAAGTGTGCAGCTCTGTTACATGTAGTAGCTTTCGGACTTGTTGCTGCAGCAAAACTGTGATTGAGCTTAACAAAAACAACCGGAGTCACAGTCATGTCAGCCATGGTTCCATCTGTAGCTCTGCTGTTCTGCCAGTGTTTCTCCAGTTCTAAATTCCTTCATATTAGTCCATTTATATTTTACACAGCAGGGGTGGGTGGGTTGCAGCGAGCTGGAGCCTAACCACAACATAGGGCGTAAGGCTGGAGGAGGAGGGGATACACCCAGGACGGGATACCAATCCATCACAAGGCACCCCAAGCGGGACTCAAACCCCAGACCTACCAGAGAGCAGGACCCAGACAAACCCACCGCACTCCCTTCTCTGCCTCAGTTTCCCCTCAATATACAGCATTACAGTGTTCATGTGCAAATGACTCCAACCCATACCAGTAGTGAGGAGGTACCCAGCAAAATGCTATGCGCACAACACATAGCAGGACAAGTCCTGTAGGAAAGAAGAGAGAGTCATGTGAGATGGGAGGCAAACAAGGCAGGAATGGTTGCTCCAGTGAACAAAAGGGTAGCCTTTTCCTGGTGTTAAGAGACAACTTTCTTTTCAGTGGTGATCTTGATGATGTTTCCAACAGTGATGAGAATGTCTCTGATGAATAAGAGGTACCAGCCATTTATAAACTCTTACTTCTTCATCCAGCTCACCCTCTGACCCAGGATGCCCTTGAAGAAACTCACAAAATGCTGCGATGTGGGGTAACGGGGTGGTTGAAGCACATACATTAGAAAGCAGCAGGGAGATGTTCCTAGATGCTCTTCAGGACAACTCATCATATATTGGTGGATTTGGCAAAGAATCAAAAAAATATGGGTAAGGCATGTAAAATGTAAATGTAAAATACATTTTAAGAAGGTTAGTAAAACCAGAGAGTTAAAGGATAAATTATTCATCCCTTCACTCTGAAAAAACTGATCATTTCACAGTAATGAAATGACAGAGACAACAATTGATTCAGAATGTTGCTCAAGAAAATACGACCACATCAAAACCAGCCTTATACCCTTGGCTGGCTTCATCAAGTTTACAACATTTTTTAAACTGACTTACAGGCACTTAATGAGATAGAAGTACCCTTTGGCCTTGCAAAGAACACTACAATAAAAAATACATTGCGTATTTATAGCCTTGACAGAACACTTGTTGCATTGCTGCAGTTGATTGTCATGATTCTGGCCAGAAAGTGGGTCATCAGACCTAAGTGCAGCGCAGAGGCGCACAGGATGAGGGGATGATCCAAGAGTCGTGGTCAGGAAACTAACGAAGGTCACTGAGGAGCAGACGTCGTTACGAGGAGAATCCGAAAACCGTGAGTCGAAGATCGGGCGACGGGTCAAGGGAGATGAAGAGGATGAGGAGACTCAGGAGAAGGAGGGTCAAGGGACAAGGACAAGGACAAGGACAAGGACAAGGACAAGGACAAGGAGGTCAGGGAAGAGGTAAGCAACCAATTCGCTAAGCAAGAGCAAAGAGTAAGGCTCAACAAGGTTTCGCATCTTCCTGCCCTCTGGGCTGTCCTTTTATGTACCCGGTCTCTAGTCAGCTGCAGGTGTTGCTCGTTGCTGAGGTGGAGGGCGTGACATCGATCAAATTACCCAATGCAAAGCCCACACTTTCAATTTATGCTATTGCCAAGAAGGTAGATGATTGTGGGTCTGGCCCTTACATCAAATGTCTATTGGTTGTACTGAACCAGCAATGTAATTCTGTCTCAGCACTTTCTCTCCCCCCCCGTAGTCCTCCTCTGAAGTCAGTCCACAATATATAAAGTGCATTTGGTTTAAAAAAAAACAACACTGTAAGGAAAAACTTTCCTTCTGATCTCAAGTAGAAGACACATGGAAGTCCCACAGACCTCTCAGACAGCGCTTCTGGGAATCGTATCCAAAGTTGAATATTGAACAACCTGAAAATTCCCGATATCTACTCGTTTTTTGACGGTTCATATGCATATGTATCTGATGAACAAACTGGTCCCGAGAGCCCTTTCAGCACAAAAGCTGGGACAGCTAATCGTGAAGAAGGCGGCATGGACGATTCCATGAGGAACTGGAACCTCTGTTCCCCTGAGAATTTACTTTTCTCCAAACCTAGTCTGAGATCAGTAACACTCAGTGGTGATGTTACCACGATGCAGTGTCAAACAGATGCCCATGCATTATGAAGGATATTTAAGAGTCCTATACCTGTCTCGTGCCTTTGTTAAAGCTAACAGCCATGGCAGGATTGCACTCTTAGCATAGTAACAGCTCAGTGATTTTATTTTTGTTCAGTGCTGTGCTTCAAGTTAAATGTTTGAACTTCCATTCTCTGTGAAATACACCCCTGACAAACATTTTCCACTTGATATATCCAAATCAGTTATCATTATCATTGTCATTAGTTGTAATGGTATACTTTTTGCTCTAATAAATAATATTCCCTTTAATGTAAAACAACTAAAAGCTGTATTTAAATTTGGCATTGAAAAAAAAAATGTTTTTAACAGGCTGAATGAAAAGCAATCACAGCGTCTTATAAGTAATGTCCAGCTCTATGAGATAACAAGAAATTTTCATTTGTTCCTTTAGCAGAAGCTTTTCACCGAAGTGATGTACACCTCCAAAAACACAACAAAAAGTGCATTACATCAACAGAAGGAGAAATCTGGATGCAGACATGTAACTCTTGAGTACAGTTTATCATAAACATGAGTAGCTGCATGTTGACTTTTTTGTAAAATTATTACACAGATTAGACAGTGCACATTTATTGAGCACATGGGACATCAGGGAAGAAGTGAGTCCAAAAGAAGTGTTTTGAGATAGAAACATGATAAAAGAATAGGTAACGCAGCCAAAGTTCAACTTCCCAGTGCAGCAGGCTTTTTAAATTGCTAAGCTGCATGAGAATATGTCCAGCAATGCCTCCTAACCCTAACTCCTCACAAAAGCACCTGCTTCCCCTCATATACTCCATTGTTTACTATAATAAATGCGATGCTTTGATGTCTTCTTTGATATCTTCCTGTGCACAAATAGTGCCCCCTGCAAGTGAAACCATGAGACACACTGGAACGTGAAAAAGTTTTTAGTTGCGGAAAGGAGAAACATTGACCTGGTTGAGTATAAACCAAGGTAAAGGCATCCTTATGGACACAGATGTCTGAAAGGAAGGAATGCGTAGTGTAGCTAGACTGTGACCGTTAAAAAGTAAACAGCTGAAAAGGAGAAATCCAGCCTTTATCATCCATTATTTCAATGGCGATCCATGTGTAGACAGTCTAGAATAAAGTTTATCTGATAAACAAATTTGCCCATTATTTGTGCGTATCAGTCTACGCTGTAGCACCCAGAGCCTTCAGGCCACAACTCATCATGTAAAGAACTCGTCACATCTTTCTCCTTTCTCCTCCCTGCTAAATCCTCCTCTCCTCAGCTCATTATTTTTTGTTTAGCAGAGCCCGTATAGGGTCCCAGGCTAGCTTTTTGGGTTTCTATTATTATTTGCATGTCGAAGTTCCCCATAAGGCTTGGCCGAGTCCTGCTTTCTGGTGGGTCTGGGGTTCAAGTCCCGCTTGGTGTGCCTTGTGATGGACTGGCGTCCTGTCCTGGGTGTGTCCCCTCCCCCTCCAGCCTTACGCCCCGTGTTGCTGGGTTAGGCTTCGGCTCTCCATGACCCCACTTGGGACAAGCTGTTTCAGCAAATGTGTGTGTGTGTGTGTGTGTGTGTGTGTGTGTGCGTGTGTGAGTTCCCCATAAGTGTTTGCCCTGTGTTTCTGCTCCTGCACCTTACCCACACACCCTCTCTTTGCTCCAGCTTGTCTAGCATGAAAACCCATAACAAAACTTTTTGCACTTTACCAAGATCCCCCTCTTATCCTGCCCTGTTAGGTGGATAAGAAAAAGATAAAGATGTTGATAATGTTGAGCAGATAATAAAAAAGCTTAAAGTAGCCTGTAGCCTACAGCTGATCAACACTGGCCATGCTCATGTAATGAAATTGTGAATGGACTGAATTGGAGGTTATGGAGGTAACGTTCATTTTCAGTGATTTTAAACATGTTTTCATTCTAACATAGTTTGAAGGTAAAATAAAAGTGTTATAGTACAATGCAGTGGTGGCACATTTACAATGTGCCTTGGTTTATGCCATGTTTACAGACAATGCTAAAACCAGCAAAATACTGATTTGGACTGACTATTGATAATGGATGGATAAAAGTGCTGTAGGGATTTTTTTAAAATTTACTCTAGCATTATCTGAAGTTTGTATGAGGTTTTCCCAGAATTTAGCCCATCAATAAATGGAGGCATGCCAATATTATTAAGCTCATTGACTGTAATTTAGTGGCAAAAGTAAATCTGAAGTTGTGCACAAATTGAGTTATGGACAGACCTCCAGTTCCACTTGTGTTCCTAAGTTAAGGACTCAGTATATACTGAAGGTATTAACTTTGCTAGCGGTTTCTAAAAAAAAAAACCACACAATTTAAATGAAAGGAACTTTATAATAAAGTCTGTTTACTTTCATTCAGGTAGGATTTATGATAGAAGGCTGAGAGAAGTTAGTTATAAGATACATCCTGCAGATGCGCTGGGACACATTGTCAGTGATGTGACCTGGGGTCATTGGGTGTTTTGGGTCTTTCAAAATCAGACATCTTCGTCCAGGCAACCCAGCCGGGGCTGATCAAGCCCCGACTAGCATCCCAGCAGTAACTGACCACAGATCTGCTCTCTTCAACCAGAGCCACCTAGTGGCTCATTCTGCGGCTTCAGTAGCTGATCTGACAGCATTTCTCTTCGCCTCCCCTGTGATGCCCAGCAGTGCTAGGGCTTTGCACAATGAGTGCCCTGCAAATCCCCAACAGCCCACCTCGGTGGGCATGCAGTGTAGCTTCTGGTACTTTGCACGTTTCTGCTTATTGGCTTCCTCCAGGTGTTCTTCCAGGGCACTGTGAGCTCCAACATGACCATTTGCTTAATAGTCTCAGAAAAGATGATCATGTCTAGATGGAGAGATGTGAATATGATGTTTTCTGGGAACCTCAGCTACTTGCCCAAGTCCACTCTCAGCTGCTAGTTGGTAGCAGTGATTAGGAGGCCTGTCTTCCCTCTAGGCTGTGGGTGGGCCTTATGGCCAGCCTTGACAAAGCAGATAGCATTCCATGCAGGTTGGTGATGCCTGGTGGTGCTGATGGCTGTGGCAACATGTTCTGCAACTGCCTTCAGCACCTGGTCGTGACACCAGCTCCAAGAACTTTTGGGTAACTGCTCAGAAGATGTTCCAGAGATCCTCTCCTGGTGCTAAGAGGGCAGGAGGGAGATTCAGTCTTCCCCAAGACATAAAAGTTAGCTGGACTCGGACTCGGTAAGGTTCATATAAAGCTTGGACCAGGTAATTGACTCGGTGGGAGCCAGTCTATTAGATGTTCGACCAGGTAACTTTCCCCTGTAATGCACTCTTCCACTTTGTCCATGTTCCTTGCTGCTTGAGCCCCACCATTCTGCTGGTTCTTACTTCCTCCATGCCTGCTCATACTTCCTCCTGAATAATATGGTGCCTATCTTTGCCACGGGCTTTGCACGCCTGGGTCTTTGAAAAGAGGCCTAAGCCTGCTCTCCCTGTTGCCACCATGCCCACCAATGCCTTCCATCTCAGGTGTGACTCTGCTCCCTCAAGCTCTTTCTCTGTCACCCATCTCCAGCCTGTTCATATCTTAATGCCAGCTGTAGCCACCTTGGAGTCCGTGGAGTGCTTCTCTTGTACGTACCACCATGAACTCTTCCTGAAGGCTTCGAAATGGGAGTTGCAAGATGTTACTTCTCCCATACAGGGTTGCGCTACTGAGACTCTGAGGCAAGACTAGCAAAATACGGAGGTAGGGGCTGATCTTCCTTGCCAGAGATTCAACTGTTGTTATGGAGACTGTGTATATTAACAGAGGCCTCCAGGAGTCCAGGCGAGATAGCATGTTGATAAATCCAAGCCTTGAACCTACCAGGTAAACCTGATTTGTCTACCTTAGTAACCCAGGCTTCCAGGTCTCCAAGTCTCCAGAGGGTCTCTGAATAGGAGGTCTGTCCCTGAGGCCACTGTCAAAAACCTTTCCAAGACTCTTGACTGGTTGTTCAGTGATGGACGGGATGGTTGTTCCAGACAAAGAAAAACAGAACTTATCCACCACTTTTCCCTTCTTCAGCAGAAGAGACCTTGATTTTGCTTGTTTAAAGCTCATCGTTGCCCATGTGATGAGCTTCTCTAGGCCTTGAAGGATCCATCTGCTGCTAGGCACAGATGTAGTAATAACTGTGAGATCATCCATGTATGCTCTTACAGGGGGCTGGCACACTCCAGTCTTTGTCAAGAAACCTCTGCATTCCATTTCCACTGATTTTATTACCATGTTCATGGCAAGGGTAAAAAGTATGACCGACATAGTACAACCAGTTATCATACCGTTCTTGAGCTGATGCCAGTCAGATGTGACGGATCCAGAAGTGACTCTCATCTTGTAGTTGCTGTAATAATCCAAGATGAGGTGCTTGATCATGATGGGAACATGGTGCATGTGTAAAGCGAACTCAACCAGCTTGTGCGATATGGACTCGTAAGTGTTGGCAAGGTCCAGCCATAACACGACTAGGTCCCTTTTGCTTTCACAAGCTTCTCTAATGAGTTGTGTAACTACACCAGTGTGCTCCAAACATCCAGGCACTCCAGGGATGCTGCCCTTCTGCACCAAGGTGTCTATGTATGTGTTCCTCAAGAGGAACTCCGTCAGTCGGCGTGACAAGACGGTGAAAAATCTCTTGCACTCCACGCTGAGAAATGAAATGGCGCTGAACTGGTCAATATTCTTCGAGTTCTCTTCCTTGGGGATCCAAATGCCCTCTGTGGACCTCCACTGGAAGCAATCTTTCCCAAGATTTTAGAGAGCAGAAATAATCTGTTTACTGTTGTAATTTTCAAATGCTGATATTTACTGTAAATTTTTTTGCTTTATAATTTTAAAATATGTATCTTTAGAGTAAAGTGTTCTGAAAAACTGCTTTCAGACACAGTACAAGTGTAGAACACTACCTAATGAGACCATTGTTATATTGTAATTACATTAATTAGTCCTAACTGCTCTCTGTTCAATATTATTTGTAATGTATAAATAGAATAGAAGACCAAACTACCTAGTCATTCATAATACAGCTTTTTTTTGGGTGAGTAAGGTGTGGGCTGATAACACTACATAGTGTTCATTGGAAGTCGCTTTGGAGAAGAGTGTAGGCACACAGCTAGAAGAAATACCACTAGGGGCTGCTCACCTTGTGCTGCTCAATGTCTCCATAGTTTTTTTTTTTTTTTTTTTTTTATTTTGAATTTGTACTATTACAGCTCTAGCTGTAATACCCTTGAGCAAGGTGCTTACCCTAAAGTGCCCCATTAAAACTGTCCAGCTCTACAAAAGGGTAAATAATTGTAAATAGCTTGACACTGAGTTGCTTTAGAGAAAAGCATCACCTGAATGAATAAATGTAAATAGGTTGTCTCTCTTAAGAACTGATGGCTTGTTATGGAAATTTTAGGGTACAGGGGTTCTTACGACAAGTGTGCGCATTTTTCTAATGAATTGCTCTTATATTGGTTGATAGAATGTTAAAGCAGGAGTGGAAAAGCAGGACCTCCCTTGGTCAGAGTGCCTACAAAGTAAACACACACACCCAGTGTTTCCAATGTGACCAGGTCATTTTCTGGTCATGTAAAACACTCCAGCTCACCTGGACTGAACATGTCAATGCAACAGACCAAAGCAGAGGCAAGAGAAAAGGTCTCTCAGTGTTTTAATAGGAGGACGATCAATATCATAAAAGTATGCTGCACAGGAATCTGATTGTACAATTTACAGGTCCCCCCACTCCCAAATCTCAAAGACAACCCCAGGTGATATGTATGCAAAACAAGAAAGGCATGTAAAGGTGAGATCAGTTACGGTCTTTCATTATGACTCAATGTTACAATGGAAATAAATGTGTACACATGTACACTATAACTGGAAAACATACATTACCCTGGCTACTCCCTAGAGCTTAATGTAAGACAACAATAGAGTGATCACATTCATCTGAACATTGCACACAGCTACAAGGACACATACACACAGTTACAAGGAATATATCACATATCTGGACCAAGGTGCATAGGGCATCAAGGATAAGCTACTGTGTTAAGGGCCATGAAGAGAGCAACCAGGCCTTTCCTCCCAGCACTGGCCTGCACTGCTGGCTGGGAAACCTTGGGTACCACACAACATTGAGCAGGGTCCCCCCCTGCCCAACACACACACACACACACACACACACACACACACACACACGGCATCTTGATTGTACAAGGGTGCAGATGGGTTATATACCATTTGTGCGCTTTTGTCACAAAAACAAAAGTTTAAAATAAATTAAAAAACACTTAAAAAGTAATGCATCTTAGCTTTCAAGTAGGGATTCTGGGGGAAAAAAGAAAACACTAACAAAAAAGACAACATAAATAGACATCAGGTGTAACAACAACTAAATCCAAACCAAATTTTTGTTACTTTTCTTGTGTTTTTTTTGGTTTTATTCTTCAAATTGCTTGAAGATGACTGATGGTTTTTCATTCTACGCTCATTTACCTTAAAATCCCACAATTATTCCAACATTTAGGTCAGCCAAGTAAGCCAGATCTACTTGCTCCATTTAATACTGCATTTGCAGAAAGAAATGAAAGACTGTTCTGTGCCTATATAGACTATGGAGACAGACAGTTGTTGCCTTCCTCTATCCAGAATTAACTTTGAGACCGTAAAATTAACTCTTCATTGGTACAGCTATCATAAGCCCCTGAGATTCAGGACTTGGGATGTGCGTTCCTTTGCTCCATGGAGCAGAGCCATACAGTCCTCAGCACTTCTCACACACTCGAACCATAGGCCATTGTGCAAAAGGAGAAACTAAGAGTCCAAAATCTAATGTACCATTGCCTAGTGCATTAGATTTTGTACTCTTGACTCTGTTCTCAGGTCATAGCCAATCAGTGAGACGACATTAAAAAATACATTCATGGAGGACAAAAGACATTAATTACGTTTGTCATAAAAATCATCTGAGAAGAACAACTGGCTGATGGGTGTACATGTATGGCGTGGGTATGTTGATGAGGAATATACATTATGGTACGCTACTCATGCATACTCTGCTTTCTTCATTGTTCACTTCTGTAATGCTCAAGACTAAATGTGCATGGTACATTCTACAGCAATCACGTACATTTTTCAAGTTCCACTGTTAAAATAAATTAAAACTACATCTTTCCTCAGTCCAAGACAAGTTTCCTAATATACTGAGCCAAACTACACACGTGCTGCAGTGAAGGTGCTCTTTTGAACAGTTGGCACCTGTCTGACTGAATATTGCTGGTATGTGTTAAAATAGGAATCCTTGGAAGTTACAGGTATGAATAACAGAGAGAAAATTATGACACTACATTTAAGGACACATCATGTCTCACAAACAGGCCAGTTCTTGCTAAGGTCCAGTCTGTCACCATTCATGCCCCACTGGCCAGGCGTTGAAGGTGATGTTTTTGTCTTCAAGAGCCACATTTGTCAGGACAAAACCAACAGAGGGTGCTGTAGCTTCAGCGTCAGTTCACCAACAGCACGTCTTCATATGTTGTGGTTCTGAGAAACAGTACCAATTAGACCATGTTGAAAGTTAAGCACAAAGAACACATTGATGTCTCACCCATATCAAGCGCTTCTCTACTAGTCTCATCTCATTTTCCCTGACATTTATGCCAGCCTCACCTGTCACAGCAACAGAAGAAAGAGCAGGGTGAGGTCTCCAGGCCACGGAATTTGCCAGAGTTGGGTGTATCTGTGCATTCTGCTATGAAGGCATGCAGATCTGTTATATGTATTGGTTCCTGGGTTTGTTGCTGCAAAGAGAAACGGCAAATAGGAGTTAAACAAAAACAAAAAAGAAAAAGAAATGGAATCCCATTCATGCCACCCATGGTCAGCCTCATAACATCTGAACGTTTTCTTCTTATGTTTATATGGTTCTATAATTGCTAAGATTCTTTTACTTACATTAACTGCCTGGATATATTCACTGAATGTTCACCACCTTCTGGCCACTTTATTATCTACGTAAACAATAAAAGCTTAATAATACAGATATCCCTTTACTTATGGTACAGGTTCTGTAAGAATCTTGTATATAGCTATTGGAAAGAATACTTTTATTCACCAAAAGCAACATCAAAAAACCAACTTAAAATGGCCTTAAAAATACCTTTCCTCCAAAAACTCATTAAATTCTGTTTGTTGACATTTCACCACAGAAAACGTGCAGCGTTCCTCATCTTGTTATTAATCACCAACTCTCAGGAACACCCGACATTAGCAGTAACCACTGTGAAAATGAGCTGTATAAAGTTGCTCCCTAACTCTTATTTTATTTTAGGTGTGTTTTATTGACAATGGCTTGTAAAAGAAATGCTGGTTACTTCTGGTGCACAATACAATAATTTTGGTAAACAGAATGGTGAAAAAATACCATTAAAAATAAACTATAAAGTATCTGCACATTCAAAAATTTGGAACTTGTTCCTTCATAACACACAAAGCCCGTGTACATAACGCATACACAGGCTCTCAATTTTCTGCCCATTATCCGTCATTCATCTCCCCCCATCCATTTCATTTAGTTTGTTGTTCTTTTAATACCGTAATTTTTTTTAAACACTGATTTTATATTTTTCTTGTTTTAGTGAAACAGAAACCAATGTAATGCATCTTTCTTCACTGTAAAGTGCTTTGAAAAGCTTCTTCTGAAGGTGCTGTCTAAAAGTTCATTACTCATGACATTTCACACATTCACAACCCAAATCTACATCTACTGCAGTCAGTCTCAAAGGTAAAACATTCGTTCTCAATAACATTTGAAGAAGTAACCCTTAAGTCACAAATACTGATTTCTGCCCCCTTGAATACCTTAATACTCTCGTAGGCCCCAGTGATGAGTGCAATGAAGAGCGACAAAACCATGTAGATGAAGAGGGAGATGAAGGTATACAAGTAGACCTGGCTGAAGACCCAGACCAATGTGCTGCTGTCCTGCATCTCGGAGAACGTCACGAACATGTCGTCCCCATTGATCAGAGAGAACAGGCACTCTGACACCATGGACAAGGAGCGGAACTGAGAGAAAACCAGATGTCATTAACAACACTGCTTTACGCTTTCATCCTAAGTGCCGTTAATCCAAATTTAGAGAAAGTTTTCATAATCACTGACTAACCCAAATTCAAAAGAATACAGAAGACAATATTTCTAATTCTGAGAATGATCAGGTAATTTCTTAACCTTTAAAACAGTGTATGAGGAGTTCAAAGAGATGTTCAAACGGAGCATTTTTTTGGCACCTTGACATGGTATGGCCCTAGTACGATCCAGCCACAGAAGCAGTATCCCAAGTAGATGACAGCCACACAGCAGCAGAAACGGATCACGTTGGGGAAGGCTGCTCGCAGAGTTACAATCAGAATCTGAGATGACACGGAGAGGAAAAATGCTTATCTTAGAGAGGAGATTAAAAAATTATATAGGTTATTTTTGCTGTTAATATTAAGTTTACAGAGACACAATTTAATTAAAATGTTCCAGTGAAGCAAGAAAAGCTTCAAACTGAAATTCTGAGGGGTTTCAAGTAAGGATAAAGCCTACCTTTTTTTTTTTTTTTCCCCTCCCCTTTTAAAGATAGCTTCTGAAAGGTACACAACCATGTGCAACGGTATACTTGCCACTCACATTGTATTTCTGGAAGAAGGTGAGGTAGCGAATCACTCCCACCCACACCAGCAACGTGGAGGTACCCAACAAGATGCCACACACATCATATGAAGACAAGTTCTGTGAGAAAAGAGAGAGAGCAGAGTTACACAAAACAGGGGATGAGTTATTTCAGCAGGGTAGGCACTGAATGTGCCAGGCAGGAACATTTCCCAACAGCTGGCACTGACCTTCGAGTCAATGCCAATTTTGATGAAGCTGCCAGTGATGGTGAGGATGTCACTGACGACGAGCAGGATATACCAGCCATTGATGAACTCAAGCCTGTCGGCCCAGCTCACCTTCCGATCAAGGGTGGTCTTGAAAAACCTCACAAACTCCTATCGTGCGAGAAGATGGGGGGGGGGGCATATTTATAGCCTTGAGCAATCATTTGCAGTGCAGTCTTTCAGTTAATCTAATCATCAAATGCAAATTCACCACTGTTACCAAAACTTTGACGCTGCACATTTTATTGTCAAGGCAGATCCACAGAAGCAAATGCCCTTTCACCAAATGCCAACTGGTTGTATCACATGTATTACATCAGTACTGTAATAATGCCTCAGCATATTTCTTCTCGCTGTGTTCTGCACTTGTTATATTTTTTAAGATAAGGTTTCTCTTTGGGGTGTGGAGTCATTGACCTCCAATGAAGGTTTGGGGAATATATTTCTCACTAACAGAGCACCTCAATGTAAAATGCATTTGGTAAATATTTGTACGTTTAAACACTTTAATAAAAATTAAGCACACCACTTTCATCATATGATAAACAACCAGAAGCATAAATATGAAAAACACCACTCGGCTAAAAGCCTCTTATGTTCTCAAACAGAGGTCATGTGACAGTCCCAGACACCTGCAGCTGTTTCTGGAGGGGACTTTGGTTCAAATTCAGTTTCGAATCCAGCCTGTGTGTGTCTGTGTACTGCCAAATACAAAGCATCTCCTTACTCAGAGATACTGTGCCATCTCTATGCCCACTTTTTTCTAATCTCCCTTATGGTCCCCTCTATAATTGCTGCCATTAGTCTCTGACCCTGCCTTCAAGCCCCACCTCCAGGCCCCATGCCCTGCCTGTTGTAGTAGGATTCCTCGGACGATGGAGCGACCACACAGCACCAGGGACAGTAGGCACAGAAATGCAACAAACAGGTCAAATGCCAGCCGTGCGTGGTTCTCCGCTGAAAGAACACACACAAAGACAGTAGATGAGTAGGGGAAAAAGAAAAGAAAGGGAAGGACAAAATGTAAAGATTACAGTGCAAAATGGGAAGTGATAACAGTAGTAGGAAAAGTGACAAAACCAAAACAATTCCCCTTGTTTATCCAACTGGGTCTTTTGGAGGACTAATTCAGATTAAGCACATTTTAAAAGGGATAACAGAAAGACCTTTCTTGGCACTTGAACTAGCAACTGTTGGTTTGCAAGTATATATCCTTAACCACAACAGAACCCAATTCCACCTCCTCTTTGCACTCCTCACCATGTCCAGACACACTGGGAGATGTACACTCCTTGATGGAGGCCTGGTTATCCAGGCTGATCTTCACCTTGCCACTGTGAGCCTTGTTATCCAGGACAATCTGCAGAAACACACTATTAAGACACAAAGCACCTCCAGGGATTTGACCCCAGTGCAAGACATGTTTTGAAGTACCGTGGCGTTACCATTCCTAGATTGTGAAATGCAACTACCCCAGGGCACCATCCATAAGGAAGAGCTCCTCAATACTCAGGACTGACACTGAAACTACTGTTTTAGTTATTGTCTTGTTTTAGTATATGGCTGAAAGGACAATAAAGTCTCCCTTGACTCCTGACTCTTGAGCTGCACAATTGTTGAGGGGAGTTCCTGGACACTACCCAACTATGCTGTTTCCATATCAAGAATCATGACAACCTGTCATTCTGTTATCACGCCAAAGTTGACATGATTGACAGGAAGATATGATTAACTGGCAAATAAGTAGCAAAGAGATGTGAGGGCTCAGTCTGAGGGGGCTAACCGTGATGAAGAATGTGTAGCAGTCAGGAATCTCATTGTTCAGGATGGTTTGGACATTGATGGCCTTCAGCTGGAACTGGATGGTCACATTGATCAGCCTGTTAGACAACAGTAAGAACTTTTTCAGATAATGACAATGTGTACAATGCATGTTCCTCCTGATCAGTCCTGAGATACCACTGCTGGCACGAAGACTCAGGTGGTTACAACCAGTGCTGCGGAGTCGGAAGCAATTATTGGGTTAGTGGAGTCGGAGACAGTAAAAATGCACCGACTCTGTCTAAATGTACCGTATACAGAGGCGTATAAGTCGAGCCCTAAAATAACGTGCAGCTTTTGGGCAGTGCTGTGGAGTCAGAGTTGGAAGCAATTACTGGACTACTGGAGTCAAAGTCGAAGGTTTTGTGTACCAACTCCACAGCCCTGGTTGCAACAGCGCCTGAAACGCAGATTTTCCTTCCAATACAAGACTTACTTGTGAAACTTGAGGGTGAAATTCCTGTAATCGGCACTTGCCTCTGCTAGGGGTTCAACCATAGGGCTCACGCCAACACAGTCTAGATTTAAAAACGTAAAAACAGAAAGGAGAAACCACTAAAATTTTAAACTGAACTTCTTAAGGACCTTCTAAAAGATACTTAATGCAGGTACTTTTCATGTAATTCCTTGCTACCAGAAGCTAAAGGATAGCGATGCTTGTTCCTCCAATCCATATACACAAAACATAGCTTTCTTTTATCATGCTACAAATCACATGGCACTTTTCCACTAACACTCAAAAATCTGTCTTCCACAATTTTCTGACAGTCTTTCACAAATCTGGGTGTACGCAACTTCTGTATTGAGGAAGTGTTAGTCAAGCTCTTTATAATGATCCTGTTTTTGTTTCAACTGCAAAAAACATGGATGAAAGCATTCGCAGTGACTGCCAGAACAAAATGTGATTGTTGATTCACACAACTTAACACATGTACAGAAACACATGTATAAGATGCTATTTGTAAAACATGACTCATGACATTTATACTGCTTTCTTGTTCTCTATTCCTGTAGGAAGATGATATAAGTTACACATGATAAAAAAGGAAGTTCCTCAGGAAACCACTGCGCTTACAGAAGAACTGCTAAAGAGAAAACAGGAGGCAGTACCAGTAACAACGCGAGGGTCGATTTTAAACGTGTCATTGGCTGGGTCGATGTGGCCCTTCTTGTAGTACTGCTGACACAGGGAAAGAGCGCTCCCGTTCACCCCTACTCCAAACACGTATGCGTAACGCCCCACCGTGGTCTCCGGCAGCGCCAAATACTGGGGGGGGGGGAGAGGCCGGGGATGTAGCGAGAATGGAGGATGAAGAGCAGAAAAAGCAAAAACATGAGCTGATTTGGAAGGTACAGACCAAAAAGAGAATGAAATTAAGTATGTAGCAATTTAGCATCTAAAACACGGCTAACCAGGGAAAAAGTTGGACAGATAAGTTAATGTGTAAGCAGAATAAAGATTAATTATGGACCACTAGTGTAACTGTTGTCAGATTTGCTGCTGCTTGGACACAGGTCACAGTATTAATAGCTCAGCAGTAAAGCATCAACACACTCACCTGTTCTATGGTGTAGAATATGTGGCTGTAGACATCACTTTGGGTATAGACTGCCAGGGAGTCCTCAGACCCCTCACCATAATCCTTGAGGAAAAGGTTTTTGAAAGATGCAGTATTCTCCTCCTTAAATGTGACCACCATCTGGTTACTGAGTCCAAACAGCACCAGCTGTGATGTGTAAAAAAGAAAAAAGAAAAAAAAAAAAAAAAAAAAAGAGGGAGAAGAAGCCATGTGGGGACACTGACGAGTGTTTAAGCAACGTAAAGGCCAGCGCGAGGTTTCCTTCACTAAAATGGTTTGGAGTAAAATACCACCACATCGCAAGGTATTTACAGAAGCCTGTCATGTTTTGCCTAGGCCAATAATCTAGTTCTGTTCCACATGACTGGATTCTGACTGTAAATTCATACCAGAAACTCTTTCAGAGGCAGCACTGTGACAATATCAAAATGGCATCGGTTATGCAACATGCAGCTGAAATTTGACTCCTCCTTGCAAAATGAATCAAAGCAGTGCGGCGACTACTACACCAGTAGCCTCATTTTGGCAGTAAGAATGTAACTGATCCTGGCCAGGGTACATCTATTAATTTAGCTGAGACTTTTCTAGAAAAATACTTACAATAATTTACCCATTTATACAGCTGTACAGGTAAGTATCTTACTCAGGGGTACTGCAGGAGGAGGTGGGATTTGAATCTGCAACCTCTGAGTCCAAAGGTAGCAACTCTAACCAATACACTACCTGTTGCCCAAGCACTTCTAGTACTGGACGAAAGACATAAGAAATAATAAACAATACATAAAACTTAAGGGGTAAGTGTTGTCGATCACTGGTTTCCACGGTAAGGAAGGGTATAGAAATGATTCACCACTGCCTTCTTCCATGCACATTTTTAGACTGCACACACCTGGAAATGATGCACATTGTGCACACCTATGTCAGATTGAAACTTATGCCAGAATGGGATGCTCAGACATTACAAGGGACCAGTGTTACCTCCAGTGTCACTAACAAGCGGTATCGTGTAGTTTTGCACCGTTTATAAATTACTCACTTAGAAGAGACATCGTTAAACTGCAGTGTATGAAGCTTCCTAGTAGGTAAGAATTACAGTATCTGTACAGGGTACCTGTATGGTGACGACTATGATCTTCAGTATCTGCAGGCCAAGCTTGAAGGGCTTACGGCCCTTGGCATGGTACTTGTCACAGGGGCTCATGAAGAAGTACTTGAGCTTCCTACGTAGGGCCTCCTCAGCTTCCTCTGCTCCCAGCAAGTTGGCAGCTGGTACCAGTTGGGGATCTGATGCATTGTGGTCTCTGAAGTCACTGGAGCCATATTTGGTTGCAGATCTCAGCAGCTTGTCATTCTCTGGTAGTGGTAAAGATCATGAAAGAGACAAAAGAACAGAGCTGAGGCTCGGTATTCATACAAGTAGTTATACTCACATGGTGGTGTGTTTTAGTGCGAGAGTGTTGAATTACACTAGACTGGCTCATCACCTTGGGAACTATCAAGTTATGAATTTTTGAAGACACTTATTTCCCTCTCAAAATGTGCTATTTTCTTACCCATTTGTGAAATTTTTGCTGGTATGCGCACAAAACCAACCCTTGTTTTCTTACTGAGTCTACAGATAGCGGCAAAGCTCAAACAGAACAGTTGTATCACAGCAATTTACATTCATTCATTTTGCTGATGTTTTTCTCCAAAGCAACTTACAATGTTAAGGTTACAATTATCACAAGCTTACAATTATCTACCCATTTGTACAGCTGGGTAATTTTACTGGAGTGATTTAGGGTAAGTATCTTGCTCAAGGCTACTACAGCAGTAGCTCAAACTACTACACTACCAGCTAACCCAAATTAATCTAACTTGTACACCATTTAGATCTCATTGTGTTCAACAGATAAGGAATTAGTATACAGTATGTAATTTACATAAACATGAGCATAATGAAAATTGCACTAAATCAACATGAGGAACAACCAAAGGGCAATATTAACCAAATTAATATTCCACCTGTATACTACCAACATTATCTACCTGTTTTAGACAATTCATCCAATTGCACGTGGGTGATAAGAGCAATTTGTTGGGGTGAACACACTGGGCATGAGAGCCTGTTTGACACAGACAGGAACAGTTGGTCACGAAGAAGGTGGTGTACAGGCTTCCATGAAGGATTGGAGGTCACCTCTTCTACCCTAAATTTTTTTTTCTTCTAAACTCAGTTTGGTGTGAAATCAGTAACACTCAGTGGTGATATATCTGTGATGCAGTGTCAAGCAGATGTGAGTTATGATATAAGGAGATGACTGATATTTAGCAGTATTACACCAGTCTTGTAGGATCATTAAACCTAGCAGTGACTGCAGCACCCCTCCGTGAACCGCCACCTTACCATGGTGGAGGGGTTTGAGTGCCTGAATGAGTCCAGGAGCTATGTTGTCTGGGGCTATATGCCCCTGGTAGGGTCTCCCATGGCAAACAGGTCCTGGATGACAGACTAGACAAAGCGCGATTCAAAAACCCCTTATGAAGAAAAAAAATCAAAATCAAGGCTTTCGTTTACCCTGCCCAGTATGGGGGTCACCAGGGCCCCACCCTGGAACCAGGCCTGGGCGGGGGGGGGCTCGCATGGTGGCCAGGTCTATGCCCACGGGGCCTGGCCGGACTCAGCCCGAAGCCATGACGTGGAGCTGCTCTTCGGTGGGCTCACCACCTGCCGGAGAGACCGTAAGGGGCCGGTGCATTGTGATTTGGGCGGTGGTCGGGGCCGAGTGCCCGGCCGACCCAAACCTCGGGCGCCAACTCTGGTTTTTGGGACTTGGAATGTCACCTCACTGGCGGGGAAGGAGCCTGAGCTGGTGCGGGAAGTTGAGAGATACCGTCTAGATATAGTCGGGCTCACTTCTACTCACAGCTTGGGTTCTGGAACCACTCTTCTCGACCAAGGGTGGACTCTCCACTATTCTGGCGTTGCCCAGGGTGAGAGGCGGCGGGCGGGTGTGGGCTTATTAACAGCCCCCCAGTTTAGCCGCCATGTGTTGGAGTCTACCCCGGTGAATGAGAGGGTCATCTCCTTGCGCCTTCGGGTCAGGGAACGGTCTCTCACTGTCGTTTGTGCTTATGCGCCTAGTGGCAGTGTAGAGTACCCGGCCTTCTTGGAGTCCCTGGAGGGCGTGCTGGAAAGCGCTTCCACCGGGGACTCTGTCGTTCTACTGGGGGACTTTAACGCCCACGTGGGTAGCGACAGCGACACCTGGAGGGGCGTGATTGGGAGGAACGGCCTCCCTGATCTGAACCCGAGCGGTGAGTTGTTATTGGATTTCTGTGCTAGTCGCGGTTTATCCATAACGAACACCATGTTCATGCATAAGGGTGTCCATCAGTGCACTTGGCACCAGGACACCCTAGGTCGGAGGTCGATGATCGACTTTGTAGTCGTTTCTTCTGACCTTGGACCATATGTCTTGGACACTCGGGTGAAGAGAGGGGCTGAGCTGTCAACTGATCACCGCCTGGTGGCGAGTTGGACTCGATGGCGGGGGAAAAAGCTGGACAGACCTGGCAGGCCCAAACGCATAGTGAGGGTCTGTTGGGAACGTTTGGCGGAGGCCCCTGTCAGAGAGGTTTTCAACTCCCACCTCCAACAGAGCTTCAACCAGGTCCCGAGGGAGGTGGGGGACATCGAGTCTGAATGGACTATGTTCCGCGCCTCCATTGTCCGGGCGGCGGTTCGGAGCTACGGCCATAAGGTCTCTGGCGCCTGTCGCGGCGGCAATCCCCGAACACGGTGGTGGACACCGGAAGTAAGGGATGCCGTCAAGCTGAAGAAGGAGTTCTATCGGGCCTGGCTGGCTCATGGGACTCCTGAAGCAGCTGACAGGTACCGACGGGCCAAACGGAGCGCGGCTCCAGCAGTCACCGCGGCAAAAACTCGGGCTTGGGAGGAGTTCGGTGAGACCATGGAGGAAGACTTTCGGTCGGCCTCAAAGAGATTCTGGCAAACCGTCCGGCGACTCAGAGAGCGGAAGCGGCGTTCCACAAACACTGTTTACAGTGGAAGTGGTGCGCTGCTGACCTCAGCTGAGGATGTCCTCGGGCGGTGGAAGGAGTACTTTGAGGATCTCCTCAATCCCTCCGACACGCCTTCCGTAGAGGAAGCTGAGGCTGGGGACTTGGAGGGGGACTCGTCCATTACCCTGGCTGAAGTTGCTGAGGTAGTCAAAAAACTCCTCGGTGGCAAGGCTCCGGGGGTGGATGAGATCCGCCCCGAGTTTCTCAAGTCTCTGGATGTTGTGGGGCTGTCTTGGCTGACACGCCTCTGCAGCATCGCGTGGAGTTCAGGAACAGTGCCTCTGGACCGGCAGACCGGGGTGGTGGTCCCTCTTTTTAAGAAGGGGGACCGGAGATTGTGTTCCAACTACAGGGGGATCACACTCCTTAGCCTCCCTGGGAAAGTCTATGCCAGGGTACTGGAAAGGAGAATCCGACCGATAGTCGAACCTCGGATTCAGGAGGAGCAATGCGGTTTTCGTCCTGGCTGTGGAACACTGGACCAGCTTTATACCCTCACTAGGGTGCTGGAGGGTTCGTGGGAGTTTGCCCAACCAGTCCATATGTGTTTTGTGGACCTGAAGAAGGCATTCGACCGTGTCCCTCGTGGCATCCTGTGGGGGGTACTTCGGGATTATGGGGTTCGGGGCTCGCTGCTACGGGCTGTTCGTTCCCTGTATGACCAGAGTAGGAGCTTGGTTCGCATTGCCGGCAATAAGTCAGACCTGTTCCCGGTGCATGTTGGACTCCGCCAGGGCTGCCCTTTGTCACCGATTCTGTTCATTATCTTCATGGACAGAATTTCTAGGCGCAGTCAGGGAACGGAGGGTGTCTGTTTTGGTGGCCGCGAGATCTCGTCTCTGCTTTTTGCGGACGATGTGGTCCTGTTGGCTTCATCAAGTCAAGACTTGCAGCGTGCACTGGGGAGGTTTGCAGCCGAGTGCGAAGCAGCAGGGATGAGAATCAGCACCTCCAAATCCGAGGCCATGGTTCTCAGTCGGAAAAAGGTGGATTGCCCCCTCCGGGTTAGGGGGGAGTTGCTCCCTCAAGTGGAGGAGTTTAAGTATCTCGGGGTCTTGTTCACGAGTGAGGGAAAAATGGAGCGGCAGGTTGACAGACGGATCGGTGCAGCGTCCGTAGTAATGCGGTCATTGTACCGGTCTGTTGTGGCGAAGAGGGAGCTGAGTCGTAAGGCGAAGCTCTCAATTTACCAGTCGATCTACGTTCCTACCCTCACCTATGGTCATGAACTCTGGATCATGACCGAAAGAATGAGATTGCGGATACAAGCGGCAGAAATGAGTTTCCTCCGCAGAGTGGCTGGGCGCACCCTTAGGGATATATAGGGTGAGGAGCTCAGTCACCCGGGAGGAGCTCGGAGTAGAGCCGCTGCTCCTCCGCATCGAGAGGAGCCAGTTGAGGTGGCTCGGGCATCTGTTCCGGATGCCTCCTGGACGCCTCCCTGGGGAGGTGCTCCGGGCTTGTCCCACTGGGAGGAGGCCTCGGGGCAGACCCAGGACACGTTGGAGAGACTATGTCTCCCGGCTGGCCTGGGAACGCCTTGGGGTTTCCCCAGAGGAACTGGAGGAGGTGTGCGGGGAGAGGGAAGTCTGGTGGACTCTGCTCGGACTGCTGCCCCCGCGACCCAGCCCCGGATAAAAGCGGAGGAAGATGGATGGATGGATGGATGGATGGATGGATGGGTGACTGCAGCAATTGTACTACTGGCATAACTACAGCAGAATAGTGATCCATCTCCGCTTCACTACCATTTCCTCATGGTCATCTTCAGAAAAATTCAATTAAGCAGCAATACCATTCTGTATTATCAGAAAGCACAAACTTCTTACAACAGTTTATATAACCTTCTTATTCATTTACACTGACTATTTTCAGGCAGTTTGCCTACAGGTTGAAAGTGAAAGACTGCTCCTTTCTACTTTCAGACAATGCATAATGAGCACAAAACAGCAACAGACAACAGATTTGTCCAGGGAACTACAGTACTTCACAGAACAAAATTACTAAATCTTCTAGGCTGCATTTCATTAATATACTATAAACAATATTTTTAGATTTTCTCAAAAATTTGCTTGTTAATAGTTACCACACTGTACTTTGTGATATACCCGACAAACACAATGTTTTCCACCTGATATACACAAATTAATTATAACTTGGCAAGTACTGAACTGAGCATGAGCATTTCTTACTTGCTGCAGTGCCACACATGTTATGCTATTCTGTTCATATGCTGTAATAAAATTGTATTTTATGGTCTTACTTCTTAATAATTAACGGTACAATATGAAATTTCTGCTATGCAGATCCCATACAGACTGAAAAATGCTTTGTACACTGAACATCAAAATGTGGATTTTTTTTTTCCAAAAACAATGGAAAATTTTGTTAATGTGGACGAGTGTGATGGG
Organism: Scleropages formosus; assembly: GCF_900964775.1. Taxonomy (NCBI): domain Eukaryota; kingdom Metazoa; phylum Chordata; class Actinopteri; order Osteoglossiformes; family Osteoglossidae; genus Scleropages; species Scleropages formosus. The sequence goes on from NC_041825.1 coordinate 21,161,614, forward strand.
TGCCTCAGTTTCCGTTTGGTCAACTTTTAAGGATACTTATAGAAAAAAAGAAAAAGAAAAAAAAAAGGAAAACTTGAGCTGTACTATACTGAATAGATCTACAATTTTTGCACAAGACTGACGGAGGCATGACGTCAGACAATATGGAATGAAATGGTTCAAAGATATTTCATGTTTACGTCACCCATCGTAACCTAATCATTACTGTATTTGATAACGTTCCTTACGCTTAGACCACAGTGAATCATACACAGTAGTCGTAAAAGGCAACAACCGTTTTCTCGCTGCTATAGAAAACACACAGAGCAAAAGCAAAAGACACGTATCTGCAACTCCCACTAAATTTTCCCATTCATAGAAAGTGATTGCTGTTCATTTTAAGGGGATTCTTTTTTTTCTTACTTGATATTGAGGGTGTAAGTGCTGTTGAGCTGAATTTTACCAATGACAACTACTAAAAATTATAGTTTTTACAAAAAAAAAAAAAAAAAAAAAAAAAAAAAAAATACAGAAGTGATTTTCCATAACCATCTTTAGTGCACTGCCTTTCGATTGCAAATATGGGGAGAAGATGCAAACCCCGCCCACCCTGAGCCTAATTCAGACCTATACCCGAACTCAAATCTGAGGGATTGTGAGACACCAGCATTACTCGTTGTGCCACTGTGCCACTTACTGAGGGTGTATTATAATTTAAAAGTAATGTTGAGTGCTCAGCTGCATTATTGAGGGTGCACTGTAACTTCAAGAAACATGGGCTCTTTCACTTAGTAGGCAGGAATCACATCTGCTAATCTGCATACCAGAGCAGTTTTTTCTTCAAAAACACATTCTATAATCACAAGCCCATTTTAAACATAAATATATAAAAATACATTGCTGCTTTCTGTGATTTTTGAATTTTGAGTTAAATTTCATCTCTCTGCGAGTTACGCCTTGTATCTGCTTGGATAAACTTTTATAACAAGACATGGGTATATATTAGGAGCGATGAATCTGTAGAACAATGTATACTAGTGCACCATACAGAAAGGATCACCTGTATATAAATTCAGGTATCTCATGAAGGGTTTAAACAAGCTAACTTTAGCTTGCAAGATTACATTTACAATCACTAAAACCAAAGAACAACATTACACAGTTCAACATGAGATCACAAGAAAAGGACAAGTTAACTGGGCAAAGGTTCAACTTTATGGAACTGCTGGCTTCTTGGAACATTTAAGGCCCAACACAAAATGCAGAGTCTCAGCAACAACTCTCCATAACCACCTATAATTCACCTCATTTACCAGCACCTGCTCCTTGGACACTAGTTTAGTTACAGTAAATAGGATATTTTGTGAAGAGTTCAGTGATATTTTACTGGGTACAAGTGCACATCTTCCAGAACTGTAAAACAGAGACACACTTGACCAAAGAACTTTGCTCGTGGCACAGGCAAACATACCAGGTCTGTTGAGGAAAAGGCATTCACACTGAAATGGAATTCTGAACAAAAGGAATGTGTCGTGTGGCTAGACAACATCCATTTAAAAAAAAAAGAGAAAAAACAGCACGATAAGGAGTTCATATCGTGTCTGACAAATGGAGATAGAGTCAATCAAATATGGAGAAATACGCAGGCAATCCAGTCTTTCCAGTGCATTACCTCAATGGTGACCCATGTGTAGACAGCTTAGAGCCAAGTTTATTTGTATGGTTGGTATCTGTCAATGCAGCTCTATCAAAGCTCACATCTTTGTGCATCAGTCTGCACTATGCCACACACAGACACACTATGGGCCTCAACTGTAAGCCTTGTACTGGGCTAGCATTCATCTACCCCCAAAATCCCCCCCCCCATCTCTTTATATCTTTGCTTAGCTGGTACTTTTATCTTTAGTGCCATATGGTTTTACACAGTCATTGAGCCTGAAATTGGAGCAATTCAGGTTAAACACCTTGCTGAAAATTACTCCTTGGAAGTGAAACAAGAAACATTGTGTTACCAACTACACTACACCATTTTTCCCATCCATGATCTCACTTGGATATGCCCCTTCCTTTCCTTCTACCAAGAGGAGAGAAAAGCAGTGAGGGATGTAGAATGAGCAGCAGACACAGAAGGAAAAAAGATGGGGCAAAAAAGAAAAAACAAGACAACATAGCCAGCAGCCCAGTAGAGCTTCCACAAGCTACAGCATGACAAGCAGTAAGTGGGTAATTAAGACCCTGATGGAGACATGCTACAGATGGAACAAACACACACACCCATTATGTTTTATTACAGTGCATGACAACTGCTGACAAAGACAGCCCAGAAGATTAAATGGTGAGGACTAATGCTCAGAGCACTTCCAGACAAGTAGTTCTGTCCCAGCTGTTCTTCATGCAGAAGCAATTACTACCTTTCTGGTGAGTCTTGAGGGGGCTGAAAGGCGTTAAGTTCAGAAAGTAAGCTAAAAGGGAATGTTAAAGCGACTGAAAAAAGCAAGGGGATTGTATCAAAAGAGACTGGTGGTGGAGGCATGCAGAAACAATAGATTCTTTCAGTCTCCAAAGTACAGTATGAGAATCCAGAGCTCTGGATAGACCTCTGTTGTTCACGAACTTCACGTCAACAGGATAAAATCGTGAGGTCCTGATCAACAGATCTGAATAAAATGTAAGTCTGACAACCTTAACAACAGATAAAACACAACTGCTTCGGTGTTTCAGATATAATTTATGAGATCTTAAACTGTGCTGTCAGCATGTGAACAAGAGCAGCTCATCATTTCCGCACGATCGGTCCAGTGGCCTTTCCTCCACAGGAGTGTGCGGTCATGTTGCTGGGCTACTGACCAGGTCACTTCAGCACCGTGGGTTTCACTCAGTTCTTCGGCAACTCCCACCCTAGCTAAAACCATATCATGGAACTAAACAAGCCATTCATTATTACAGAGAACATTCCAGCAGTTATGGAAAAAAAGTTTTGAACAAGTAAGGCCAACACTGTCACTACAGGACCCCAATTTATTACTTAAGTCATTGAAATAGACATTAGAAAAAAAAAAAAAAAAAAAAAAAACCCTGTTGCTAACCGTTTCGCAAAGCTGCCTTATACTACAAAAGAAAACAGGGAGTTATATATAGTGCAACTTTCTTCTCAATTTTTCTGTATTATGAGGAACATTCTGTGTAAAGTAAAGAAGAAGACATAGGCGCTGGCTGAGGCAAAACAAAGACATACCTGACTCTGAGGCGTCGTGGTTGCAGTTACTAAAAGCCGAAGTAGCCATAATTAAAATAAAATAATAAAACTAAACAAACTGCAAACAAGCCCAAGAAATTTTTAAAACCCAGTATGAGCTACTGTCGCCGACCTCAGCGCACCCCTGCGAGCCCCATCAGTCCCACAGCTCTCCGCACATCGCGGAGCAGACAGTGTAGATACATCCAGATCCAGAACCACAGCGTTCACTTCTCACTTCCGTATTGGTCATGTGACGAGGGAACTGAAACTTCACGGACTGCTGCCAAGCCAGGAATCGCTGGTTAAGAAAGGATTAACAGTGGTGGGGGGAGAGAACAATCTGAGGTGCAAATTCATAACGTTTGCCATATGATCTGGTCCTTCGTCAATAGCAAACGCATGAAGGAACCGCGCAGCCGCTTTCTCGCCACCTTAGTGATCACGTGAGAAGGGCCAAGCGGAAATTGCCCCTCCAGCCAAATAAGGCAGCAGCGGTAGTCACGTGACCAGGCACGTTTCGCTGCTTCGACCGCGAAGCGCTTTGCTGTAGGAAGCGCTGATGACTAAGCTGAAAGTCAGAGTGGTTTATAAATATTTCTCTAGAAGACGATCAAAAAGCATACATGCGGTCTGATTATTAAATTCAAGTGTACGTCTTAAGTTTTATTTCAGTGTTCAGCCACGAAATTAAGGTGTGGAGGCTGGAGGACCATGCCCCATGGCCCGCTGCATGGTGCTGTTTCAATTCCTGTTTCAGGTGGTGGATCATCTGGTCCTGAGTTTTTGTGGAGTCAGGGAGTTAGACAGTGAAGGTGGAAGGCAACGTACTGTTCAGAGCTGCTGCTGCCGCCTTTGGACTCAAAGGTCATAGGTTTGAAACCCACCTCCAGCTGTAGTGTGGATTCTTACACTAATATTAACCAGCTAATGGCTGATGGCTTAACATCCCAAGTTGCTTTGGAACCACCATGAAGTCTTCAGGCAACATCCTATGAGTAGAGAAGAGTTAAATGTGTAGGAGATAAAGAAGGTTTTTGTTTCACCATTTCAACCAAGGTTGCTTTCAGGCAGTTCAGTGTCATCAGAGGTATGAAGGACGAAAACAGGTGTGAGGAGGAAGTGAAAAGTGGGGAATATTTTTTGGATGCTGGAGATGAAAGAGGAAGAAGGATGGAAAGTGATCAGTAGTGAGTGAGGAGGAGGGGGAGCTGGTGGTTGGTAGCAGAGGCTTCAGTAAGAAAGTAATATCTTCGTTTCACACGCTACAAAGACGCCATGGACTTAGATTTAGTTTCAATTTCCATTGCATTTACATTTCAGAAAAGTCCACTAGGGAGCAGTGCTATGCTGCTTATCAAGGTACATTCACTGTTGTTAATTTCTCCCCTGAGTTCAATCTTAGACTCTTGTTTTTTGTATTTTAACTGTAGGGGTAAGTGTTGTCTCATTAATTAGTCAGTGACTTGCATGTCAACATACATTGTTTTGTCAGGACCTAAATAACCTGATTTATTATAGGAAAGTAAAAGTAGTGTCTCACCAGCAACGGCAGCAGTATCACTCTGGAGTCACACTTTTCTGAGTGATGTGAATCCCTATGGTATAATGCAGTTTTCGCAAAAGGTTCATAATCCGATTAAAGGTATTTAGTTCAAAGAAATGTGCTATAAATAAAAGCTGAAATAAGTTACTGGATATGCTGGCTTTGGAACTTAAAAAAGGTGAAGACACGATACAACTTTTTCCCCCTAAAAATGTTATATACAGCATATTCTATATATATTCTGAAATGCTGGTTTATAGTGGGGGTGTGGTGGCGCAGTGGGTTGGACCACAGTCCTGCTGTCCGGTGGGTCTGAGGTTCGAGTCCCGCTTGGGGTACCTTGCGATGGACTGGCATCCCGTCCTGGGTGTGTCCCCTCCCCCTCCGGCCTTACGTCCTGTGTTGCCGGGTAGGCTCCGGTTCCCCGCGACCCTGTATGGGACAAGCGGTTCTGAAAATGTGTGTGTGTGTGTGTGTGGTTTATAGTGCAGTGAATGCCAGCTGTGTTTGCTTACTGAGCCCATAGCTGGCAATGAAGCACACTACAACAGAATTTATCTGTGCAACAGCCTGCATTTAACTCTCTTCCATTGTCGTATTTACAGCTGATATCTAGTGTTCCTGAGTGCTGGTCAGTCGAATGGTACCGGTAACAGAGAAAAAACTAGAGAAATAGAAAGTTTGAAGGTGAAGATGATGAAACAGAAAGTTAAATATATGCTCACTGCAAATAAGTGGGAAAAGGTGCTACAGTGGGTACCGAAGCATCCAGGAAAAAACAGACATAAAATATAAAAAGGCCAGCACTCGTGATAATGGCTATATTTGTTTATTTATCGGGAACACAAAGGTTTTTCGGCCATAAGCACATTAATAGAACAGACAAATAACAAACATACTGAGTCATGTGACAATAGTTGCATACAGCAATGAAGATGGTCGGAAAAATGGCCAGTAATTAAGACAATTGTTTTGGCAGTGGTGTCCATTACATGGCTGAACACTTGCTTCTTTTTGATTCGTCCAAATGGATGCTGAGGTAGCCTTTACAGTACATATGAGCTACACAAAACGGACAATTAGAAAAAATGGCATAGCATAAAATTAACAATGGAAGTGCATATGAAAGTAAGCTGTGAACTGTGGAATGACACATCTTAAAGAAAAGACAAGAAACCATAAACCATACATCCCAGGTAGTGGAAGCGCAATGTTTATTTCAAAACACAAGTGAAGGGCACCTCCTTGTCCTCATGGGTACTGTGTTTGTGCATCGAGGCTGTGGCCAAACACACGAGAGAGGATGACACGGACGGACATCCTGCAACAGGGTGCTTGGTATATCACAATGCTGAATACAGTATACCCTCAGGGAATGGATAGGGATCACAGTCTGCTATAAATAGTTTACTGTGTTTGTAAGCTGGGGAGCCCTTGTACTAGTAAATTCTAATTTGCCATCATGGCTCTGTAGATGGTGATAACCTTGGCTAAGTGACCAGAAAACCCAGTTTTCACAGAACAATGATTTCTTCCTGCTAAGTAACTCCAAGTGAATAACACACTAGTAGATACCAGAGCTCAATTTTGCAATTATTCATGCAGCTGAAGCTTTTCTCCAAAGCAACTTACAACTATTTACCCATTGATACACACACACACACACATTATCTGAAACCACTTGTCCCATGCAGGGTTGCAGGGAGCCGGAGCCTAACCCGACAGCACAGGGCATAAGGCTGGAGGGGGAGGGGACACACCCAGGACAGGATGCCAGTCCATTGCAAGGCACCCAAAGCAGGGCTTGAAACCCAGGCCCACCAGAGAGCAGGACCCAGTCAAACCCACTGTGCCACCACACCCCACTTCCCAGCTAGGTAATTTTACTGAAGCAATTTAAAGCAAATAACTCACTCAAGGGTACTATAGCTAGGATTCAAACCCAGGACCTTTGGGTCCACAGGCAGCCGCTCTAACCATTATGCTACCCCACCATAGTCACCCATCACAGTCCCAAAAACACACTATATTATCACAGTTGCATGGGTCTGTAGTAGCAGGTGGTTTGGCTGAAAGATAGAAGTGTGACAAACCATGGCGCTTCAGTAATGCTGAAGTGTGAAATTACAACAAAGCAAAAGTGCTACAATCAAAACAAACCTAGAGCAACTGAAAGCAGTACAGACTTACTTTTCAGTGCTTTCTTGACTCACTGCTAAAATGCTGGGGGCGTTATGCAATTATTTACAATAAGTACAGTCTCCCTTCTATCTGACTAATTGTTTCTATGATTTCAAAATTTACTTAATTGAAATTGTTTTTAATGTTTTGGGATATGTATCAAAAATTGTTTCCTGAGTTCAAGGATCCATAAACAATGGACAAATATTGCTCAGCTCTGTAAATCAGTACTTCATTTTCATTTTGTTTACACACTGTTCTGAAAAAGTTTGTGAACCCCATACAATTATCTGTTTTTCTGTATGAATAATTTATAAACAGTGACCTGATCCAGAGAGTGGCATGATGGCACATTGAGTAGTGTGGTCACCTCATAGTGCTTAGGTGGTGCAAAATACGGTTGGTTTGATCCCCGCTCAGTCTGTGTAAAGTTTGCATGATCTCACTGTGTCTGTGTGGGCTTGTTCCCACAGTCCAAAGACATGCAGTTCAGATTGGTGATGCTAAATTGGCTGTTATGAGTGAGGGTGTGGCTATCCTACAATGGATGTTTGTCCCATCCAGGATTTACCCCCCAGCCTTGCACCTGATGCTTCTGGGATAGGTTTTGCTGGATGTGACAACAGAGGAAACAATTTTTCTCCAGAAAAACATTGCTGCCCATCTTAAGTTTGCTAAAGACCACCTGGATATTCCACAGAACTACTAGTAAAATGTTTTGTGGACAGATAAGACAAAACGTCAACTTTCTCATAAATGTGCACATCCTTGTGTTTGGAGAAAACAAAGCACCGTATGCCAGTACCAAAACCTCATTCCATCTATGAAGTGTGGTGGAAGGAGTATAATGTTGTGGGGCTATATTGCTGCCCAGGGTCTGGAATGCTTGTAATTGCTGAGTGCCAATAACTGGCATCTGTCAGTGATTTAAACTTCAATTTGGGTCAGGTGACATGACAATGATCCAAAACACAGGAGTAAATTCTGTATTTTAGAATGACCAAGTCAGAGTCCTGACCTCAAACCCAACTGAAATGCTGCGGTGTGATCTGAAGCAGGCCATTCATGCAAGACCTCCCAAAAATATACATGAACGAAAACAGTTTTGTGTAGTGCAATGGGTCATACTATCTCTTAACTACTGCATGGATCTGATCAGCACCTACAGAAAGTATTTCGTTGATGTTAGTATCAATAAAGGAGGTTCACTAGTTACTAAATATAAATGTTCACATACTTTTTCCATCAATGACCTTCATTGTTTAATCCATTTTTTAATAAAGACAAGAGAATGTAAAATGTTGAGTGTTTGGTTAAACAAGACTGTCTTTATTTATTATTATGACTTAGATTAAAAGCAGCTTACCTTTTAAGAGCTATTTGTGCAAAAATCCATAAAATTTCAAAGTTTCTCAAACTTTCTCTCACAGCTGTACATTATATAAATACATTTTAATATACACACAGCTTGTGTAATGGGATCAGTAGCAGGCAGTTCAGCATTAAGTTGCAGAAAGGACTTTGAGCAGCTTAGACAAATACAACTACTCATATGAACTCACAACAACCACACTCCTACATATTCAAACAACTGCCTTGCATTACTGACACAAAGTCCATTTTGTTGCAGCTATGGAGAGAATCCAATCTAGAAGGATCTCCCTGCACAGATAAATTATTAACTGTGACCTGTATAATTGCTTCTTGACCAGCTTTTCTTGACCACAGGTCACCTCTAGGTTCTTGCAGCTGTGGACTGTCAGCATGGAATCTACAGCAAAGTTCTTCATAGCTCTGACTGCATTGTGTTTAGGTTTCTCCAGTGCTGGTAAGAACATATCCGTGTTTCATTGATTGTTTTTTCTACGAATCAGTGTTTTCTTTAATTTCTCCCAGTCAGTTGTAGAACTCTGCATTCTTTATACATTTCACATTGCTGTTGCGGAAGAGTGAGTTCAACAGATTTTCATTTCGTCTTAGTGTCAAATCATCACATTTAACTGCCAGAAAGGTTTAATCTCAGTTTCTGAGTTCTTCTGTCTATGTAGTACCACCTTTTGCAAAAGGTCATGAGGGCCAGAAATGAATAGTAATACTGTATGTGATGTAATGCTAGGGAAGTGTTTGAAAATCTCATACATGTCTTTAAACTGGTTTTAATAGGGCTACCCATGAATATGGAACAATTCATCAGGACTGTGGAGCAGATAGAAGGTTCAAACCCCAGTTTAACTGCCCTGTCTGTTGTCAGAAGTCTGCTGCAGGTGGGTGGTTATGATAACCCCTTTTTCAAGCACTTCCTGGAGGCGTCCAGTGTCAGGAGTGAACACAAGCCAACCATACCAGATCCTGAGTACTCCAAATTCATTCGCCTTGCTGTTCACCACAAGGTGACGGACCAGGGCAGGGAAGAGGGTGTGGTCCTCTGTGGTGATGGTACCACAGTGGCGCTTGGCCCTGTCCTCTTGGGAATTGAAGCCGGGCTGTCGGCAGGGACAGGAAACCCTCCCAAGGGCCTGTGCATCCTCACTCTGGCTAGGACACTGGGCTTGTCTTTCCTGCATTATCATAACTCTTCTCTTTCTCAAAGTCTGGGCCCAGATGGATGTTGGGACAATGTTACCACCCCAAAAAATTTCACCCTCTCAGGAGCACCATCCCTGGCTACTGATGCTCTGATCAATGGAGGGATGGACGGAATGCTCCTGGGTGTGCATCTGTCCAGCCTGCCCTCTCATTCCCTGCGGTTGAGTGCAGTGCTGAAGGGGTACTATCGACAAGGCCTTGAGGGCCCAGATGCACCTCCGCTTCTCATTAGCGCTTTCCGTAGGGACAACTTTGGACAGCTGGTCAACATTTCTCTCCTGGAGGAGGAGGTCTTGAGTTCCCTGGCTGTTCACAGGAAGTTACATGAGGAGGTGGATCCAAGGACCCCAGTTGTACTGGAGGATGTGGTGAAGACAGGGGTACAAGAGTTTATTCGCAGGTATATTGGTGAGTGTAACTACATCAAAAACACAAAGGTAAAAGCCTAATGTATGTTACCTTCAAACCTGGAAACAAATTATGTAGCTGAAAAAATATTAAAGAACAAAGGTAAACTCAATTACAGTAGTCATTGAAAGCTTGGGGAGGCAATATGGAAGTACAGGGAAGCATATGATTCTGGGTGGACTTTTTCTGTCAATTCATCCTGCTACTTAGTGAAATCAGCCAAAAGCTGGGAATGATCTTATTGTGTTCATGCAACTCATCCATGACCTTCTCCTCTCGACTACCTGGCAGAGTGTCCGGCCATCATCCCCCGATGCCAGTGGGGTGCAAGGCCTTACCACGGCACCCCCGTGCAACTTAAGCTTCCTCTGTCTTTCGTGTACATCCACCATACCCTCAGTCCTAGGCAGCCCTGCCACTCCTTTCAAAAGTGTGCCACCAACATGAGGGCCATGCAGCGCTTCCACCAGGATGACCGTGGCTGGGACGACATTGGCTACAGGTAAAGATATCAGCCTGCCAACATAGGGGTTCAGCACAACAGTTATCTGATGAATACCATTCTTGTTGTGTTGAGAGATCAGCAATGCAAGATATTAGTTCATACCTTCTAGCATGGTTGAAAACAGAGATGTAATCTGAAGGTTGCCAGTGCAATCCTCATAAGGGACCATATTGTTGTACTGTTATTTACAAAGGTACTTGACCATATGACATGTAGTGCAAAATGTGGTTTCAGATTAAAGAGTACAAACTATAATAATATTCCAGAATAAATAATGATATGAATTCAGTAATTACATAAAGTTAAAATTCCTTGATAAATATGTTCCGTTAGTTCATTGGTGTACCATAATAAGCCTCTCTGATAGTGGGTGACAGTCTGAAAGGGTTTTTCCCACATTTGCACTTTGCCCTCAGCTTTGTGGTGGGCTCTGATGGGTACCTGTATGAGGGACGTGGCTGGCAGCGGCGGGGGGCCCACACACGAGGCCAGAACTCGCGAGGTTATGGGATCTCCTTCATCGGTGACTACAATGACATGCTTCCCTCTTTGCATTCCCTGAGGCTGGTTCGGGAGCGCATGGCAACCTGTGGGGTGGGTGGAGGCTGGCTGGTTTCCAACTTCAGCTGGCATGGCCATCGGCAACTAGTCAACACAAAATGCCCAGGCGAAGCCCTCTATGCAGAGATCCAGGGCTGGAAGGGCTTCCAGCTAAGGAACAGCTCAGATGGAGGTGCTAGTCAGTTGTAATTCCCTAAATGGCCTGACATAGTCTCAATAAATTGAACCAAATGTATTATAATTAATCAATCTGATTTTGTTGTCGTAATTAATATGTATAAATTTACAGTTTGTATTTTTGTTTAGAGCAGGTTGTGGAGTTGTTTTGAACATTTGTTTTGCACTGGGGCTACTGATAGTGTGGAGAACAGAGTTACCATCTTTAGCCTCGAGCAAATCACTTCCCCTGAATTGCTCCAGCTGTATAAATCATTGCAAGTTGCTCTGGAGAAAAGTGTCAGCTCACTTAATAAATGTGTTTGGCCTGTACTGTTTTAATCTTGAACAAGGTACTTACCATGAGTTGTTCTGTTAACAGCAACATACATGTGTAGAATTGTAAGTCTCTTTGGATAAGCAAATTACATTAAATTTCAACAAATGTAACTGAACAAGTGTATTTAAAATATAAATAAAGTTACATTTATGTTGATAAATTCTTCATAATCAAACTGATGGAAGTAGTACAAGACTACAGTTTAAAAAAAATTATCTCAAATTTCTTGAGCTAAATTCTTTTGAGGAGGGGTATTACTTTAAGAATTTGTGGCAAACACCTTTTGAGATAATATATAGTTACAACTGAGATATTTATTAAAAATAATATTACAGTGATAACATAAAATAGCGAAGAAACAAAGGGTAGTTGAAACAACTTCAGTGTGAGAATCCACAATTACATGCAGTCAACGGTTTAAAAACAGGTCTAAGTGAAGCACTTTTTTACAGGAAGTGGTTTTCTAAGATGGCCTGGGAGTTGGTAGACCTGGTTCACAGGAAGTGAAGCCACTTTGACAGAAACTGACATTACCGGCATCTGAAACAGCGCCTCAGTTAACGATTGTCGGCCAAATACTGTTTTACATATTTTTCACGAGTCACCGGGCAAAATCTAGATGAGCTTGTGCGATGGTGATTACCGCCGCGTATTACTTCATTGCATATTTTTACTTATAAACTTCAGGGGATGTAAACAACTCTTTACTTGGGGGGTTGAGAAAAGAATGGGAGATGTGAATAGCTGAAGAATTTAACCTTAGAAGATATCAACCAAAAAGATGAAAACTTGGTTTCTTGTCACAGTCAAAGGTAGAAACAACAGGTACTTCATCACTATGCAATGTGTATGCTTTATTCAAAAGCACTGAAGTGTTATTAATGTTGACAGCAGGGTAAGAATTATGAAATGAGAGTATATGCCAATCAACAAAAAAGGCTGTTATGATTTAAAATACCCCGTCTATTGGTTGTTGATGTTACCAGGAGCCAACAGATGTAAAAAAAAAAAAAAAAAAATTGCGGTTATAGGGTGTTTTTGCACTCTTTCCCCTCCTTCTCTGTTGCTCTCAGCCTGTCAAAGTTTAAACTGATTGGCTGACATGTTAGTCGTTACACCGAAGGAAATTTCCTGTGTCGTAGACAAAGAGATGCAGTGACTAAAATCTGAGAATACTTACATATACATTTCCATTTAACTGTAATCTGAGAACAAGTTCAAAGGGAAGGAAGAAGAAAAATGCAGAGGTAACTTTTTAGCACAAAGGAGGGAGGCAAAATTGAGTGAAGAGAGGAAGGCGATTGTTCGATGCAAGGAGATTAAGAGGAAGGGGAAAACTTTATCCAACACAACAGCCCAGATGTCAAGGGCTGCGTCATAACGGCAAAAAGGTATGTTTGGAAGGAGATGTTGCTTGACCACGATGTGTGACTACAGTGCCTGAGCCAGGTGAGGGTGTGCAACAGAACAAGACCTGGATTGACTGAAGAACATTAAAGAAGGTATTCTTCTCGACCATAAAACCAAACAGGACAGAAGAAGAATCAAGAAAAGACTTCCTACGAGTCACCATAAGAAACGTTTGCCAGTCTTAAGTCAAGTGTCTTGGATTTCACTGCAAGGTGTGAGAGGATACAACAAGAGGAAAAATACAAATACACAAAAACGTGGTTTATGGTAATAAGCCTGTTCAGGCGCCTTTTTTGTATGGAAAAGTGTGAGACAGAAAAGTTATAAATGGGCACCAACAGGGAATCAGATTTTGAGCAAGCAGAGCCAAAGATGCAAGAGGAGATGGGGTCTCCTGAGAGAGACCCGCCAGCAGACGTCCAGCCGGAGCCCATAGAGGACCCTGCTCTTCTCAACACGTACAAGTGGCACACGGGCGGCAAGCAGCACCCTGACGGGGGCAAGGGTGATGGCGGTGCCACGGGGAGCTCCGAGAGGCCAGAGAAAAGCACCCCCAGCAAGTGGAGCAAAATGCAGAACTGGCGTAAGGCCCTGAGTGAGGACACACCAGAGAGGCGGGAAGCTGCCGGACACACAGAGAACCCCAAGCCCAGTAAGGGTCCCACTGCTCGGAAAAACCCCTTCCGCAGAGCCCTCTCTGAACCCCCGGGATCTCTCCTCGCCGTAGCCCCGACCTCCCCGGCGGCACCACCATCACCGGGCCCCTCCTCCACAGAGACCCCTACATCTTCCCCACAAGATGCGCAGCAGAAAGGAGGGGGCGCAATCTTCAGGAAGTACCTCCGCACCGTCTCCCAGAAGTTTAAGAAGCCTCGGCTGCAGAGCCGGAACAGCACCCCCTTGTGCCAAGATGGTGAGAGTTCAAATTTGTGCTTTCCAAACAGCTTCCTTCCGGCTGCATTAACCCACCTTTATTCTTCTATAATTCTAAAATACAAAACTAAGGTGTTATAACATTATAATGTGAGACGTGTAGTTTGAATGACAAGCGCTCTGTAAAACACAGATGTCCGTTGGTTTTTGATGTAGCACAATTTCGGTAAACTTAATATATTAAGTTTATAATATTTCCAGACATTGTGAAAGCTTGACAATGCTATCAATGGAGCTAGTCTTCAAGAGTAAATATAGAAATGCCACATGATGAACCATATCTCAGAGTGAAAAGAATATTCTATAAAAGCAGACCATTTCCGCATTTTTTATGATGTAATTGATTTATTGGAGCTGCCGAGTGATTTCATAGGATGTTGAAGGCAGGAGCATGGTCTACATACAATGGCAGACATAACCAGAAGGAGCCTCACGGGAAATGCTGCACCTCCGCCTTCCTGGTCACTATTCTGTGCTTGTGATACCATCTGACAGTAACAGAACAAAGTTAGTACTTCTCAAAAAAGGGTTAAAGAACAAGGTTATGAATTAATATCAGAAATACTAGCTTTTCCAACTTTTGTCTGGATTACATTGTTCTGGACTTCTACACTACTGGTGCAACATTTGACATCGAAGTAATCCATGGCAATGCATTAATGCTCCTTTTAAATACTGTACTTTAAGAGAGCCATGTTAATTTTTATGACTGATTACAGCATGAGCAACAAGGCTAGGCAGGGTAAACTGTGGATGGGACAGCAGTCTATGGTAGGGAAGTTACAAACATTCTGACACACATCTGTATTCTTTCCATCCCTGGTTTATCCATTCTGAACATTTTGAGATGCAACAGTTTTTGCAGGAGACCAGTTACAAGCAAGTGCTATGCGTTGATTTATAGCTGTCACTAGTCCGACATTGCAACTCCAAACTTCTAGGACCATGTATTGTGCTGATTTTTGCTGTACATCAACGATCAATTTTTTATGAAATCATTAATTTGAACAGGAAGCCAGATCATCTCGTACTTAAGGAGTAAACTGGGTGCTTTTAAGTAAAATAAATACATTTAAAAATGTGTTCTGAAATGTGCTGTACCGCGACTCTTGGAGTTGCACACTCCTGCGCTAATGCTTAAAAAATGAATGCTGATCATGAAAATTTATTTTCTGCTCAGAAACATGGCAGCCAAGCACTGCATACGTTCATGGTCCAGCAATTAGGTCTGTTTTCAGTCTCACTTTCTACAGTATCCATGAAAGCTTGTTTCAGAACTATAAATGCAGTTTTCCAAATGCAAACTAAGTGAAAGGGCAGTGTTTTATGTGTGTATATGAGAACCTGAAGGGATCAAAAACCAAACCTAACTGAATCTCACCTCGGTTTGCCAAGACCTGAGACACGGTGAGAAGTAAGGAGAATGGAGAGGATGGAAACTGAGGTGTACATTGGTAGTAATTCCAAAAGTGTGATGGAGCTGAACAAGACAAGGGATCATGAAACGTGTAACGGCACAGGAAAAAAAAAACTGAAACAAATATTATATGGTAGAAGACATATAGAGAGTGAAAGACAGCCATAGAAAGGAAGGAGGGGGGGGAGATAACATGCCCTGAAACCTCAGAAAGGTGCAACTGGCAATTTGCCTAACTACACCAACCCTCTAACAAACTGTAAACTTCCAGCTGCTTCTGTTCCAGCATCTGCTTCCCCGCCCAACAGTTACGTATACTTCCCAGCTGCGTGCATATTCATCCATCTGTACATTCAAATAATTTGTGCAGGCTGATTAAGACTGATGGCTGAAATAAATGTGTTTTCCACCATAGACAATTTTATCATAATTATATATTATTATTATATTGTGGATTATATGATTTGATGATGTATGTTTATTTAAATCATATGTCGTTATGATGTCAGCTGTCATACAGTTATGATTGTAATACAACAGGTGCCATAGTGTTTAGAGCTAGAGCTTTGCACTTGAAGGGTCTAGGTTCAAATCCCACCTCCTGCTGTAGTACCCTTGATTAAGGTACTTATGCTGAACTGAGATGGTGAAAATTACCCAGCTGTATAGACGGGTAAGTAATTGCAAATAGCTTAACATTCTAAATTTCTTTGGTGAAGTTGTTTAACATTAATATTTCTCCTTAGTGTTGCGCATTTGCTCTGTTCGGGTTAGTTTCTATGTAGTCCAAAGGGACATGGTGGACATGGTGGACAAGGTGTCATACTGATGGTGTGCTGTGTGCTGACAGACACAGGAGGGAATGAGGCCCTAGGCTCAGTCCCGGCCCCGATCCCAGCCCCAGCTACACTTGCGGAGCCAGTGAGGCTGTCCTGGTCCCCACCCCAAGATGTACCTGTGTGGGATATTAACAACTGCCAACTACAAGATGGACAGATTTTCATCTCTCGAGAGGATGAGGTAAGACCCATGATGACAAGAAACATCTCCACACACCTGCCTGCAGCTCTAGTAATCAAACATATTAGTAATAACACAACTCCCTTGTTAACTGCCTCTGTCTGATATCTTTTTCATTCCTTCCTGTCCTAACTGACAACAAAGTTGGCCCAATTTACAACTAATCTGTGTGCTTCTTCTATCAGCCAATGACGATATGTCGGAAGCGAGCCAGCAGCTGCCTATCGAACCTGAGCCTGCAGAACCTCACGGACAGCCATACCAATCTGCGTTAGTATCACACAAGTTTCATGGGTTTTCCCAGCTTCACTCCTTTGCACTGCGTGTCGGTTTGATTTCCTGTTCGTAGAAAAAAGGTGCTGATCAGTCAATATAGTGCAGGAGGAATGAATAATGAGGAGAATTTAGATCGAGGAATACAATCCCTGTGTTACTTATTTGAAGCCTTCCAAAAAACTGAACTTTCATTTAGATTGTCATGGAGTGATGAAAGTTCTTATTCTAAAGCAATTGCCTCTGTAGACTCTGTTACTCATTCTCACTTTAATAGAGCCTTCTGGTTCTCCCTGAGTAGTGCATAGGGAAATTACCATGTGCCCAACAGTGAGAACCAAAGACTGAATTTTCCCCATTCCACGCAAGTCATCCCTGGTAAGGAAGCCCAAGAAATACAAACTAACCCATGTTCCAATGGGTTGGTGAGTTTCCAAGGGTTTATCTCCCTTGTGGTCCACAAAAACTACTGCTATTACCCTCCCCTTTCACTGGCACTTAGTATGATCGGTGGGGCATCTTCAGGGATGCAGGTGAAATCAAGTGCATAGCTCTGTCCTCCAACTGTTATATAACAGAGTGAAGTCTCTAGAGTGTAAGGAAGCAGGAAGCTTTCACCATGCCCATCGCAGGTGAGTGGCTATGATCCCCACACCCAAGCTGGAATTTCAATTGCAGACATAAGTACTGGACAACTGGTCAGTACTAAATTAGGTAAAATAGGTAAATTAGGTCCAGTGTGGACAGGAGATATCTGCCATGTACGTTTCATCCAGCTATTTGTGGAATATCTTCAAAATGACTGACATTGTGATACAGAGTACATCATATACCCTGACTTGGACAATTGGTTAATAAGTGAGTAAGGAATCGAGTACATCATATGCAACATTAGAGGACTGCTTGTGTGCTCTTACCCTGCTAATGAAGACACTGTGTCTAAAGGTTCTGAAATGACAAACTGAAGCCTTGTTCAGGTGCCTGAGGAAATTACAGCCATCTTGAAGAAAACCTCTTCGTATTGTATGTCTGACATGGTGTTTCCTCTACCAAACATTGCTGTCCCAAAAGCAAAAGAAGGAGATTATCTGCAACTTGTCTGAAGTGATGAAGGGTACAAAGTTGAACAGTCACTGGAAAGGATTGTAAGGAGAGTGAGAAGCAGTGGTCCTATGATTTTCACAGTTACCGATAGCCTGACTTAGCTGAAGTCTTACACACAGGAAGCTGCTGACGTGATTATGTGAGCGAGTAGCTTTTGAATTGCTTCCTCTCAATTTTTGGGAGAGATAGCATCGCACCCGGGTGTTCCAGTGCACTAGCCCAGCGGGCCAGAAGACTGCATTTTGTCTGAGCACTTGCTGATCTTACCTTCACCTTGCTTTCTAGCACACAACCACCCACAGTAAAAAGAAAAACAAGCAAAGAAACAAAGAGGAAAACATGAGAAGAAAATAGTCTAGCTTCTTTAACAAAAGGAGCAAAAAACAGTATTTATCTGTCTTTTCTGCTGAGGTGATATTGGAATTATGGGATTTAGACGATGGATTGTTTGTGGAGGCGGTCTGGGTAAGCAAGCGTTAAAGCACTACATGTTCTTTTTATGTCTAAATCTATGACTATGCATAGGATATCATGGAACTTGCATGCAGAAATATGTATTTTTCCTCATGTAAAACAAACGTAAGAGAACATATGTGAAACTGGAGACTAAAGCGATATTTTAATTGTGAATTTTAGTTTTGGTTGTTATACAAAGAGCAGTTCTCTTATGATCCCTTCATTTAAAGTGACATAATCCTTTGTCTTCATGAAAATCAAGCAATGAATGTAACATTGAAATTTGGATGGATGGGTCATCAGATGAAAGCCAAGCCTCTTAAAACATTTCTGCATGAGGCTTGCAATGGCTTGTCTGTCCCCATGCGACAGCGCTGTAGTTCAATACCACATCCTCTTCAATGGCAGTAAAAGGCTCAGCTTTGCTATATGACTGGTGGCATCACTTTCAGAAATGCTGGCTATGGTTGCTCTATGCACTTTGGGAAAGTACCATTATCAAACCAATGGCCAAAGAGGTGTGAAAAGGTGCTTCTGTTACAAGCGTCATTGGCTTTTGTAGGCCTGATAGCTCCTTGAAGCACTTTAAATGATGAAACTGTGCTGGGAAGACACCTAGAAATGCAACACTGCAACCTTTAAAAATGGAAAGCTTATCTGTAGTAAACTTCAGATCTAAGGCTCCATGGTTAAAACTGATTTGGCAAACAGCTTATCTTTGCTGTCTTGAAAATACAGCACTTGAGACTTAGTCTCGAGTGAAAACCATTGACATGTCCCTCCTACACTGAAATACTTTTAATGGGGTAAATTTAGTGGGTTCACAGCCAAATAACTAACTTTAACTGCTGCCATCCACCTCTTTAAATGTATTCTGGAAGTTGCTTTTAATGAAAGCACCCACTGAGCATGTTAAATATAATCAGTTTACCAATGTCAGCAGCACTTCTTTTTGTGCAACAAATTGCTGTTTGTTTTTTGTCTATCTGTGGCGGAAATTGCAGGGAGGAAATGACTCTACTTCCCGTGGTGGTTCAGAGGAGTGTGCAGTTGCACCCTTTGAGGAAAGATCAGTCCCCAGATAGAGACCAGACACACAAATACATATTCAAGTGCGTTTAAGCAAAGACCTGTATGCAACATGGGATACCTTCTATAAAAACGGCAGACAGTCACGCTGTATATGTGATATGATCCTGACTATAGTTCTCCATTGAATCACAAAAACACACTGTTAGCATCACACCCTTATATGACAATGTACTCCCTGCTGATTTCCAGAATTCAACCCAGACCTGGCTCCAAGATCAAAGGGGACGGACAGTGGGGTCAGGGTGAGTATGGGCCAACAGTCCTTGTGTTGCACCATGGTCCCGGAGAAACAACATCTCGTCCCACTGTATACAAGCTATATAGAGGAATGACAATAAATACTCGCTTGGTCCTACTTGGGACAGCTTGTCACAGTTTATAACAAAAACTTCTTAAGGTGTTCTCAAGCAGAGGCACGTGCCACAGACCATGGCTCATTAAGTGTGTGCTGGAGCTTGGATGTTCTCTCTCTCTCTCTCTCTGTCCTCCACTCTTAACTCAGGCCCTGATAAAGAGGCGCTTCCAAGGAGCAGCCCTGAGGAAAAGCAACACACAGATAAATGTCATTGGAAACAATGGGGGGAGGTACATTATGCCCTGCTGTTTGGCATCGATGCCCCTATGCCATATGGGTCCTGGTGACTAAGTACAACTTTATACACCCCTGCACTCCTTGACAGGCTACATGACTCCCGTGAATCACTGTCCATCCCAGTCAGTGCTGTGGAGAGCCTGGACCTGAGCTCAGACCAGACTACTGTCATCAGACCTGTGCACAGTTCCATTCTGGGGGAAAAGTACTGCTTTGAGGTATGCCCTGTATCACCAACCTGCACTGTTCCATGAAAATCTTCTGTGAGACATGTGGCCATTGGAACATGCCTCACAGAAGATTTTCACTTCCACTGCTCACATACCCCAGTCCTGGATAGATTGCTGAAGATAAGGGTGTGTGCTCAGAAAATAGGTGGTTACAAAGAATGATAACAACTATAATAACACTGTGCCTCTGTGATTGCTGTCCTCCAGGTGATTAACTCAGAGCACAATCACTGTTTCGGGTGCAGCTCTGCTGCAGAGAGAGACCGCTGGATTGAGAACTTGCGCCGTGCTGCTCAGCCCAATAAGGTACAGTTAGGATGCTCATGAAACGTTTCTGGTGAACCATGTGCAAGACCTTTGTAACATTAATGGTACATCGAGACTTAATGCATTCTAGAGTTATGAGGCTCTTAAGTAGGGCTCTTTATCGGCCAGTTTTCTGACTCTGAGAGCTTTATTTACTCTTTGAGAAGGATCTGTGCGTGCTTTGTTAAACCGTGGCTTTTGAAACTGCCCACTTTCCTTCCAGGACAACTGTGAGCGCACAGAGAACTCCCTTAGCGTGTGGGTAAATGAGGCCAAGGACCTCCCTCCCAAACGACGTTACTACTGCGAGCTGCACCTGGACAATACGCTGTTCGCACGTACCACCAGTCGTGCCGTTGAGAAGTCCACCAACCGTTCCAGCACGGCTACTGATGGGGGGGCAGCAGCTTCAGGCGGGGCACTGGGAGGGGCTGGCAGCTCATCTGGAGGGGGCTGTCAACTGTTCTGGGGGGAGTTTTTTGAGCTGGACAACTTGCCACCTGTTTCCCAGCTCACTCTGCACTTGTTCCGTGATGATGAACCCAAGAAGAAGCGTCATTCCAAAGATGACTCATCGCTGTACCCACTGGGCAGCGTGGCCATCTCCCTGGCAGACATCCGGGGAAGGGCCTTCCAGGAGAAGTGGTACCAAATTGTCCCCTACAAGTTACCAGGTTCGGGAGGGACCAAGGATCAGTTGGGATCCCAGGCCTTTCTTCGCGTGAAGGCCCGCTTTCAGAACCTGAAGGTGTTGCCTATTGAGCGGTACAAAGAGTTTGCTGAGTTTGTGACGATGAACTACGAAGTGATGTGCGTCAACTTGGAGCCCCTGCTGCCTGTCCGGGAGAAAGAGGAACTGGCCGGTGCACTGGTGCACGTCCTTCAGAGCATCGGGAAGGCCAAGGTGGGCACAGGAGAGAATGTACAGTAGGAGTAAGAAGGAGATAGACATGTTTTGAATTGAATTTAAGGGAATTAAAAACAATTTTAAGAGGTTTTTGTGGATTACAAAATGAAAAAATGAAAAGGGAGGTGGTTTGTACAACCTTTGTGTGCCTCTGTCTCTTTGTGTGTCTAGGAGTTCTTAATTACCCTGGGCAGTAGAGAGGTGCAGAGATGTGGGGAGAAGGAAGCCCTGATATTCAGGGAGAATACCCTGGCCACAAAAGCGATTGATGAGTACATGAAGCTCGTGGGCCAGAAATATCTCATTGACACCCTAGGTATGGTATTAATGGGGGGTCTGGCTGTTGGGGTGGTGAGTGGGCAATTCTCAGCTTGTTAAATCACCTTCATATCTCTCCTTTGGCCTCAGCTTTCACTGCTGTTAGGCTGTTATTCTGTCTTTCTTTCATTTCCATGAAGCGTTGCTGTAGTTCACATCATGACAGGCCATACTGTCCATTTTCCTTCTGCAGGAGATTTCATCACACGCCTGTATGCCTCAACAGAGAGCTGTGAAGTGGACCCTCGCAAGTGCACTGCCTCTGATCTCCAAAACAACCAGAGGCACCTCAGAGAGGGCTGTGAGGATGTGGCGAAAAGAATCACAGAGATGAATGAGTAATGATGTCACGTGGCTTATCAGCTGTTACACTATATATAATGACCATGGTGATCCTGACTCTAACGGCTTTTTGGGGACTGATTTTAGTTTACATGCTTGATGCAGCTACTGTAGTTTTTCATCTCTAGAATATTCTCTCCCTTTGTGGTCTAACCTCTCCTGAACCCCCTCTTCCTCCTGACTGCTTCTCTAATTCCAACCAGGTCCTTCCCAGTGGAGCTGAATGAAATTTTCTCCAGCTGGATGGAGGAATGCGAGGGGCGCGGCCGTGTGGAGATTGGCCAGCGCCTCATATCTGCCTCGCTCTTCCTGCGCTTCCTGTGTCCTGCCATCCTCAGCCCCTCTTTGTTTGGGCTGACACAGCCCTATCCTGACCCACCAACCCTCCGCGCCCTCACCCTCACTGCAAAGGTCATCCAGAACCTGGCCAACTTCACACTGTGAGTCAACCTTTCTTTCTCCCACTTCTCTCACAAAGAGGAGAAGAGCAGCACCAGAAAGCCTCAGAATGGAGTGGTACATCATTGGACTTCCCATTTTGGAGACAAGGACTCTTTATTTTAATGGAATGAAACACTTCTAGGGTAGTGTAATGCATTTTACAGCTGAGGTAATTCAGCTAAAGTGCCTTGCTCAAGGGCACAACAGCACAGCACAGTTCTGGACCCAGCCTCATGAGTGTCTCTTACCTCTCTAGGTTTGGTGAGAAGGAGGAGTACATGCTCTTCATGAATGACTTCCTGCAGCAGCACTGGGAGAACATGCGAGGCTTCCTGCAGAGGGTGTCCAACCCTGACAGTGAGCTGGCCATGTCGCGCTTTGATGGCTATGTGGATCTGCCGCTGCGGCTGGCTGTACTACACGGGCTACTTGTCGACATCATCTCCCCCATGGAGCAGGTACTGTGTCCCGATGCTCTCAGGATGCTGATCAATGTAGTTGACAATGATGGCTTGAGGGAACAATGACAGATGATGTTTTTTCTCCTGCAGGAGACCATAGACAAGTTGCATCCCTTGCCCTCTATCCTGAACCAGATCACAGACTCGCTAGGCCCCAATGCCCCCCGCATCACAGTCCGCAGGTATCACATGAAGAGGTGTATGTATGTATGTATGTATGTATGTATGTTACATTTACACTTAATCATTTAGCTGAGACTTTTCTCCAAAGCAACTGACAATGTTAAGCTGCTTACAATTATTTACCTTGGTAATTTTACTGGAGCAATTTTTGAGTAAGTATCTTGCTCATGGGCACTATAGCTGGAGGTGGGATTCGAATCTGTGATCTTTGGACCCAAAGGCAGCTGCTCTAACTACTTCTCTACCAGGTGCCAAAAGTGCAGGTCACCCCAGCCTTGTTTTAAAAAAAAACTCTGGAAAAAATATACTTAAAACACTGCCACTTGGCTTGCTCTTCTCTGTAGGACCGAACAGTCCAAGCCGGACTACGTACCCCCACGGGGGCTGGCCGAGTACAGTCCCCTGCACAACTCCGTGCAGCAGCTGACCACAGAGCCTGGAAGCAAAAGGAAGCGGGTGATGAGGACCCAGAGCGTGCCGGACCGTGTCAAGCCACACAAGCGCACACCCAAGCGACAGGCCAGCAGTGAGAACCTGACACTCCAGGACACGGAGCAGGACATACACATCACTTCCCCTCATCCTGTAAGTCCTGTTTTGCTTTGGTAGCTGCTGACAATTAAAACCAAAGTTCACTTTGCTGTTTCCTCTGTTTACTAGTAATCAGTATTTCTTATTCTGTCTCAGAGGACCAGTGCAAAACTTGCTGCTGTACCATGGTATAAAGACATTAACAACAGGGAATCTTATCAGATAAAGACTGAACAGGAGGAAATTAACATTCTGGAAAAGGTGAGTTTTGTCCAAAGTGCTTGTTCTTTGCAATCTGCATTTACCTGTCTGCTTCACTGGACTGAAAAATGTACAACCAATGTCACAAATATTAATAAGACCACAATGTTAATGCAAACAATACAGTGACATAAACTACCTGTCACATGCAGCATGAGCAAGAGCTATTGGAACTACGGACAGGTGTGGATCAGGTGACGGAGCGTGAACTGGAGATGGCCAAGAGGCTGGAGGACTTCATTGTCCAGAGCCAGGACCAGAATGCAATGCTAGAGGCAAAGGTGCAAGAATTACAAAACATGCTGGCCATGCGGGATGAACAACTTGCCAGTGCCATGTTTAGGTGAGGTGTTGGAGCAAGCTTTACGAGGGGCATCAGATGGGGACCCGACATGTCTGCAGGAAAGCCATGTACATTTGTGCGGTATGCTCAGACAGCATAATCCTCAACTCTACTTCTCTGCTTCCTTCAGACTGGGGGTAATAGAAGAGGAAAGAGAGGAAGATGAGAGGAAGCTAAATGTGGCCATGGCAGCAGCTGAGCGTATGAATGTTCTGGTAAGTCATGAGATCACAGGCATAGCTTGGAAAAGAACTTAATAACTCAGTGGTTACATATCCACCTGTCAAAATCCTACTGTACTGGCGTCTAAGATGTTCTCTTTTTTGGCCTCTGAAAACCAAATGGATCAGTTGTTCTGTTCAGTTCAACTGACAACATAATCCAGTGTTTCATTATTTATACACTTAAAATAAATCTGTTGGTGTAACGTACTTCCTGGAACAGATCTGCCATCCAGTATCTTAGAATTACTCCTTCATTTAATGGTGTACATGCAGGATATCCAGGTATCTATAAATTTAATTACTGCTTCAGTTTTGACATTTAAGTACATTGACAGTGCTATAATGATTTTTGGGCACTAGGGAGTGCATTGGTTAAATACTTATGTTGCGACTTGAAATGTGCTGGTTCGAGTCCCAGGAAAGTCCCTACGTTTATACCACTGATTTACCTGAAATTACTCCAGTATGCTGTACATACCCAAATGCATAAATGTTCATTCATGTGTTGCTTGGCTAATGCTTTTATCCAAAGTGACCAATTCATACAACTGCCTATTCCTATTCTTACCTGAGCAATTCAGGGTAAATATCTTGCTTATGAATAAGTGCATCAGTGCCATCAAGGAACTGGGGTTGAGCTGACAACCACTGGGTTACCAGTCAATGTCCTTTGCTTGTAAAAAATGAATGTCACTTCAAATAAAGGCAATAAAAAACAGGGAATAATAACTAATAATGGCTAAATTCTCAGGAGAAGCAGTTTGCGGACCTACTCAAGGACAAGTGCAGCGGTGGGAACCTGACTGACGGCGGGCAGAGAAACACACAGATCTCAGATACAGACACCTGTCTTCTGGGCAACAGCCAGTGAACATAGACAAACCTGTTCGTTTCCATAGTCATTCTACATCAACTTGATGTAGAGTCAATCCAAGGTTAAACTGTGATCACAGGAAACATACATCCCTTTTAAAACTATTCATTGTCTTTATATAACATATCAGTCTCCAACAAAATATTTACAGAAGGCAATTTTAATAGGTTCTCCGTTTTTTTACTTTGCATTTAAATGTATACACTCAGATCCTCTGGACCTGAAGATTTGTCATCTGTTTTCTAATTTTGTATCATAACTCTAATAAAAGATATCAAAACAATGATTTATACTTTTTTCATGTGGCAATAGCTAGAAAAATACCTGTATTACTACAGTATATTACCATTAAAACTGCATAAACAGGAAAAAGTTTAGGGTAAATATCATTGATGTCTTCTTGCTGAATTTCCAAATTTTGACATATAGGGGGTAGCCCTTGATCTGTAACTGCTTATCCTATCCAATGAAGCATATTTACATAAGCCTATATTTCATGTGGGGGTGCGGTGGTGCGGCGGGTATGACCGGGTCCTGCTCTCTGGTGGGTCTGGGGTTCAAGTCCTGCTTGGTGGGCCTTGTGATGGACTGGCATCCCATCCTGGGTGTGTCCTCTCTCCCTCTAGCCTCACGCCCTGTGTTACCAGGTTAGGCTCCGGTCCATCGCGACCCTGCTTGGGACAAGCAGTTTCATACTGTGTGTGTGTTTTACATCCATTCATTTAGCTGATGCTTTTCTGCAAAGCAACTTATAACATTACGGTATTTACAATTCTTGATCCATTTATACAGCTGGGTAATCTTACTGGAGCAATTTAGGATGAGTACCTTGCTTTAGGATAAGTACCTTGCTCAAGGGTTCTACAGCCAGAGGTGGGGATCAAATCTGCGACCTTTGGATCCACAGGCACTAGAGCTAACCGCTACACTACCAGCTGTCCCCATATGGCTTATGTCTACATGTGGTATGCAGAATGCCGAGTATTGGTCCTTTACAGGGTGTGTGCGCGCATACACACACACACACACACACATTTTCAGAACCTCTTGTCCCATACAGGCTCACAGGGAACCGGAGCCTACCCGGTAATACAGGGCGTAAGGCCGGAGGGGGAGGGGACACACCCAGGACGGGACGCCAGTCCGTCGCAAGGCACCCCAAGCGGGACTCAAACCCCAGACCCACCAGAGAGCAGGACTGGGGTTCAACCCACTGCGCCACCGCACCCCCTCTACAACTCAAGTCATTTTGCCAAAAATTTTGAAGGTAGGAAGAAGCTAGAGTATTTTGAGGAGACCAGCAAAACCATGTAGTTCCATACAAACACGTGCCGCTGGTCTCTGGGAGGTTTTCTATGTAAAGTAAGTCAGCGTATAACTCTTATGTATTTAATTGGAACAATGTGAAGAGAATTTGGGTTTTTAGCCGTCTCAGACCTCAGTGGGAAAACAAAAAAGTTCACAAGCGTAAAAAATAAAAAGTCTGTATAACTTTCGTGAAATATTTCACCTTATTTGACCCTTTAGAAGAAATATATATAAATATAATAATGTAAATATAACCTAATGTGGCCACTACGCATGGAGCTTCAGAACCATTTGTTGAGGATCGCGTCAGCGGGACGAAACGCAATCCGTTTCTGCGTCTCCTCAAAAAAAAATTGCCACACTCAATATGGCGGGATAACTGTGCCTCCCTCCCGCGCCTCCCTCGCGACCCACCGACGTCACGCAGCCGTGGCCCATCCAGCCCGCAGAGGAACGCAATGGAGTCGGGCGTCTCTGCACTGCGAAGAGTGTGTGAGAGCAGCAACGTACCCGGGTGTGACAGCTAAAAAAGCAACAGAATCAAAAGCGGCACACAGAGAGCCAAGTCAGCACACACGTACATGCGGTGAAACACATGACGCGTTGCTACAGACATACAGCGCGGCGCCTAGACGGGCTGATCAGCTAACGTGGAGCGGCAGGGGCGCCAGGCCAATCAATCCCTGTGAGTACGGCGGCGCGCGGTAAAGGAGCGCGTTGGCGAGGCGCGCTATTGCACGCAAACTGCACAAACGCGTCGTTCTGCGAGCGCAGTGTGTGTGTGTCGGGTGCCTTTTTGGACTGCTGGTTGCGCTTCGGCTGCTCACGCAAACGCCTCGCGCACCCAGCAGCAGCCTATCCGCTCTGTGTTCGTGAGCCGGGCGGTTACCTGCGCCGGGGAACTGATCAGTCTGATGCGCTGCTTCGAAGTCCTCCCACTTTTCTTGTTTCTGAAACGGTGTTGTTTCATTTCCACCAGTCCGGTGACATGGACTAAGTTACGTGACAAAAGCAGGTACAGAAGACGTGTAACTATGTGAGTGGCACCTCAGCGTGCATGTTGTTGGCCCGCTTGCCTTGCTTGCGGAAACTAGTATTATTAGACTAGTGCGCGCGGAACTGAGCGGTTATTAACATGTTGTCTGGATTCATATTGTGAAACGCCACTTTCCTGCCTTTCTGTGGCCTCCAGAGACATTATCCACAAATAAAGAGGCCATGACCTGATTTTCCTGCAGGGGACAGGCAGAGACACCCGATTTTGGTTTTGTGGAGTCCTGTTGCTTGACAACAGCCAATGGGTCGAGGGCTGCGGAGCTGTCTGTCAGACATCCCATAATATAAACCGGCGTGGAGGTGCGGGGTGGCAAAACAAGTCTCCTGTCACACAAGGCTCTGTGCAGTGGTCCGTACAGGGTGGCAGAGCATTTCCCGCAGTCGTGCATTGCTTTCAACGAGATCTGCTTGAGAAGGCCCAAATAGTACAACAATTGCGTGAAATGCACACGCTGTACTACAAGATGCTGGTTATCAAATAGAGTAAATTCCCCCCAGGGCCACATAAAGATGCTGAGGAATGAGTGAGCTTTGCATATTATTTTACAAATGACTTACACAACCCATTGACGATAAAAAATGGAATTAAAAAAGAAAGCAGAGCTTTCCAGGTAACTACCTGACCTTTGTATGTGTCTGTGTGTAGTGGCTGCAGGCCATTGTGTCATGTAGACCTCCAGCATCACAGCCGGTTGGCAGACTGTGCCCCTAGGGGACCATGGAGCCTGCAGGGCACCCGCCTTCCAGTACTGACTCTCCCACTGAGGTGGAGAACCCGCTCTCACCATCCGCACCCCTTGGCAGCACTTTACAGGTAGGGATGTGTCTGAGCGAAACGCTCTCATCCTCCAGCCTGGTTTTCAGGAGGCCACCGTGATGGTAAATAGGTTGCACTGACCTAGTTTCCTTTGTCATTCAGATGTTCTCAATCCTTCCAGGATAATATGCAGTGGGTTAAATAAGAAGCTTTTGGGCTGTTGGTTTGGACATGGGTTCAGATCTGATTCTGTATGTGTGGAGTTGACATAATCTTGTGTCTCGTGTTTGATTTCCTCCTGGTTCAGTCCCACCTTCCAAAGACATGCTCTTCAGGTTAATTGGACATGCTCAATTGCCCGTAATATGTATAGTAAGTGTGTGTGTGCGCGACTACCCTGTGACTTGCATCTTGTCTGGGGTGTATCCCCCTTGCCTTGTGCCCAGTGATTCCAGCATAGGGTTCGGACTGCTGTGACCCTCAGCAAGACAATCGGTTAACAAAAGTGAGCGCGAATCTGGAGACATGTTATAGGTGAATTGGTGACTCTAAATTGCCCGTAATATATTATGTGTGTGTGTGTGTGTGCACGAGTGAATGAGTGTATGCGATTGCTCAGTGATTGACTGGTGTCCTGTCGTAGATGTACCCTGCCCCATACCCTTTGTGTTAGACCACGGTGACCCTGCATTGGACAAGTGGCTATAAGGAATGGATTGAAGTGTAGATCATAGTTAAGAAATTCCAAAAGCTAAGTCCCAGAAAAGGCCCTGCATTACTACCAAAGCTCAAAGTTTTTAAACTTCTCCCGTTCATCTGCTCCATATTCATCAGAGCAAATAGTGTAAATTTGTAAGTCCCTGTAGAAAAACAAAAACTACCTAATAAGACAACTGTTCAAGAAACCAAATAGAGGTAATGAATGTATGTATCTTTGCCAGAGTTCCCATTGCTCTGCGGTGAGAGCGGAAGACATTGGCAGTGGGGGCCTCAGAGACATCTGTGGAGAAGGAAAAGGGGTCTCCTTTTTTGGGACTGGAGCGGAGGAGGTTACGCGGAGGAACCCACGGCCCTCTGCCTTTCCCTCCTCTCAGGCCTGGGACTCCGACTCGGAGAAAGAGACTCTAGATGGTAATTGCGCATTACTTTTTATTCTTGAGGAATAAAGAATAAAAAAAATCCTCAATTCATTGACCAAAACATTGTTGAACTTCAAAGGTGTAACAACCTCTAAATTCAGAGATTTATAATTGAGTGTAGGGTTGTGCCTGCTAGTGTTTACTTTGACTCCTGGTTGCAGTTAATGGTGTTGTTTGTACTGCAAAATTGTTATGCAGGTGTGGCTATACAAGCTCATCATTGTCATAATTCACGTATCTCAACCTGGTCCTAGTTAGTAAACCTGTGATTTTCCTGTAGTTTGTTGACTTCTGTCCATTTGGTTCATTTACCTGTCAGTAATTTGTGCCTAGTGTGTGTGGTTGATGGTATTGTTATTGTTGTGTATCAGAGGAGGAGCTACAGCACTTTTCTAACCCTCACGGTCTGGCAGCTCACAGCCCAGGACCACCCGTGAGATCCCCTTCTTCGGGACACAGGCAAGAAAGGTGAGACACAGGGACAGGGTGTAAGTGAGAGGGAAAGGCACAGGAGTAGGCCCTCTAGTCTTTTTTTGTAACTCACAGCAAGTGAAAGGCTTGTAGGATGTTGACATTTAAATTAAAAAATGCAGACTGGGCAACTTGGATCAGGTAAAGGGATGTGCAGGAGCAGAAACAGGCACTAATGTATTTCATGAATAGCAGCCTCTAGTGTCCACTGTACATAGACACTGTTGTAGAGCATGGACACAGAGGAACGATAAACATGGAAAACATTTAGGGTACACAAAATAATGGAAACACCTACATATTTAAAGGACCTAATAAGGAATTGGTCCACAGCTTGCCTTCAGAACAGCTTTAATCTTGTAATGTTGACATACAGGTCCTGAACTGTGTGCAGTGGGATATTGCACCATTGTTCAAGAAGAATAGTCTTCAGTTCTTTGAGGGAGGAAGGAGAGGGAAATCTACTTTGTACTCTTGGCACCAGAACATCCCATTATTGGTGTTAATGTTTAGATCTGGTGATCGGAAAAACCATGGAAGGCATTCGGCTTCATCCTGGTGTTGATGAAACAACCCTTGAATTTGGTTAGTGGTGTGTATGGGGGCATCGTCATCCTGGAATGTGGGAACATCATGAGGGAACTGTGTTTGCACCACAGGAAGCACCTGGTCTTGTAAAATTGCCCCATGTTGCTTGGCCATTACATGACAATACAGAGCATCTAATGACTCCCAAGAGATGTGTGCACATACCATTATGGATCCCAGCCATATTTAAGAGTTGGAGACAGACAGGCATCATTAACTTTCATCAAGCGTAAACCCATCTGGATGTAGGAAAAAGGGTTAAAGATGACTCATCAGACCATATTTTTTTCATTGCTCACGGGTCTGGGTTTTGTCCTCCTCACACCAGATTATGCTTCTTTGTGCGTTGGCCTTGGATACAAGCTGTTTCTGAATAGCAGCCCTGCCATAAATTCCAGCTTTCTGAAGCTCACAATGTACAGCTTTTGTTTAGACTGGGTCACAGAGGTCTTGACTCAGTTCTTTGGTTAACTTTGGGGCTGTTTTTTTGTGATTTTTTTTTTTCCCCTTTTTTTTTTTTTGAAGCTCATTGACAAGCATAGATGGACACATTACCAAAGTGTTTTAGCAACTGTACGGTGATGTCCATCTGGGCTTGTCAGTGAGATTCTACTTGGAATCACTGTTCCTCTTTGCCAATGCAGTTTCTTCATGTCTGTCATATACTGTCATTATTTTTGAGGTGGTTCCCTTTGAAACATTAAATAATTTTGGCATTTTTGTGACTGCAATCTGGGCACTGACTATTTGGCCTCTTTGAAACTTAGTTGCCTCATGTTGATTTGAGAAAACACATGAATTTTTTTTTACTAATTGGCCATCAATCTCATATGACTCTCATTCGCAATTGTTTGTAATTGTCATTTTGTTACTTCACAGTTAGTCCTTTTTCATGTGGTGTTTCTGTAATTTTGTCCATCCCCTGTATTTGGTCTGCTTAATAAACAAAGGCAGCGGAAGGTCGGGCAGGAGAACAGATGGGCAGAGATGGCGTAAGAAAAGTGGATGGTCAGATTGATAAAGTGCGCAACAGACAAAGGTGTTGTGGGACACAATGACGAGAATTTGAGAGAAAGCCAGTTGGAGAAACAGAGAGAGCAGAAAGAAACAATAAATCAGTCAGATGAGACATATGAAACAACAGTTACAATGTGTATAGTCTCCTTGTTCCAATCATATTGGTCAGTGTGGGTAGTGTGACTCATTTTGTCTTCCTGTATTAGTCTTCCTCAGTTCATGACATCTGTTTTATTCTTCTAGATCTGAGAGTGAGGTTGACCAAGCACCTGAAAGAACACAGCACTTAATGCCAGAGGATGACACACCCTGTGCTTTGGGTGTGTGGGACCAAGGTGGAGCCAGCACGCAGCATGATGAGCCAAAAATGGTACAGCTCAGCTCACCAGACTGTGAGTATATAGGGTCTGCCGAGACACTATGGTTTGATTGACTAGCAGTTTTAAATTATACTTGATTGTAATCAGGTTATGTCTTTGCTTTAGAGGTCATGGATGTCACTATGGATAGGAGTATCTGCCTACAGTTCTTGGTGATGTCAATTTTTCCTGTTCTTATCCAGCTGAAGGAAACTGTAACAGGGAGAGGGCTTCCACAGTGTCTGCTGAGCTGTCGCTGCCTGAAAATAAACCAAAGGAGGGGCGACGCAAAAGGGTAGGATCTAAGGAGAAGCCAAAGCGGAAGGAGGAAGGGGCAGGATTGGACGTGTACACCTTCCCCGGGGACTCGGATCCTGAGAGTCCCCCACTAGCCCCCTGGGCCCACTGCACCTTCACCCAGCGTAGGAGGAGGAAGCGGGCCCTCCTGAGGCCCTTCTCGGGCCTGGGATCCCAGCAGCGCACTGTTCTGGGGCCAGGGAGACGGCACAATCGCAAGGAGGGGCTGGGGCCCGGACTGCGGAGAGGGGCTTTCAAGGCCAAAGAAGAACAACGGGATGATGATGATGATGATGATAATGTTGGGGAGCTCATGAGAGAGGAGGTGGTGGAGAAGAAGGTAGAAAGTGGAGACGCTCTATGTCAGGAGGTTTTCACATGTGTGGAGTGTAGCATTTACTTCAAGAAGCAGGTCCACCTGCAGGAGCACATGCAACAGCACTGCCAAAGTGGGAGACTAAAGGAGCGAGGAGGGGACGTTGAAGATGGAGGCTTTGTGTGCTCAGAGTGTGGATGGGAGCTGGAGGACAGCAGCACCCTGGCGGAGCACATCCGGCAGCACCAGGAGTCAAGGCAGAAAATCTTGTTGGAAATCAGCAAATTGAACAAAGACAGTAGGGGTGTGGGAGAGCAGACAGGACTGGATGTGGCTCACAAGCGTGCAGGTGGTTCTGGTGGTGCTCTTCACTCCTCCCATGGCTCCAAGGATTTGGCATCTCCTCTTCCTGGTGATTCTTGTGGTTTCCAGGAAACGAGTCAAGCGCACCCCAATCAGCCTGCGGTTTGGGATGAAGGTCAGCAGGAGGAGCACTGCCCAGGAACAAGCCAGGACTTCCTCAGGCTTGTCCACCCTGAGGAAGTCTCTGGGCACCAGTCGCTCCCTCAGGCTGCAGCCACCTCACTCGTGGCCATGGCCAGTGCAAAAGCAGGATTTTCTCCCAAAAGGGGACCCCACCCATGTCTGCTGCAAATGTCCCAGGCACTGCCTTCGAGCACCGCTACCAGAACACGCCGCAGGGACGTGGCGTTCAAGAGCCTCGGCAGTCGGAGGAGGGGAAGGAGAAGTGTTGACTTGGCTGGCCTGGGTGTACTTTCAGCAGGGCGTGATGCGCTCCCTCTAGAGTCTGGAGAAGCACAGAAGCAGAACAAAATCTTGGATTTGGGTGACCAGTCCATGTGTCACAGAACATCCCATCCTGGGGGCTTCTGGCCTCGAATCAGCACAGTCCAGCTCCCAGGTGAGGCAAACATTGCTAATGTATTGCTGTTTCTTTATAACTGGATTTTCTGCAAAATAGAGACGACTGATCCGTAGCACTGACCCTTTCAGCTGTGGTCATGAACTGCTGAGTCCTCTGGAGTTAACATTGAAATAACATTATGCGCTCTTCCTGTTTTACGAAGGTAATGTGTTAATGAGAAACCCTTAGTCACACAATTTCTAATAACTCTAAGCCATAAAGTAAATACTGTTAGTTTCAATGGTAAAAGTTTTTAGGGGTTTGTGGGCCCTAAGTGCCATCCATTTATGCTAAAAGCTCACAACATCCAGTTAAAATGGACGCAGTTACTTTGATAGTTAGCATTAGTTATCCAAACTAGGGCTGAATCGATTCCTCAAGTAACCCTCGATCCATTTTTGTGCCTTAAGGACTTGTTCCACTTGTATACAGTCATGTGAAAAATTAAGTACACCCTTACTGCTTCTATAGGAATTAAGAGGGAAAGTAGCAGCCAGGTGCTGCTAGTCAAATGCCCTTGATTAATTGATCAAGTGTGACCACATCTATAAAAGCAGAAGTTTTAGCAGTTTGCTGGTCTGGAGCATTCAGGTGTGTGGTAACAATGCCAAGGAGGAAAGACATCAGCAATGATCTCAGAGAAGCAATTGTTGCTGCCCATCAATCTGGGAAGGGTTATAAGGCCATTTCCAAACAATTTAAAATCCATTATTCTGCAGTGAGGAAGATTATTCACAAGTGGAAAACATTCAAGACAGTTGCCAATTTTCCCAGGAGTGGACGTCCCAGCAAATTCACCCCAAGGTCAGACTGTGCAATGCTCAGAGAAATTGCAAAAAAACCCAAGAATTACATCTCAGACTCTACAGGCCTCAGTTATCATGTTAAAGTTCATGACAGTACAATTAGAAAAAGATTCAAGTATGGTTTGTTCGAAGAGTTGCCAGGAGGAAGCCTCTTCTCTCTCAAAAGAACGTGGCAGCATGGCTTAGGTTTGCAAAGTTGCATCTGAACAAACCACAAGATTTCTGGAACAATGTCCTTTGGACAGATGAGACCAAAGTGGAGATGTTTGGCCATAATGCACAGCACCAAATTTGGTGAAAACCAACACAGCATATTAGCACAAACACCTCATACCAACTGTCAAGCACCGTGGTGGAAAAGTGATGATTTGGGCTTGTTTTGCAGCCCCAGGACCTGGGCATCTTGGAGTCATTGAGTCGACCATAAACTCCTCTGTACCAAAGTATTCTGGAGTCAAATGTGAGGCCCTCTGTCCGAAAGCTAAAGCTTGGCCGAAATTGGGTTATGCAACAGGACAATGATCCCAAGCACACCAGCAGATCTACAACAGAATGGCTGAAAAAGAAAAGAATCAGGGTGTTGCAATGGCTCAAAGTCCAGACCTCAACCCGATTGAAATGCTGTGGTGGGACCTTAAGAGAGCTGTGCATAAACAAATGCCCACAAATCTAAATGAACTGAAGCAACTTTGTAAAGAAGAGTGGGCCAAAATTCCTCCACAGCGATGTGAGAGACTGATAAAGTCATACAGAAAACGATTACTTGAAGTTATTGCTGCTAAAGGTGGTTCTATAAGCTATTGAATCATAAGGTGTACTTAGTTTTTCCACACATGGCTTCTCCATTTTGGCTTTATTTTTGTTAAATAAATCATGACATGGTGTAATATGTCATGTGCTGTTGTTCATCTGAGGTTGTATTTACCTAATTTTAAGACCTGCTAAGGACCAGATGATTCTTTGTCCTGATACGTAAAACCATAGAATTCAAAGAGGGTGTACTTTCTTTTTCACATGACTGTACATGTACAAATGTGGAACAGCAGAGTGCACAGATAATATTTCCAGTTGTGCCAAGAGCTGATATGACTGCACGGCTTGAGAGATGGCATTTTTTGTGTGTTTTTTTTTTTTGTGTGGAGAGGTTTGCATTTCCAGTACCTCCACTGCACATTGCAGCACAGTTGGTTGCGGTAATGCACCTTTCGTTGGTCTGCCAACAACCTTTACACACACACAAGTTGTAAAGGTTGTTGGCAGACCTTTACCTTTTCCTCCTTACTCATAATGCCAAAAAGCCATCCAAGAAAATATACTTTTTTTAAAAATGAAACCACATGCTCCCGTAATTCTTATATTATTCCTAGAATGTACTTAAATTATTTGTTCGTTTTAAATTTAAGCTGCACTACTTTGAACTCTAAGTATAACTTGGAATGATGTACAGGTTTTGTTTGCAATTTAGATTATATTGTTTCAAGTATGTCACAGCATAAATGTTGATTTTTATTAAATGAAACAAAGTAATTGTGTATGTTGAGGTTTGGCATAATTTTTCCTCTCCTGTATATTTTTCATTGATGTTTGATAAAAACTAAAGTGTTTTTCTTATTCAATTACTTGAGGATAATTGATAGAGGACTTGATTATAACTAATTGATATTGCAGCCCAAATCCTAAAACAAAAGACAGTTTCCCTTCATTAATTGCAGTACTTTGTTACACTGTAATGGTTCTATACCTGTGCTCATTCTTTTGTAGACATTATGTACCACACAGCTAAAGCACGTGTTTTCCCCATCAATCCAAACACATGTGGATTGGTGCCTCTAAATTGTCCTGTGTTTGTGTGTTGATGTTGCTGCCAACACCACGCATAAGCTCCCAAACCATGTTTAACCCTATCAATACATAAACCTTATGGTGCAGGTTTTTTGAAGAAATTATACCCTCTTTCAATTCTATGGCTTTACATATCCGGACATTAGAAAACAATCTATTCCTCACTTGATCCAAAAATTAGGTAAATCTAACCTCAGGTGACAAACATGTAACAGAATCCACTGTCATTTATTTAACAAAATATAAAACAATGTGCAGAAGCAAAAAGTAAGGACACCCTATGATTCAGTATGTCTTTAGCTGCAATAACTTGAATTTTTTTGGTATTAGTTTATCAGGCTCACATTGTTTTGGAGGAATTTCAACCGACTCCTTCACAACAGGGCTTCAGTTCATCGACATCTGAGGGCATTTAGTTAAGCACAACTCTTTCAAGGTCCTGCTGCAGCATCTCAGTGGGGTTGAAGTCTGGGCTTTGACTTGGCTATTCCAACACCTTGATTTTCTTTTCTTTTTCAGCCATTCATTTCTGGATCTACTGGTGTGCTTAGGTACATTATCCTGTTACGTGACCCAATTTCGGCCAAGCTTTAGCTGTCGGACACATGCCTCACATTTGTCGCTAGGATACTTGGGTATAAAGAGGAATTCATGGTCAACTAGATGACTGTAAGGTGCTCAGATCTTGTAGCTGCAAAATATGCCCAAATCACCCCTCCACTACTGTGCTTCACAGCATTTGTGGTGAAAATGCTGTTTAGTTTTCACCAGACGTGGTGCTGTACATAGTGACCACACATCTCTAATTTGGTTCCATCTGGCCAAAGTATGTTGCTCCAGAAATCTTGTCTCATCCAGAGGTGACTTTGCAAATCTAGGCCATGCAACAATGTCCTTTCTGGAGAGGAGCAGCTTTCTCCTGGCTGCCCTTCTATGAAAGCCATACGTTTTCACTCTTTTTCTGACTATACGGTCATTAACTTTAGCATTTAACATGCCAACTTGGGACTCTGTGTCTTGGTTTTCTGTGATTTCTCTGAGCGCTATACAGTCCAAGCTTGGGGGGAATTTGCTGAGACACCTACTTCTAGGAAGACTAGCAACTGCTCTGAATGTTCAGTTTGTACACTGTAAAATGATACATTTGAAATTGTTTGGAAATGACGTTATAACACTTCCCAAACTGATAAGCAGCACCAGTTGCTTCTCTGAGTTCACTGCTGATGGGTCCCCCAGCCAGATGTAAACACACACCTGAATGCTCCAGATCACCACACTGCCAAAAGTTCTTCTTTTATAGAGATGATCACACTTCCTGATGATCAGCTAATCAAGTGCATTTGATTAGCAGCGCCTGGCTACTAATTACCTTCTTAAATTCAATGGAATCAGTAAGGGCAAACAATTTTTCCACATGGTTTGTTAAATTTGGCTTTTTGTTGAATAAATAATGACATAGTGGAATGTTCTATGTGTTACCTAATGGTAGATTTGTCTAATTACAGAAGTTGGTGAGGGCCAGATTGTTTTTTTTTTTTTTTTATGCCATAATATGTAAAACAATTAAATTGAAAAAAAAATTGTAGTTTTCTTTTTCACATGACTCTATATGTGGCCATTCCTGTGCTTTCACAAAATTAAAATCATAGTGCTAAACATGTTTATGGAAATATATTGTAATTCTACAAAAACATGAAAACAGCAGTATACACAGAATAAATTTACATATAAATGCCCTCCAGGAATAAATCCCTTTGACTGTCATCACGTTGGCATGGATTTCCTCCTACAAGTCAAAGATGTGTTTCAGGAGAACTGATGACTCTCAATTGCCCAGAGTTTGTGTGTACATTCTTCACTGTCTATAATATTCTAAACACAATCTAAATAATACTAAATGTGTCAGATGTGCCTGTTAAATTGAAAGCTAAAAAAGGTTCATTAGTATTTTTCTGCTTATCTCAGTGCTTAGGTAATGTTACTAATAAAATTAAATGACTTGTAATGACTGAAAATTAAAATTAACTTCTGATTGAATACACAACTTATCAACTTTAATTTGACATCTGTCAGGGATCTGAAACTGTACTTCATGTGTGGTCACTCATTTGAGTAATCTTTTTTTTTTTTTTTTTTTTTTTTTTTTATTAACTGGAAGTGGTTACACCTTCTGGTTGGGCTGTGTGTGTGTGTGGTTGGTCTGGGTTCCACAGCATCCCTTCCTGCCACTGACCTGAGTCACACTTGCCTCCCCTGCAGACTCCATGGAGGTGCCTGCCTCAGCTATCCACCTCAAGCGCACTTTCTCTACCAGCCTCCGGGGGGCAGCAGAGACCCTGGGGCTCACAGACTGTCAGCGGGACCAGCTCAGGCATATGGTACCCCTGGTCCTAGTTGAGCCATTACACTCCAGGTCCCGAACTCGCTCCTCTGGACCCAGCTGTTCTGAGAATGACAGGGCACCTGGTGAGTGACAACTAAGGCAAACGTGTTTGTGTGCATAGGGTAATGACACATTCCACATTGTTGCATTTTGACCAGCTCGTCTCATTTGAAAACCCATATTTCATATGCCTTCATTGTTCCAGGCTCCTGTTAAGCTATAATCAAAGGTGATCTTTGTGTTGGTACATCATTGTATCCTGTTTCTCGTCACTATTTTCTGATCTGTTTGCACAAATGTCTGCCTAAAAACTGTCACCAGAATAAACACATTACAGGGTCTGAGTTCAGCCGCTGTCTTAAATTCCCCCTCAGGTAAACCATCTCCAGCAGAGAGCCCGTTTATCCATTCTCTGAAATATAAGGATGGTGAAGGAGAGGAGGACGATGAGTGCTATGAGGATGATGAAAATATATTTCTGTCCAATGAAGCACTGGAGGAGGATGCAGGGATCTTGAAGAACGTAGAGAGAAAGTGCCCTTATTGTCCTGACCGGTTCCACAATGGCATTGGCCTCGCAAATCACATAAGGGGGCACCTCAACCGGGTGGGTGTCAGCTACAATGTTCGCCACTTCATCTCCCCAGAAGAGGTCAACGCCATTGAAAGAAAGTTCTCCTACCAGAAGAAGAGGAAGAAAGGTGAGGATGGAACGGCAGAGAATATAGATAAGGATTCAATTTAAAAAAAAAAAAAAAGTTCCTAATGAAGCGGTAACAATTCTGTAAGGTTTCATTCTGTATTGTTGTGCTTAAGATTTCCTTCCCTTCTTGCAGTGGCTAATTTTGACCCAGACACCTTCAGCCTGATGCGCTGTGAGTTCTGCAGCGCGGGTTTTGACACCCGTGCTGGCCTGTCCAGCCACGCCCGTGCGCACCTGCGCGACTTTGGCATCACCAACTGGGAGGTCACTGTCTCGCCCATCAACATTCTGCGGGAGCTCTTCTCCAGCCGACCGGATCTGGCCTTGCCCACTGGTCCTCCGATCAGCTCCCCTGTGCACGGCTTAGACACGGAGGATGAGTGGGAGGTAGCTGGGGCCAGTGGCCTTGGGGCTGCAGAGGTTGCATCACCTGTCCGCTCTTTGTCGCCACCCACCCTGCCTTCCCCCTCCCCGATGGCTGCCCATGTTGAGGGTGAGTAGTGACATGATGAAATAGCTTCAGAACTTTGATACTTTATAGAGGGCAGGTGTTTGGAGATTCTGAAAATCCTTCTTTCAACTTTGGTCTGTTTCATATGAAAAAGATCAGTGGGAACAGTAATGCTTAAAAAAAAAAAAATGCTTTGGTTGCTATACATGAGGGTGCAGGGTCATAGTGGTATGGACAGGAGACTCTAATTTATGTGTATTTACTACTTATTATAATAGCTCTTCTCTAAATATGGCATTGAAAAATACTATCTCAGTGTCTTCAAATCTCAAGTGTTTTCAAATCAGGGAACCTCTGGTAGCGTATTGGTTAGAGCTGCTACCTTTGGACCCACAGGTTTAATCCCCTCCTCCTCCTCCAGCTGTAGTACTCTTGAGAAAGGTACTTACCCTAAATTGTTCCAGTAAAATTACCCAGCTGTAGAAATGGGTAATTGGCATCCTGTCCTGGGTGTTTCCCCTCCCCCTTCGGCCTTGCGCCCTGTGTTGCCAGGTTGGGCTCCAGCTCGCCGCAACCCTGCTCAGGACAAGTGGTTGTTGACGATGGATGGACACACACACACACAGTGTCTGAAACCGCTTATCCCAAGCGGGGTCGCAGCGAAATGGAGCCTAACCCGGCAACACAGGGCGCAAGGCTGGAGGAGGAGAGGACACACCCAGGACGGGACGCCAGTCCGTCTCAAGGCAGCCCAAGCAGGATTCGAACCCATGACCTGCCAGAAAGTGGGCACAGGTGAAACCCACCGCACCCCACTGGATGGATGGATAGAAAGAAATGGGTAAATAAGTCTAAATCACTTTGGAGAAAAGCACCAGCTAAATGAATAAATGTAAATGTGCATGTGATCTGGATTTGTTCTTGGCTCTGAGTAACAGTGCATATTGTTGTGGTTGAAGACAGGAATAGGTACACCCATAAACCCTTACTGACTTACTGTGGTAAAACACCCACCCGCTCCTATGAACTGGGGGCACTGTCATTGTAAAAGGAATGCTAATGAAATTTAAAAAAAAAAAAAAAAAAAAAACCCTACTAGTATTGCTATTAATAGCAGTAATACATTTACATTTATTTATTTAGCAGGCACTTTTCTCCAAAGCAACTTCCAATGAACTCTATGTAGTGTTATCAGCCCACACACCTTATTCACCAAGGTGACTTACACTGCTAGATACACTACTTACACCGGGTCAGTCATCCATACATCAGTGGAACACTCACACACTACGGGGGAACCTGAGCAGCATATCTTTGGATTGTGGGAGGAAACCAGAGCACCCACAGGAAACCCACAGAGACAGGGGGAGAACAACATGCAAACTCCACACACGGGCTGAGTGGGGATCGAACCCATGTCCTTTCGCACCACCCAGGCGCTGTGCCACCGTACCGCCTACTAGATTAGATATTGCGATCATACATTAAGGGTCATTCCTAGTTATTAAATCAAATGTTTTTATGTACGCATTATATAGCTGCAAGCCGAGACCTTACAACACGGATCAAACGTATAATCATTATTCCAAATCATTTCCTGGCAGGAAATTCACAACAATACATTCAGACCCCCCCCCCCGGCAGGTCACAAGCTGCAACGCTTACGGGGATGTAAATGTTCCTCCTTTCAACGAGGTTCAATTGAGAACTTGTGGAACGCGTCTCCTCGCGTCGATTAGCACCGTCTGGTCCGGCGCGTCCCGCCCTCGGCACGATTGGTCGCGCCTGCCGCGCGGCTGATGCACGCGGAAGCGCCGCAATGGCCGCCTGCGCGTCGTCGAGCGCACTAGCAACGGCGCAACGATCTGGCTCCGGCGGCCCGGACTCCGGAGCTGAGCTGCACTGCTGCGGTTAGCGACAACGCCGGCGCTCTTTTTTTTTTTTTTTTTTTTATTTAAAACCAGCCCGTACGTCGAAAGAAACGGATGCCGGTTATCTAACGCCGCAGTGTGGCGAGTAGATGATGAGATATCTCTGTGTGAGCGGGTCCGGGACGGAGCGGCTCAGCTCCGCAGTGCATCATTGCCACAAAACAGGAGTGGCAAAGGCCCTTCGGCTTCGGTCGCGATTCTTCCCGCATCTATATCTGTGTGAAGTCGCGCCTGCTGCTGAGCGCGCGTTTGGTCCAAGGCGGACGGACGTGCCGAGCGCGGAGAGCCGTGTAGCCGAGTGCCAGCGGCGCCAGAGAGAGAGAGGCTCCGCCATACGCACAGCCAGGGACTGACTGGTCGCTCCTGTGTTTTTCCTCCGACGACAGCACAGCGGGGGGCTTAAATAAACATTCTGCGCAGCTTCTACAATCAGACTTCGCGAAGCGGACATAATAAGACTCCTTTACTGATTTCAGGAAACGTTTCCTCTTTCTGTACCGCGCAGAGCTTGTTTGGATCATATAGCTAAAGGCTAGGCAGTCCCCGGGTTACGACGAGTTCC
Organism: Scleropages formosus; assembly: GCF_900964775.1. Classification (NCBI taxonomy): domain Eukaryota; kingdom Metazoa; phylum Chordata; class Actinopteri; order Osteoglossiformes; family Osteoglossidae; genus Scleropages; species Scleropages formosus. The sequence continues at coordinate 21,203,740 of NC_041825.1, forward strand.
GTGTCCCCAGTCTGTCTTTAAGTCGGATTTTGACGTAAGTCGGAAGTTAGGTGTGGTGGATATTTGAGAAACTGACGTTAATGTCTTAGTATATTATGCATAGTATACCTTTCTATGCATAAAAAACAGTAAAGAAACACTTTGAATACACTACAACATCTTTAATATAAGTAAGAATGTAATAATAATACAATGTAATGATAATGATAGTAATAATAATAAAAAATGTAACTACAATATTTATAACAGAAAGAGATAATGTTACTACTGTGATGATGAACAGAGGATAGAGAGGAGGCTGGACCTAAGTGCAGGATCCTTTATTCAGAATCAAAGGACTAGACAGGTTCTCATGGTCAAGGTCGGGCGAATGGTTGGTCGGTCGATCAGCATACTGAACAGGGGGAGGATCCAAAATTGTGGTTGAGGGACAGGGCGGGCAGTGGTTATCAAAGAGACATGGAAGGGGACTTGAGCAAAGTGAGGTAGGTTTGAGAACGCGGGGGATGGGGTTGTCTGGAGCGAGATTATGCAATTGGGAAAAAGTTTCTTTTGCAGCCGAGTGCTCTCAGAGAGAGAGAGAGAGAGACTGTGTGTGCAAAACATTAAATAAACTTAATGTTCCCTTTTCCAGTGTTTGTTGGCGTTTCACCTGTCGATTTATTGTTTCCTCTTTAGTTTCAGTTGTGATTGTTTCCCTTGGATGCATAACCATCGCTTGCATCACATTTGCGCTTTGGTGTCATGGTTAAGAGGGTAAAAACAAAAAAAAATAAAGCCGAATGCAGTAACACACAAGACACTATTAACGGGAAATGAAGGAAGTCTGTCCTACCTGGGGCTCATGCGCCCCGCCCACCAGCCGGCAAACCTCTGTAGACGCGCAGTGTTTTGATGCGCGTTGGAGAGTTGCGCCCATTTGTTGTTACGAACCATTGTTTATACAGTAACTCAGATTTTTTATATAATAGGCTTAATTGTGAAGTTTTTGTTACTTAAGGGTGACAAAAATCAACTTCTGGTCAGTAAGTGGGTGGTTCGTAAGGATGGGTTGAATGTAAATCGGCCGTTTGTAACTCGGGGACTGCCTGTGCTTGGAATGTCAGCAGTCACATGTTTTTTGCTTCATCAGTGAAGGGTTATGAAAAATGATAGAGGTAGAAGGTAAAATAAGCACATGTAGTTATGAGCAATGTTTTAACTGCCAGGTAAAGAGAGACCAATTTTAATGTTGATTCTTCTGATGTTTTGGATTCAGGTGTTGTATGTACTGTGTGTAGGACCGTAAAAGTGGTTCAGTCAGAAAAGTGACACATGGGATTTCTGTGTTTCCAGGTACAGAGGAGGACCCTGAGGCAGACATGGGGGATACACCCCCACGGCCAGGGGGCAGCAGCGTGATCCCCGCAGACCCTGGGTCCGCAGACAGTCCTACCCACGAGAGTTCGGACTCTAAAGGTGCGAGGAAGCGCTTTGGAACACAGTGACAGTGGCATAGTGCTTAGAGCTGTCAAGTTCCTTAGTATGCAAACCCAACATTGTAAGTCGCTTTGGAGAAGCATAGCCAAGTGAATAAATAGTAACTACAGTGCTGCTTGAAAATGTGAGAACCCCTTACATCCCTTAGTTGTACCACAAAATTGTTAAGTTAGAACCAGTCTTTCTCATCTGATATAATAGGTGTGTAATGACCAATTCAGTGAGTTGGTTTAGAGGATATAATGTTTAGTAGAAAAATGTTATTGCAGGTGCAAAAAATAAGTGAACCCCAAGTTTCATTGGTTGAACCAAGTAGGTATAGTATTTATTCGTTTTATAATTTTAAGATTTAGATGTAGTAGGTTTAATATTTTATACAAGAGTAGTTGTTATCCCTCTAGGGTTCACATACTTTGAAGCAGCACTGTACACTGAAAACATAACAGGGCAAGATATAGAGAAGGAAACAATGGTAGTGATTATACACATGTTATGAAAGTTCCATAAACTTTGACATAAATGTGCCTGTTCATTTACAGCCCCCAGTTTGTTGAAATGTGAGGTATGTGCAGCGCCCTTTGAAACGAGGAGGGGCTTATCCAGCCACGCCCGCTCACACCTCCGACAACTGGGTATTAGTGTGTCAGAGAGCAGCGGGGCACCCATTGACCTGCTATACCAGCTCATCAAGGAGAGGGATGGCCCCTTTTCCCCAACACAACCGCCGCCACCTCCCCCAGTTAAGAAGACACAGCACGGAACTCCTACAGCCCGAAAGGAGGTGCCAGGGGCTAGAGTGGGGACGAAGGTGGCGGCTTTGGAGAATAAGCCTGCTGCCCCGCTGTCTCCACTGAGCACTGCTAGCAAAGCACCACCCTCCACCAGCCGTTCATCTTCACCATCTGTGTTTGTCAAGTCACGCTCAGCATCGCCATCTCTGAAGAAAGCGCCTATTTCCTCTCTCTTGCCAACCTCTTCTCCTCGACACACCATGGAGTCCAAACTCGGCTCTGGGAAGACCCCGTCAGCCTCTGTGGCCTCTGCTGTTTCTGCCAAGCCGTTCTGGGCTCCTCAGGAGACCGATGCCCCTCTAAACTTGTGTAAGGGATGGTTATGTATGCCCTCAGTTTCTGGTAGAAAGCCATACAGAATTAGTCTCTTAATATATAAATTGCAAGTATTCTGATTTTTAAGAGGAGTATGGAATTTTCAAAGGTATATTGAATATCAGAACTTATTTCCCTCAGTTTTGCCCTTTTCCAGAACTACAGTACTGTGTGTACTGCTGGCTCCTTAAATCTAGGGTTGACAACACATTTGCCAGTTGTCATGGGGCAATTGTCAGTAAAAGTGATACATTACAAATTTTATTTGGAAATGTACCAAATGAAAATTTTAATTGTTACAGTGCTGTGTTCAGTGTTTTCAAATTGCTCTGTTATAAAGAGAAAATAAGTAGACTTAATTATACAGACCTGTGGAAATCAGTCATTTTCAAATTTAATTTATGCCACTGTGTGTTTGGTTTGACATTTGAGCAAACAAAGTTAAACACTGGCTTGTCGAGCAAGTAAAAACCATTTTGAGTTCTGGATGTGGAGGCAGAGCTGAGATCTGGATTGAATTCACATACTTGCCAAGATTTGTGATTATCTGGCTGAGCAAAATTGCTGGTGTTGCACTTGTTTGATCACTGAAAATCCTTAATTCATTTATATTTGACGTTGACACTTTATTTGAAAGACCTGTTGCTGGATTTAAAATTTTGATGCTGATCCAGGCCCTAAATCATGTATCAGTCAGACTATGATCACATGTGTTTTTCGTTTTCTTGTGTTTTCTCTGTAGACTAACTTGAATGTGTTCCCTGTTTTTTAAAACTCAGGTTCTTTTTGGTTTTTTTTTTGCCCTTTCTTCTTTAGCTGCAGAGGTTGACGCCGGCAAAGAAATTGTGTGCCAGTTGTGTGGTGCCTGGTTTGAGACACGCAAAGGGCTGTCTAGCCATGCCCGGGCTCACCTCCGCCACTTTGGGGTGGTCGATGCTGAAACCAAAGGATCACCCATCGACCTGCTGAATCAGCTCATCCATACTGATGACTTCAAGCATCGGGCCAACACCCTGCTACCAGAGTTATCAGAGGGGGGAAGCATCAGGGCTAGCCTGCCTCCTGCCTCCACCTTATCCTCTGGCAAACGACCTGTCCTGCCTTTGTCCCCAACTGGCTTACACAAGGGTGCCTCAGCAGGAGGTTGTGGGTCTGGGATGAAAAGCACTGCCCGCTCAGTGTTGTTGTCCCCCCCTGTGAAACGGTTCAAGCCCTCATCTGCTGAGAAAGCAGCTCTGCAGGCCTTCCGCCTGAGCAGTGGGGAGCTGGCACCTCTCACCCATGGTGAGGCCCTTGACACGGATTGCGTTACCCTGGTGATAAGGATGAAGGAACAACAGCACTCTGAGTCTGATAGTATGTGTATGAGGCAGAATGTGGCTCTTTAACCTAGCAGCACTTTTGGAGATTTTAGTTTGTGTCTGTGTGTGTTTTATTTCAAAATAACAATTTAGTTACATTTTGTGATCTGTCTGTCCTCTCCAACTTCAGGTGAGCCTCTGAAGGAGATAGCCTGCGAGTTTTGCGGGGAGTATTTTGAGAATCGCAAGGGCCTTTCCAGCCATGCTCGCTCACATCTGCGGCAACTGGGAGTTACAGAGTGGTCAGTCAATGGCTCGCCTATTGATACTCTGCGAGAGCTGATAACTCGCCGTGGCCTGCCCTGCGCTATGCCCATCAGGCCCCTGAAGTCGCCACCATCTTCCCCGGGGGCACCTCGCTCACCTCCAGTCTCCCCATCTTCTCCTGCCCTCATCAAGCGGTTGCCTGTTGCCCTCTCCCATGGGCACCAGCCCACTGCACGCAAAGCAGGCGCTGTGATTGGACCTGCCATCGCAGTGAAGCCGAAGGTTGAACCTGTGCAGCTGGAGCTGGCTATGCCGAATGCCACTTTAGGCGGGGGCAGCAGTGGGGGTGGAGCCCCCATTGGGTCTGTTGGCTCTTATGTCCCAGATGCTCTGCCACAAAATTGGGCTGCACAAGACAGTGTCCTGCCTCTTAACTTTGGTGCGTTTTTTTGCCCTTTGGCACTGCCTCCTCTATCTCTGTGGCTCAGTGTTTCAAATGGTTTCCTCATACAGAAATATTTGCTCAGAATAACCCAGGCTTTGCATCTTTTTCAGCCACATGTGTGATTGTGTTTCTCAGTAAAGACTTGTGAGCTCCCATTAATGTGTCAGTGTGTGTTCTAGTTTTTCTCTGCAGGGAAAAGTCCATCAGTCATCGTAATTCATAAACTGTGTACTGCATGAAGGAAAAAGAAAATAAACCATGACAAAATGAGGTTTAAAAAGTAACTTTTTTGTGTTCTGTTGTAATCTTAATTCTGTTTCTTCTTTTTTCTTCTCCACCATTCCGTCTCTCCCAGCCCCAGCTGCTGAGCCAGAACCTGCTCGGGATATCCGCTGTGAGTTCTGTGGAGAGTATTTTGAGAACCGTAAGGGTCTGTCCAGCCACGCCCGCTCACACCTGCGTCAGCTGGGCATCACAGAGTGGTCAGTTAATGGCTCGCCCATTGACACCCTGCGGGAGCTCATGCTCAAGAATGGCACAACCCCTGCTGGCCAGGTGAAGAAGGAACCAGGGCTTAGCGGGGGTGGTGCTGTCTGGGATGAATCGGGCTACCTGTCTCCTAAGTTCTCTCGCAAGTCCCCTCTCAGCATGGTCCACACAGGGTCCCGCCTTCTCAAGCAAGGTATGGGCAGGGTCTCCCTCCATGCGCCACCTTTAAATGGAAAGGGTGTTGGTTTTGTGGGTGTCTCCCCTTTGGGCAAGCGAGCTCTGCCAGAGGAAGGACATCATCTGGAGAAACCTTCACCCAAAACATTCTCACCTCCACCACTGGATTTTTCCTTCAAGGGGAAATCCTCTCCTGACAAGTATGCAGCATCTCACTCAGGTAGATCTGGGGCACAAAGGGTTTGGGTTCTGATATGTTTCAACTGCCTTGCTGTTCTCTAGTGTGCAGACTAATACATGACCTTTCACCTTTGGTTGAGTATAATCTTAACTCATGCCTGGAAGACTCAAACATTTTGGCGTTTATTCTAGCTCCTGTGGTTTGAAGCAGCACAATGTGCAATCATGTTATTTGGGTAGGAATCTAGTCTGCTCCTGGCTATGTCATAACCCCCAGGCTCTCGATCTGTCTAATATTTATTGGCAAACGAAAGAGGCAGTGAATTTGCAATTTTTGGGCTTTCGTATACCTTGGAAGAGATTCAATCCCGCAAGCTCCAGAGTGTAACAGCGTACACTGTAAATGCAGTGCCACTGGAATGACCTCCTCGCTCTTGATAACTGCTGGCTCCTTGTCTGGTTTCATCCGCAATGGTCCAATGCTTCATGTTCTCTCTGTCTCTCCAACCCCAGCCCCCACTACTGACGCCAGCTGTGAGTTGTGCGGCTTCTATTTTGAGAACCGCAAGGCCCTAGCCAGCCATGCCCGTGCACATCTGCGGCAGTTTGGGGTGACGGAGTGGTGCGTCAATGGCTCCCCCATTGAGACCCTAAGCGCCTGGATGCGCAGCAGGCCACAGAAGGTTGCTGAAATCCATAAGCGCTACCTACAGGGTGATAGGCCCTTCCCCAAGAAGGTAAAGATTGCAGATGACCCATGTGTGCTGTTTGCTGAGGAGGCCAGTACTGGTGCCAAACTCTAGACCCTGCTCTGTTTCGTTCAACTTCTTGTAACCACTCGGTTTAATTGCAGTTGCTGTCCTCCCGTTTTTCCTCTCATTCCCTCAGTTCTGTTTCTTAAGCTTCTTGTCTTGTGTCCTTTGTGGTTTGCCCACTCATTTATTCAGTGTAGCTTAACATTATTGTTATTCTGATGTTAACTTCAGTGTGCAATTAACGTTGTAAGTTGCCTTGTTAAAAAATGTGACCTAAGTGAGGGGGTAAAAAGCAGTGGTGCAGACTGATGTAGATCAAGACTGACACACATTACCTTGTCTTCTCTCGTCTTCCATATTAACCTGGCCTGCCTCTCTGTCTGCCTTTGTAATGAAGAAGTACAGCTTGCCGTCTTCTCTGATGAATGACTTCAGAGACGCTTCAGCATCTGGTACCCACAGGCCTTTGTCCTCTCAGCGGCCCTCCTTGGGGTCAACCCTCGGTCGGCGGGCAGGCCGTGAGATCACAGGGGGCGGGTGGGTGTCTTCTCGGCCAGGACATGGAGGCACCCCCTCGCCGCAGGCCCTTCACGGCCTGTCCCGCCAAACACTGCCCCATGCACAAGTGGCGCGCAGCGAGCTCAACGTCCGCACACTTCGAGGTTAGCGATATTACCTCATGCAACACTATAGACACTCTTCTTAAAAGCAGAGAACACACATTTGATGTGATGACCCAAAAGTAGTTGAAAAATGTTGATTTGGAGAAATGATTGTTTTGTTGTATGAAATAAATCCTACTGTAAAAAATTGTTGCATGCTACATGCTGTTGTCCCATATCCAAGTGAATGTTAGTGTCTTTCTGTTGGCAGTTTAACTTGCTGTAGTTGTCCCCTTGATAATATCTTGCTGTGTCTTCTGCTCCTCTGTCCTAGGCTTTGAGCGTCGTCCACCAAAGCACCTGTCCCACTCTGAAAGTGGAGAGAGGGACAGAACTCCCCCCCAGCCTCCTCGGACTGGCACCATTCCCGCTCTCGTGCCAAAGCCCCCATCCACTCCCCTTGTGAAACTAGTGGGCAAGATCTACTCTCTTAAGTGCAGGTGGGTCTAAATGGGGGAATTTCTGTGAAGCTTGTCTGTGTTCAGTTAGCTGTGCAGTTCTTTCTTTCGCAGTGTGTTTGAGGTGAGGCTGTTATAGAAATGTGTAAAATTGTATGAAGTTGTATCTGTCAAATTAAGAAAGTAGAGTATTCATTTACTTTGTGAATGTTTATTATTTGTTAGTCTTGAAGTGTGGAGTTCTTCTTAATCTGAACTGCCTAGGTGGAATGTTGAAGTGAGTAAATAAAGTCAATATTAGCTAATTATTAATCTAATAAATTAATTTTTTTATTTACCTATTGGCTTCTTGATCCCTATTCTCAGGTTCTGTGAGGTGGAGTTTCATGGACCCCTCTCTGTACAAGAGGACTGGGTCCGACACCTGCAACAGCACATCCTGGACCTCAATTTCAACAAGGCTGATCCACCCTCTACCCCGTCCTCAGCCAATGCCCCTGTCCCTGCTGCTGTTTCTCCCCCAGCTGCCACCCAAGAAAGCATTCCAGCGGCTACTGCCACTCCCTTGACCTCTGCACCCACCCCAACAGCAACTCCAACCTCTACCCCCAGTCCCAGCCCTGTTGTCGCCCTGACTCCGACGCCTGTGTCCACATCTAGACCTCCATCTGCTTCGGGAATTTCTCCCTAAACCCCCATCATCAATCACTTTCAATTTCTTGTACCATTTTTGTTGTCAGCTGTGTATATGATATGAGCTATTTTAAAATAATTTTTAAAGAGACTTTTGCAAAGAAGTTACTAAGCCCAGCGTGAGCCTCTTCATGGATGTGGGGAGAGACATACATGTATATGGTGAACAGGGGTCTTCCTCCGGATGCCGTGAAGGATAAATCTGCAAGAAAGTTATGGAACCCTCATTATCCCCCTTTGTGTTGAAGGGTTTTAGGTCAAATTTTCTATTTAAGTATATTTATTTGGTCTAGAAACTGCGTGCACACGCAGATTTGGTATGTTCCTAGAATGATACCCCAACAGACATCACTTACTAAAAAGAATAAGAAAAAGGAAATGCCAGGCAGAGTTTTGCCTGGTCATTAGAGTTATAGCCCCACAGGTACAGGCTGCAACTTTTAAAACCCCTAGTCCACTGTATCTATAAGAAAACTGATTGGATCAGTTGTTGGCTTGAGTTCCTTTGGGCTGTGGTCTATGGACTGTGCTCCTCCAGGATTCTGATTGATTTCCCCAGCTTCAGCTAACACACTTAAGCCCCAAAAGGTAGTGTTTTCACTGAGTTCATGTGCACAGAGTGACTAGGTGACCTTAAAGGTCAGAGAACCAGATGGCATGGAGAAGATAGAACTTTCTTGTTTGAAAAGCTGTAGATGTAGAAATGGCTGGATTTTTATTGATAGTGGCTCACTCCATATAGTCTAGCTGAGCTACAGGTTCTCTCTTGTGGATTCATTGGACTTTTGAATGTGTTAAACTTTATTTCAGCATATGAAGCTCATCTGAATGTATGGCTACTGTGGAAAACCAAGAGAAAGTCGGTTGCCCTTGTAAACACTATGACCAAAGACGCGTTGGCAGCTTTGTGGGGTTTTTTTTTGTACACACTGATGCAAGGCACTAGTTCAGACACAATTGGGTAGAAGTGTCTTCTTGATTCCAGGACCTGTACTAAATCAAAATGTGTCAAAAAAGAGTGGGTTTTGATTGGTGGATGTGGCTGTGAAACAGGTTGGCTTTAATGGTATTCTTGTGTCCATAGTAGCACGAGGACACAGGTCTTACAAAGCACAGAGATTGATATAAAAGCATTACCTGCACTAGAGCATTGGAGCTTGAGATTCAAGTATTGGCTTGCAGTTGTCACTCACTCAGAATGTGCCAAAGAGAAGTTGGTTTACTCCTCTCTTGCCTTGGAATTTTCTACATAAGTGGATCCCTGCAACCTTTGAAAGGAAGCTGCCAAGGCATGGAACTTCAGTAAAAGTAAAAAGATTCAGATGAGAAAGTACGTACTTTCCACCCCCAATTTCCACCATTTCATGTGAGTTCTGTGTCAGATACAGGACAGTTTGGATTGTATAGTTTGGACTGCATGTTTGCTTTGCAAGGACACATTTAGTGTGTGTAGTCATGATATGAGGGTTTGACGTCATCAGTAAAGCAATAACTAGAGGGTGCATGTCCAAGCTGTGAAAGACTGTTCCAGCATTAACCACATTCCCACCCTAACTCTCACCCTTCATGTCTGCCTATCCCATCGAGGGAATATATAACTACATGTACTTATAATATGACTATTATTTACCTCTTAATGGCTAGCTACACAATGTGATCTTACTGTCTTTTAATTTGAATTGAAACTTTTTTAATACTTTGTTTTTCAGTGCAGTGTGCGCTTGTTTTCTCAGTAAAGGGAGATACAGATAAGTACTTTTTAAACTGTTAGCATTATTTTCATAAAGCTGAAATATTGGTGCTCGAGAGAATTGTTTTTAAAGAGGGGATAATGTAGAATGAGAAAAAAAATGTCTTCTAGGAACAAAGAGGACTCTAAACTAAAGGGAGCACTTCTGAACCGGCCGGGCCCTTCCTGTAAGGCTTATAGCCGGGTGTGTTGGCAGTTTTGACTTCTGTCGGTGTGTGTCTCTCGAGGTCTCTTGTCTGAGTGAAGGACAGTACGGGTCGGTAAGGAAGCTCCTTTCAGGGTTGCCTTTTATCGTAACCTCCCAGGCTGGTGTGACTGGCCTCAGTGGAGGAGAATGAGAGAATGAGCCCAGGGGCTTGTGGGTAGTATCTGCAGCCAGTGGGTGGGCGGGGGGGGTTGGGAGGGTTAGGGTGTAAAGAGCAATGTGTGATAAGTGCAATGTGTGATAACATGGGGAGAGGGATGGAGGGATGCAGGAAGCACTACTGCTGAAAAGCTTTGAAAGCGATTATGTATGGTTCTGGTGATCAATAAATGACTGATTTTCAGCCCCTGACAAATTGCAGTTTTTCTCTTTGCTCTTTGAATTTGGACATGTAGTGCTGAGTACTGAGCCCACATTGGACCACACTGCATTTCGCCCTTTTTCTCTCCAATCATGGCCCAGTGCTGTCTCCGTCTTACTGGGTGAGTTCAAACAGGTTTTGAAGACGTTTTTTGTGACTTAGTAATAAAGAGTAAAAATTCAAAATGAGAGGAAAATACACATTGTGAGAGGCGATGAGTCCAGCGTGGGCTGCGCTACAGGTGTCCATCAGCGGTGAAGATCCATCTCTCTCGGCAGATGCCTTCTGCGCTTGGCGGAAATTACTCCTTGAGATTCTGAGCTTCACATTTGGTTTGTGGACTTGAAGGAAGATGAGAAAGTAATTTAGGAAAGAATCAAAAGGTTTCAGTATGAGCACATTGCCACGGGGGGCAGCTGTACACAGCGCAGAGCATCACAGTAAATGAATGAATTAGACAATGCGTACAGTACGTCTGAAGAAACGAGTCAGTCGAAGCCGCGTTGCCAAAAAGTCAAGTCGAGTGGATGGACCGTTTTACCTCACCGCCCTGAAAATGGCCGTTTCTGCGTCGAGTGAAGAGGGGCGCGAGACCGGACCGCTGGCGCGTGGCTGCGAGCTCGCGCTTCACTTGATTATTGGCCTTCACTGTTTTTTTTTTTTTTTTATATTTTTTTTTAAATGTGCCGTCGGTTTTTTTTTTTTTTTTTAAAAAAAAAAGGTTTAGAAAAAGCACTCTGTCAACACGAGGGCTGTATTTTACATAATAAAGAGGTGGAACATTTTACTCTGGGAGATAGAAGAGCCGTTATTATTTACGGTTGGACCTCGAAGTACTTGAGTTGAGCGGTGGCTGTGTCCTAACATCATCATGTGGCTCCGCCGGTACAGCGAACAGCACAACGGGACACTTTTCTCTCGAAAAACAATTTATGCCCATGTGGACACCTGCCTCGGTGCCCGGTTTTCCCCCATCTTCTCTCAACGTCGCACGTCAGCTAATAGTTTACCCCAAACGTCCATGATATGACACCGTCAGTGGCACCGCCAACGAGGAGAAAGAACTCTTATTCTTACAAACCAAAGTCAATGGAGGAAAAAAATACATGAATCAAGTAGGCAGGTAAGAAAATAGTTTTTTTTTTTAATTTATTTACACGTGAACTGTGGTCCTTAAAATGTAGTCCCGGCTAATGAGGTGCGGGAAGACCTCGGAAACACATTATCACGATGGAAAAGTAGCTGAAAAACCACTTATTCGCTCTCGCCTTCGAACTCCGTGCATTTCCAGCGATGGCCGCTAGAGGGCAGTCAATTGATTGGGCCGTACAGCAGCGTCCCTTCTGTTTACCTTATGCAGCACGCGCTCTAATCACGGGCGCTTTTTTTTTTTTATAACCTCTATTAAACATAACGGTGAAGTATTTGCTTTTTTTGTTACAACCAAGATCTATACACATTTCGCGGTTTACATTAAAGATGTCCAGAAAAGCATTTTACTAGTCCTTTGCAAACTCCCTGCCTGTAGTGATTGTTTAAAAAATGAAATGCAATCAACATAATAATAATCCTTTTTAAACAATAACTTTTGTTATGAGTGTGAAGAATGTTACAATTTATACAGTTATGGCGGTTTTGCCTTCATTTACTGTATTGTCATTTATGAGTTACGTAACATTTTCATAAAAATTTTTTAAAATGTGAAATGTTGTGGTATAAAACAGACCTGTGTTGTGCAGATGTGCCTTATCGCATACATTTATTTACATCACATAGCAGAATAAGCGTAAAGCACATTGCACATGACTTATTAAGATAAACTGCTCTTTTTAGGCTTTTGTCTCCAGATGTAACTTTTGTCTTTGTCCACTTTTTCTTGCAGTAGGAAGAACAGAGTTTGAGTTCAAAAACAACCCATCTGCAGCTTAGAAGTCGCTGCTCATCCTTGTCCTAAAAGAAATAAGTGACTCCCCTGTCACTATGTTGTTTCGCTTTCAAAACCACCTCTTTTCTACCTTTGCTGCATCTAGGCACTAATGAGTTAGGTTTTACCTGGTGGGCTTTGGCTGTTTCTAACTATAGTTCACTTCATTTGGCTTTTCTCATTTTTTTCTGTTGGTCCTACAAAACGATGCCTTTACTCTGCATGTAGGGCTGGGGAGTATGCAGTGTGTAGCTGCAATACAGGAGCAGGAGGGATGATCGCTCCGCAGAATCCCACACGTAAACCAACTCGGAGCACTTTGGCTGTTTTTGAGAACCATGATGTCTCATTATGAGCCTTCTCAGGTGGTCCATGGTATGGATTTTCTACTTGATAGTCATTGTTAAGAAGATATCGTGCTGCTTAGTTAAGATGTTTAGTTTTAATTTCTGTTTTTCATTGTCAAAAATATGGACAGGAATGTTTCATGTAAGCACACAATTCTCAGGAATACCTTCCCAGCTAATATGGAAATGTTTTTTTTTTCCTTTTTTTAAATAAAAAAAAAGTGACATTTGTCTGTGTTTAGTCTAAGATTATACGTGCAATCGGGAGCGTTAAAAGAAACGTGGAACCCTTGATGGGAAATGTTTTGAAAGAATCAATTGTTGACTGAAGACCTAATCGGGAATTGAGACTGGCAGTGTGTTTAAGGCCCTGGTATGTGATTTACTTATACAAAAATGATGAATGTTTCTAACCCCCCCCAGCATGCTAGTTCAACTTGGGACTCTTTAACACTTGTTTGCTGAAACCCTTAATGAAAAAATCCGTATAGCGCCTAGAGAAGCAATTGGTTGTGACCTGGTTCTAAATATCTTCAGAAGTTATATCTCTGGAGTGCTGCTTCTGTATCCTTAGTTAAGATCATTCAGAATGATTTTCCAGCTTACATTTATTCATGTAGGAAAAGCTTTTATTCAAAGCCACTCTAAATGCCTGTAACTTGAAGCTGTTGGGTGAAATGCTTTCAACTCATTTTTTTTTTCTCTCCACAAAGCTTCAATAGCATATGTGATAGCCTAATGTTTATTTATTCAGCTTATACTTTTTTCCAAAGCAACTTAACCTACTTTGAGTGATTTACCCATTTGCACATTTACCGTATCAGAAAAAAGGATGCAAACCCGGGTTCTTTGACTGCAAAGCCTCGGTTGTAATGACTATTCCATATGCTGCCCCTACATGCTTTATGTAATTGTCTATGAATATACATGCATATAGGTGTGCATAGATTAAAAAAAGCAACACTTAGAGAGTAAGTGAATTTAGAAGCTCTTAGCTCTGTTTGAAGCTTTAAATTAAATAGTGTTTTTTAAAATCGTTTAGAGCAAGCGTTTGTGTTTTTACTCAGGAATTCATAATTGAAGGAATGGCCGGTTTCAGCTTTTTGAAATGGTAAAACTCAGCTGCTCATCTTTCAATTAAGTTATATGCTAATAAATACCCCTAAAGATGCTCATGGTGATGCTCATTTAGAGGACATCTTCCTCATAAGGATGGGCTCATTTTTTAGGTTACAAAAAGAAAACCAGCAAATACATAACAATTGTAATGCAAACAAGCATATATTTGTATTTGTTCTGCCTTGTAGATCTCAAATTTTTACTTATCTCATATTGGGAGACTGCTTTTGAAATCTTCTGTGCAGCAATGTAACTACCATTTATAAAACGTGATGTCCTGAGACATGTAAAGATGATGGAGGTTTGTGTGGCTTCTCTGGACACCACAGAGCTATGGTAGACAGACACTTTAGTGTAAGAGTATCACCACACAGAGAGTCAGGGCCTGGGAACTGATCCTGCATCCGCCTTTGCTCCATCCATTCTCTCGGACAGACTGGCCACTCACTTTTAACAGCAGACCTTGATTTTACAGCATGCAAATGCCACATCGCTCGATCAATTCTACCTTTTTGCTGAAATGTAAATGGCTCTTAACAACGGCCGAGCCCACGTGTTTGCCGACCTGAAAAGCTTGATTAAAGGGCTGATGGAGAAAACTGAGTTTGATGGCTCAATATTGTGAAAAGGGCCTGTTAAAATAAGAGCTGGCTGGCTCTTTTTCACTAGCAGTCTAAAGAAAATATTTTACTAAAAATGCACTGTAAATGTTTTACCAGATATGTCTTGAAATAGAATTGACTGATGTACTTTTCAGCTACTGTTATTAATATTTCATACATGCATTCAATGTACTTTGAATTGCATATCCACCTGGATTCTGTCTGTCTGCATTCAAAACGATTCACAACAGATTCAAGTCCGACTTGCGGTGTTGCTCAGTGTACGAAGATCACTCTTGATCAAATGTCGCGTATATGTGAGTTAAAGACTGACATTTTATTTATATGAGTCCAGTTCAATACAATGAATTGATAGCAGATCTATTAACATACTGTATGCTCTAGGCCAGTTTTGACAGAAATCAGTGAAATATTTCTCTTGAGCCTTTTCAGCTGTTAGCAGTCATGCTGCCTTTGTGACACTGCAAGGCCGAATCAGGAATACGTTAATGTGATCTCAACTAATGTTGCTGTTGGTTCTAATGTCAAAACACCAGAGATTCAATTGACCAACAGAAATCCTCCTTCCTTGCCTGCTCTGCATGTCATTATTTTAGAGTGGGGGGCTGTCTAACATCAGACCATGGAAACAACAGTTTCAAAGTGTGTCTCTGGGGGCGACTGCCACAGTTGGGTAGATTTCTTCTTTCCATCTGTTTGTTTTCCTCAACACCCATAAACTTGAGTCTGCTCACAAAACTGGTATTCTGTCTTGGCACACTGAATGTAAGCCACTTCTGTAAATATTTCCCTTTCTCCTTCTCTTTACACGACTTCATTTACAAACCTTGCAATATGTTTGAGCTCACTCCCAAAAAGTTCACGTTTGGCTCTTTGGGTAAGACCAAAGAAGTTGCAGATAATACACAATAAAACATGACACATATACAGCACTATATATAGTCCTGAAGATTTTTTTTTTTTTTCCGGAATTTTGTGTGGCTTTGCTTGTGTTGTATGTGCATGACTCAAACAGCGCTTATCTGTATAGTGATTATAACTTATGTGTACTATAAACTAAGGCATGGCCTATCTTACATATGTCTGAACATTTGAAGAAATTAAATGAAACATTTATGGTGGTAAGTTACAGGGCCTTAAATGTGAAATCAGATTTATCTCAATTAACCTCACGCTGAAATCTGACACACGTTATGAAATGAAAAGTACAGTTACAGTATCTCCATATTTTGCTTGTTGATGGTCTTTGGTCCTGGAGAAAGATCTATGGCGTATCAGCTTTACACGGACAAGTGAAAGAAATGCATTTCCTGCATTTGAAAATGTAGACCTTGAGGTGAACCTACAGGCCTTAATATTTTACCTTGTGATCACCATTGTAAACTCTAGGGATACTCCAAGCTATCATTTATTATTTATTTTTGTAATGATCAGGAAGAACCTATATTGAGGGACACCACAGAGGACAAATAAAACATTTTATTATTATTGTTGTTAGTGCTGTTGGTTAGGATCGTTCTTTTTGTTCCTGCCTCTTTTGTTCCTGCCCCATGGTAATGGGTAGGGTTTAATCGTGAAACCTCATGCCAGCTTTAATAAATCAGCACTACAGTTAGAAGTGTTCATTTGCAAAAGTACACTGCAGCTGCGGGTATAGTGTACATCTTCCTTGATTTCACTCCTTGGATTGCTGCGATTGCGGTAAGCAATACCACCGACAAATAGCACATGGAGATTTATAGAGGTCAAAGTGGAGTTTGAGTGTGGTTTTCAAAGGGTGGATGGGGATGTGGGATAATCTCTTGTACATCTCATTGTGATATGTCTGTTCCCTTTTCCACAGCGACAGTCATAGGCAATTTTTAACCACAATTTTTAATATGGACTGAAATATTTATAAGTTTTGAGACTTGGCAACTTTTCAGGATTTCTCCCATGTCTTGTGGCTTCACAGTCTGTGCTGACAGAAGATGAATGCTGGACAGTGGAAGACTACTAATTCAATTTAGTTTTTGTTTCCATTGTCCGGTTGAAGACAGGAGCAAGAAAATCATTTTCTGGATTATATTTTTATTTCTTGCAGTATTAAACAACTCTTTACAGTTATTTAGCCATTTATAGAGCAGGTTAGTCTTATCTGTTTCCAGGCTATATACAACAACAAACACCTAAAAACCTAAGTTCTGCATTTTAGACTACATCCATTAGTCACCTGCTGCAAAAAAGATTAAAGGTATAAATTATGTTTTGCTGGAAGGTCAAAGTTTTGATTCAGTGCCAAGCTGACTCTTGTACACTGGGTTATGTTAGGGTCAGGGAATCTGGTTGCAGCTCTAATGTCACACTGTGCTGTAGAATGTGCTGACGTGATCAGGCTGTTGACGTGTTTGACTGGTTATAGGTATGGGATTTAACACCTTAGGCTCCACTTACTTCCATCATTATGACCACAATGACTCAATGTTTATTTCCAATCTCCTCTAAAGAAGCTGTTTCAGAATCAGTTTGCCCATTTATGTCATATACCATGTCAACCCGTGACAACCCTTTGAGGGACGCTATTAAGGAAGGCAGTGTACTGATGTCATTTTCACTTACTGAGCCTTTTTTCTTCTTCTGTGTAAGTGGCATGTGGTTCCTGATTAGAATCTGTTGGTTGGCAGACAGATTCAAAGCTAAAATACTTCTAAGTGATCCCCTTCAGCTGTGTCTTAACTGTGTAATACTTTTGTTGCAGGTGACTCAGCTGGAATCAGTTGTGAATGGAGTTCACTCTAAAACAGTTTTCACTTAGTTACTCTCTGTGTACTGTCCAGATGTGGTACAGACTGGGACCATACACTACTTAACAGCAGTGGACACAGGACTATCATTACAGGAACCAAAAGAACAAAATAGTATTAGAAGAGAGATCTAGAGATGCGAGGCTTGGTGGAAAGGGAATGTTGTTGAGCATTTGTAACACAACTCGAGGAAATGAAAATGAAATTTTAGGTTCTGAAATGCTGATTATCAGCGGTTGATACCATATGTGAAAAATCATGTATTTCTTGTTTCACTGAACATCCTTCTTTCTGGACAGTCACTTTTACAGTCATGATTTTAGTTTTACCCGTTGTCATGAGCTTGCTTTTCTTGAAGCAGTTGTTTCTGATTTCATGTTTTTAGTCAATCAAGGTCCATGCATTAATTGCCCAAAATCCTTGTCCAGAGGTCATGAAATTATTGTCCGTGGGATGTTGTGGCATACTGTTCTTGAACATCAGGGGACTGTTGAAAGATGCCAGAATACAATGTAAAAGCAAATCTCTGTGCACAAGCAGCAAATAAAAGTGCTTATTCAGATTTGTACTAATGTGTATCCAAAGGTTTTGTGAATGACAACTTGGTACAGACCATCACAGAAGAGACCTGATGTCTGCATGTTGTTTTCTTTGTTTGAAACCCTTCAGAGGAGGCCGATTTATTTTGCTAAAAATAAAAATCCCAGTTTAAGTTTCCTGTTCCTTGTCCTGTTTCCTCTTTTGGAATTGCAACTATATTTTGAGATGTGTTCCTGTTTGTGTCATTCCGTGGCCTGTCTGGTCCAGGCAGTGACTAGGCAAGAGGTCGCAATCGGTGGACTCATGGTATTTATTTTTACAGCTTGTGACAAAACATCTAACGTTGTAACTTTGTTTAAAAAAAAAAAAAAAAAAAAACTAACTGCAACAAGTTAAAACTTAAAAACTGACAATTCCATTTACTAATCACTCCAGAAACCATCTTTCTTTTGCCTTCCCAGTCTTTAATTTAAATTGAGACTTGTATTGGTTTAATGGCTGTAACCCATCAATCTGGGAGATTGAGGGTGTGACCTAATTTCCTACCCGCTGCACTGTTCATCCAGAAGTAGAAATCATGTTCGCTAGCAAAAAAAAGATCTGCACCCATCCTTCATGAAATAAACATTCACTGATACAGACTTCAAGAATTTGAACAGCTCATCCTTGTATAAAGGTCCTCACCTCAGTTGTACATCGTTTTCAGTCCTTGATTTTTTTCAGATCCACAGTGAAATTCCTCAGCACTGACCAAATAAGTCATCCACTACCTGTTAAATCTGATAACTAGGCCAGGCAGATGAACACACAGGGAGCTGTAGGTACAGGCTGAGGATGCTGAGAACAGACTATCTTTACATGAAATGCTGTGTTGTGTTCTTGCACACCCTTGTTTTCATTGATTTCTGATCTTTTCTGAGCTTTCCGTTTGCTTTGTTTTCGTCAAGGGCCAAGAGGAATCAAAAAGCTTCAAGTTTTAGCAAAAGGAAAGACAGACTGGTCAGAACTAGTGGATAGTGTCCTGGTTAAAGGTATCATCTTATATCTACTTTTTTGACATTTATTCATTTAGCAGACACTTTTCCCCAAAGTGACATTCCACTCAGAGTGAACGAAAGTAGATTCCACTCACAGATGTAGAGCTACAGGTGCAGACTGGCAATTTAGGAAGTACAGTTAGTTTGTGTGATATCACCATTTCTGCTGGCAGACATTACACAAGTAGCTGCATATGGAATTGATAGGGAATACAAAGGTATTTGTGAGAGAAAACGTAGTGCATATTTGTAGAGCAGAAAGAAAGTCAGGAGCGAAGTGGGTCTGAAAGACATGTATTTTGAGACCCTTCTTGAATGTTGAGAAGGATTCAGCAGTTCTGAGGGAGAGAACTCATTCCACCACACTGGAGTCAAAACCCAGAACCTTTGGACTTTTGAATTTTGAGAGCGTTCAGACGTTCAGATCCTTTTCCTGTCTTGTACGCTATGTCTAGAAACGTGATACGGACAGCTACGGGAAGCCAGATGATGAGGGAAGATACATGGAGAATCTAGCACAACTTGTGCAGAGGCGTTCTGTATCTGCTGGAGAGGCTTCGTGGCAGAAGCAAGAAAATCAGGCAGGAGAACCTCGTGAACTAAAAGTTTGTCTGATTTCTGCTCCTACTTCATTATTCTTGTTCAAGGTATTTACCCTGAATTGATACAGTAAGCATACAGTACAATGCTGTATAAATGGGTAAGCAATGTTATGAGGTTTAATGTACAAAATGATTTGATTGTCAATGTAAGTTGCCTTGTGCAAGGCCTCTGCTATAGAAAGAATAATTAAACTGTTACATCGCAAGAGTTCAAGTGTCTTAACACAAGTGGGTGGTGATGTTAGCTATAAAATGTCATTCTAACTACTGTAAAAACCATTTTTCAACTTGTTTTCTAATATTAAATGGTTTCCAAAGTCCTGTCTCTGTACCCACACTTTCATCTGTTGTGTTTCCTTCACCACACTGAAGTTTCATTTATATGATGTGAGCTACACACATGACTTTCTTAATCAGTCAACAAATAAGCTGTTAAAATTTATATTATGTATTGGCACATTTTGAAACTTAGCAATATGGGTCATTATTGTGATAATGGAGGATGTTTTTTTTTTAAAGATTAAAATAACTTTAATGTTTGGGTAAGTTTGAATTTTGAGCGTACTTGTGCAGGTCTGGGGAGGTATTATAATTTTTGCAATAAAATCTAATAACAGCTTTTTTAGTATCACATTCACCTTATAGATGGGTTTTTAGGAACTAATTAATTTGGATGCTGCGGAAGGTGTACTTGTTTTAATCTGAGCGCTACACTTCACTGGTTTTGTTTTCCTTTAAAATGTATAGTATTTTGTTCAGCCAGGAAATATATGTATCCTGGGGGGGGGTGCAGGGGTGCGGCCATGGCTTGCTGTGTGGCAGGTCTGGGTGCCCTGGGGTGCCTTGCGGCAGACTGATGTCCTGTTTGGGGTGTGTCCCTTGCGCCCTGTGTTGCTGAGTTAGGCTCTGGTTTTCCACAACCCTGCTCTGGTCAAGCAGTTGTACACATTGTGTGTGTGTGTGTGTGTGTGTGTATCTGTACTGTGGAAGGAAACCAGGGCACTGAGCTTGAATGATGCTATTGAGCTACTTAAAGTAGGCATACGAAATGTAATGATGGTAAAACTAAAAAGTCAAACATGACATGTGCATTAAGGGGCAAAAGATGCCTCTGTCTTCCCCATGTACTGCTCTCCTCTGCAATCTTCTGCTCGGTCGGCTCTTGCTGGATTTGTCCCTCTGAGCCGGTGACTGCATTTGGCATCATTCCATGTTGGATGTGGTAGCAGGGAGTGTAATAGTTAAGGACACAGGCTTGTAACTATGAGGTTGCAAGATAAAGTCCAAGGAGTTATGCTAGTATAATACTCTTGACCGTGGCATGTACTTAACCTGGATAATTTAATGGAAACACCGGTGTAAACAATGGTTATTTATTGTTCTGAAGCTGTGAGATGTGTGGTTGATAGACTCGATCAAGACAACGTTATGGATCAAACTCCATGTTACTGTTGTCCTCTGTAAGCTCTAGGCTGGTCACCATATGCTTGTACATATTTGAAACGTTTGGCAGCGACATGAAGCGATTCCAATGAATTAAGTGATCCGAAAGATTGAAGAAGACAGAGGACAGTATTTCCTAGAAGTTTCTTGTCAACAGGCTCAGAAATCAAGTGAGATGTATGTTTATTACCCTGTGCTGTTATATGCCATTTATTTATTTATTCATAAAGTATCAAAGCTGTGAAGAGAGTCTAGGGAAGTTCTAAAAAAACAACTGAAGACACAAACACTCAAAGAATTAACGTTCGGATAAATTACACTAATGTGCTTTTGAAAATGAATGTTGGGTAAACAAATACTGATGCAATCAATACATTTTCTTGGTGCAAGTGCTCTGAAAATGAGATAAAGGACATTTAATGTCTGGCCTGATATTAATTGAGTCTGGCCAGCAGGAAAACAGCTGCAGGTAAAATTCATTCCATTCTCAATGATGCGACATTAGTTGTGTCATAAGCTAAGGTGAAAAGGCAAGAAACTACATTCACAGCAGTTTGGAAGGGAACTGAAAAACATTTTCTACGACAAAATGCCAGGATTTTTTTTTCTTTCATTAAAAAATAACAAATAGCAGAGGTCCCTGAATTCTTTTTATAATACTCTAATTCCCTTTTTTATGATACACTAATTTCAGTCTCCCGATATCCACTTTTTCGTGTATCTAGGCTTCCATATCTGGTCAGGCCCGTGCGCTTTGGTCTTGAACATTGAAAATGAAATTGAGGGCATGTTTGAAATTTTCAGCAGTGTGAGAGAGACTGTGAGAGCCTGTGAAAGTGTGTACCCCCGCTCTGAGTTGCATTCTGGCACTCTCCCTTTCCCACTGAAATTTAAAAAAAAATTACTCTATTTATAGCACAGTGACTAGACCCTTTATATTACAGCCGTACAAATAACAAATCTAATAATTTCTGCATTTATTTATAATTTAAAGCAGAAGAAAAAATCATTTAAAACATCCATCCATCCATCTTCTGTCCCGCTTGTCCTGAAAGGGTTGCGGTGGCAGCAGGAAGAGCAGAAGGGCCCAGCCGCCCCTGTCCCCCGCAACTTCCTCCAGCTCAACCTGGGGGATCCCCAGCCGTTCCCAGGCCAGCTGTGAGATATAATCCCTCCGGCGGGTCCTGGGCCGACCTCGGGGCCTCGTCCCAGTTG
Organism: Scleropages formosus; assembly: GCF_900964775.1. Classification (NCBI taxonomy): domain Eukaryota; kingdom Metazoa; phylum Chordata; class Actinopteri; order Osteoglossiformes; family Osteoglossidae; genus Scleropages; species Scleropages formosus. Next base: position 21,225,641 of record NC_041825.1, read on the forward strand.
GCCGTGCCTGGTATACCCCCAAAGGGAGGTGCCCAGGGGGCATCCTTATCAGATGCCCGAACCACCTCAACTGGCTCCTCTCAATGTGAAGGAGTAGCGGCTCTACTCTGAGTTCCTCCTGGGTGGCCGAACTCCTCACCCTGTCACGGAGAGAGAGTGTGTGTGTGTGTGTGTGTGTGAGTTTACTATTGTGATTTAGTTGAAGATCAGACCACATTTTATGAGAAATTAATGCAGAAGTTCAGCCAATTCCAAAGGGTTCAGAATTTTTTCCTTGCAACTCCAACATTTTCCTTTATTCATTTAGCCGCTGATTTTCTCCGAAGCAGCGCACAGCTCAGGGTAGGAGAGCTTTAAATAGACAGACACACAATAATTAAAGCAAATCTTGTATGATGTCAATTTTGCTGGTACAATTACTGGAGTAATTGAAACTGGAACAGGAAATTCAGTGTTGCAGACAGTGATGGGCAAATGTTAAATGACTATAGCATCAATGAACATTGCGATGTTTCTCAGTTAAAATTCACAATAGGTCAGGATACTCACACACGTACGTCACCTGAAACTGCTTGTCCCATACAGGGTCGCGGGAAACCGGAGCCTAACCCGGCAACTCAGGGCGTAAGGCTGGAGGGGAAACACCCAGGACAGGACACCAGTCCATCACAAGGCACCCCAAGTAGGACTTGAACCCCAGACCCACTGGAGAGTAGGACCCGGACCAACCCCCTGCACTACCGCACCCCCCGGATCAGGATACTAGTGTGACTAATTTGGAAAGACTAAAGGAAAAGCCAAGACAAATGGCTGCTCTGCAGGTAGCAAAGCTGATCTGTATCTCTCAGTGTTTCACAAGGAACAGATCATTCTCAGCAGAGTCAGTCTGTTCAAGACAATAAAGCTCTGCTGCACAGCATGTTTGATGCATGTTTGCTGATGTGGAGATTTAGGGTCAAATTTGTATGTAATGTGACTCAGTACTTTGGGATACGGTTGTCTGATGGTCTTTAAAAGCCCGTCTCTCTCTGTACTCAGTGACTTGGTAACAGGAAGCTCTGAAACAGACTTCTGTTCCAGGAAAACCTCTGAATCGATAAACTGTCCTCCTTCTTTCCTCCATGACTCACTCAGACACTCGTCTTCTTGCTCCTGTGAGCTTAAACACAGAACGCATCTACAGTACAAAATTCTCAGTTATGGTTAAAGTATATGTTGCAAATTATGGTACTCAAAATATTTACTCACTTATCCGGCGCTTACCCAAATATACACATGGGTATATTTACTGGAGTAATTCGAGGTAAGTAGATTGGTCAAGGGGTATGGTGGTGCAGTGGGTTTGACCAAGTCCTGCTCTCTGGTCGGTCTGGGGTTCGAGTGCTCCTGGGGGTGCCCCCTGTGTTGCTGTGTTAGGCTCCGGCTCCCTGCGACCCTGTCTGGAGCAAGTGGTTTCAGAAAGTGTGTGTGTATAGAGTGGTCAAGACTACTACAGTGATGAGAGAAGCTGGAACCAGAGACTTTCAGGGTACAATTCAATATTTTTGACTGTTGAACTACTTCCTTCTTTAGCAGTGACACTGGAACGACCAACCTCTAGTTCATAACTAGAGAAACATTATTTCATAATATTATCCAACCATTATGAATGACAGCTTGTCCATAGAAGGATCATGCTACTCTGGAGTATATCCCAGGTGTATAGAGGGTGAGGCAGGGTAAATGCCGGATGGGGCACCGGTCCATCACAGCCAATTTTGCAGTCAGGATTCAGTTGAAACACATGTCTTCGGACTGGGAGAAAAAACTCACACGAGCACAGGGGAAACACGCAAAATTCACATAGATGGAGCTTCATGTAAAACCATGTCCGGAGGCACAGCCCATTAGCAGTAGGACACCTGCATTATCTGCTCCACCATTATTGCATAATGCCACCTGCACTACATTAAACTTACTGCAGTCGTTCACCCATTTATACTGTACAGCAGAGTAACGTAACACACTCATCCACACACGATATGGGCAACTTAGTCACCAATTCACATGAAACGCATTGCTCGGAGGAAATTCAACAGAGTCCGAGCAGCTGTTATGACCCCAGGCATCTAGGTGTCTTAATTTGTAATATTAAATACTTAAAGCGGTGCTCAATGGGTGTGTATTGACCTAGATTACAAATATAGAAAGATTTTGCAGGATTATTTGAATCCTTTAGAGGGAGATGTGATGGGCTTGATGGGTGGGTCTAGGGTTCAAGTCCTGCTTGGGGTGCTTTGTGATGGACTGGTTTCCTGTCCTGGGTGTGTCCCCCGCACCGTGTGTTGCTGAGTAAGGCTCTGGCTCACTGTGACCCTGCTTGCGACAGATGATTGTTGACCATGACGTGACATGAAATCTTCAGAAATGTCTTACTTGATCTGTCCCCTTGAGATGTGGTTTAAATAAGAGAAAGACTGTTAGGGTTGTGTTGGGCTTTGATTTCTTTGTAGCCCTCAAAAGTGAATAACAGGTCATCTGAGCAGAGTTCCAACCTGAGAAAAGGTAAGTGCAGGAAACCCGGTGGATCTGAAGACCAGACAGTGCCAGCAGGGATGCTTACAGCAGCTTGTTAATCATTGCTTCCAGAACTGGAATTTATTTTTGGCTATTCATTCTCTGCCTAAATTATGCGATTGTCCGCAACGGCTGTACGTGGAAAACCTGAAGCACCGTATTAACTGCTGCATGAATTTGTCAGAAATCTGAAGATGGAGACAGAGAAAAAAACTGATTAATGTCCGCTATTGTTTCTTTTGGAAAAAAATGCTTTTTAAGAGGTGGGTGTGGTGGCGCAGCAGGTTTGGCCTGGGCCTGCTCTCGGGTGGGTCTGGGGTTTGAGCCCTGCTTGGGGTACCTTGTGATGGACTGGTGACCCCTCCTGGGTGTGTCCCCTCACTCCCCAGCCTTATCCTCTGTGTTGCTGAGTCAGGCTCTGGCTTGTTGTGACCCTGCTTGGGAGAAGTGGTGTGTGTGTGTGATTACAAATATGGAAAGATATGCTCTGATTTCAAGTTGCTTTGTGCAGTATAATGTCTCGATGTGTTTATCCATTTCAGAAGCCGTGTTGCCTTGGAACCGAGCTATGTTAAGCCTCGTTTACTGACATGCCAAGGCGTCATATTTTTGTCATATCGGAAGGGATATTTAGGATATAGCAGATTATGTTTCCCCATTTAAAAATATCCTATGATTTTTCAGTCATCACTACCACTGACTTACTACGCTAATCTGTACCATTTGGTTTTCAGTTAAAGATGTGGAACATTTAAAGAATATCAAGATTGGAAATATTTTTCCTTTCTGTTACTCAGTGAAGTAACGGAAACATCAGACTCGGTAACCTTAGAAAAAAGACAAGAAGTTAAATGAAGTTCTATGAATTACAGGAGCAAAGTGACCTTTTATTACGTCAGGCATAAATAGTCTCTTAGCTATGATGTTAAACAGTGTGGTCCTATTTTAAACAAAGTGGTAAAAATATTCTCAGTGTCAAATATGTTAAAATAATTCATTGAGACTAATATAGCAGGAAATCATCAATGGTATTCACTTTGGGGTGTTTATGATGACACATGGTTACGCTGTGTTCCAATCTCCTTCATAGCATCTGTTTGCTCATAACCTTGTCTTGAATTCCCATGTGAGGCTAAAACCTGGGTAAGGAGAAATGGAAAAAGCCTGGCTTCCCAACTATATGTGACTCATGTACTTTTCTTCACGTAAAGGAAAAAAAAAGATTAGTCTTTAATTTGTTTCTATTTCCTTTTCGTGTCTTCTGTTCTTCTTCCCTTCTTTTCTGTGTTGACTTGCTCCCCCGGTTTACTGTCATGTTTGCAGTTTGCGCACCGTGCGGAGAGAGTGTCGGGGAAACAAAATACTGCTTTTACGGGCTGGCGATGGAGACTGCTATTATATTTTAGCGCTCCGTATATTTTTGCTGACATTTAGCTCAGTATTTCCTACAGCATGCCTCCTCAGAAGTCTATAAATAGGGCTATAAATAAAAGAGGCTCTTTCAATAGGTCTCCCTTCCACATTAGTATCCATTTCCAGGCAGTGTCTTCACTTTGTGGATTGCACAATGGTGCAGTGACCTGTAACTGTCCAGAGGGTACTGAGCGAGGTGTTGTGATGACACACCGTAGTCCGGCATGGTCAGCACAGGGCGTAGTCTAGGGGAAATGGGTAGGATAGTGGTTAGAGCTGCTGTCTTTGCACCCAAAGGTTGTAAGTTTGGTTCTTGCCTCCAGCTTTAGTAGCCTTGAGCAACAACCTGATTAACTTACCCTAAATTGTTTCAGTTAAAAAATTACTCAACTGTATAACCGGGTCAATTGTTGCAAGCTGCTTTGGAGAGAAGTGTCGGCTAAATGAGGAAATAGGAATGTTGAGCAACTCACAAAAAATTGAAATCCAGGTCTTACTATAGATAGAAGGTGTTGTCATGATTGCAGAGGGAGCAGGAAGGTCTAATGCTTTGGGACCTGTGCAGAGTAGAGTAGACAAGACAGGGTTAAGCAAGTAAGGTGAATTGAGTGTTTCCTTTTTCGGCATCATCTGAGCGGGTCTTGAAAAAGCAGTTCCAGCCCTAGCACACTTTAAAATGTTAATTACAAATCTGAATTGTGAACTTAATCAAGAAATATGAGCAAAGTGAGTAATCTTGCTCGGCTCACAGCGCCTGGGTGGTGCGAGATAACATGGGTTTGATGCTGGCTCAGTCTGTGTGGAGTCTGTTTGTTCTCCCCGTCTCTGTGTGGGTTTCTTCTGGGTGCTCTGGTTTCCTCTTACAATCCAAAGACATGCAGTTCAGGTGGATTGGTGACACTAAATTGCCGTTGGTGTACGAATGGGTAAGTGACCGTGTGTCTGTGTAGCCGCTCCGCAATGGACTGGGATCCAGTGCACGGTACCTTCCCCCTCTTCCCCTTGGCCTCGAACCCAGTCATTCCAGAATAGGCTCCGATTCACCATGACCCTGCTCAGGCCAAGTGGTTATTGAAATTGGATGGATTAAAATGGTTTATAGTTCAGATCTCCAATAGTATCCCCTTTTTTACTAATCGCACCAAGCGATTAAATTCATTGCGAAATGTCTGTGTAGCACTGCTTACAATGTTAGCACATTATATGTGATCAAAACTAGATCTGCTGGAAATCGTAGTCCAGTTTTCCTGGCAGAACCTTATGGTAATGATAAGATCTGAAAACCACAGATTCATCATTAATTCATACCATCCTAAGAAATGAACAAACTGCTGATGTCCTTAGGACAGAATTTTTGAAGTACCTGGAATGCAGATGCAGATGCTTCATGCTTTGAGCCAAATCCTTCCCTCACATTCTCTTTCTTTGTCTTTCCCTCTCTTTGCACTCTGTGTTCTTGGAGGGATTTATATTCATGATTAATGTGTTCTCAAACAACCGCCCCCCCCACCCTCTCACTTTTCATCCCAGTTGCAGGAAAGACAAGCTCAAGGCTGAGGAACATGCGTAGGGAACACTGGACATGTGGGAAAAAAATTAGAACCTCGACTCACTGTGACCTAAACACTTCAAGCAGTAAACATTACTTGGGGGAATTCATACAATAGATCATTTCTTTAATGTTTTTCTTGTTCCAGTTCATCTCTACTTGTACTCTTTACCCAGTAGAATTGAAGGACTTCACGCTTTCAGATTTTCTCTGATTATGCAAAACAGGAAAAAGAAAAGCAACAGCGATCAACACAGTTCCAGTACAAAAGCAGCTTGGCATGGGAACAAGCGAACAGGTCAGTTTTGCAGAATTACATGCGGTTTTTACTAGTGGTGTTGAATAAATTTATTAAGGTTAAAAATAAAATACGTTCAAGTTTGAGATTTACAGATATTTGACAGCACTGCAAGTGCTCAACAGCAAATCCTTAGTGTTGCGGTATAATTTCACACTTTCATATCACCTTCAATGGACCGAGTGATGATTTATTCTTAATTGCAGTAATACAAACTCAAATAAAGTTTTTACTGCAGTTCACGGGTGCACTGGTAATTGAAATCTTTGGCTGGATATCCAAAATTTTTGTTATTATAATGATTGGAAACATGCAAAAGAGTCTTGACATGAACATGAGCTATATTGTTATTTTTTCATTCTGACACAAGATTATTTAACATGCTTTTATATATCCTGCACAACAAGTAATGGCCTTACATGTAATTGCTGAATGATTTATTCCTTACATAAAACAAGATATATTATGCATGTGTTCGTTTCTAAAAACTCTCTAAAACTGTTGTTATAATGCACACATGTATAATGGAAACTGAAATAAATTATTTAATTATATAACTATAGGAGGGGGGCGTGGTGGCGCAGTGGGTTGGACCGGGTCCTGCTCTCCGGTGGGTCTGGGGTTCGAGTCCTGCTTGGCGTGCCTTGCGATGGACTGGCGTCCTGTCCTGGGTGTGTCCCCTACGCCCTGAGTTGCTGGGTTAGGCTCTGGCTCCCCGTGACCCCGAATGGGATAAGTGGTTCAGAAAATGTGTGTGTGTGTGTGTGTGTGTGTGTGTGTGTGTGTGTGTGTGTGTGTGTGTGTGTGTGTGTATATAACTATATAAATTATGCATTTGCAGGTATGTATGGACTGGCATCCCGTCCAGGGTCCCATCCCATCCCCTCCCCCTCAGCCTTGCGCCCCGTGTTGCCGGGTTAGGCTCCGGCTTGCCGCGACCCTGCTCAGAACAAGTGGTTGTAGACATTGGTTGGTATGGTTGGTTCGGTATGTAGGGAGCTGTAGTTTAATTGGGGTAGTCGAGTGTGTGAAGTTGCGGTATTCGTAGAGGGTGAAGGGCATGGTCTTGGATGCCAGACTGCACTGTTGATCCTTTCGGAGGTGTCGTGGGCCTAATTCAAAGAAACACAGACAAAGGTAGGTGCCCACTTGAGAACCTCAATGATATACCCATGCCGGTACCTTGTGGTTGTGCTGGTTAGGGTTGGAAGTTAAGCTTCTTCGTCATGGAGATGTATATTGTCAATACTGGATGTTGTTCTGTGTTCTTGGAGGGATTTATATTCATGATTAATGTGTTCTCAAACAACCCCCCCCTCCACCCTCTCACTTTTCATCCCAGTTGCAGGAAAGACAAGCTCAAGGCTGAGGAACATGCGTAGGGAACACTGGACATGTGGGAAAAAAATTAAATAGAACCTCGACTCACTCTGACCTAAACACTTTAAGCAGTAAACATTACTTGGGGGAATTCATACAATAGATCATTTCTTTAATGTTTTTCTTGTTCCAGTTCATCTCTACTTGTACTCTTTACCCAGTAGAATTGAAGGACTTCACGCTTGGCATCATGGCGGGTCGGTTGGACTGGGACCTTGTGCATAGTCCTTGTAATATACGTATGGGATGTAACATCTTGTCCTGTGTATCTTGAATGGAAATAGTTCCATCTTAACGGAAATACATTTGTTTTAAAATATAGTGTAAAAATCAAAAGTGATCGCTGTCGCTTTCACAAAATCACATGTTGAAGACACCACTGAATTTATGGAAAATATTAGAACGTACCCGATGAATAAAAAAGTGTCTACTGGGCTAAAAATATGAGAAAATCACATAGTGCTTTTTGAGTAACCTCGTATCAGTTTATAAGAGCAAGAAATGAATGTGTTAGATCACTACATGTGACAAGCGAAGCATAAAAAAAAAGCAGCGCACTGGCTGACACAAAACAGGCAGCATTCCGCTCGGCATCCGTGGATTAAGTTCTTAACCAACAATTGCAAATATTCCATTTTGTCTAAGCCACGCAGCACTGCAAAATACTGAACTGGTCAGTTGCAATGTTACAGACGCGATTTTATTCATTTCTAATTTGGATACTAGCTAGTTTCCTTTACTTCACTATTACGTTTATTTGTTTTAGAGACGCTTTTCTCCAAAGCAACGCACATCTCACAGAAAAATGCAATGAGTGCGTTACATCGCGAATTTCCCGTTTTGTTTTTTTGTGTTAAATCGAAACGTAAAGTATGGATTAAAATATTAAATGTGTTTATAAGGGGGGGTGCAGTGGCACAGTGGGTTGGACCGGGTCTTGCTCTCCAGTGGGTCTGGGGTTCAAGTCCCGCTTGGGGTGCCTTGCAATGGACTGGCGTCCTGTCCTGGGTCTATCCCCTCCCCCTCTGGCCCTACCCCCTGCGTTGCTGGGTTAGGCTCTGGCTCCTCATGACCCCGTATGGGACAAGCGGTTCGGATGACGACGATGTGTTTATAAGTCACCAAATAGAAGGTGTCAGGGTTTACACATAAAGCAGAAGTTTACTGAAGGAAACCAGGAATGTCTTGATGCTGGGGAAGGTCAAGCACAGAGCTGTGTGAGTCACCTGTTAGGGCTATTATTGCATTTACATAAGCTCTGGTCGCACAAACACGTTGTTTATTCTTTATCTATTTAGTCTTGCAATTGTTAATGACGGTTAATTGACATTTGTGCTTAAATGTAAAAACTACCAAAATGCAAACACTAAATGCATCGTGTTGTGAAAAATTCTGCAACTGTTAGACAGTGTACTTAGTAAATTACGATATCCTGTAATGCTTTCTAAAGAAACACCAGAGACTTGGCAGTGACAACATTGATCTTGCTTACTATACACTATACCTTTCCTCAAAAAATCTTTTTGAACTTGTTTTCAAGATGACAGTTTCTATTTAAGGTGTGGAGTGCATGTGTTCCTCCGGGGTAAGTGGTTTGGTAGCCCAGAATGCTAGAAATAGCCCTTATTACATTTATTTACTTAACAGACACTTTTCTCCAAAGCAACTTACACTGGATACTATGTAGTGTTATCAGCCCACACATCTTATTCACCACGGTAACTTACACTGCTAGATACACTACTTTCACTGGGTCACTCATCCATACATCAGTGGAACACACTCTCACTGTCGCTCACACACAATGGGTGAACCTGAACAGCATGTCTTTGGACTGTGGGAGGAAACCAGAGCACCCGGAGGAAACCCACACAGACACGGGGAGAACATGCAGCGCTACTCGCTTTTTCTGCTGGGATCTCTCATTGTTGGGAATAACAGGATCGTTTTTGGGAATAACACCTGCAATACTGCCAGGAGTTTGCGTTGCATAACAAAAGACGATTAAATGGACTTACCTGCTATGTGGATCTTCTTAAAGACAAGCTGTTTAAACATACCTTACTGGTCAGCTACAAATTAACATTCGGCTCTGTATCTGCGATCTCCATATCGACACACAGTTCTTTCCCCGAGGAAACGGACCAACGGAATTTGGACATTTCCTGTTCGGATTGCATGTTGCGATACTATTTGTTTATTCGTTTATTCTATACCTGGGCTGTGCAGTTCACTTCTGAGGAATTGTGAACCAGGAGGTTCGAGGGACTAGACAATGCTTAGCTTCCTCTTTTCCACTAATTTCTTTAGAATGTTTTCCATTATAAGCTTTGCTTAGGGAACTACTGAAAGTAAAAGAGAGTAAAGAGCACCCCACCCTCACCCCCCCCACCCATCGCCACTTGGCTACAGTGGAGCCTGAGGAAACAGCTGGAGTCAATACCATACTCCCTGTGCCAAGTGGTTGTCACAGCCCATCTGGCTGAGAAAGATCACTCCGAAGGTCCCTCCCCAGCAGTTCATCAGCACGCTTTGTGTCACGCTAGTCATCTGTACTGAGGTGTTCTAAGCGATAAAAAACATAGTGTCCCTTTGGGCGGGAGACACGGCCGTGTGTCCGTCCATCTGACTGCTCACAGCAGTATCTATGTTCTGTGGGGTGCCTACATGACTCCTTCGAAGCATTTAACAGCACCTGATAGAACTTTAAGTTCGCAGAATGAAAAGCAGCGGGTGGTTCACGGCACACACGTTGGCGTGTCCCTTCGTGCCTTGATTGACCGCAAAGGATGTACGGATCCGAAGGGCATCCATAAAAAGAGGGTGAATGGCTATAACGGGAAAAAAAAACGATAATCTGCGTGAAAAGCAAGACCGTTGCACACCGGGGATTCCATTGAGTGCCTTCCTTCTGGTGTTGAAGGAACTTGTCATCACCTCCCTAGGTCCACCGGCTGGCCCAGCGTTCCTCTCCAAACCTTTGTGTCTGCTGTCCTAACATGGAAATGTGTTTGAATTTCACTGGCAGACAGACTTCGTTTTTTTTTCCCCTGGTTAGTTAGTCAGTATTTACGGAAATACAGGGAATTTGTACTGAGAGAAGGAAGCTGTTTCGGGACAGGGTCCTACGAATGAATTAAAGCTGTCAGTGTGCAGCTGGCCTCTGAAAGGAATTCGTAAAATTCCTCTCAGTGTCATTGCGTCACTTTCTTGAATTTTATTATAGAATTAGAGAATTTATTTATTAGAGAATTAGCCATAATCTCTACATACCGTGACATTATCGACAAAAAAAATGAAACGTAGAAAAAACTATACCCGATCGCTTTGACGAGCGAAAAAGTAATATGCAAAGATACATACGAAAAGGTGTACATTTAAAGATAAAAATATGACAGTTTGTTTTCTAATAAATTTTAGTTTTTCTATTTTGTTACTCAGTTGTCAAATTTACAACTGTGATATAATTAATATGGTGTTAAAAAGGACACAAGAAAGAAACAGTGCCTTGGCAGGGCAGCTGGTAGCGCGGCAATTTAGGACACAGATTTATAAGCTTAAGGTTGATTGTTTATGTTCTAAGAGGTGCTCTGCTATTGCACTGAAAGGCATTCATCCTGAAGTGTCACTGTAAAAGACCCAGATGAATAAATGGGAAAAATTATGTTGTCTTGAATAAAACATTAGCTAAATAACAAAGTAATTGCTTCTTGCAGTGAGAAGCCATGTAACTTTTACATTTATTTATTTAGCAGATGCTAAAAAGATAAGACAACTTCCAATGAACTCTATGTAGTGTTATCAGCCCACACACCTTATTCACCAAGGTGATTTACACTGCTAGATACACTACTTACAATGGACCACTCATCCATACATCAGTGGAACACACTCTGTCACTCACACACTATGGGTGAACCTGAACAGCATGTCTTCGGGAGGAAACCAGAGCACCTGGAGGAAACCCACATAGACATGGGGAGAACATGCAAACTCCGCACAGACTGAGTGGGGATCAAACCCACATCTTCTCGCACCACCCAGGTACTGTGAGATAGTAGCACTACTTACTGAGCAACCCTTATACTTTGATCTTTTAAAACTTTTACTTCTAATACACACACATTTTCTGAACCGCTTGTCCTATACGGGGTCGCGGGGAACCGGAGCCTAACCCGGCAACACCGAGCGTAAGGCCGGAGGGGGAGGGGACACACCCAGGACGGGACGCCAGTCCGCCGCAAGGCACCCCAAGCAGCACTCGAACCCCAGACCCACTAGAGAGCAGGACTCGGTCCAACCCACTGCGCCACCATGCCCCCGTTTTTGCTTCTAATAATGACTATTATTAACTTTTATTTAGCTGACACCTTTCTGCAAGTATGCTAACAACATTAGGTAGGCACCTTTGCAATGATTTACCTATTTATTCGGCAGGGTGTTCTTCTTGTATCAATTCAGGTAAATTCCTTGATCGGGGTACTACAACAATTGTGGGATTTGATCCCAGGGCCTTCTAATTGCAAGGAAATAACTGCAATCACGCTCCTCGGCCGCAATAAGAAATTTCACCTAGCCATCCAGCTGAACTTGTCCAATAGCCGGGACCTGAAAATATTATGGACCTGGACTTTGCCATTGCATGCAGCTTGGCTAAAGAAGAAGAGGTAGCATGTGAAGAGATTCCTAATTGTTATTTTGCTGTGTTCCATGGAATTATGCTGTATAGAAAATCAGTCTCTCATGTCTGTGTTTAACATGTGCTTGTCTGAGCAACTATCTCTTGAAAATAGTGTAAAAAATTGTTCCGAAACAGAAATTTAGTCATGCTACATGTACTTCACACTTGAAACATCCAGTGCTGAATGCAAGGTGCTTATTATTATTATTTTATCATTCGAAGAATGCTTTTTTCCAAAACAACTTATGATATTTCACATTTATACTGCTGGGTTCTTTGCTGGACTCTTGGGTGTTTTAGCAGTATATATCCTGGGTCTTCAACTTAGTACCTCTAGGTAGCAGGTTCCTCATGTTTATAACTTTGCCTGCTCCTGTCTAGTAACCTATATTATACTATGAACAGAGCTCTAACTGGTAATGCAATAATTTCATTTCAATTCAGTTTCTGGAATCTGAACATTGACTGTTTGCCCCATTGTATATTTTCATCGTGTTCTTATTTATAATTGCATTTGGAGCCAAAAAAAATGAAAAATGCTACTATCAGCAGCCTCACTTGTTTTTTTGGTTGTGTGCCTTTTCGTTTGATTCTAGTCAGTAGTTAATGAAGAAAGAATGGATAAAGATGGCCTCTGTGTAACTCATATAAAATTTTAGGTATTCTTCTTCATTTTCATCCCCACCAGAAAAACACCTGCCAAACATTCCAGGAGAAAGCTCTTTTTGCCTTCCGCTATAGTTTTGCCATTTTAATCCAATCAGGTCACAAGCACTAGAAATTGCATTCCACTTTTCCAAATGGTTTCAAGTTTTCAGTCAGGCAACTCGCTTGTGTTTGAAACTTCTGAATTCTGTCGCAGACAGTTAATATTTCAGAAGCATCAGGGAAAGGATTCTTAATATTATAAGAATATTAACGGTTGCTTACAGTGCTGTAAAAAAGTATATTTCCATTCAAATATTCATGATTCCTTCAGTGGTAGCAAGGTGCCCAAGTCATGAGCTAACAAAGCATCCCCGGACCATCATACTGCCACCACCGTGCTTGCCTGCTAGCAGAAGGTTCTTACTCTGAAATGTCATTTTTGGTTTTTACCAGACATACTTGTGTCACATATCACTTTCAATTGTTTTACCACTCGGACTGGCAAAAAGGAATGAAACAAATTATATCAAACTGAATAAATAGAGAAAGCCGCAAAGAAAGTACTTTTCAAATTTTACATGAAGTACCTAGTACCCATGTATCTCACTTGAGCTATTTTTACATTAAATATTTTGCTTGATGGTAATGCCATTGTGGCAGGATTTGAGCCAGGGACTTTGAGATTACAAGACTACTGCACTATCTGCTGTCCTCTAAATCTGAGAAGTTTACAGCAGCTGACATTTCCACTCAGTTAGCAAGTACAAAGCAGGTCCTTCTCTGCTTAGCTGCTGAGATGTATAAAGAATAGGCATTATCAGGGTGGTGTGGTCACAATTGTTTTATCATAAATCTTTGAGTCCCTTGAAAATCTTCGACAAAAGATTTTGACCTTAACTTTGAAACTGGTACGTCTACAATCTTTCTTCAACTACCACAGCAGACTAAGGCAAGAGACTGTGAAAATGTCATATATCTGATCAAGCCCTTGTGCATCTACATTTATCTATCTTACAGCGTTAAAATACCTACTACTATTTATTCAGCTGGGCATTTTTAATGAAGCCATTTAGAGTAAGAACCTTACTCAAGGGTACAAAAGCTAGGGTTTGAACCTGCAAACTGTTAGGTCAAAAAGCAGCAGCACTAACCACTATGCTACCAGCTGCTGCATGTCATGTTTGGTAGACATCTTAGTACCAGAAATGTAACACCCTGTCTGTCAGGTCAGTCACTCCAAGCAAAACATGGCCTGGCTGGTCCCACCCCAGCAAGAGAGCCGTGTTATGTTCCTGCAGAGCCACTATGGTGAGAGGCCGCCAAGCCATCTGCTTTCCGTTTCGTAGTCCTAGGGACCAGCATCCATCTGCCAGCTGGCTTCCCATCACTTGGCTGTTATGAAATGTTGGTCCAAGTGTGAGTTACACACGAGTCTGACGGGATGTGCCCCACACCCAGGTTTCCAGCAACATCAGAAAACCTGGAGATTCCATTTGCACACTGTGTGTTGATGCTGGCGTTTATCTCCGTGTCAGTCTGTGGGTCCGCAGCTGCAGTTGCTTGTCTTCACGTGTGCTCTCACACCTTGGTCGCCCATCTCTCCCTACTGGTTTAACTTTCTTGAAAAAGTACACTTTCTTTCAACCTGTTGATGGTTTCATCATTCCTATTCATTTGGCTGACGCCTTTATCCAGGGCCACCTACGTAGAGCAGTTAACAGTTTACAAAGCAAGGGCTGTGTTAACAATGCTACAGTCCAGTCCCAGGACAGAGGGATGGAACAAATTCCAAAGTGATGTGCAGTGCTCCGTGTGTTAGTAACTGGAATAAAACGAGAGCTGAACGGACGTAACGTTTATGTACAACCGAGTTCAGCATAAAGGGGAAGTCTAACAGGATCTGTCAGGAAAGCTACTGTGATATTATACAGTGCAAACTGCATTTGAACGTGTCCAAGGATGATGACCAAATAAAGAACATATTGTAATGAATTAGCTCTGTGCTTTGGCATGTCCTGCTAATTCGCCAGTGTTTTTTTTTTTACCTGGATGATGACTTTGCTCCGTTTTAGTGAATGAAGTGTTGCAAGAGTATGTTAAGAATGACTGAATGAGAAAATTACTTGTGTCTTTGTAAAGTCAGGCAAAGGTGGCAAGCGGTACTTAATTTTATCTGTAATAAATCACTGCTATTAACCTTCTGTTCCCGTTTACTAAGTAATAATTTAAATGCTGAAGACCAAGTTTCTCTTGTGTCCTGTGTTATGTAGAGGCTGGAGGTTGTGTACAAAAAATTAACATCAGCACCGGAGAGAGAAAACTGTTGGGAAAAACATTGCAGGTATTGTGTTCCATTGAGGTTATTACAGAAACATATTAAATTGCGGAACTGTCAACTTCTAAATACACATTATTGTGAGATTTTGGATAATCTTGGTGCAGAAGCAACAGAACCTGGTACTTTGTCTTTATTTTTGCTTTAACAAGAAGTGTGCAATTTAATAATTAAGCTTGCTAAACTATACGCTTCATCGGCACCCTTCTCAAAAGCAAATCTGCTGCTTTGGCAGGAGCAACATATTAAAACATAGTGCTGTACGTGACTTTTATGGAGAATTTGAGAAATTACAAGTGTCACATGAGATTGTGTGAATGTTTCTTGAGTTGTCAGCTGTATGTTGGTGACAAGCTCTCGTTGTCTCAAAAATGCTTTGTCCTGTTCGCTTCCTCTTCCACTTGGCACAGCACTGCTGATGATGAGCACAGCATCGCTGTATGCTAACGCATCACACTGCATTAACTCTGCCATCTAATGGAATGAGTGGGTCCAGGCCACTCTGGGCAAATCAGCACACACCATTATATGACCACAAGAACCTTTTACTGCTGGAACCAGACACTCAGTACCAGAGAGCTCCCTGAACTGTCTCCACATGTGCGCGCATCCATTTTTTAAGGAGATGATGTCAGTAAAAATGATGACTTTCCAGACCACATCACGATCCTCCACTGTACAGAAGTCCATCATAGTTGCTTCTTATACCAGTGGACCTTACGTTAGTTATTCAGTACATAGAACTGCAAACCCTACTGTTTCATCAGTAAAAATAGCTTTCTGCTGATTTTCTAAATACCAAACTGTATTAAATAATAGCCTTATCAAATTGTAGGTATGTGGTCCAAAAAAGACAGAGATAAGAGCGGAGGCTGTAGGACTGGAAGCCGTCTATAGACTGAATGTTCGTTCAGGTAAATTTGTTCAGAAATTTAACAACAAATATGTAAACATCATGTCACCTGCTTCAAAGCCATGAAACAAGGAGAACAAATTAAAATGGAAAACAGTAAAGCTTATAGAGCTCTTTGTACCCTGTTGAGGTTTTATCAGGCACTAGACAGCAGCAGGTGACACTTTGCGATGTGGCGGCACAGCAGGTAGCACTGGTGGCTCACAGCTCTCAGATGCTGGTTTGGACATAGCTCTGAACCCAGCTGTGTCTCTGCGAAGTTTGAATGTTCTCCCCATGTTTGTGTGGGTCTCCTTCCACGGCCCAAAGACATGCGTTTTAGCTGAACTGGTGACTCGCTGGTAGTGTGCGAGAAGGTATTGAAAATTGTTTTGTGTAGATAACTGTAAATGGCTCATGTAAGGTGTAAATGTTCACGCACCGTAACTTTACGATCATCCCCAGATAAGCCTTTACACAGCACTACTCCTGTATTGTGTGTAAATGTTTGTGTACCATAGAGGTGGGTTGGACCACAGTCCTGCTCCCTGGTGGGTCTGGGGTTCAAGTCCCGCTTGGAGTGCCTTGTGATGGACTGGCGTCCTGTCCTGGGTGTGTCCCCTTACGCCTTGTGTTACTGGGTAAGCTCCGCTACCCTGTATGGGACAAGTGGTTCTGAAAGTGTGTGTGTGCACTTTTTTTTAAAAAAAAAAAAAAAAAAAACATTGTAGGAAGGTGATCAGAATTCGCTATCCTGAGTTTTATGCACCTACTTGTGCGATGAGCATCGGTGCAAGAAACTAAGTTTACTGAAGAATCACATGTCTGCAATTATGTCTCTTTCTGCTGATGTGATGTACACATTGTATTTTCTCTGCGATGTACGTCGCTTTGGAGAAAAGCGTCTGCTAAATGAAAAAATGTAAATGTAAATAGCTTGCTTTTGTGTATCTAGCATTGTAACTCGCCTTGGAGAAAGATGTGAACTAATCTCAGGTTAATACACTTATTCATTTAGCTGACACTTTTCTCCAAAGTAATTTATAACTATTATAACTATTTATAATAATAATATAATAATATAGTAATTTATAACTATTATAACTATTTATAACTGCTGTGTAATTTTACTGGAGCAATTTAGGGTAAGTACTTTGCCCGAGGATACTACAGCTGAAACTCAAACCTGCAACCTTGAACTGAATTGAATCGAATTGAATTGAAGAATTTATTGTGATTGTACTGCTGTGCAATACAATGAAATTATAGAGGTATTCCCTGAGTTCCTTAGAGAACCATATAAAACACAACACTAAAGTCTAAAAATAGGAAATTAAACAGTTTAAACAGATATTACAGTAAATGAATAGATAAATAGATAATACAGTGTAATATAATATAATATAATAAAAATTAAGCAGTGTTCAGCCGTTTCACAGCTCTGGGGAAGAAGCTGTTTTTCATTCTTGTGGTGTGTGAGTGAATTCTCTCATCATTTTGGAGGCTCTGCTCTGACATGTGGACAGACAAACCTTTGGGTCCAAAGGTAGCAGCTCTAACCTAACACTGCCAAATGTTTGGTTTTAAATCAAGTACTTGCTTGTGAAATGCTAAGCCTTTATTCCTAAACCTGTAAAATACACCAGACTTATGCAGGTTTATTAGATAATGAAGTTACTGCATTTAGCTTGCAAGCTGCATTTAAAAATGCAAAACTCGAAACTTTTGGAATGGAAACGTTTTGTCTTTCATTACCCTAAGGCAGAACTGTGACCTTTTTTTTTTTTTGATGATGTTGTCATTTGAGGTTTAATTTGTAATTCTCTGCTTGTTTATAGCGGGGGGTGCAGTGGTGCACTGGGTTGGACCGGGTCCTCCTCTCTGGTGGGTCTGGGGTTCGAGTCCTGCTTGGAGTGCCTTGCGGTGAACTGGTGTCCCGTCCTGGGTGTGTCCCCTCCCCCTCTGGCCTTACGCCCTGAGTTGCCAGGTAGGCTCTGTGACCCTGTGTTGGACAAACGGTTCAAAGGGGTGCAGTGGGTTGGACCAGGTCCTGCTCTCCAGTGGGTCTGGGTTTCAAGTTCTGCTTGGGATGCCTTGTGATGGACTGGTGTCCCATTCTGTGTCCCCTCCCCCCCCTGGCCTTATGCCCTATGTTGCTGGGTAGGCTCTGGTTCCCTGTGATCCCCTCTGGGACAAGTGGTTCAGAAAGTGTGTGTGTGCTTGTTTACACCTGAAACCCCTGTACTGGTTGTCCTCGCACGGCTTTACTTTGCACTTTCACTCCTGGGAAGCGCTCATTAGTTGTCAAAGAGACGGCTGGGGAAGTCTGTGGGAACTTCCAGGTCCTTGTCCAGGAACATAATGTCACATTGCTTCTAGTGAGGACTCTGGCTAAAGCAGAGAGTCGCAAGACACCGAGAAATCACTTACACAGAGAATTTCACAAATGGGGAAATGCCGACCAGCTGCGAGATCACGTTTGGAGTGTGAATGCGAGTACCTCCTGTATTTAATCATGTTACATCGCACATCTTAATTATCTACAGTGACACATAGGGCCTAATCCAGAAAATCGAAAAAAGAATTTTTATGTGTTTGCCTCTGGTGGCTGGAATTTGAGACAGTGAATGGGAGGAAAGAGATTATTTTAATTATTATATATTTGCTTTTTGCTAAGGTGATTTCCAAGCATTTTCATCTTCTAAGGTCTTGATGTATGATCTTCGAAAATTTCCATACCCCATGGCCAAATGCAATTCAACATCCCGTCTTCCACATATTGGAAAAAACAAATGACAGCAACATGTATTGATGTTAGAATCGAATAAATTAGCTATTGTCCCTGTGCTGGTCATTTCAGATTGTTTGTTGCAACTGTTAAATTGGAGATTGTTTTTATAGAGGTTTCCAAGAGTTGTCCAGATCCTCCAGCCTACTGATATCTAGGGTAATATGTCTATTTTTTTTTACATACATGCATTTTGTTCCAGTGGAATTTGGTTTTATTTCAGCTGTAATAGTTTTTTGAACTCAAATCTCTGCCAAAAGACAGTTGTGTAGGTTCACATGCATTTTTTTACCATAGTTAATCAGCCATTTTTTCTGTTCCTTTACGTGTCGCACTTTATCTAAATTAAGTTATTGTGCTTGTCCTTACACTAAGAAAAAGTAGTATATGTGGGTACTAGGTGTTCTTCCCAGAGTACATTACACCTCTATTTCACCTGACTTTTTTAGGGGGATTTCATGTTAACTTATTAATGAAAAATGACCTTTAAATTTACTTTCGATGATTTCAAAAGGGTAGCAGTCTTGCTTCCAACAGAAAGCGTTTAATCACATAGTGCAACTGAGCCCTTTTTATTTCATTATGGTTCCACCCCTCTGTGTGCTGCTGCTCAGAGTCTGGAAGCCATCAGTACCATCTGGCTTTTTAAAGTTTCAATAACCGTTTTCCGTGTCATTTCAGACTCGTTTAAGTGTGTCTTAATTATGCTGAGCCGCACGCCACGGTAGAATACGTGGACAGTGGTTCAACAACAACCTGTGTGTCCCTTGACAGCCAAACAGCAGGCCCTTTGTTTGCCTCCCAGTAGAGCAAACCTCTCAGATAATTGCTCACTTTAGCTGTCAGAAATATTCTTTGTACCCATGAGCATACATTACTCAGAAAGCATCCTTTCTCGCCTGCTGATTTATGTTTTTAACAGATGATTTCTCACTTTTAATGGTGACTGTGTACAGGGAATGCTGCCAATGCTCAGCAATTAGCTGAGAAATGATTGGAAACATCCGTCGCTCATCACTCTGCTGGTGCATTTCCCGATCTTGGGGTGGCGAGAAAGTCCACCTTTAAGAAGTACAACTTGTCAGTAATTACTTCCCAGGAAATGACATTAATCGTTATTTCTTTGACAAGCCATGTCGTACTATGGGGTTGTCGAGGGCGCAGAGTTGATATTTCTGAGGGTAATGTCCCAATATTTGAAATGTATATACTACCACATTTTTCTATTTCATAAATTGAGAGCAGCAGTTTACAGGAAAGCTATATTGTCTTTTATTGCCATAATTAACCCGCAGTCCTCCCCATTGCTTGAGTTGCTGTCGGGATTTCCTGACGTACACGAAGACATTTCCGCAGAATAACTACGTTTGTGCAAAATAATTCCTGAAGGTTTCAAGGTTTCATACATGATGTGGCAAAAATGTGAGGATGAAGGTGTCAGAGCACCAGTTCAGTGTACATTACAAAAATTGTAAAGTCTACTGGATCGAAATGGTTTGCACGCATGGCAGAAGGCATTCTTTACTTGCTCGAGTGCCGCATTCACTGTTTGGTTTGGCTTTCGGGGAATAGGTCATTCGAGGTCAGCGCTTCATGCAGAATGTCGCTCATTAAACAGAAAAGTTTCCACATGTGCAGTATAGTTAAGGAAAGAGATTTTGTCAGGTGTTATCATTTTCTGTAAAATATTTATTGATTCATTAATTTCTACAGACCACTTGTCCAGACAAAACAGTGGTGATGTGGGGCCAGTTCAGGGCACACATGGTACGGGCAGGTTGGAGTCTCACCTTCACCAGAATAGTATGTTTTCGGAAAATGAGATGAAACCCGTAAGAGAAATGGGTGCAAAAGTGAACTCATCATTTATGAGTCAAATTCAGTCACCCATCCCTGGAGCTGTACGGCTACTGTACACACTGCATTGTGCTGACTTAGCATACTACACTATTCGTACATTGTATATAAACATTTCCTTTACAACTGCAGCCCAATCACGTAGAAAAGAAACAAAAAATCACAGAAAGTAATACCAGTACAAAGAAATAAGCTTGACACACGAAAGAGATACATTTTTATCTTTTTTTTTAAATTTGTATTGGGTTTTTAACCCCTTTAATATGAGCACCTTAACATTTTTTAAGCAGGTGCTAAAAATTGTATTAGTGAGAATAAATTTCTTGACCATTTCACAGAAAAGGTTATCCAGAAGATTTCAGATGAAATCACATACAATCATAGTGATAGCAGTTATGTGATAGTAGACTAATGGAGCCCAATAGAGTGTGAAATAATGAACAATAATATAAAATGAAACATTTAAATGCAGGAAATTAAATAGAGCCCAACTGTATGGTACTTCCCAATTATATTAGGCCTAAATCTTTTTCTTTTTTAAAAAATAAATCACCATCCATAATACATTTAAATTGATAACAACTCAGGTATCATTAACTAATGATGTTACTAGTTGTAGGCAACAAGGTCAAGGATATGGAATTTTTTAATATCTTCTTTTATAAATCAAAGTGGTTACTTCAATAACTGTTTGTGAATGCTTTGAGTTGAAAATAGCATGGAAGCATTTGTCTGCAGCGTCTCACAAAAAATGAACTGATAAAACTTGCAATCCCAAAGGGCTGTGGAAGGAACAGCAAGTTCTCATTAAAGTTCATTAAGGTGCCCAAGTTAGCTACCCATTAAGATGTACATCAAGATTCATCTTGTGGCCTCCTGGCACGGGGCTTTTCTGTAATAGCTGCCCTGCAGGAAGGAACAGGTCTAATTGCATGAGGGTTCGGAGGCTATCCCATGTATCTGCTGACCACAAGGTGGAACTATTACATTTCTGCACCACAGTGATACGATGGCTTCTGTCCTTATAGGAGACTCTTAACAGTCTCCACCGAAGAAACGGACTGTGTTGTGACGCAGAAGAGGAGGCTGTGGTTAATGGTCTGCTCAGCTGAGGGACAGAGGTTGTCTGTTTCAGGTGTTTTCTTTAGTTACCCAAACTACCTGGAGCCAGTGGTCAGCCTCACATAGGCTGGAAGGCATACAGCTTAAGAGCATCATGGTCAGTTTTAGTTGACCGTCATCTTATGCTCTTGACTCTTTCACTCTTTCATTTGTTTTGTTTATGCTCTTCTCCCATTATTTGCATTTGTTCATGTTCCTGACATTCTCATCCCAACAAATGTTCTCTACGTGAGCAGTGTAGGACTTCCATGCTAATTAAGTTAAATAACATAGATCACCAGTAATTAGTACTGGCATTGTGAAAGTACAGTTTAGTACTACATCTTAGTTTAATTCTGGGGTGAAAATATTGTACTATAGCTTTTAAAGTGAGTCTTCAGTGTCTTATCAAGCCATTGGCATCTTCCAGGATAGCTGGAATGCATTTCTCCATTTGGGGGAAACTGTAATTCTATAAGGTTGACTGCCTAAGGTCAGAAACACTGTACACCCTGCATTTGCTGATTGGAGTGTCCTGGGTGGACATTGAAGCTTAGGATGCTCTGTAGAGTTTGCCATTTTAAACAATATTTACTTCCTGATAAGCCAGCACCAATGTTTTGATGTTAGTCCTAGTTGGAGTTAACTGCAGTGAAGATACAAAGAAGGGTGACAGCTAAAGACTAGACAGGAAATTACATTCTAGGTGGAAGGACTCAAGAAGTCTTAGGATGCTGGAAGCACAGCCAAAGGGAGTTACAGCAGTTCAGATCCAAACCAGCATTTGCATGGTGATGTTAATACTGTAGAGGAATGATCTGCATGTTCCTGCTTACTACTGATACATTACGTGGAGGGAAATGGTGATCTAGATGTGAAAACTGATGCCCGGGGTTTTAGCGGTATCAGTGTTATAGGGAGTTACACCGTTAATGGAGACAGACAAGTCAGCATAAGACAAGTGTCTGTGTTGGATGTAGCAAAGCTCCACCTTGTTGAGGTTGAGCTTCAGGATGGACTTGCGTCAAGACAGTCTATTTATGCCATACAGTAACAGCAGTGTAAAAGATTTGCAAATAATCAAATTTTCCTTTTACCTCCATAAATCATTTTGTTGCTAATGGAGCAACAAATATTCATCTGTATATATGCATATATGCTATATATATATATATATATATATAGGAGTGCTATAGCTTGAGAAATACCAAGGACTGAGAGAGGAGCTAGAAAAGATGTGGAAAGTGAAGGCAACAGTGGTCCCCGTGGTAATCGGAAGACTTGGGGCCGTGACCCCTAAGCTGGGAGAGTGGTTCCAGCAGATCCCGGGAACAACATCCGAGATCTCCGTCCAGAAGAGCGCGGTCCTAGGAACAGCTGAGATACTGCGCAGAACCCTCAAACTCCCAGGCCTCTGGTAGAGGACCCGAGCTTGAAGGAATAAGACCGCCCGCAAAAGGGGGCAAGTGGGGAATTTTTTTTTTTTTATATACATGCATATATACAGTGTGTGTGTATATGTATACGTATATATATATATATATATATACATCTGCACTTTATATTATGCTTACATATAAGTTGAACAACCATGCCTAGTACCAATTTTATTGAATAATTTCATTTATTGACACAGAGACATAACACCAAAAAGAAAAAATATACCTGGCTCAATTCATTTAACTGACAATTTATTTCTCTCATAAATTTCACTTCACTTACAGTTTATTCCACTGTCTTTGTTTATTTCACTCACTCAGTTCCTAGGAACAAAAGTGGTAACAGAAATACTAATTCCATCTCTCTTGCTTATGCTCATGGTTTTTCTATCATCCTGCAAGTTCACTCCCATGCAATTATATTTGACTGTAAAAATAAATTTAGAAAAAAAATGCTCCCATCTTTTAGCGCTCGAGTTACAGGAAAATGCAGCTGTGCTCAGAGCATCTGTTTGTGTAAAAATAGATATATTTACATTATCAATGCGGAGAGTGCGGACAGCATAGTCGCACGTCCTCTTGGTTTTGTTTATTTATATAGTTTTAAAAGGTTAAAAAAAATATCAGGGGCAAATATTCAAATAACCTTCTGCCACACATGGTAGATTCAGATAGTCTGAAAGATTTGTAAAACCTTACAATCACCTCACTCACACATTTTTATACAAATCTTCACACAGAAGACACCAGTAACTACTTGGACTTATAGCCGGATGATAATTTCCAGTTCAGCGTTCCCAGTTAGCACAGTTAGTGTGCCAAAATTAAAACCATGTCTCTCTTGGTGCCTGACCAAGAACTCTTATTTCCTCCCTGTGAGCGTCCGGCTGCCTCACCCCCCCCTTTACAGACCTCTGACCACACTGGCCTCCCCCCAGCGGGCTGTGTTTTGGAGAGGAAGGTTTCCAAAAGCACTGACATTGTAATATGCTTGCGGTCTCGATTAGCGAGTTGTGTGGCTGTGAGGAATCCAGGGTGCACCAGCATAGTTTAAACACTTAACTTTATACCCTTCAAATCCATCCCTTCCTCGGTCTCTCTTATCCGCAATCACGGGTCCATCTGAGAAAATCCTCCTGAGCATCCTGATGCAGCAGAGTACGGTGTATCTCACAGAAATTTCATTCCCGGCAAGTCCTAAATGTGTTAATGCTTTAACAGCAAGGTATTCATTCAAGCCTCATACTCTTAGATAAAGATTGTCAATTTTGATGGTTTCTTAGTGACCTTTTACTGGAACAGGCAGCCGAAAGCTTTTTCTAATGCTATATTTGCCCTTGGCCACACTTAAATTGGAATTTTCCTAACCATTTCAGCCTTTTCCCTCCAATTTTAATTTTCCCTGATGCACGGGTATGCTTCTCTGCCATTCTCCATCCTTGGTTCCACCATCCTCATGAATGCTCCACTCTGTTCCCCCTGAGTCCTTTAAGGATATTTCACCCTCTAAGCACGAGAATTATGAAAGCTTTCATTGCTGGCAGCCAGCACCCTGCAGGCACCTGGCGGGTCAACGTAGCTAAGCTCATAGCCTCCACTGAAGGGATCTTGGCTTTAAACCTGTCTTCTTCTGTGAAATGTGTTTCACCATGAGGGGTGCTCCAAGAAACAATCGGGCAATTACCAGATCTAAAACTTGGTCGAATACTGACCATGCTACACAACTGTTCTTCACTACCTGGGCTTCAGACCATTATCTTTATGTAGCAAAGGATAATATGAACTCTTAGCCACATAGAAAATATACAGTTGTAAACTTGAAGAAGAATTCATACATCTACTTTAAAACCCCCCTGAAAATGTTGGCACAAAGAACAAAAGTATCACCTCCTGAATAAAAGGTATTTGCCAATCCAAACCAAAACAGCATAAAAACATAACTTTCTAAAAAGAGAAGAGTGCATAAATTATACAGCTTTCTCTCTTCCAGAGAAAACAACAATTCCACCAGTCCCCCAGCAGTACCTCCTCGAATTTACAAATCAGCTACTTACAATAATTTGCAGTAGGGTGACATTTATTCTTATAAAAAAACTGCGCTCCAAAAAAAATCTAGACAATTTTACACAAAATTGGAAATTTTTCCAAGACCAGAACCACTTAAAGACTTTAAACTTTAAAAGACCCTGATAAGGCCCTATGTAAGTTTTTTTTTATATATATAAATCTGAAGAAAGTCTATATATCTTGTCACACAATTGTATTTTGAAAACTATCCCTTTTAGTTATGCAGACTTCATGTGCTCATAAAATAAAGTGTGATATAAAAGTACTTAAACCAGTTCATGACTGAGGGTTCAGTTCAGCAATGATTCTCTGAGCATGGCAGGAGCCCAAGGCTCACAAGAGGTGTTGGCTGTCAACACCCAAAAAAAACACACCGGCTTTGAATCCTCTGGCAAACAATTCTTTATGCTTTGGGAATTTGCTGGATGCTTTGATTAACATTACTCAATTTATCACGTGTACAGAGTATTTCTGTCTTGCAAAGCCATTGTCTGTCAATAATGAGAGTTAGAAGAAAATATAGGTTTTCCTCTACAGAAAGTACAAGTTAAATGTATTGTGAAACTTCAGGTTTTCCTGGAAGAACTGCCAGTTAGGACAGAGATTTTTTATGTCATCGTCACATACTTTTCAGAGAATCTGTTACATATTCCAAGTAAAAAGTCATCTGAGAAGGACATCTTCAGATCCAGACAGCACAACGGTTGTGTGTCACCCTATAATCTGAAAATTGCCAGTGCAAATTGTCATCCTACAGATTATGTTTAGGGAAGGTAGTTACCTTCAATTGCTCCAGTGAAGAACCCTACTGTCTAAATACTCTAGGTAAACAACGGTATGGTTCTTTGGCTGGAGGCATCGGCTGAATAACTTCCGATAAGATACATCTGAAGAGCTCTCAGTTCTTCAACCAATAATCATTTTTCTATTTTCAACATTATTCATTTAGACATTGCCTTTAAAAACTGTTCTTTCAATCTGAAGGTAAAAAAGCAGTTCAGGCAGCCACAAATTGATAAACCAAATTCTCTGCTTGATTTCAACCAGATTGGAGACATCGAGCCATGATAAATGTGCAAATTTGAATTCCACAGTTGATGTAAAATATATGGTCAGTGGAAGACTTGCATATCTTATGGGGAGAGGAATATTCCAGCTGTGGGGTAAATCAAGAGACTGTCTGCATCTGACGGCCTCTACTCTGAAGAACCCAAGAGCAGCTGCCAGTGAGGCAAACTTTATGTTTCCAGGACAAACAAGCTTCGTTCCAGTCTTAGTCATGCGTTTATCAATGTCCATCCTGAATGCTGATCTGCATATTCATACACAGACATCCCAGACTATTTTGATCATCATGTGGATTTAAGAGACAGATGGTAGATACAGCATGATATTTGACTCAGAATATGTCCTGGTACGGTGTTGTAAAACTATGTCCTGCTGTTGTGTTGTGTTTGTTTTAAACCTTTATTGAGCCCATGGTGCCTCTGGACAGGCTGCCAACCTCAAGACTCTTTCTTTGTGTTCCTCACCACTGAAGTACCATAGTATGATTGAATCTACAATGGTACACACGGATGTTTTTGTCAATATAATTATTATGCGGTTGTTTAAAGAAAACGGGGGCACGGTGGTGCAGTGGGCTTGGCCTGTGCCTGCTCTCTGATGGGTCTGGGGTTCGAGTCCCACTTAGGGTGCCCTGCGGTGGACTGGCGTCCCGTCCGGGGTGCGTCCCCTCCCCCTCCAGCCTTGCACCTTATGTTGCTGGGTTAGGCTTTGACTCGCCATGACCCCGCTTGGGATAAGCGGCTTCACTCAGTGTGTGCATGTGCTTAGAGGAAGTGGGTAGCATAGCAGATAGCACTCTTAGCTTTGGGACCCAAGGTTGCAGATTCAAATCCCACCTCTAGGTGTAGTCCTGTTGATCAATGTACTTGTGGCTCTAGTGAAATTACCCAGCTGTATAAATGGGTTAATAAATGTAAATGGTTACCAGTTGAAAGTCACAACTGAAATAGAGGTATCGCTTACAAATGTTCTCCTGGAGCACCGAAGCCAGCTTTTGATCAGTGGTAACTAAAACCAATTTGAAAAGAGCAAGCAGGTGAATAGCTGAGTATCAGTCAAGCATTGGACAGTGGTGTGATGTGATTATTCAAAACTCTGTTGGAGCCTATGACTTGTTATCTTTTGCATTTCGTAGTTAGGTCATTGCTTAGCTGATACTTCTATCTACAATCTTACTTACCTGCACAACTGCAGATGGTGTTGGAAAACAAATCTCACTATCTGTTGTAAGTGGAGGGCTTTGGGAGGGAGCTGAACCAGTAACGTTGAGGTTGCCATTGGGAATCCTCAACCACCAGTACCATGTTTCCAGGGCTTCTGCAAACAGAAAAAGGAGAGAACTGAAACAAACTTTCGAGGCAGTCTGAGAAAATTAATGACAGGCACTGAAAGCAATGTTTTGACAACTTTATCTTACAATCAGAGAAATGAAACTTTACCACAGTACTGAGATCTAAGTGTTATGAAAAGCTCTCCAAATTGCACTGTAGACACCCCTTTCAAAATGCCCCCTTTCAAAACGCCCGTCTCTTCTTTGGCTGGAACACATTCAAAGCACAGCAGGTTGAGCAAGGAGTGAGACTGTGGTTTTTGGGTTCATTCTGTGGTCTAAGAGACCAGAGAGGGAATATCATGAACCAGACGTGGTGTTGGAGGACCCTTGGCGTGTGGGGGCCAAATGGCAACTCTAAGTGAGGGATAATTACAGGGAGAATGGAGGGATGTGGAAAGACGCCTTCTGCCGCCAAGCGCTTGACTAGTGCTCCTCTTGTCCGAGCGCTGTGGCCGCAGAACAGAGCTGTCTCAGCTTTGGTTTTCGTGTTCCAACATCAACATCCCAAAAATGTGCTACTCCAAGACTTAAGCCTAACCTCTCATAGATGTTAGATGTAAGGGCTTCATGCAGTGGCAAGTCATCGTTCCTGGATGTGGTCATTGTACCTTTCAGCATGTGTTATCAGATCAGGAGTCCTCACACAAAGCTTTGAAACAAATCTTCTCACCCATCAAGCTTGGAAGGTTTAGATGTTTCGGTCTGAACATCTACTCTTCTGCCAAAGAGTTCAATTGGCTTTTATAAACGTTGTGCATACGAGAGGTGTGTAGACTTTTTCACCATTCTCACTTTGTAGGTGTGAATTTATTTGGGTCTTCTGAACACAGCAATACGTTTGCTTGTAGTTATTGCTTATGATATCCTCATCTTTTATTTCACAGCCATTGTGGTTGAGTGTCTTGTTAATGTAGCCGTGTCAATACAACTGCATGCCAAGGAATCACTTCTTTCTGATGAATAACTTTTGCTGAAAAATGGATGCATATACACACACAGCAAATTTGATTTTTGAGAGATTTTAGGTGGAAAACAGAGGTAGAAAAGTCAGCATCATTACAATCATAACCTGAAATAAATATGGCTTTAGCACAACTAATTCTCCTCTTCCTCATTCTCTCCCTCTTTCTTCAAAACTGAGATGTATATAACATGTTTCAGACAACTTTCCTCCAAGCCACAAGTGTTAGTCCAAGGCTGACTGATTAAGTCAAATAAACACACTCACCTACTGTATCTCCAGCACACTGCACCATGTCTGGAACACATGTGGTGAAGACTGCAATATATAAATTTGACATATTTTCTAAGCTGTCGGCCTCAAGACAAGAAGCCCTCTGTTTTCTGCTTGTCCAAAAATATAAAAGTAGCCGTCAAGTGAGAAATTTGCGAAATAACTGAACAGTTCTTGTTAAATGGACTCATATGGCACATAGGGATGATCTAGATGAATCTGCATGCAGTTGCACATTTTAGGTCTGAAGTGTATGTAGCAGTCTCCTCACAATGCGTGTTTATTCACGAGCAGTT
The DNA here is from genome assembly GCF_900964775.1 of Scleropages formosus. Lineage (NCBI taxonomy): Eukaryota > Metazoa > Chordata > Actinopteri > Osteoglossiformes > Osteoglossidae > Scleropages > Scleropages formosus. The sequence goes on from NC_041825.1 coordinate 21,254,576, forward strand.
TTTGCCTTTCATACCCTAATCAATGTAAAATATGATATATTGATAGTCACCTGATCATAGGACTGATGCAGCCTTAATTTGACAAATACTCCTACTTCTTCGTTTGCAGCTTTTCAGTAGCCCGTATTAGTCCTGTCATTATATCGTAATTTCACTGGATAAATCTTTAATTACATCACTTTAATGAAATTCACGTACATGGTCAGATATTGTTCTATAGGGACAGTTCACCATACGTACAGAATTAAGTACATCTGTGTACATTGTGCAAACCAGTATGCAGTAAGCCAGGAGTCCGTGTCACATACACACATTCAACCCACATTGATGAACGTACATTTCTACATGTAGTATCATTTATAACATTCATTATCAAAAAAATATTGGTGTTATTTTAGAGTTTAAAAAAAATTGAATTTCAAAGCAAAAATCAAATAGCAGTAAAAGTCAGTGACTGTTTTAATTCTGTAGTGTTGGATATAAATAATTCTATATGTTGTACTTTTGATAAGGTAATTATGAACAGAAAACTGCGTTTCTAGTACAGTGTGGAAACCAGCAGTGTATCAGCTGCCCCCTTCCCATGTGGGAAAGATCTGCAGTATGTGGATCATGTAAATGTTGTGTATGTATTACTACAATTTTCAGAACTCTTGCGACCCTTTTCATATATAAGCTGTTAACCCAGTACATCCAATTTATGGATTTTTTTTAGAATATTTCAGTGAAATGATGCAATAAAGTGGGCATACTGGCATATTCTTTCCATATGAACTTGCACTGAATTATGTATGTTTTAACATGTTGGAATCAATGGGGGGGGCGATGCAGTGGGCTTCACTGGGTCCTGCTCCCTGGTGGGTCTGAGGTTTGAATCCCGCTTGGGGTGCCTTGCGACAAACTGGTGTCCCATCCTGGGTGTGTCCCCTCCCACTCCAGCCTTGTGCCCTATGTTGCCGGGTTAGGCTCCAGTTCGCTGCGACCCTGCATGGGAGAAGCAGTTTCAGACAGTGTGTGTGTGTGTGCGTGTGTGTGTGTGTGTGTGTGTGTGTGTGTGTGTGAGTGAGTCACTGAATTAATATGAATATCCACAGTGAGCTGAGTAGCAGCCTCTAGTAAGAAACTAGTATGGGTCTGAAGGATTTCTCATTTGGTGTGACTGTGGATGTCTGGTGAATACCAGTCACACCAAACTAGAAGCGTTCAGCCAGTCTCTGCTGTGTGTGTGTGTTTCTGACATTACCAATTACCAGAAATTACCAGTTTCCTTCTCACCTCCTTGCTGTCCTGCGCAGGGGGTCTTTTGAGGTCAAACATTACATCCTGGTTTCCTGATGGGAACTCGATGCTTCCTGGCAGTCCTCCTCTACGGTCACACTAATTTTGCTGTCACTGGGTTAGAGAACATGTTCTGCTTTTATAAAATGACTCATAGCTTTAATTTCACCACCGAAATGATTTCAGTGGAACTGGACTAACAAACCGGGATGAGAAATTTAAGAAATTGTTTATATTTGTGCATATTTGGTATTTTGTTCTTCGCCCCCTCCCCTACACAAAGATGCTCATTAATTTGCAGAAGTAAGCAAACTCATTAGTTCAGTGTGACAACTTAATGTATTGCAGTGATTTAAGAATGCTCCACACTTAAAAGCTTTCTGCAAGCATATATCTTAGCAACATGTTAAAATCTCACATAATCTACTTCGCAAGTGTAGGGGGAGTGCGGTGGGTTTGACCACATCCTGCTCTCCAGTGGGTTTGGGGTTCGAGTCCCGCTTGGGGCACCTTGCAGTAGACTGGCATCCTTTCCTGAGTGTGTCCCCTCCCCATCCAGCCTTATGCCCTGTGCTGCTGAGTTAGACTCTGGTTCACCACAACCCTGCATGGGATAAGTAGTTTTAGTTAACGTGTGTGTACTTTGCAGACAAGAAGGTATTTCATGCAGTCATAATTAGAAGTTGTTTTCAGTCATGCAGGAAATTAAGACAAATTTTCCACCTGTGTTTTTGCTTTGACTGGCATGACTAAATAGCATAGTGTTTTAGAGGCTGTTGCAGAACATCATGCACTATACTATACTTGGTATACTTCCAAAACGTTTGCTGTCAAATCATTTATTCGCTTACCCCTTTTGATCATGTTAATCATGGTAATTTACTCTGTAACTTGGAACTCCTGGGCAGCAGAGCAAAGTGACGCTATTCCACAGGAGGGAGGGATGGATCGCTAGGGTATCTCAACTGGCTGATTCACAGTAGCTCCGAAAGACCAGGAGCCTATGACCTGCTGGCTGCACGTGTATGCATGACTGAGCTGCGGTCAGCTTCCTGGGGGGGTTAAGAGCTGCAAACAAACAACTGAACTTCAGAATTATACGCTAAAAATACTGGTTAAGGAATCGAGTGCAGTATTATCATGGAAAATCTTCAGCTATTGTGCCTGTGACCTTCGGCGTACCCCTTTTTTTGGAGCATCAGTCATGTCTGGGAATTTTTGTGGGGACTCAGTTTGGTTTTAATTAAGTGCTATAACATTTAAGAGGAAACATGCAAGGCTTTTTAGATTTTGTGTACAATTTTATTTATGAAAGTGTCTGTGTTATTAAGGGATTTAGTGCGTGAGCATCATGCAATGAAGAGGCACATGCACAAGCAATCAAACCATTAAATATAGAGCACTGTTAGGAATGTGTGAGTACTACACCACAGGAATGCAAGGAGGCTTCGGCCCTGCATAACTTATCCAACGCATGGAGTAAAACAGGGATGTGCTGAGTAAAAGCCGGCCAGCAACGAGGATGAACTCGTGGTGCTGCACACAATGCCCTCCCTCAGTCCTCAGGCTTTACTCATAGGTAACTTATCAGGAAGAAGTTATTGGGCCCTAGCATTCATATGACAAATTAGGAGGGCAATGGACGTAAGCCTGTCAACATTTTCTGAGCCCTACAGCTGAGTGTAAGAACATCCTTTGCAGCATTTTTATGTTAACGTGCAGAGAAATCATAACGAAGGCTGCTCGATTTACTGAAGTATTGACTTTGGCGATGTTTGTGCGCAATATTTGGATGAGTGACCCAGTGTAAGTAGTGTATCTAGCAGTGTACGTCACCTTGGTGAATAAGGTGTGTGGGCTCATAACACTACACAGAGTTCATTGGAAGTTGCTTTGCATGTAAATATTTCATGTATCATTTATAGCTCTCTTGCCTTTACCATTAGGCTGCCTGTTCCCACTCAGTTTCTTTTTCATTATATAGATATGCCAGCAAAGCTATTTTCCAGAATCGCAGTTTATAGTAGTAACTATGACCTGATGAATGACAGCCATTTCTTGAGCAAATGCCCAGAAGTTTAACAACTTGTCAGGTGTTGGGGGAATAAAAAATATTAGCAATAGTACTGCGTAGAGTCATGCGCAAAAATTTTGGAGCGGGGGGAGATCTGGCTCGCTTGGGCATTGATGGGACACTCCCCAGGGGTGTAACAGGGAATTCTGGGCCCTCTGCAAGAATATTGCTCTGCTCTCCTCCCCTTATATAGAATCAGGCCCCTAGAATCATCACCACCATCTGGCACCGGTACCATTTGCACTGATACTGACACTGACCACCCCCCCCCCCCCCCACCTCCCCCATGCATGTTCACACATGAATTGCTCATTTGTGTTTTCATGCAATGGGGATGTGGTGGCACAGCGGGTTTGGCCTGTGCCTGCTCTCTGGTGGACCTGGGGTTCAAGTCCTGCTTGGGATGCCTTGCGATGGACTGGCGTCCCATCCTGGGTGTGTCCCCTTCCCCCTCCGGCCTTACGCCCTGTGTTGCCGGGTAGGCTCCGGTTTCCCGTGACCCCGTGAGGGACAAGCGGTTCTGAAAATGTGTGTGTGTGTGTGTGTGTTTTCATGCAATGGGGATGTGGTGGCACAGCGGGTTTGGCCTGTGCCTGCTCTCTGGTGGACCTGGGGTTCAAGTCCTGCTTGGGATGCCTTGCGATGGACTGGCGTCCCATCCTGGGTGTGTCCCCTTCCCCTCCAGCCTTGCACCCTGTGTTGCTGCGACCCTCCTAAGGGTAAGCAGTTTCAGTCGACGCGTGCGTTCTCATGCAAGTCAAGGTTAACTCTGCAAGAAATATAAGCGCTGCCATTGCACGTAAACAGCTGGACCGCTTAAGTATTTTCCTCCTCTCGGTCCTTCTTGCCTGTGCAGATGTGCTCATTTCAGCATCACAGCGTGGAAGGGAAAGGCCGCCCTGGAGGCTGAGGTGTGGAGCTCTGCTGTGAGCGCGGAGCGCTTTTGCGCCGCTGCGCTGCGTGTGACTCGCAAAGCCCCCTAGCGGCCGCTCCTCGCACACGCCGCGTATAAATGAGACGAGTGATGGACCCGAGAGCAATAAGTACAGGACAGTGGGGTTCACACACATCACTCGTCACACCTCACACGCACGCTGCGCATCGGTCCTCCCACGTCCCGTCCGCAGTGCAGCCCGCAGCGCCAGGCCTGTCCAGGAACAGCCGGGCTCTGCTGGGGCGCAGCGGGTGGGGGAGCAACATGCGGCGCGGCTGTGCGGCGCTGGGACGCGGCGGTCCGCTGCGTTCAGCAGGGTGACAGGACAGAGGATCGACCCGGGAAGCCCGGGAGCAGCTGTCACCGTGGAGCCTCCCGAACTTCGCAGCGATCCAAACTCCAGCTCAGCCCCGAGTGCCTGGTATGGGCTCTTTAAATCCCGCAAACAGCTCTGAAACGCAGCAGCAGGTACTGTAAATCGTGTAATTCCTTTTCAGAGCTTAAGTTTCTTTTTATCAGTGAGTCGCGCGCGCGGTGACTGACGGACGCGACTCTTCTTATCTATCTTGGCGTGCGCGTGACGCGCGACACGGACGCGGTGCGCTGCTGTGAGTCCCGCGCTCGAGCGTGTGTTGAGCGTGCGTGTGGTGCGCGTGAAGGGCATCCCGCACACGCTCGACCACCTGTTTAACACACACAGGCACCCAATTCAAGAATTCGTCGTTGGCGTCATCGCTGTGTGATCAGTGCGGATCTGAAACCTTTCTATTCTCGCACGGTTATTATTAATTATCTGCTTAAATACTAGTAATCTCACTGTAAATTATTTTGCTAATAATGCCACTACTCTTTAAATTCAGAAAACACAAATTTATTTGTTTATTTATCTTTTTTTTTAATGAATTGCGACCGAGGAGTGTTTACTGGTAGATTAGGTGGACCATATTATTTAAAGAATTTAAATTAATGTTCACTTTTTTACTCTCATGACATTATGATTGAAATGAGAAGATTTGTGGAAGGATGGATGGAAGGCGCGTTTCAGATAAAAAAAGTACACGGTTATGCTGCTAAAACAGCGGTTTAGATGGGATGACGTAGTAAATTGAAATCGATTAATCGATCGCTTTTGCGCGAGGAAACGGCCAATTTTACAACTGGATTTTATGTCACATGTTGCACGGAAAACTAATTCCCTTACTGCCTTTAATGTATTTTTAAAATGCCATATTCCTCATTAGCGTTCAGAAATATTACAACATTTTCATTTACAAAAGTGAAAAGAGAACCATTATTGCATCACAATATAATAATTTGATAAATTTTTTTTTTTTTTTTTTTTTTTACAAAAACCTCAAGGCAAAGAAGACCTTTTTCATTTTAATCTGACTGAATAATTATTAAGCACTTATGTGCAAGTGCTGTGCTGGTGATGTGTCTATTCGCCGATCAAAGGTGCTGTTTTCTGGCCACAAACAACAATATACTGTATCAGATGGGTAAAAAAAAAAATAGAAAAAAAAATCATTTATGGATTCCGAGTCACATTTTGCACTTTGTGCGGGCGTCATGTCTTAAAACGCTGCCCCGGGGTGTGATGTTGGAGGCCGAGCTCGGTGGAATGTACACTCCGCTCCAGGGACTTTCAGCAGGACACGTTACAACTTGTCCTTTTCAATCTGATTCGAAGGCTGAGCAGTAAACATAACTGTACATTTTCTGCTTTGGTCTCGAGAGAAGTAATGCTTGAAGGCAACGTGGCGGTTAACAGCGCCCTGCTGCAGACCTGAAGGTCACGGAAAGGGCCCCGATGGATTTCCGCTGGACGCTGCTCTTCCAAAAAACCACCTGTGTAAATATGTGAAATCATATGCGGTTCTGCGCATGTCGCAGTGGCCGCGTTTTCATGGCCTTTAAATGCAGCAAAATCCAGTGCGAAGGGATGAAGGCCTCCTTCATCGTTTTAACGCGTTGCCCCTGGCATGTTCACTTGTTGTGTTTGTGAGAAATATCAGAAAAATGCCATAAACGAAACAAAGGCGCAACAGCTGCATTGTGACATCACAATATAATGCTTTCATCCAAGCTGTATTTTTATTAATGTAAATTTTTGTCCACAGACCAAGATTTACAATGCTTAACTATGCTTATTAATAGGCACAGTGATACTTTTAAGTAAAAGCTGTTGATTGATAATATGATGATTGATAATATGATTTCATAATGCTTCACAGCGCTGGGTCGGTTTTTACAGGACAGATGGGTATTATTGCATGTCTCCGTTTCGTCACGTCTGTGACACAGTAGGGGACGGATGACTTTGGCTGCTGGCGTTGATTTGCGTTTCACTTTTCACGACGATGCTGCGTGATTACTTTTCTGCGTATTGATCGATTGGTTGATCGAGTGTCCTATTCCTCTCCTTAGCGTCCCCTCTCTGCAAAGGGGCTCTGACTGTCCGCGCCCAGTGATGCTATCCATGCAGCGCTCCAACGTGTCGGGCCCTGCCGCGCTTGGGCCTTTCTCCAACCACAGCCAAGGCGTGGCGCTCATGTCAGCCGTGGCCCGACGGGACAACCTGACGGCGGGGAAGAGTGCGCAAGACACTGGCAAACCCATGGCGGCCGCACTCTCCATGACCCTGGGCGTCCTGTCCAACATCGTGGCACTGATCATCCTTGCCAAGGCCTACGCCCAGATGCGCCGGCGCTCCAAGGCCACCTTCCTCCTGTTCGCCAGCTCCCTGGTGCTCACAGACTTTGCGGGGCACATCATCCCCGGTGCCCTGGTGATGCACCTTTACCTCTCGGGCGGAGTGTCCTTGCCGCATGACTCGGGCGATGCCCTGTGCCAGTTCCTTGGTGGCAGCATGGTATTCTTTGGCCTGTGCCCGCTTTTCCTGGGCTGTGCCATGGCAGCGGAGCGGTGCCTGGGTGTGACGCGGCCCCTGCTTCACGCCGCGCTGGTCACCAAAACACGGACCAAACTCTGCCTGTCCGCCATCTGGCTGGCCGCGCTCTTTGTTGCCCTGCTGCCCAGCTTCCAACTGGGCGCCTACACCTACCAGTATCCGGGTACCTGGTGCTTCATCAAAGTGCTGGAGAACACCAGGGGCAGCGATGTGGCCTTCGTCTTGCTGTTCTCTGGCCTGGGCCTGGCCTCGCTGGCCGTGGCGCTGGTCTGCAACACCATCAGTGGACTCACCCTGGTACTAGCCAGGCTGAGGAGAAAGCTCTCCAACCGCCGCTCCGCCAAGTCCCATGACATCGAGATGGTGGTACAGCTCGTAGGCATCATGGTCACATCGTGTATCTGCTGGAGCCCCCTACTGGTGAGTAGATGCTCCAGCAGGGTTCAGGGAGAAGAGCGTTCGATGGATTTTCGTGCTGAGCTCTTATGTTACCTATTCCGGGCTGAAAGAAGCCATTGACCATGTCTCAGTGGGATTCGTTCTTCTGCGTGTGACACCATTTCAAGGAAGTGAGAAGGTTAGGATTTCAGAAATTCAATTTTTTTGTTTTCCTTTTAGGAATTGCTGCGCCATTGAAACATTCTAATTAGGATTTGGGAGATTAGGGAGATCCATAATTCAAACAACTGGAATTAAATTAGGCTCCTCTGGCTGCGCAGCTCAATAACATTACAGGGCCAGCTGTGTCTGCTGGTGAGTAGCTGCTCCAGCGAGGTTCGAGGGGAATGGGCTTCAATGGATTTTCATGACGAGTTCTCCTCTTTCTTGTGCTGAGCTGAAAAAGCCATTAACTGTTTCTCCATAAGATGTTTTTTAGTGTGTTACTAGATTTCAAGGAAATGAAAAGGTTATGAATTCAAACACACGATGTCTACAACCGTTTGTCCCGAGTGGGGTCGCGGCGAGCCGGATCCCAGCTTGACGGTGCAGGGCGCGGGGCCGAGGGGGGAGGGGACACAGCCTGGATGGGACGCCAGTCCGCCGCAGGGCACCCCAAGCAGGACTCGAACCCTAGACACCACATGGCGAGCCCTGGCCAAACCTGCTGCCCCCCCCCGTTATGAATTCATAAAAAGCATTTTTCTATCTTATTTTTACAAACGGTTGTGAAATCAAAATATTAGTACTGTCCATATTAAGGCAATCAGCAGATGCATCATCATGCAAACAGTGGGAATTAAATCATTAACTTAATTCTTATCAAGTACACACAGGATTTTGAATTGCTTGTCTAAGAGGGATACAAAAAAAAACGTGTGCTTATGAATTGATTTCTTTGGATTTTAGGACTTGAAAATCTTTTTTGGAAACCTTGCCATATCCTTTTTTTTAAATAGTAAAGCAGAGGGTTAAACCTGCGATACTCAGTTGTGTTTGGCTTGTGCAATAAGCTTAACACAAACATACAGAAGTAAAGATAAACACAGCCTGCAACATCCCATGCAGCTGCAGCAGCCAACAATGAGATTAAAACAAAGTATTTTTAAATTATATGTTTAAAATACAGGGATCCAGTGCTTCTGAGTCTGTGATTTCACCGCACACCTTCACGCTACGCTTCTCAGCCTTGTTTTACCGTAACCGGCTGTGTCACTAGGAAGCACGCCAAAGTGAAGGTAGCAGATTGCAGCCGCTGGGGATGTTTGATAACTCCAGACACCTCGTGGTTCACAACAAGTTCACAACAAGTTCAAGGGACACTAATTGCCCAAGTAATCACGTCTTACTGACACACAGAGAAGAAATTAAAATATTTTGAGACTATTTGATGGAGAAAATCTGGACGGTTGCTGTTTACTGTCCTATTATGGAATACACACACACACACTGACTGAAACCACTTGTCCCAAGTAGGGTTGCGGCAAACCGAAGCCTAACCCGGCAGCACAGGGCGCAGGGCTGGAGGGGGAAGGGACACACCCTGGACGGGACGCCAGTCCATTGCAGGGCACCCCAAGCATGACTCGAACCCTCAACCCACCAGAGAGCAGGCACGGGCCAAACCCGCTGCGCCCCCCACACCCCCCCGGATGGAATATATAAGTGTTGGGAAAAAAATTAAAAGAAGATCATTCAAAGGGTCATAATGGGACACAAAAACGGAGAAAGCAGCCAAATCATACCAAACTACTTTAAATGTGTATCTGTATTATTATACATTTTGAGTATGTGGCTTTGTTATTTTTTATATTTCGTGTAACAAAAATACATTTTGGAAACACAGTATGTTTTTTTGATGTATGAATTTTTGAATCTGTGCGCTATTATGTTTAGTATAAGGTAGACAGTCTGCTTGTCCATGTTTTTGTAATTAACCAATACCGGGGGGCTTCAGTGTGTGCATTTGTGTGTATGTTACATTCACGTCTCTTCATATACGATCATCAGCTTGACTCTTAGTGGAGCGAATAAGGAATAAAATCAAAGCTGATAAAATGTTAGATTTTTAAAAAATTGCCAAGATAGTTTTCGTTTAAAAAAATGATGCTTCACAGCACCGTTGTAGTAAAGTTATAGGATAGCTGGAAAACATTGTGAAATAGTCTGAATTTTAATTTTATATGAATTTTATACTCGTGATCCTAGTGACACTCCTTGTTTCGGGGGAAAGCTGTCCCATATGAAACATACTATCATCTTTTTTATATAACTTACACTGAATCACTGTGTGGTGAAGAAAGACGTAAACTTGTCATATTTACACGATTTTGGCTACTTTCGAGCGTTTCATAAGCGAATTTAATTTAGCATTGTTTGGATTGCAGACAGTGTTTGCACCGCTCGTGATTTACTGTTCATTTATTTGGATAGCATATGTTTTATACCCTGCAATGGACTACATTTATATTTATTTAACAGATGCTTTTCTCCAAAGTGACTTCCAATGAACTCTATGTAGTGTTATCAGCCAACACATCTTATTCACCAAGGTGACTTACACTGCTAGATACACTTCTTACACTGGGTCACTCATCCATACATCAGTGGAACACACACACACACACACACACACACACACACACACACACTATAGGTGAACATGAACAGCATGTCATCTTTGGACTGTGGGAGGAAACCAGAGCACCCGGAGGAAACCCACACAGACACGGGGAGAACATGCAAACTCCCCACAGACTGAGCAGGGATCAAACCCATGTCTGCTTATACCACGCAGGTGCTGTGAGACAGCAGCTCTACTCGCTGTGCCATCATGCCACCCATCACATCCCATGTAGGGTGTACCTTCCTTAGCCCTGCACCCTGTGCTTCTGGGATAGGCTCAAAACCACCACAAGGCTGATTTGGACCGGCAATTAACAGTATTGAGTGAGTGACCGTGAATGAATGAATGAATGAATGAATGAATGAATGTTTTGTATAGTTTCCCTGTGTTCCTGTTCGTGTTCCTCTTCAAAGAAACAGTTAGGTTACGGAAGCATTTCACTCAGAGTTTCATTGTGGTGTTTAATTTTTTTATGAAGGATTTGCAGTAATGAAATAAGTATTGAACAGGGCAGTGTCTCTGGTTCCCAGATCTTTGGCCTGATGTCGGTGACGCGCTCCTACAGCAGCTCCCTTGGGGAGGATGTGGACGTCTACAAGACCCTGATGGTGATGGGGGTCCGTCTGGCATCATGGAACCAGATCCTGGACCCCTGGGTGTACATACTGCTGCGGAGGGCTGTGCTGAGGAAGATCTACTTCATCACCAAGCAGCAGGCAGACCTGAGGGGCAGCACCTTCCGCCGTTGGGAGGTTAGCTCCTTCCAGAGCTCTGAGAAGAATGCCGTAAACAGGATCTGAGAAGCACAAACAGCCCCCAGGGCGAGGTTGCTTGGGAGGGATGGTGATGGGATGAGCGAGGAGGCATTTTCCCTTTATTTGCTTTGTCTCCGGCCAGCCACTCTACTGAAATAGTCAAATTTCGTCCCCGTTCTTTGTGTGTACTATAAACAGGAATTGGACTCAAGACGGATTCTGTTGTTGCATGGCAAACAATGGCTCTACTTATACAGATGGGTAGAGATATTGGGACAGGACACTAGCATTTACACGCAACCCCCTTTGACCGGCAGCTTCACCACCTGAAGACAGCATGGGCAGACTCAATGAAGAGTGCACGTCCCCGAAGATAACGAGACGTGGCCTCCGCTCTCTGAGGAATCCAGACACCTGAAAATGATGGAGAGGGTGTGGCTCGTGTGGGTTGGCCAGCATTAATCTCTGTTATTGATGCCAAGGACCTGCCTCCAGCTCATTCCAACCCACTGACTAACACCTGGCAATGAGATTGCGCACAATCACAGCCATTGGTCCACATGGTTAGAGCCAGAGACGCTGCAAACTTAAGACACTATATTTAAATTGTGTGCATTCTTGAATTTTTCAAGTATTTTTGAAGCTTAGGCTCATTACTCTTTACTGAGAAGTACTAGTTCTCATGAGCAGCCTGTGCTGTTTGTCATTTAAACTGAAAATAAAAAATGAATGCTAAGTTAAAAGTAAAGGCTATGTTTTAGACATGTGAAAAAGCTGTTTTGTGTACATTAGTGTATATAAAATGCATACATGTTGTAAATACAATGTTTACTGCCCAAGTGTTTTTTTTTTCCCAGTTCTTTGGGGATGTAAGTTATGTCATGTAAATTGATTGACTATTAATTTTAAATAAAAAAAAATATATTCATCATGTTTAAACAATTCATATTTTCCTTCTCAACATATAAACAGAAGGATATAACAGCCTAATTCAGTTCAAGGCATACTATAAACAAGCGAGTGGATTGCACACAGGCCAAGGTCAACACAGCACACTGTTTCATGGAAGCCAAATCCAAGCTGTGGAAAATTTCTTTGACAAGATGTCGCAGATGAAAAATTGTTTGAATATTTTTCGCTTGCTACCGAGCCTCCGTTTTAACATCCATCATTCTTGACTCATTGTGCACAGTTTTTAAAGTGAAGTTCCTAAGCTGTTGACTGCTGATTGGGACATAATGCACTGTTGTGCATCTCAAAAACATGAAGCTGAAGAGAATGGCCTTAGCGGGATAAGCATGAAGTTTCCATCAAATTTTCATCGGATGACTTTACGGCAGTCTTTTCATTTTTACGTAACATTTCAGTTTTCATTTTAATTATGGGATTAAACTACAAAAGCAAAAGTTAATGTTTACTCATCTTACCCATTCGATATGCCATTTAAAAGACTATATTATAGTATAATGGACCAAAGCATTGGAATGATAAAGTCAGGAGGTATTAATTAAAAAAAGAAAATCACAAGTGACTGTATTTTCTAAATGCTTCATCATTTCAACATTTCTTTAAGGTAACAGCTGAGTATTTATGCTGGTATCTATAAATGGGCATGTACACACTGAGGCCTTAGAAGAAATGTGAAATTCATATCCAGTATACTTGAGTTATAACATCATGAGAAAAAGTATGAAAAAATTGTGGTGGGAGTGTACTTTGGAGCTTATGTTTAGCAAAATAACCCTTCATCCTTCATTGAATCACTCACTCTCATTTGAAGCTAATTCCCCGCTATTGACCCTGTGACTGTTCTGCGATCCAGTGAATTGTGTAGTGACGATGGAACTCAGACTCACTTCCACTGTTTGCAACGGAAATTACTGTAAGCAGACGACTGGCACCGTTTCCCCAACAAATCAAAGCGGAGATAACAAAAACAGCCTAATCTTTGTTTCTTTTATTATCACCCCCCCGGAAAAGGCCATTTCTATAATCTTCTTCAACAACCTGAACTTAAACGTTAACTGAGGATTTAACATCCATGAAAACAAAAGAACTGCGACAAAGCCAATGTCCACTTTGGAGATTTTTTTTTTACTTCATACTGGAAAACATGGTTTTAAATGTGCCGCTTTAGATCCTCCATCCTTAGGAGAGACATGTTGTGAAAAGGGAAACACCCAAAAACAGTAGGTAAGGTGTATGGTAACACCCTGGGAACAGGCCAAGGGACCGCCCCTCTTGAGCGGTGAATGTTACCTTTTAATTATTTATTGTGTATGGTTTTAAGCCTTGGGGTATGTTTTTTTTAGTCTTTTAAAGGTTCCGTCATGCAGTTTTTTATGTTAGTTGGTGTTATTGATTTTTACTCTTTTTTTTTTTAGATTTTATTATTGGCATGGCAGTTTTTAGGATTGATTTATTTATTGAATAAAGATTTTAATCATCGGAAATGATGAATGGAGAAATTTATTCCTGTCGAGTTGGACAGACACCCTTGGTGGGCTGGTGAGCCATTCTGATGCGTGAAAAATTATGACAACGCATTAACACAATTTTTTTTTTCCCCCAACACGTTCTCTAATTCTTTACTATCACAATTTCGGGCAAATAACATTATTACAGTAATATTATATGCCATACCTAACCTGTTCTCAAACTAAATTACCGCAAAACATCATACTATCGCATTTTGTTGATTTAACGCACTGTAGAGTAGTTTCGATAAATAAACAAAATACACTGACTTATATATAACCATTCGTATTAAATTTAAATCGTTAAGACACACCCACAGAAATTTAAAAAATGTCTTAAATTACTCAAAAACAATGTTCGGTGGTATTAAGCTCGAATGAAATTAACAGGAATATTAGCTTCAGTTCAAGCAAGATTTCACTTTCCATGTTTTTATATCGAGGGCCAACAACGACACCAAAAGCAACTCTGAGCGCAACGGAAGCGTCGTCAAATAAGTGACGTCACATCCGGCTAAATCCGCTCCGGGATTCGCCACAATCTCCTTCACGTGTTGCATGACGCCCCGTCTCTCGCGGATCCCATAGGCTCGTCCGTGCGCGAGGGCTGAATAACGTCGAGCTGGACTCCGCCTAAAGAGTGAAGACACAATTAACAGGTATCGTTTATTAATTGAGAAGTTGAGCAGTTAACGCGGCGGAAGCGCCGCAAAATGAGCGATTCCAGGCTTTTTACTAGCTAATTTAATAGGTAATTTGCGAAGTAACTCGAAGTCCTGCTCGAAGCAGGTCGAAGATGGAGGCTGCTCGCTCGCTAAAATTAGCTGGGACTTGAGTCAAGTCTTGACCAGATAACTAATAAATTAGATTTCAGCAACGGAGTAATAGTTACATTATTATTACAGTTACAGAAATGTGTGGCGAAACGGTGAAGCTTAGCGTCCCCCCGGGCCGCCGTTGTTGCGGCAGTGTGTTGCTGAGGTTTGGTCATTTTTATATAACTTCGCTGGAGGTGTGTGACTCACTGTTTCTCAGTGCACCAACGGCAGTCGGTGTTGTGACTCTTGTCACTTGTGGCAGAAGGGTTTCGTCGCCGGCCGGCTTTTTCAAGGTGTTTTGTCGCTCGTCCGTCAAGGTGCGGAGGCAAAATGGCGCCGTAGCGGAGCCGGAGACGGAGCTTCCACCGCCCGGCCTGCCCTTCAGGCCGCACATCTACATGTTTGTTTTATTCCATTCCCCGGGCCGTTGTCACCCATGGCCCATAGGCATAGTCACACAGCTGTAGGGGGGGAAATGCAGCTTCGAAGGGGCTCAAGTGGTGGAGGAGAGAGGCTTAAGTTAATCTCGAAGCAGTGTGTCCGTCAGTCGTCGAATTAGAGCTCAGTACTTGATGATCATTCAATTGATGGATGTCGACTGATTTCCACGAACCCTTGGCTGTGTGCGAGAAAACCGCAGCAGCTGTCATGATTTGCATCCTCCCGTCTCCCAGGTAACCATGGCATGGAATAGCAAAATCAGTGTGCTCCTCATAAATATTTGAAACACCCTCTCATCTGGAGCTCAGGTGTGCTCTCCTCTGGGGCCCAAGCAGTGAGCGTTTGAGGAAAGAAAGGCTGTAACTGTAGGGTGTAGGTGAGCTGCGCAGCCGTACTGAAGGTTATATATCATCATGCTGCGGTCGGTTGTTCCATCTCTGTGCTCTGAGATGACGTTTCATGTTTGTTGTTTCATATCCACTCGATAAGCTCCTGCCTTTGCTGCGGCTGATGGGTCGTGTCTCCGAGACGCCCTGGAGATGCGCGGTCCCAGTCCTGCGTCGAGAGCTGCGGACCCTTTTCCGATGGAGGACCCTCAGCCTTCGCCTAAATTGTCTTGTCAGTCCTCTGTGTGGCGTTTCTGATGAGGGATTCTTGGTTGATGGTTAAGTTTCCGTTACTTCCGAGCCGTGTCATCGCACTCTTATCCAGCATCAGTAGCTGGCGTGCAGCCTGAACGTGTGCGATTTCTCAGTTGTGGTTTGGTGTTACTGATTGAAATGTTTTAGTGTTTGAGGGATGGCATATGAAGCTACCAGGTCTGCTGCACCAAGACCCAGATGAAGTCATTTGTTGGGCAATCTGTTTCTATCTTATGTAGCTCTGGGTGTCTCTGTTTTTAGCACTGAATTCTCCAGGGATAAGTTGTATCTATTTTTTTCTGGATTCGCAGGAATGGCGAGTCGTGACAGCACTCGGTGACGTTGCCTAAAGCCGTGGTGTGTTCGCGCTCTCGTGCTACCGAGAAGTCCTTCTGTGCCGTACCTCACGCGTTATAAAATCGGTTTAAATGGCTCCAGCCGTAGGATTTCGTTTGTTAATTTTGTTTAGGAAACACTGGTCAATATTGCACTTTTGCTCTATGCAGCCTGAAAGCACTCCTTTTACGTTGATGTACTGGTTGGTATCCCTATCCATAGCAATCCACTAGGGAACTTGCAAACAATACCTGAAGGCAGCGGTGGAGTTCCAGAGTTAAAATAAGATTTGAAATGGCATATTTCTCTTATTTTTAAGTAATTTCTTTTCAGTTTTTGGTTAAATATCTTGACTGATATGCATTTTTATTGAAGAGTCTAAAATGCAGGCTTTTGCCTGGTTGCCTTGCACTTTTGTGGGTTGAAAGGCTGACCTGTCTGATTTCAGGCGACGAGCAGTGGTTGCGGTCTGGAAAGGGGGGCTTTTGCTAAGCAGGCCAAGCTGACACTGATGGCGCTTTGGGACGAGCGCCAGGCATACAAGGAGCTCCTTTACTGGGACAGCCTGATAAAGCACGGGCAGAGCCTTCACCCGCAGGACCTCCATAGGTAACTGCGAGGGAAATGTCTCACGCTGAGGGTATATGCACTGATTTAACTTTTAAGAATCATTGCTTAGCAGTGGAATTGGTTTTTCTTGGGATTTTCAAATTTGAGTCTATTGAGAATTGTTTTAGTGCTTTTCAATTGTGTATACATATTTCTCTTGTGAGAGGCTGTCACTCTTAAGCTGTCTTGACATGCAAATGTTTCACTTCATCACATTGAACAGTGTGTAAATGAGCTGGGCACCAGTCCAGAACATGATACTGATGCCTCTTGACTTTGGATCTCACTACAGTAACACACATTTTCCTCTGAGAACAGGTTAATGTAGTTTTGGCTTTTTAAGACTCACCCTCATGTTTCTCTAAGTGGATCCTTTCACAAAGATTTGGTACTCAGAAACATGGTTTCTGCTTTGATTTACAGGTACATTTTGAATGAGCTCAAGATTCAGCAAAAATAATCGTTGCTGTGTCTGCTCCAGCGGTGTTAGTCATTTTGTGGGATAAAAAAACATAAATGGCCAGTGTCTAAATGATGATTATTTGGGGAGGCACAAGAATCACTTTAAAATGGTTTTGAACATACACCTTACTTTTTTATGGTGACAAATAACCAACTTGAGTTGGTTGTACCACAGTAGCCCTGAGCTTTTGCTCTGGATAAGTGTGTCAAAGAGGTCCCCGCCGGCAAAGAAAGCTATACAGTGGCTTAGCTTGCAGTTCTATACTGTAAATAATTTACACATATACAGCAGTATATTTACTTGAACATTTTGATGCATCATACCCAGAGTAAAAGCAGTAGGGCTTGTCCTTTGACTTGACCATGGTGAATCATGCTGAAAATGTACTCCATTTGTGCTCCTGCACAGGTAGTACAAGACTTGGTGAAATGTCTCTTCTTTCCTGGCTTTAGGTACGAGGAACTGCTCCACTGGTACGAGTGCCTCTACCACGCAGAGCATCGGGGGCTTAACCTGCAGTACATCACTACTGTGCAGGAGTCTGAGGAGGGTCCCTCCCAATCTGTCATGGTGAATCTTTTCCCGCTACCCTCCTGCCATACTGTGTACACCACTGTTTTAGCTGTTTTCTTCTACCATACTGTGTGATACTTTGAGTCTATGTTCTGTAAGAGCTAGTTATATTTTACCTTACACTGGATATTTGGAACTGAACATTTTGCCCTAAGATTGTAAGCAATATAAGAGGATGCTTGGTTCATTCTGTCCAAACTGAATCAGTAAACACATTTGGCTCAGAACTGTAATTAACATTAAAATGTAAACTGTGTAAATCTGTCTTATAAGCAGCTTCAAATCCTTTTTGTGAAACCTGTTTTATATGTTAACTGTTGGTATAGAGGTGGTCCTTGGGTTACAGCAGGGTTCCATTTCAACAACCCTATTGTAGGTGAACTTAGTCATAAGTTCAAAATCCCCTTACTGTATATTATGTGACCCATAAGGATATATAAACATGCTTGAATGCTATGTTGTACAATGGGCCTGGTCCCCCCACCCCCCCACAAATGTCCTACATTATTCATTCTAAAATGTTTCATTTAATGTTTTTCAGCAGTGCCAGAATAATGACTTTTTGCTTGTTTGCTGTTTGAAATAAAATTAACTTGAAGAGAATCACAAAGTTTTGTAAAGGATTCATTGCTGGAGACCCATTCAGTAAAAAATATAGGTGCCTTTGTAGCAGCGTGGCCAGCTGACATTATGTTCAGGAGCTGGAGTGGTTGTCATCAGACATTATGACCAAATGTTGGGACTTGAAAATAGTGTTACTTTTATTAATTTAGCAGATGCTTTTCCCCAAAACAGTAGATATCTCATAGAAAATACAATGTGTGCGTTACATTAAAGAAAGAGACATACTTGCAGACGTGTTATTCTTAAGTGCAGTTGGTTTTTCTTACACGATATGCACCAATGTTCATCACCATTAATAGTTAATGGGGCAGCTGTCATAAGCCTGGGTGGTTACAAATCACATATGTCATAACTCGACTGCTACCTGTACTTCCTGGCTGTTTATTTTTTCTGTGACTTTTTGTAGTTTGACTGACTGCATTTTGTGACTCTTCATAATGTCCTTTATTATTCTCTCTGTTGCAGCCCCCTCCTTTCCGCCAGCGACCCATGCGGATCTTCATCAATGATGATCGCCATGTGATGGCGAAACACTCAGCTGTGTACCCCACTCAGGAGGAACTTGAGGCTGTGCAGAGCATGGTGTCCCACGTAGAGCGTGCTCTCAAGGCAGTCTCCGATTGGTTGGATGAGCAGGAGAGGGAGAGCGAGAGAGACAGGTGAAGTAGAGTGATGTAGCCAAAGCCAAATGGGACATGAGATGACTCCTCTCTTACTGGCGTATATTGTAAAACCCCTTCCTTTTTTCCTCCCAAGTGAGCCAAAGCCCTGTGAGCAGATAACGCGGACTCTGCGTGGTGTAATGAGGGTAGGCTTGGTTGCCAAGGGACTCCTTCTGAAGGGGGACCTGGACCTGGAGCTGGTGCTTCTGTGCAAAGACAAGCCCACGATCTCCCTGCTGAAGAAGGTGGCAGAGAACCTCACAGTGCAGCTATCAGTAAGTTCCCCCTGTGCTGACGCATCCAGTCTTTTCATTCTAACCTTTATACATCTGGAAAGATCTTCACTTATCTGTTGACCATTACCTGTTTTGAGGGCAAAATATTGAAAACAGATTATATCCATTACTGCAAAGGTTTGAATCAATAAAGGATTAAATAGTAACTCTAATTCCAATAAATTTATAGTTTATTAAGTGGGCGGCACAATGGCACAGTGAGTAGGCGCTGCTGTCTCACAGCGCCTGGGTGGTGTGAGAGGACATGGGTTCGATCCCCACTCAGTCTGTGTGGAGTTTGCATGTTCTCCCTGTATCTGTGTGGGTTTCCTCCCACAGTCCAAAGACGTGCTGTTCATGTAAGTGACAGTGTGTTCCACTGATGTATGGATGAGTGACCCAGTGTAAGTAGTGTATCTAGCAGTGTAAGTCACCTTGGTGAATAAATTGTGTGGGCTGATAACACTACATAGAGTTCATTGGAAGTCACTCTGGAGAAAACCATCTGCTAAATGTAAATTTGATGGCAAAATGTAGGCAATTTTAATCAGAAAAAATAATTTCACGTCACAATGCCAGTGTAACCATCTGCTCCACCAAACACCATACAGGCAATCACAGATGACAAGTACGATGTCAGCCATTCTGCCCGTGACGCCGCCATCGTTGTAAAGAGCACAAAGGAGCTGGTGCTGAAGCTCACAATCTACCTAACTTCGCCAGCCGTGCGAGAGGAGGCTGATGGGACAGTGGCCAGAGGTAGGCGCGCGCTCTCCAGGGCCCTGGCTAAGCTGAGGGTTGACACAGAAGACATTCACCAGGAAGATATTGTTTATTGGGCCTTCAACAGAGCTGGCTGACATTTGCAGTGCAGGGAGGAGACTATGCTATGTTTACAGCTTAAGTTCATTCATAGTTATCTTGTAGTAGTTTTGATGGCCCAATATACAGTAAAAAGAGTATGAGGGGGGGAAACATTTTCTCTTTCCTTATAGTGCAAGATTCAAGATAGATACAGTTTGAAGGCTTTCTGAGAATTAAAGAACAAAAAAGTGATTGCATGTTTTTAGATTGAGGTTGTCCCAACAGTTTGTATTGCAGCAAAAATGAGTCGTATTATGGTCATTAGCCCCAGCAAGGCTGCTGACTTAATTTGTTATGGAGGGTGGCCTGGGTTATATATAATGTAGAGGCACTTTGACTCTGCATGCATAAATGGGAATTCACCCAGTCACAGTCAAAAAAAAAAAACAAACAAATGAGAGGAGTTAATGCATTTTCCTGATGTTTTCTGAGGGGTCCAGAGGTAGGGCAAGACATTCTTAAATACATTTTCACACTTTGTGACTGGTCACCTTTGTTTGTCAGGTATTTAATGTAGTGCATTCTTAGTTCTGGAATTTCACTGGAGCCTTGCGTTATCTATATTCCAGGCTGCGAGTTGAGGCCACTTTTAGGCCCGTGGTGCTAGTTTTTGCTGCAGTGTATACTGGATATTTTTATTTTTTTTTTATTTTTTTAAACATGCATTTGTGCATCTAATTATTGCTGCCTGTGGTTCAGAATCTGATTCTCTCTATCAAGCCTTCTAGTTTGTCAATTTTTAGGGACGCTGGACCTTTGACCAACTGGACGCTCTCTGTCTCGGAAAGGGCAAGGCAGCACACCCAAAACCCAAAAAGGGGCAAAGGGGAGGGGGATTTACCCCCGGTTCACACGCATGCGCGCACGCTGTCTGAAACCGCTAGTCCCAAGCAGGGTTGCGGCGAACCGGAGCCTAACCTGGCAACACAGGGTGCAAGGCTGGAAGGGGAGGGGGACACGCCCCGGATGGGACGCCAGTCCGTCGCAAGGCAACCCAAGCAGGGCTTGAACCCCAGACCTGCCAGAGAGCGGGACCTGACCAAGCTACCTGCACCACCATCCCCCACCTCCCCTCCGGTTCACATGCTTTTCATTAAAAATACTGCACCCAGTATAAAGCTATAGTCTTCATACACCTGAGAGAATGCTGATGGGTGCATTGTGCTGTGACTGACTGGTCGAAAGACTGGCTCCTGTGTCGTTGCACAAACAGCGAGTCTTTTCTGATCTCGAAGGCTCTAATGGCCCATACCACAGTGAGTTCCAGCTCTGTACTTTCCCTTTGCGGTGGGATGGGCACAGTTCCAATCGTAGCTTTTTTTTTTATTTTTTTGCGAGGGTTTTCTCCTCTCCCCTCCCCTCCCGAAGTTTGGGAAAGCTGCCTGCTCCCCCTGGCCGTGTGACAGAACCCCCTTGGTCAAACTGTGCCTTGTCTTCTTATTCCACCCGCCAATAGAAACGCTATCAGGCAACGATCCCCCGGATGCTCTGGACAGGCAGAAATGCCTTACTGCCTTGGCGTCTCTCCGCCACGCCAAGTGGTTCCAGGTTTGCATCTCGCCTTTACTTGCCTTAAAGTAGTGTTATCTCTTTCTGCCATTTCAGTGCATTTGAAATGTTTCACCGTTCATACTGTATCACTTATTGGGTTGTCTGAAATGAGTGTACTGTGGATGCCCCCCGCTCTCGAGTTATAGGTTTGCCTTGCTGTTTGTTTACCAAAGTGTGCAACCACATTAAGTCACACTTCCTTTTTACGGCCATTTCTAACAGATGGTTTAAATGAATAAATCTTGACTGCTTGAATGATGTGTTGGAATATTTTGCACGTGCTGAATCCAGGTGCAATATTTTAAGTGGGTTGTGCTGGGTGTCTTCCCCCCACATCAGTAGCAAGAGCTGATGCTTTTTATAAGCTGTCCTTGCATTAACATCAGAACATCCATCACTGTTATAGTAGGCATACATGCAGATGTGAAGTGGATCATTTCAGCCTCTTGCTCTTTTTTGTTTTCAAGTGGTGTTTCTGTATAATGTGCATTCAGAACTCCACCAGTCTCGGCTTCCACTGCAGCTCTTTGTCTGCTCATAGGTCATTCCACCTTACACAACTGTTCATTTTGTCAATATGTAGGGTATTTGACTAATAAACACTACAGCATTAATTTGTCACACCACATAGACATTTGCCCTCCCTACTGAGTTCAACATTGACTGTGCGAGGCTAATACTAGAGGCATTTTTGTGCTGATTTTATTTGCCTTAAAACAAATTAGTAAATCCTACACAAAACAATGCTGTATCATGCATAAGTTCATTTATAAATATGACTGCAGAAAGAACTCAAGCCCTGATCATATCACAGATGCAAAATGCTGTCAGGAAAGTAAGTCAGTGGCAGACGCCTATGTTTACCTCTGTCAGCTTCAGCATTACCAGGCCCAGTGGCTTTAAGACAGGACTCACAAGTGCACTGTCAGCTCCTCCGAGAGCAGGCAATGGACATGTGCTGGTTGGTGTTTCTTGAATGACTCTAGCTAAGTGGGCACTGTCATCCTTTTGCATTGCTTGTTTCCACAGGCTAGGGCCAACGGGTTGAAGTCCTGTGTCATTGTTATCCGTATTCTGAGAGACTTGTGTTGCCGGGTCCCCACCTGGACTCCGCTGCGATCATGGGTAAGTGTCTCTTTCAGGCCCATCTTGTCCCATTCTAGCTGTGACTTCAGTTTTGTTTGTCTAACAGCAGTCACATTTACAGGTCATGTGTATCTGTTGGTAGATGTGGAAATCCATTGTCCTGAAACATTGCTTTTAGTAACAGTTCAGCTGTTGCAAAGCTGCATGGAACCATCCATAGAAGCCATGTAATTTTGTTTTTTGATAGTAATTTCTTTATTGTATTTTGATGAACAGTTGCATTTAATTTTGTCAGTTACATTATGGTTATTTGTGCTGTTGCTTTGGTACCTCTTGTTCAGCTGTAGTTTGAGACCCACCATAAGCAGGCATGCAGGAAAATGCTTGTATCGCATGTCTTTGATTGACTAAAGTTTTTGATGGGCTGTTCAGAAACACATGAAAACCAGCTGAAGGCATGTCTATACTGTGGCATCAGAAGTAGTCTGAAAAATTTTCTGCCCTTTATGCTGGATGTTTAACAGGAGAGAAGGGCTGCCGGCAGAGAACGTGGTTTTGACTTGTGGCCAGTCTGATAGCCTGTTAACCTCATAAGGTTTGGTCATGGGTCTGAGGCTGTTTTGTATGTTTATTTGCAATGTGAAGTGACTTGCCTGAAAAATGACTGAGTTAACTACTTTGTAATGAATTCATGCTGTTAATAATGGAGAATACAGTGCAATAGAAATGTGATTGCCTCATGTCTTTGAAGAGTCATTCAGTAAAGGTCAAAATGTCTATGTATTCCAGTTTTTAAAAAAATAAAGTGGAAAAAGTTAGAGCCGAGGTGTCAAGAGTAATTTTTGTTACAAAATGTGCAATGTAGTCTGTCAAAATGCCCACAATTTAATGTGAAATTTCAGACTTGGGTGGAGCCATTAAAAGCATTAAGTAAATTTTGGAATTCTGCCTTTGCACAGCCCTTGGAGCTGCTTTGTGAGAAGGCCATTGGAACTGGAAACCGGCCAATGGGGGCTGGAGAAGCTTTTCGACGGGTACTAGAATGTCTGGCATCTGGAATCCTCATGGCAGGTGCGCCTGGAGTCTACATATGCTTGTGCCTGTGTTTAGTCCTTATTAGTTATTTATACCAAAGTCCTGTAACACCGAAGTAAAGTAGGTGCTTGTTCTTTTCTCCTAAGATGGTCCGGGCATCTTTGATCCATGTGAGAAGGAGCCCACAGATGCAATCGGTCACCTAAACCGCCAGCAGCGGGAGGACATCACGCAAAGTGCACAGGTAAGCCCTTTGTCTATAATGCCAACCTCCTTATGCTGTCCCCATTGCCTTGATGGACAGGGTCACAGTTGTTGACAGCTGTAAACTTACCTGCTCCTTGACTCCTGTCACCAGCGTGTGATTTCCTTCCACTTGATGCAAGATGGACTCAGCCTGTTTCTTTTAAATTTGCTGCAGCTTAGTATTCTTCCCTCTTTGTAGAATGTGGAAGAATATGCAGGTAATAGAACTTTATTGTCTCTAAATCTTCAGCATGCATTGAGGCTGGCTGCATTTGGGCAGCTTCACAAAGTCCTAGGAATGGACCCCCTTCCTTCCAAGATGCCAAGGAAGGCCAGGAGTGAAACCCCTATTGACTACATAGGTAAATTTCTACAGTATAGAAGGCCCACAGTCACAGGGTGAACCTTACATAATTCTTTGCTTAATTTGAACTGAAATGGGCAGTTTGGAGTTCTTGTGAAATAAGTGATGTTGGATTTGGGACTGAATTCGCTTGTCATGCATTATAGTTCAGATTCCCCCTAGCTTGGCCTGTGTCTGTCCGATGAAGAGGACTATTGAGGAAGATGAGGGGGGGGATGAAAAATGCCCAAACAAGAAGAAAAAGAAGCTCCAGAAGAAATGTAAGATTCTCAAGTCCTTTTATTTGGTGGGACTAATACAAATTGTACAGTGCTGTGAAAGTACTTTTACCCCCTTTACAGTTTTCTCTGTTGCAGCTTTTTGACATTATATTTAATAAGTTTTTTTAGTATATGTAAAGTAAATGGAGCCTGAGGGGGGGGAATAAACCAGTATTGTCATTTTCAGGAGTGAAAGATGATGCATAAACATGAATTGCCCCTAACTTTGTTCACCCTAATGAAGGGTTAATTACAGACAGCTGTTTGAATACATTTGGGACCTGCAATGGTTTGCAATATATAAGGATCAAATTTGGATTTCGCACACCTCATGAGCAACGAAGTGTGCTCTTGTTTACCATTATGGTTTGCTTCTTCTTTTAATTCCCAACATCTATTACTTCTTGTTTGCTAGTTTTGTCTGTTAAAGTCTGTGGTCATAGACCCTGTTTGGACTATGCAAATGTCATCAGCTTATTCAGCGAAAGGGACTTCATTTGTGGCGTTTTCATTAATTTTTGTCTTTACTGTTTTTTTGTTAGCTGTTAATATTAATACATAAACACTGAGTATTTCTTTTGTGATTTGACATGTAATTGCTACAAAAGAAATGAATGATGGCCATACAGTACTACAGAGTGAGTAATGAAGGGAAACCTCTTTGTTACATTGTGTTGACACATAATGTTACAAATTGGGTTTTACAGGAAGACAATGATCCTGTCAGCAACATCACAACGCTGGGGAGAAAAACTAAAGTTATGGAATGGCCTTGTTAAAGTGCTGCCCTGATGAGATATAGTGACAAGACCTGAATAGAGCTGTTCATACTTGAAAACCTGCAGATGTTGCTTAGTTGAAGTAGTTTTGCATGGAGGAGTGGACCAGAATTCTTTCATAATATTACGATACCCTAGTCAACAGCTACAGGAAGTGTTTAGTTCCAGTCATTGCAGTTCAAGTTGGCACAACCAGTTACTTATTTTTTTTTTTTTCCCCACACCTACTGTGACACATTTCATTATTGTCCACACCAAAGAAGTGACAAGACATAATACCTTTTCAGGCTTCTTTCATATATTACTGGAACTGATGACAAGATCTGATCAAATTTGGTGTTGCAGAAATAGAAAATTGGAAAGGGGTAAATACAGCACTGGATATGTTGAAAGGCATTTTCTGAATGGTTTTCCCTTACTCAATACAGCTTCTGATGAGAAGTCTGAACCACCACAGGCCATGAATGCTCTGATGCGACTAAACCAGTTGAAACCAGGTCTACAGTACAAGCTGGTTTCTCAGACGGGACCTGTGCATGTGCCTGTATTCACCATGGCTGTAGAGGTCAATGGCAAGAACTATGAAGCCTCAGGGCCATCAAAACGAACGGCTAAGCTGCACGTTGCTGTCAAGGTGAGCCTTTTCACAAAGGGGTTGGTCACCTTGGTGCTAGGGGAGTTGGTTGTTGCCTAGACTGCAGTACATTTCCTCATGTGTCTCACAACTGGATATGCTCCTGTTAAATGCTTGCTGTTCAAACCAAGCTGATCCAATATCGGTGATAATGTCCTGTAACATGACTGCACTCTGGTTCTGGTGAGAGTTGTGTATTCAGATTTTAATTTGACAAATTGATGTGTGTGACTAAGCATTTCCTCTGGTCCTTACTGTAAACCCTAGCCTGCTTTTTCTGTCTGGCTCCATATAATCCACTGATAACTGGTATGTCTTCCACCCCAGGTCCTACAAGATATGGGGCTGCCCACAGGTGTGGAGGTGAAGACAGCTGAAACAAAGAATGAAGAGGGGACTGGAGATGTAGAGACAAACCCCCAGCCCACAGCTTCTGGGGCAGCTGACATGCCATTGGGCAGCACCAGTAAATGTGAAACATCAGATAGTTCTGAGGTAATTCAGATGCTGTTTAAGGCATTCCCATTCCCTGCTGTGCTGCAGTAGTTTACAGGACTTACTGGTATAAGAAAAATTATTTTCACAAATGGAAGCTGGCACTGGATGTCTAAAAAACATGGACATCTTCCTTTAGGTGATTCCATAGAATATCCCATGTTGACGCATGGTATAGGAGTACTGGGGTACTGGATGGTTCAACTTTTATTCATCACTGCTGTAAAAGGAAATACCCACTTGTAGCCTTTGCCTGACTTGCTCCTCTCTCCCACTGGGTTCCTTCCTGTCTGCTCTCTAGGGCTCCAGGCAGCAAGGCCCCATCCTGACCAAGCACGGCAAGAACCCTGTTATGGAGCTGAATGAGAAGCAACGTGGCTTGAAGTATGAACTCATCTCTGAGACAGGGGGCAGCCATGACAAGCGCTTTGTCATGGAGGTAGGGTATGGACATCAAAAATGTTTATTTAATCTTTCATTAACGGTTTTTTTTTTTTTTTGATCATTGCTGCTGTCTTGTGCATGTTGAGTAAGTTTGTGCCACTTCTGGCTAAGAGGTATTTATCCCCTATTGACAGGTGGAGATCAACGGGCAGAAGTTCCAAGGCACTGGCTCCAACAAGAAAGTAGCCAAAGCCTATGCAGCTCTTGCTGCTTTGGAGCAACTCTTCCCTGATGGTGCCAGTGCAGATGCAGCCAAGAAAAAGAAACCACCTCCCATGGTAACTTGAGGTCCTTTCATCCTCTAGCTGCAAAATAATCTCATTTAGCAGTTAAACTGTACTACATTTATTCATTTAGCAGACACTTTTCTCCAAAGGTATGTACATTTCATAAATACAATTTGAGCATTACCTTAGGGGAAAGAGACACGGCTGTAGATGTGGCTCTTAAGTACAGTTAGTTTCCTTCACCATATGGATTGACGTTCATCACAAGTACTAGGTGGTCAAGCTTTGATCTGAAGACAGAATTAACGATCTTATTTCTACCACCACAGCACAATCTGGGATATGGCATGATGGGCGGACCTCCACCAGATCCAACAGGCAACCCTAGAGGCAGAGGGAGAGGAAGTCGTGGCAGGGGCAGGGGTCGAGGTTTCGCTAATACAGGTGGCTATAATAAAGGTATTAGAAACGATGAAACTCATGCACAGTAATAACATCAATGTCCCTAGCACTGCCACGTATTGCTGAAACTACAGAACAGCTTTTCTCTTCAGCCTGAAAATAGGTCCTCAGTGTTTTGTCTTAAGGATTGACACTGTACTCTTCTCATTGCTCTCTGCAGGAGGTTATGGAACATATGGCTATGGGAATAGTGCCAACACTGGATATAGTAAGTGAATTTTTAAAATGTTCCTTTTCTACGTTTTTTTTTTTTTTTTTTTTTGGCTCTGTGGTCTACAGCTGTTGATATTGGGGAGTGAGGTGTTCTGCACAGCAGACTCAGTGGGGAAGTAGAGAAATTGCTCAAGATTACCTCACATCAAGAGTCCTTTCCAAAGCTGCAGCCACCAATACCAATTTTCAGAAAAGTAACAGTTTACATCACATGCCAAAAATAATTTTTTTTTTTTTTTGGTTTAAATATTATTCATTGGAAGTCTCTTTGGAGAACAGTATCTGCTAAATGAATTAATGTAAATATAAGTTTGATTTTAAGACACGAATGAGTTTAATCTTAGTTTGGTTAACCCAGTTCTAATTTCCCATCCACCAGGCAGTATAGTTAAGGGTTATTATTAAAATAGAAAATGCAGTGTTGAATATCCTCAAAGCCTGTTTAAAAATTGTATTAATTTCGTTGATTTAAACAAGGACTTGGCAGTTCTTAATGGAAGAGTTGGGAATGTTCCTTAATTCAGTGGTCTTCCAGAACCTCAGTTTCTAAACTGAAGTGGGGTTATGGAGATCTCATGAAGGCTTCATGTTCCTTAGTTTATTAAAGGTTGTGTTATAGTTTTATATTTCTCTGCTTTAAGCCGCAGGACTCAAATGCATCCCCCATCCCTTTGAAAACCTGAAACCTCCCCTAACAACTGTTCTGAGGAAGAGGCCATCTTGAGGGCGACCAGAGCAGAGAAATCTAAAAGAAAAAAGACACAAACAGTTCCAAACTGGCAATTTGACAAGTGCCTTTTTATGGCAGAAGATGTAATTTATTTTCTTCTCTGCTCTGTCTCACTCTTTAGGTGACTTTGTCTCAGACTGCTATGGCTACCACGATTTTGCGTCATAGAGCATCCAGTCCACTGTAAATCGTGTAAAGAAAAGAGCTTCATAATAACTCCCTTTGTTATAAGTGAACTAAAATCCTTTCCTGGATGCCATGTTCCTTCAAGGACTTCTGTCAACACTATGGAACCCAACCTTATCGGCCAACGGGACCTCTTGCAAACCACTGCCTTTTTTTGTGGAACATGAAACACTGTTCTCTGATGGAGTCAAAACTGTACAGGGAGGATGGAGACTTACTGGGCTTTTTAATGTTGCTTTCAAATCAGGAAATCAGGACTTGCTGGTCTATCAGTTGTATTAAAGCATTGTTTTAATTGTAAGAAATGCCTTAACAGTGTTGTTTCTTATGTTTTTATTCTTAATATTCCCTGCCCCCTGTGGCTCCGTTGAGTGTTCATGAGCTTGTATAACAGCATTGTCTAGTGTACTGCTACAGAAGTGTCAAGCTGCTCACTATGTAGTGTCATAAGCTACCCTCTGCTCATTTTAATAACTATCAAAGTGAGATGTCCAGCTTTTCTTTGACAGTAGTCAGCCATGACACTGCATAAATATGGGACAGCTGGTAGCGTAGTAGTTAGACCTGCTGTCTTTGGACCCAAAGGTCGCATGTTCGATTCTTACCTCCAGCGGTAGTTCCCATGAGCAAGATACTTACCCTAAATTGTTCCAGTAACATTACCCAGATGTATAAATGGGTAAATAATTGTAGGTATGTTAACATTGTAAGTTGCTTTGAAGAAAAGCATCAGCTAAATGAATAAATGTCAGTTCACATGATGAATGCATGCTGTTGTATTAACTCTAGAGCATTAGTTTTTAAATCTCAAATCCTGAAATGTGCAATACCCCCACAATCAGATTTGTTCAAGTGAAATATTACTGGTGCTGGATTTTTTTTTTTCTCCCCCCCCCCCCCCCTTCTTCTGTAATAATGTCTTTACTAGCAGAAGCCAAAAGACTTGAATCTGCTGATGTTTTGTCCTGAAGTATAACATGGTTTCATCTGAACATCCTAAGGAAGAAGGGGTCTCACTTTCTAATAGAACAGTTACTACTGGGTATATGAAATATAAGCATTTATGTCAAAAGAATTCATGGAAGACAAAGTGGTTGTTTAAAACCCATAAACTCTTAGATGTGCTATCTGATTCAACTGCCAACACTCTATTTTAGGTTACTACAACAATGGAAGTGGAGCAAATGATGGTGAGTCCTCTGGGACCATGGGCTCCCTAGGCAACTCGTCAGGTGGAAGCAGCACTGGTGGATGTGGCTCCTTCCAGAGCGATGATGGTTTTTCCACCACCCCACATCCACCTGCTAAAAACATCAACAAGAAGCCTCTTCACCAAGGAGGCAAGCAGCCCTACACAGGGGCAATGGGAACGGCTGGTGCTGCAGCAGGGGGTTACCAGGCCACCTCTACCCCAGGACAAGGTGCCTATAGTTCGTACAGCCAAGGCTTTGGCCAGGGCAAGAAGAGCTTCAGCCAACACCAAGGAGGTGGGGGCTACCCCAGTTATAGCACAGCCTACCCCAGTCAGGTGACAGGGGGAGGGACCAACCAGGAATATAGCTATGAAGGTGAGAGGCAAAGTTCTGTTTCAGGGGGGTAAAGGATGATATTAAGGCATTTAAACTGAATGTTATGCTCAGTAGAATATTAGACAAAGGCCTTTGAGTACTAAATTTTCCTGAGACCCAGGAAAATCAAGGTTTCTGGATATACTTGCAGGATTTCTAGAAAGTTGCCCTAGCCCTACCCTTAACAATCTTTTTAATTTTTTTTTTTTTTTTTTAAGGGTAGAATGTTCTGCATACTGTACATTAGGACTAAACAGTATGACCAATGGTTTAGGAAATAAACTTATCCTCTGAGTGGATGGAAAATGACCAAACAGATTTTGGGACAGCTGGTAGTGTAGTGGTTAGAGCAACTGCCTTTGGACCCACAGATGGCAGGTTTGAGCCTCACCTCTGGCTATAGTACCCTTAAGCAAGGTACTTACCCTGAATTGCTCCAGTAAAAATTACCCAGCTGTATAAATGGGTAAATAATTGTAACCTTAACATTGTAAGTTGCTTTGGAAAAAAGCATCAGCTAAATGAGTAAATGTAAATGAATAGCTGGGTCTCAGGAGGATAGAGGTCTTTACCGTGAGATTGGCGCAATAGCCACATCTGGGATTTTTCTATTTTGATGTTTTCCGGCAGACCACAGTATTAACCAACTCAACTTATTTGTCTTCCTTTGTGTTCACAGGATACAGCAGTCAGTCAAACTTTGTGACACAAGGCAGTTCTGGTCAGAATTATGGGGGAAGTCAGGGTTCCTTCCACAGCCCTGTAGGATATGGGAGGGGTGAGTCTGGCATGAACTACCAGTACAGATAGACCCTGCAAGACATTGAGCCCTCTGCTGCCATGACTTTTTCCATCCCAGTTTCAAAAGCCTAAATGGCTTGCTTGTGCTATTTGTTCTCTTCCATTTAGTAGAAAGGCAGAGCCTTTCAAAACACAGCATTTAAAAGCTCCATGCAAAGTTTGCATAGCACTGTTCTGTTGAAATTCAAGTTTTTATGCTGCAGTTACTGTTACAGATGCATTTAAGTCCACCTACTGTAATGAGGCTGTAAAGCACATGTAAATTGTTTTGGTAATTGTCAATCAGTCCTACAGTTAATTTCCATTTCTGACAAAGTAACACCATTTGTAATATCAATGTTGGGCATGCTCATATCAGCACGTACATACATTACAATATAAAATTTAAATCTGCAGGATGATGGCCAGAATCCCATAAAACACTTGACAGATCAGTGGTGATAGTGTTGACTATGTTAGTTAAATCTTTCCTAGTTCTAAGTTTTAAAAAAAGGATTTTGTGATTTCCTTTTTACATGACCCTCCTATATAGGCTGATTTTGCTTGTGTGGATGCCTTACGGTTGAAAACTTTCCCCACTAACTTCTTTTGCAATGTTTTAACATTTGAGTTATTTTATTATATATGATTGTTTGTTTGACATTTAAGCCAGTCATCCTTAAGGATGCTAGCAGGAATTTTTTTTTTTTTAAAAAAAAAAAAAAAAGAAAAGCATTTTGGTTTTCTGATTAATGTATTAATTTGTATGTAGTGTGTACCAATAAAGAATTTTTATTTTGGAGGAACTACATTTTGTGAATTTTAGTCCCCATTAAATACTCTCACTATTCGTAACGACCTGCCTAAGTCAGGGTTGCAAGGGTCCAGAGCCTATCCTAGAAGCGGAAGGTGCCAGGCTAGCTCCATGCATATATTCCCATGAGTATATGACTATACATTTGATAATACCTGTTGGTATTCCTATTTCCCTCCTAGTCTTAAAACCTAAACTTATAAAAGTCTGATTCTTAAGTGACCCTAGTGCTCCCACAAACACAAATGAAAACTCTAGAACCACCTTGTAAATTCTTTAAAACTCAGCCACTGAACGAAATTTGCCATTTTCTGAATCAACTTGGTTTGAACAAGATCCTCTGGAGCCATGTACTGTACTGTTTCACTAACCTTGAAACTTGACAGCATCTGTATTCCAGGCACCTCTTCAAGATGCTCCTCTGCACAAGACACTGCACAGGTTACTGCTTTTGTATTTTTGCATTTGTAACATGTTTTTTTCCCCAAGCTGAAAACACTACCTTAAACGCACTAGTCATTCATACTGCAGATCAATGTAACACAGGAAAATTTTACTTGCCAATTCATTGAGATACATGTCTTTGGACTGTGGGAAGAAGACACGTCGACTGAGGCCATGCAGACTGAGCTGGATTCGAACCCACGACTGAACCCACGGCCCCTTCCCTATGAAGCACCAGCTCTACCTGCTGCTCCACTCTGTCAAACCACTGTGCTGGTTCATCCTGATGGGCTGTGTGCCGGTTCACTGGGACAACTGATAGCATAGTGGCTGAAACTATTGCCCTTGCATCCCACATAGTACCCTTGAGCAACATACTTCCGATATTGCTCCGGTAGAAGAACACAGCTGTATAAATCAGTTAACTAGGTATCTTAACACCAAGGAAGGTGCATTGAGAAGTGTCAGCTACGTGAATAAACGTCCTTGTTCCAGGACTGTTGTGGTGGCTTAATCATCATTCCAAAATCTGCAACTAAATTCCCTGAGTTTATCCAAACGTCACCCAGCTACATCGTAGTCTGCGTTTAGAAAGATGTCATTTAAATACTCCTATTTTCAGTTGTTTCAGTGGCTCAGTTACCCGTACCGTTCAAAGGGTTGATAATCCAACCTTTAAATGGTATTGGGGGAAAAAAACAGAATGGGTGGTCCATAGTCTCACTAGTCGATTATACAAGGAAGGTATTGAGCTGCTGGAGCTAATCGATGAGCCAGTAGCTATTGATCTGCGTCCTACTCAGTTCCACCACGTCAGATGTTCATGTCATGCTTCCTAAGTCTTTTTAACACTGCCCACCGCGTGGCCCAGGCGTGGGAGGTCACGTCCCTTTTTTAAAATCGATTTACCCATCAGGTTTTGGGGTATATTGATTACATTATGTGGTTAAATAAGCGGGAACAGTGTGACACTGGTTTAGTTTCAAGGAGCTCTCTGCACGTCGGCAAATCCTTAAGTCCTATTGCGCTTCAGCACAGCAAGTCGACGCCGAGCCCAGGGAGGGGAGCTTGGAGATTTCGGGCCATTACGCTTTCGGAGTTTGACTTTCGAAATGAAAAGAATGAAAATGTATTTCCCACGACAGCGCATGAAAGGGTTTTTGAGTTAGCAAAAAATTGTTCGGCATACTTGTTGAACTTTTTTTGACCGAAAAGCCTCAAGATGGCGGGCGCTAAATAATCCCTGTAATCAAGCGATATCATAAAGTGAAGAAGGATCCTGTGTTTTTACCTGTTAAAACAACGTCATTCTTTCTACAGGTAAGTCACGGGCATTGATTGGGCATATTTCGAGTGATCTAAATTATATGAAAGATGATCTGTGGTGCGTTTCACCTTCTTTTTCATCATTTCACAGACATATAATTTATAATTCTTTGTCTGCAAAACACTCTGGCCACTAACGAAACACCGCCGACAAAACCTCAAGCGAAAATATCTTTCTAGGGTTGGCAAGTAGTATTCCGAGTTCTCTTTTTTTTTTAAAAAAAAAAAAATGTAGAGGCAGTTGTGAACTATAAACGTTAGTGCTGAGTTCAGTAACTTTAAATGTGAACTACTTTTGCTGAAAAACTGGCGATGATCCGCACCGCCGAGCTCCACAACGTGCACGCGTTTGCCCGGTCACGTGAGC
This sequence comes from Scleropages formosus, assembly GCF_900964775.1. Classification (NCBI taxonomy): domain Eukaryota; kingdom Metazoa; phylum Chordata; class Actinopteri; order Osteoglossiformes; family Osteoglossidae; genus Scleropages; species Scleropages formosus. The sequence continues at coordinate 21,288,386 of NC_041825.1, forward strand.
CACGTGTCTCGCGCCGTGTCCCGCACGTGCGTTTTGTCACAAGAAGCGCCTCGCGAAGGCCGAACTTCCCCTTATGGGCGGCAGGTGTCCTCTGCTCTCAAACTCTAGTCTTTTCCCCACACTATGTATAACAAAAGTGGAAAATTGCCATTCCTGCGGGGGGGGGATGGAGTTGAAGACATGCAAACAGTTGTTCCTGGAAAAAAAAGGACTTGGCGAGATAGAAAGGACCGTCCTTTGTGCTTTTTTTTCCATAGTGTTGCTGGCTGCCGCCCTGCTGTCTCGTGCCCAGAGTTATTAGAAATAAACGAGGTGGGACACTAACTAACAGCTCCACCAGCTCCAGATAAGGGTTCATGCCCCTGGTGTGAGTCCTGTGTGTGCACATGCAGGGTGGGACTGGCATACTGCATAAACAAGGTAAAAGGAGCACACCTACATGTGAAGGTCTGGCTGTTTGAGGGGAACGTCGTCGGGTTGGTCATGGTGACCTGTCAAAAACGGCGAGCTCTCGCATTCGGGAGGTTTCGCGTTCGGATCTGACGAGGGAAATGGCTTGGACGTTTTTGAAACGCTGAGATTCGTACCATGTGTTTATATGTATCTCTTAAATTACTAGGAAGGTGATCAGAAATCTTTATTTGGATAAAGTTCTGTACAGCTACTCGTTTGGCGAACATTTCGTTCGTATGGTGGAAAGTACTGTAACTGTACTTAAGTATCGCGTCTTTCTCCTAATGTACGCTGCTTTAGAGAAAAGTGTCTGCTAAATCAATAAATGTAAATGTGTTCGTGTAGCAAATTTAATAAACCCTTTTAAAACCTTTTCCCCTTCAGATAGGTGAAGGATACGGTGACGGAAGCGGTAGAGGTAAAGTTTGTTGGAATGAGGTGTTTTTTAAAGGCCTGCCTTGTGCTACACTTTGGTCCGTGCTGTTGGTTCAGTTTTGGCTCAGATGTTCCATGAAATGCTGTACAGACTGTGGGTTTGTGACAGGACTGGGGGTTGGCTGGAAAGGAACAATTGTGCAAACTGAGTAGCATTTCCCTCATCGGGATGCGTTGCAGTCACGTGCGCCGTGATTGTTTGGAGCAGGCGCTGACTCACGGTCAGCAGCACGCAGGCATGCACTTGCCGCCTGGCCTGGCCGTGTCCGTCTTTATCTGTACCTTGGCGTGGCTCAGGAGCTGATAAAAGGGCCAGTTCAGAGCACGGTGCCTCTGTGGGACTTGCAGAGAGAAAGGGCGCTGATCACGGACTGGGGATAAGAGTAGAGGACAGATCATTCACTGCCCAAAGTGAGTTGTTTATCAGAGAAGCAAATTGTTGTGATGACCTGTGAGGACTTAACTATGTTGTGTAGCTTTGTCATTGACCTTCTACTGTTAAGGACCTAGAGCTGTGGAAGGATTGAGAGTTCAAGTCCTTGGTTAGCTTAACAAAAGCTTTATTGAATTTGGGAACTTCTGCTTGTTTTTATGTTAAAACAAAGCTGTGCTTTTATCACTCTTCTTTCCAGAGGAGAAAGACCCGTAGGCGGTGAGCAAACGTGTGTCATTTGGATCGCCTTACAGTGCGAGATGGGTGTCTATCGTCTGTTTTGGCTTCCACAGATGGCTGTGTTGATGTGCCTCCTGTCTGTGTTGGTGGCTGTCCCGATGGTCTTCTGCTACCCAGGCTCTTTTATGGACCTTGATGATGAACACAGTAGGTCTCTCCCAGTGTTTCAAAGACATTAGTGTACTTGCATGGTCTAGTCCACTCACCCATCCCAGTATGTTACGCTCATAGAGTCCTCAGCTACTGCGTGGCGTCTCGCTGCGTGTTTTGCACGGTTCATGGTGTTGATTCACGGAACAACAGAGAAAGCTGACCGTGTTGTTGGTCGCACTTAGGTAACAGGACCTCGATCCGCTTCCTGGCAGTAGGAGACTGGGGAGGACTTCCCAATCCTCCTTTCTTCACCCCCATTGAGTCAGCAACTGCAAAGGAGATGGGTCGCATTGCTGAGCAGATGGGTGCTGACTTTGTGTTGGCGCTGGGTGACAACTTCTACTACAAGGGGGTTCGAGATGTGAACGACCCGAGGTTCAAGGTGGGCCCAACATATTTTTAGACAAAAGAGAAAGTGGCGGAATGACACAGGCCTGACTTGATCATATGTGCACAGTGTTTGTGCTTGTTATGTTTGTTGGGAAGGAAAACTGTCAGTCATCTAGGTGTCACAGCACAGCCATGTTTAGAAAATGAGCACTGTGATATGTCAGTTTCAGATAATCTGGGCACAGTTGCGTTAGGTTGGCTGTTTGGAGGTTTGTTGTGTTGTCTTGGACTTATGGCCACTTACAAGTTTTGTTTATCCTGACTGATTAAGTGACTTATTCAAAGAAGGTAAGATAGCAGTACTGTCAAGCAGAGTTTCATATTGATTTTAGGGCAGTTCCTTTGAATATGTTATGACCAGGCTGCCACAGGCAAACATACCATTTTCATGGAGTTCTGCTCAGTTATGTTCTAATGGATTGTATTCTGTTTTTCAGCTACTGCTAAATGATGGTTTTGGTGACAGCTTGCTGGCTAAACTCATCATAGTAAATCAAACTAAAACAGTGACTTCTTCCTCTGCCAGGAGACCTTTGCGGATGTCTTCACAGCACAGTCTCTGAACATCCCTTGGTATGTAATTGCTGGGAACCATGACCATGCTGGTAATGTGAAGGCCCAGATTCAGTACAGCAGAGTTTCAGAAAGATGGTGAGGACCTCCTGTTTTCCTGGCTTCTTTCCTGTCCTCCACTCTGTCCTGACTTTGTGCCTTTTTCATCATTCAATCAATCTTTGTTGCACTTCTGGCCTCAGGCGCTTCCCCTACTACTACTACGAGCTGAACTTCCGTGTGCCGCGGACAGACTCCACCATGACCATCCTGATGGTGGACACTGTGCTGCTGTGCGGGAACTCGGATGACTTTGAAGACCAGAAGCCGCAGGGTCCTGTGAGCGCCGTGGAGGCCAACCGGCAGCTGCAGTGGCTGGAACAGCGTATGGCCGCTTCCAAGTCTGATTTTCTGCTGGTGGCTGGCCACTACCCCGTGTGGTCAATCTCAGAGCATGGCCCCACAGAATGCCTGCTGAAGAGACTGCGCCCCCTGCTGATCAAGTATAAGGCCACAGCCTACTTCTGTGGCCATGATCACAATCTGCAGGTTTGTTTAGTGCAGGATCCCCCCCTTCCTACCAGTTCCCAAGTCAGGTTAATGGCTAGGGAGCCATCTGTTAGTCTTAATACACTGATGTACTATTAGTGTTGGAACTGCCTTTAACCTCTCAGAGAAACTGGTCAGAAAATCAAACGCAATACCTCAGTGTGATTTCCCTCCCTCCCCACAGTACCTCAAGGAGACCGGTGTGGGTTATGTGGTCAGTGGGGCTGGCAACTTCATGGAGGATGATACACGTCACCGCAACTGTGTGCCCCATGGCTCCCTGAAATTCTTCAGTGGCCAGGAGTCTACCTTGGGTGGCTTTGTGCACGTGGAGGTCACCAAGAAGCAAATGGTCATCACCTACATCCAGGCTAAGGGGTCGTCTCTGTACCGCACAACACTGTCCCGACGGGACCCAGATGACTCCAACTCAGCTGACATCTAGCATGGAAAAGGACAGCAACCGGAAACAATCGTACAAACATGCCTGCGCTGAGAGATGAAAACTTCACAGTCAGTGTGAGAGAGAGAGAGATGTGAAAATGCAGTTGGTAAACACTAGCTTTACAGAACTTCCAGTTTAAACCAATTAATTTCAAACTTATGTGAAAGATTACATTTTTGGCTATCAAATGAGGGACCACTTTAATCATGCTTGATTTAAAAAAAAAAAAAAAAAAAAAAATCTTTGGTTTTACAGGTAGACAGGATTCTTCTTTTACTTGAGTTGATTTTAAGTTATGTCAAATAATTTTTCAACTGTTGTACTAATTTAGTAATTGTATACCTATAAATTAAGATGCAATGCTTCTCTGAATGAATGTTCTACTCAACGAAAGATTGAAATGAATCTGAAGAACAATTGCACAACCTGTGTCTGAATAAAGGGCTGCCTCAGGCACACTTTAAAGTATCCATGTGCTTCCTTCCTTTTTTAAAATACGGTAGAAGTATGTACTTGCAAACCTTCTATAAAGGTTGCTGAGAACTGCAGAGGAAAGAAAGTTTTGGCTGGCATCCAGTTTAAGAACATCTATGACAAATGTGCCCAGTATCAATTCCTAATCTTCAGCAAACTGCCTTGATGTTGGGCAGGGACATTGCAACACTGGACAAAATGCAGCTAAAAACCAAGCTGACGACGTCCATACAGCGAATAAATCGCCCTTGTTTTGCATTTGCCACACAAGCTGCAGGTGTCTTCCTAGGACCCTGATCCCTGCAAATGTTGGGTTGTGTACTGTATATGTAAGTGAACCCTAGAAGATGCTCATTCCATTTCTCCATGCGTAAAGACTATTTTCTGAGCCACATTTATGTGTAGCCAAGGTTGTGATTGACACCAGAATAATGAGAAAGATCTACTAAAAAGTCTTAAACGGTAATCTAGGTGTTATTTATAAAACTAGATTCTCACGTGTCAAATTTTAAAGGGAAAGTTTATGGAATACATATTTTTAATCTGGTTAGGGCTAAAAATGTGTGAACTTTGCATTTTTGCTTCTGCATGGCAGGAGTGAGAGCACAGAAGACTTTTTGTGACAGTCTGTTTCTGGACAAAAGATAGACCATCAATCCATGTATAGAAGGAGAACAATCAGCAGCTGAAGTCTTCTGCTGAACAATTCTATTTCTAGAGCAGCACCAGAGGTCACTGAGGTCACTGGTCATTGACCCTTTCTGGCTGCACTGTCGGTCACTGGAACATGTGGCTCTGAGTGGATTGCTGAGTTACCGTCACGTACTGCCGGACATCCAAAACTTACATTTATATGTTCATTCATTTAGCTGACACTCTTCTTCAAAGCGACTTACAAAATTAAGGATTTACAATTAGTCGTCCATTTATACAGCCGATTAATTTTTACTGGAGCAATTCAGGGTAAGTACCTTACTCAAGGGTACTACAGCCAGAGGTGTGTAGCTCTAACCACAGCACTTCCAGCTACCCCGTCACAAATTCTAGTGGAACTCGGAGCTGTCAGATCTCATTTACAGCAGGTGCTGTTTACACAGTTTTACACTGCTGCAAAAAAATACAAACTGGAATCACAGGTGCGTTTATTGGCAGAGGCATTTGAAATAAAATATTAGTTGCCTTTTACATCCCTGTTTTCTTTACCTGGTGCGTTGAAGTTCTCATTTTCACCAGCAGAGGGCAGCACAAGCTAATTGTTCCGTATGTAAGTGCAGAGTCGGGCTTGTGCTTTTCACAGTAAAGGCGGTACGCGTGTGGCTTTTCCATCGTTTCCTTCTGCGTATGTCTTTGGACTGTGGGAATAAACCGACGTGAACATGAGGAGAGTGTGCAAACTACACAGGCAGCCGGGTTCAAGATGACAGCCCAGGCAGGAGCTGTGAGGCACCAGCGCTACCTGCTGCGCCTCCGCACTGCTGAAGTCGCGCAGATGCTACTCAGAAACGAACTTCGAGTACATTGATTGAGTTGTGTGTTGGTATCATGTTTTTTTTTGTTTGCAGATGTTGAATTGTGTATTTGTATAGTGTTTCTATTTTTTGATTTTTTTTTTTAAATTGGACTTAATGAGGGGGTGCGGTGGCGCAGTGGCGCAGTGGGTTGGACCACAGTCCTGCTCTCCAGTGGGTCCGGGGTTCGAGTCCCGCGTGGGGTGCCTTGCGATGGACTGGCGTCCCGTCCTGGGTGTGTCCCCTCCCTCTCCGGCCTTATGCCCTGTGTTACCGGGTTGGCTCCGGTTCCCCGCCACCCTGTATGGGACAAGCGGTTCCGAAAATGTGTGTGTGTGTGTGGACTTAATGAAGGACAATAGAAAACATCCTCTTTAATACACAAAATAATCACCATTATGAAGTGTGTTCTGTTTCAGTGCTTTTTATTTCTGGGCTTGTGTTACCTAACACTTGCTAGAAATACAAGCTGAAATCACAGGTGCATTTATTGACAGGAGCATTTGAAATAAATGATTTGCTGCATTTTACACCCCTCTGCTGCTGTAATCTGAGGGGTCTGCAGACTTTCGCAAGGCTTGACTGTAGTTCACGCAGTGCTGGTAAGATCTCTACCGCAAAGTCTGTGCTTCGGGTCATTCACATTTTATTGCAATAAAAAAACGTGTACAGGTGTTGTGTCAATCTGCAGCGTAAGATCTGGCCTACTTGTGGCCGGTGCTGCTGTACGTCATGGTCACGCTGCTTACAGCCATGTAACTCGCAGTTTCCGAGTGTGACTTTGCGGTTGCTTTAATATTAACATATGCATAAATATTTCTAGAAGACTATGAGCTGTCCATGAGGCATTATCTGAGAGGCGGTAAGGCACATTTGTTGTGATGCCAAATGTCTCCAAGGTGTTTTTCCATGTCCCAAATGGAAGGGCTCCAGAAGGGAGGCCTTATGAAGCTTTAGTGCAATTTTTAATATTCATCAGCGCCCAGGCTACTGGAGCCGCACCTTCCAGGTTGGGGAGGACACAGTTTATTCAGCTCCGGTCACTTCTCTTCCGTTTTCCGTCGTCTCCCAAACAGTGCGGTGTCACTATGGGGTCCTTCGAAAAGCAGATGTAAAATGAACCACACAGCAGTCTTGGTAAAAGAACTCTGGGATCTGGAGAAGGGAAGAAAGCGAGGGGCTGGGGGGCATCTTTGAGGGTCCAGGGCTGCTTTGCTGCCTCTTCTCCACGCACAGAACATATGCAGAAGGGTTCAGTTGGGCCAAGTCCGATATTTTGTGGCAGTTTGTTCTGCATGTTTGGCACGGTCAGCATTTTCAGCCTTTCAACAGTAGAAGCTTCACATTTTGAGACATTTTAGGAACATATTTGCAAGGGATCACCTAAGGCCTGTGCTGTCAGCCTCACACTCCTGGTGGGGGGGGCCCTATTCACACACGTCAGGCTGATTACCTCTGAGGTCGGGGGTTAGTGCTCTCAACATGGTCTATGATATTTTGGCCTTCATGCGTTCACTCTTGGAACTGCAGCGCAGTCACGGGCACAATGTGACTTTGTCATGATGACAGGACCTCCGCTGGGGGTCAAGGGTAGTGACACTTGTCTGCCAGGTGGAGGGAGTAGAAGTGCTTCAGTGTAACCTGGAACAACAGGGTATCAGGAGTCCTGCTGAGGAAGCTCTTCTAGGGGTTACCAGGACCAGGCCAGATCACCATGTTACCACAGTGAAGTCCGCAGGATGTGATAGGATTTGCTGATGGAACAGTGTTTACTGGTTGTGGGGGTGTGTGACACATTTTGGGTTTTGCACGGATGGTACAGAATAGATTATGTAAAAGAAAGCTTTTTTTCTCAGTTGCATTTGAAGCACACACACGACTGAGAAAGGTGCTGTCATATAATTCTGAGGACGAGCTGGAGCATTTCAGAAGGTGCTGTGTGGATTCGTTCGATGAAGATAGGAGCGTGAATGAACTAAAGTCATAGATGCAGGAAAGAGAGCGTTTCATAGCAAAGAGAAGTTGTCTGAATTTTGAGTGTCTTTGCATGTTTCCGAAGTGACCCCAGGGTTGTGTCCAGATGGCCTGACGGGGGTTCTAAGACTACTGTCCATTTGTTGTGACTGGGTCAGTGACGGGCCACAGCGCCAGACATGTGGCCTGAGCTGACCTCAGCTGAGTCAATCTCATGAACCCAATCATCAATGACATCTGGGCTGATTTCAATTACTTAACCTCAAGTAAACTACCAGTCATAAACATTAATTTGACTTTTAGTCTATTTTTAGGTTTTTAGAGATAAACATCAAATTTAAACTATATCACATTTTTATTTAAAAAAATCTTGTGACCTTAATGCACCCAGATTTAAAATGGCTGTAATCAAATGTACATGCTTGTATTTTTTACAGCAACTTGGAAACATGGGTAAAAAATGTGAAGTGATGCATAAATATTATTAAACATCTCAAACATTTAACTGTTGTTGAGCATCTTATCTACTCTAAGCAATAAAATATTTTAAGTGAAATGATGGTGTCTGGCAACATTTCTCATTATGCTTCTCATTTGTTCAAGAGTTTGTCACAATTAAAGACGAGTTTCAATAGTTTTATTCTTCCGTGGTGCCTCATCAAGTAATGAAGATTTGAGATGATGAGTTGATCTTTTGTTTTTTGCTCCTTAAAGATGTCGTCGTTTTCTTTTGTAACCCCTGTAACACCATGGGTTCTCATGACCGTAACAGGATCTTGTTGAAAATCTTAAGGAAGTTCAAATAAAGCGATCATGTAGAAACACTTTGACGGGCCAAAGATGGTGAGACAAAAAACCTACAAACTTCTTATTACTGTAGCAGGCAATTTTCTCATCTGCTTTGGTTTAAAGTTCATGACACTGACACCGCCACATCGCACATGAGTAAACCGAGCGTTTTGCAATTAGTTTACTCACCTTGTTGACTGCTTTCCAGTCTATTGTTGTTGCAGCTTACTGGTATTTGGGTTTACTGGTATCACAGTTGACTGATGTAGTGGTGTCCCTCTGCTGTTCTCTGTCCCCCTTCCTTCTCTGTGCATCTTTGTTGTCATGGACTGGTTGCTGGTATTCAGCCTTAAGGCCATAATTAACTACAAATAATATTCTAGTTCTAGATTGTTGTATGGTTCTTCGTGGTCGTCTTAGACAGAATGATCCGGTTGGGTGACTGAAGGGAAACATATAGTGCAATGAGTTTTTTTTTTTTTAAATTTTTAAAATTATTCTCCCTTTCCAAACCTTTACATGGTCAGGTTTTTAATGATGCTGTTGTACATGTTGTACTCATTTTACCGCAGACATCTGCAGCGTCCTACAGTCTCGTCTCCTTGTGAATGCTGGGATCTCCACAGTATCTTTGTTTTAACTTCAGTTCATTCATGCCTATGTTAGTGATAACGTGTAACTACAAACTGGCTGTGTGGAAAAAAAGAAAATTTTATAATCCCCAAGACTAGACTTAGAAAACTTGGAACGGATTAATTTTTCTGTGATCTCATCATAGGAATAAGAAGCTTTTAGATAACGAAAAAAATAATAATATTAAAAATATGATGAATTACCGGATTTGTGAATTAATTCAGACGATCCCTTTACTTGGTATTCTGCACTGGTTGACTAATACAAACTCAAAACCTTTGCATAATCGCGTCCTGAACTGCAATCCAGACTCCATTCGCTTTTTAAAATCTAAAAATATTCAGCACAAGTTGTCCTTGCGCATAGTAATAATGCAAAAGGTTTTTCAGTTTCATTTATGTAAGAGTCTTTATGTGGAGAGACTACCCAGTCTATGCCGAACCTCTGGATAGAGGGCTCACATAACTCGTGTCAGATTTTAAACCCGATAGCACTACCTTTTCTTTCTATGCGTTTATTTATATTTATAATATACAGCTATGCATCACAACTAGAACTATATGGATATTTCTTTTCGATTTCCACTTACAACACTTTTACAGCTCAACTGTCAGGTGTGTGTTTCGTCAGACACCGGTAAAAAGATGTAATCTTGTTGTGAGTTGGGTGAGATCCTACTCTCCTAAGGTCTCGACCAGGTAGGTGGTGCTTCCTGTGTTCTCCTTACATTGGAAAAACGGAGGAGTAGGACTGCGCACCGTGGACCTCCCTCAGAAGGGCCCTTGCTGTGGACCAGAGTGGCACAGTGTCCCTCATTTATCTTGTTTACCGCCTTTAAAAGTCAGATGTGCTCCTCTGTACAACGTAGTTCTGCTTACACCCCTTGCCAGGATACACCACCCTCATCCTGTTCAGAGCTTAACCTACTTAACCGGGTTAAGCTCCAGTTCACCATGACCCTGCTTGGGACAAGTGGTCTCAAACTGTATGTGTGTGTGTGTTTTTATGAGCAGACCACCTAATAATAGAGGCAGTTCCCGGGTTACAAACATCCGACTTACATACAACCTGCACTTACGAACGATCCCCTTACTGACCGGAAGTTAATTTTTTTGTCACCCTAAGGTAACAATAAAATCATTTCAGATCCTCGCCTCTGTTCAGTTCACCGATTGATCAACCGTTCGCCCATCCCCAGCCACGAGAACACGTCTAATCCTTTGATTCTGAATTAACGATCCTACACTTGGGTCCAGCCTCCTCCGTGTCCTCTGTTCATCATGACAGTAGTGACATTTATTATCTCTTTTTATGTCCCTCTCTATTATAAATACTGTAGTTACATTTATTATCATTACATTGTTTTATTAATATTATTATTGTATTGTTATTTTAAAGATGGCAGGGGTGCGGTAGCACAGTGGGTTGGACCACAGTCCTCCTCTCCGGTGGGTCTGGGGTTCGAGTCCTGCTTGCTTGGGGTGCCTTGCGACGGACTGGCATCCCCTCCTGGGTGTGTCCCCTCCCCCTCCAGCCTTACGCCCTGTGTTGCCGGGTAGGCTCCGGTTCCCCGCGACCCTGTATGGGACAAGCGGTTCCAAAAATGTGTGTGTATATTATGCATAGAAAGACACACACACACACACACACACACACACACACACACACACACACACACACACATTTTCAGAACCGCTTGTCCCATACGGGGTCACAGAGCCTACCCAGTAACACAGGGCGTAAGGCCACAGGGGGAGGGGACACACCCAGGACGGGACACCAGTCCATCGCAAGGCACCCCAAGAGGGACTTGAACCCCAGACCCACCGGAGAGCAGGACTGTGGTCCAACCCACTGCGCCACCGCACCCCTTCTAGAGAGGTACATGATATGTGATATACTAAGACAAACATTTGAATAACTGACATTAGATACCCACCATACCTAACTGTTCTGACTTATGTCAAAATCCGACTTAAAGACAGACTGAGGACGCAGAATTCGTTCGTAAAGCGGAAACTGCCTGTACTGGGTTTAATAAATACCACATTAAAAGAATTCTAAATCCAGGGTGTGTACGCCCACAGTGTAAGGCTGTGGAGCACAGGCATGGAGTGTTCTGGAACAAAGCTGCTGGTTAGCCCCCGGTGACCCGCTCTCCCGTGTCATGTGACCTCCTGTGTCATGTGCTGGATTCCATCGGCTGGTGCCCTGCAGCGGTGTCTGTGCTCACGGCCCTCACCTGCAGTCTGTTAGCGATTAGAAAGTGCACCATAATCTGGTCAGATCAGGTCAGGGTGCTGACTGAACAGGAAGGACCATCAAATGGCAGTAATCTACTCGTCACATGTCCACCTCTGCTGTCCCAGTTGGGCTCATCCCAGAATGTCACAGCACTTTACACACAAGGATACGCTGCGATACACTACTGGCACTGGGGGGGGGGGGGTTACAAGTTACAGTTAGGAGCACACAGTTCTGTTCCGATCCTCTATCATAAGTAATTTAATAATTATTTGTTTGTGCACCAGTGGTCACATTAACCTTCATTAAAGCATAATTACTTACATTTTACATTTACATTTATTTATTTATCAGACACTTTTCTCCAAAGTGACTTCCGGTGAACTCTGTGTAGTGTTATGAACCCACACACCTTATTCACCGCGGTGATTTACACTGCTAGATACACTACCTACAATGGGTCACTCATCATACATCAGTGGAACACACTCTCTCTCGCTCACACACTATACTTGCCTGCTTTTTGTTTGTGTCTGTTCCTGACCACTGTTTAATGCAGCATGGCTTCTAAAATCTCAACATGAAAGTGACACTGTGTTGAAAAAGACTAGCGCAAAAGGTAAAGTGTGCGTGTCTTTTGGCAGTGTTTGCCAGGGGTAGGAGAAGTACAATCTCATTAGATCTAATGAGGTTTTATATTTGCTAATTGCTCTTAAATCCTGAGGAAGAAGCTGGGGGGGGGGGGGGGGGGGGGGGTTAATGGGTAGAGAACTTGCAGAGTTAAGAAGATTAAATCAAACAAACACCTCTATCAGTTCATTATTCTTACTCATTATCATCTATATCATACATAACAAATGTTGTATCATATATATGTACATACATAATAAGTATAATAAGTCCTGTCGAGTCGATACCTAAATAGAAGTGCGTGTGAGTGTTTCCTGGATATATCAAACATCATAGTTGAAAAGTCCATTGTTGCTGAGACTGAGTCCATCAATGTTGCCGAAACAAATCACATACAAATGGACTGAAATTCTAAAACCTTCTGCCAGCCGTATGGCATGAAATGCTTAAAACATTAGCTTCCAGTCAGGAAAAGTTTTTGTTACGAGCACAGTTTTTCACTGTAATTATTACATTTTTACATAGTGTTTAAATGTGCGCTGCTAAGATCTCAACAAGCTGGGAAACGTTTAATAGCGAAATGAATCATTACTGAATGAACTACAGCGATGAATCCTTTCTGGAGGTGCGGTTCTGGTTGCCTGGTGCACTCTGAGGATGGGAAATAACTCTGCTCTGCCTGGTCCTTCTAGATTCTCTACCACGTCTCAGTGAGAACACAGTTTATCCTTGATCAGTTTTCACTGTCTGTCATGTCATCCCATAGTATGGGCTTGGGGATTGAACTCCTCCCTCCACGTAACCCACTCCCCTCTTTCCATTATCCACTTTCAGACTGTTTGTATGGAGAAATGATGCATAAATTTAAGACCAGGAGAACTGAGAGAGAACACCTCCATGAGGTATGGGGTATCTACTGGGTCCCCATGGTCTGGTGGTCTCACCTGGGCCCATGTAAAGTATACTGCTCTGTGAAGACCAAGGAGGCAGCAATGATGGCAGTTCTTTCATAGAAGTACAGATTAGCACCATAAAGCATAACTTAAAAAGTCTTAAGGAAAAATTCCTGAAGATGCTCTGAAAGTCTAAGCTTGCGTTGACTGTTGTTTCTCTCATTGTTCATTGTTTCTATGCATCGATTCAAAGGAGCCTCACTACACCGATCCACTGAGCCTCCAAGCCCATAATGTCATGGGATTGAAATAGACTTTCATTCAACTAAAATTGGGCACAATCTGTTTGTGTTACTCTGAAAACAGCAGTGGCCAAAATTGCAAATAATGTCTTCTGTCCTCGGTTACTCAGATCGCTGTGAAATCTCCAACCATACTTCAACCTTAAACTCTTTTGTCTGTTCACCAGTTCACCTGACCATGTAAGGACCACATTGTGGGGAAAATTTAGAGTCTGTTGAAGTGTGAAACCTCCACCCCTTATCACATCACATCTTGTCTGTTATCCCTGGCACTTGTTCACACCACTAATGTTGGCCTTTTATTGAAATGATGCCTTGGACTGAAGCAGTAAGTTGCAGAAAATTTACAATGATTTGCTTCTTTAAACAGCAGGGTATTTTTACTGTGTCAATTCAAGGTAAGTACCTTGATCAAGAGTACTACAGCAGCACTGAGGATTTGACCTGTAGACCTTCAGCGTACAAGGCAACAGCACTGACAACCACTCTACCTGCTGCCCTGACAGCTTGTCACATTTTGTCACGTCTTTGTTGCCCCCTTTCTTCCCAATATTGGTCTGTGTTGTACCCATGAGGCTCAATCTCTTGACCTCTTGCTCATGTAGTAAGGGGCATGTGAGGGTGTTCATTTCCGTAGAGCCAGAGAATCCTCCCAACCCCTTTTGTAGGAAAGCCGCTAAAGGCAGGAAGAGCGAAACAGGCTTTACAGCCAACTATAAAGACCATGTTTCTTCAGTTGTAACATCTTGCCGGGAAGATTTTCCACTGTAGTTGCCAAGACGTGCTTCTGTTTGATTTGTTACGCATGAACACATCTTACATTTAGATAAGTCACTGAGACCGACTAATCGTCGTTTAATGCATTTTCCGGTTCCTCAGTAATAACTGGATGTTGCATTGCCATAATCTGTGTGTAATCTTTTTTCCATAATCTCTCTTTTCAGAAGCATGAATTTATCTGACAAATGTATTCTGGGTCTCAAGGTTAGGCCAAATGGCAGCAGCAACAAAACAAGAAGAAAAGTGCTTGCATGTGACAAAAAGCAACCGAAGTGCTTGAAGTTCTGAACTTGAAGTTTTAAAGTCATTTTCTGCTCCTTTGGGGACTCAGAAATCTCTGTTTAGAGCCATTACTATAATTTAGTTTCTCATACATTGCATTTATCCAATGTCACTTACAATTTGTTTAGAGGGATACAACATATGATAAAATAAAGTTGTAATGAACATGAAATGCATATAAATATTTAATCAGTGTAACAAAGACACTGTTGACTAACCTCTCATATGCAAGGCTCTACTCGTAGTTATTCACCTGCAGTTTTGACTTGGCTGCATGTCAGGAAGGTTGAAGGTCGTACCCCTTCGCCTCGATCAACCCCTCTGAACTGAATTAGCTAAACGACTTAAGACACTGAGTTAAGACAATCCTCAGAAATCTAAAAATAACGTTTAAAAATCAATCTCAATTAGCTGGAGGCATGTGATTCTGCAACCTTAGATGACACGGCGAAGGCCAAAAGCCCTCCAGAGGACTTCTCAACGGTCCAAGCAATGATGCAATAACTTGATTAAATTGTCTGGAAGTAAGCAAGTGTGTATGCAAATGGAAATTTTCTTTCCATAATATTTTTATTTTTAGATAAGTGTCATCAAACACTTTGATCATCTCAGTATTTCATTTCTATCTTAATTCTTCAAGATCTGTAACTCAAAACACGATTCTATCAGTTCTTTAATAGTTTTTCAAGAATATAAAAAGTCAATATAACACTGCAAGACATTACTATTACATGGTTGAAAATGGCAATCATCTTGATATTAAGAAGTGGAATTTTAATACAGTCTGACCTCTATTTCTACTGTGAAGAATAAAATGATCCTCAGTTGGCACAGATTGATGAAAATGAAAAGAGCTGGAAACATGCAACCCCCAAAATCCTTGCTGTGCAGTAATACAACTGCTTTATTAGCAGAGTCAAGAGCAAAGGTTTCCATTCAAATGCTCTTCTTGATTGTACACCTTGTACATACTGGCACACAGGTAGTAGGTTGTCCCAAATTTAAGCTGGGGGAATCCTTTGTGAACTCACATTTTTGGGACCAATACTGAAGAGCTGGGATCTAGATCAAGATGCATGATGCATAAACCTAAGAAAATTCCTCTCCTGTAGTCTGATGAATTTCCCCATTCTGTCATCTTGCTTCTCTTCTTTTCATCTTAAGACTCACCATTTTCAGATGAAAATGATGAGCAGCTAATTATGGCAAAGTGTTTCCGCATCTCTGCTGCAGCATAACATTTACCTGTGCGGTGATCTTATCAAAGTGCAGTATAATAAATGCTGATACGATATGTCTAAATGTGTTTTAATGTCTCAGAAACGAGTCTCGGCTTAACGTGACTGCACATTCGCTGGAGCACTAGGTTTCGATGGAGATAGGAATGCAGTGGTTGAGCGCAGGGCTGCCGGTGATGTGTGTGGGGAAAAAGGATGGGATGTAGGGGATGACAGCCAGCAGTGAGGGGCTCGCCTGGGGGCTCTCCTCTGGAGACATTGGGATGACCACATCATCCTGGTCCCACACATGGAAGGCATTTGGATGCGAGTGGGTCAGAGCCTTGGGCATGTTCTTGGGGGTGTTAAAGTCAGTTTCTTCCTTGGGGTCATCCTCACTTGGACCCAGTATGCAGTCTGCAAAAGAGCAAAGGTGATATTTCACTGGCAAACTCCTCAGATTTTGACCTTTTGTACAGATCATTTAAAGCATAAACCACTGGAAATTAATTTGTATCGGTGTCCTTCAGCTACCTAAGATCCCCAGACCTTTTTTGAGTCATTAAATCATATTCAAGAGATGTCCAGTATCTTCAAATTTTTGGTAATTGTTTTGATAATCTGGTGCAGTGATCATTACAAATTACCTCTGAGTTTTACATTTACATTTACATTTATTCATTTAGCAGATGCTTTTCTCCAAAGAGACGTACTGTACATCTCAGAGAATTCAATCTGTGCATTACATTAGGGGAAAGAGACAAAGTTGCAGACATGTGATTCTTAAGTGAAGTTAGCTTCTTTCCACTATATGCACCGATTTTCATCACACAAGTAGCTGCATAAAACTCAATAGACGATTCCTTCTCACCTTCTGACACTTTTTTTTGAGATACACAAACATTTAGATACAATACAGGAGTAGCAGCTGTGTAAAGGCTTATCTGGGCATGATCATAAAGTTATGGTTCATCAACATTTACACCTTACATGAACTTAAGAGATCATAGGCAAAGTGAGTCTGGAAGAGGTGAGTTTTTAGACCCGTCTTGAATGTAGTCAGAGTGCCTGCAGTTCTGAGTGAGAGGGGGAGGTCGTTCCACCACAACGGAGCCAGAACCGAGAACCTCCGTGCTTTATTTTTCGTGTGCGGGACCACCAAGCGAACAGAAGTAGACGAGCGAAGGGGTCTGGTTGGGGTGTAGCAGATTATCAAGTCTTGTAAATAGCTGGGAGCAGTTCTCTTGATGCATTTGTAGGCAATAACCAGGGTCTTGAATTTGATCTGGGCAGCAGTTTTAGAATAGCCTACACGCTGAGAAAGACACAGGCCTGTAGCTGAGTATACGTCAGTCAATGAATGTGAAGTGTTGTCTACTCATTCAGACAACAAAATGCTACGAAGTAGCCGTATGCTTAAATCTAGAACAGTGTGATGTTTCAAGTGGCACCGAAGCACAGCTTATAGAACTGCCACCGCACAGCCTGCTTGGGCATAGGTTTGAATCTGGTTCAGCCAGTGTGGAGTTTGCATGTTCTCCCCATGTCTGCATGGCTTTTCTCTAGGTCTCCGGTTTCCTTCCGTGGTCTGAAGACATGCAGTTCAGGTAGACTAGCGGTGCTAAATTTGCCTGTAGTGTGTGGATATGTGAGTGATTGTCTGTATGTGGCTGCCCTGTGATGGACTGGCATGCTGCCCAGGGTGTACCCCCCTCAGCCTTGTGCTCAGTGAACCTGAGATAGGCTCCAGACCACCATGACCAAGACAAGGAGTAAGTGAAAGAGAATGAGCCCAGTTTTTTGTCCTTTTTAACCTGTTCCAATGAGCCATGTGACAGCTGGGGTTTTACTTTTGTGTGAATTTTAGAGACACATGCACGTGAGGTCTGACAGTCTATAACGTCAACTTGTATCTCCACCTGTATCTCCTAATTCTTATGCATTTAATGTGCTTTATGTGCTAAATAGCCAAAGCTCAAAGCAGGGCCTGCTTTTGATCTCTTTAGCAATACCTGCAATGTCATGTGCGAGGTCCTTGATGAGATGACCAACGATAGCGTAGGCGACGGCGACCACCACCAAGGCAGCCATGAGCAAGTAGAGCACAGCCTTGGGCAGCTGGATGAGATCCCGTGCTGGCGGCTTGTAGTCCTTGTAAAGGGGGTCCTCATTGGAGAAGGAGTACTGGTACGCGTGGCCTGCCTCGTCGGTCAGATTGAAGCTGGTGAAGTTCACTGACTCCATTGCAGTTAAGGTGATGATCCTAAGGGTTTCGGTGAACTCCGCTCCAGCAGGACTGTGTTTTTGTCCCCAGTTTGCCTTACATTCTGGAAAAGGAGGGTGTGGTCACTGGGGCAATGTTACTTCCACACTTTCTCCACAACTCCTTCATTTCTTGGTCTTTCCCAAACCTATTTGCCCTGAAAAGAGTGAAAAGTTAAACAGATCACTGTCAGAGGACACAGTAGGTTTATTTGTGCAACCTAGCAAATTTGGCAGTAATTTGATGACCGTGGTACACAGAACATACCTAGAAGCAACCAGAAATTGTGGAATGAAAAACAGCAGAAAAATATTAAGTATTAGCAGATCGTGTAAAGTTTTCAAAATATTAAGCTGAAGTTTCTAAGCGTAAAATCGTTGCTGGAAAACACTTCATAGACTTTCTATACTAATTTCCTGAGCGAACAGTAAATTATTGGCACTCATATTTTGGTTGTTAATAACGTATGCAACTTCGCCATGGATGGTCCCAAGCCTGCCTGAGAAAGGAGGAGGGTTGGGCGTGGGGATAGCTACAGAAACACCAACAAGGAAACTTGAAGACATCTCAGAAGAGATACCTTCAGAGCCCTTGCTGGTCTATGCCCTAGGAGGGGTGTAAGTAACTAAGTAAGTAAGTAAATGATGCAGATAGAAAGTAACAGTAAGAGAATGAAAAAAGATGGGGAAACATACCTAAAGTTTTTGAAGAAACCAATTTATTTCGTAAGAAAAAACGATGGCTGTAAAGCATAATTCTTGAAATTCTGAAGAAGTTATTCCATCTGGAAAAAAAAAAAGTTTTCTGATTCTTCTCAGCAGAGCGGCAGGGGAGTTACTGTAAACGGCAGAAATGAAATATGTTTGACATACACACTGACGGAACAGTGCATTATTCACACATCAGCCCAGCGTCTCCCCTCCTCTCGTCTCCGTTCCTCTCCTCTCCTCTCCTACCGCTACCGCCGCCCACCCGCCTGTCGCTCTCCGCGGTTCTGAAATGCGAAGAACCGGCGGCGACGGCACTCAAATCGGTGGGCGGTGACAAGACGGCCAGCAGCCCTCACTGATTGGATGGACGGCCGCTCTCACTGATTAGATGGCCAGCCGCTCTCACTGATTGGATGGCTAGGCGCCCTCACTGATTAGATGGCCAGCCGCCCTCACTGATTGGATGCCTCCTGTTGCCCCGCCTCTCTCCTGCACATAGCCACGCCTCGTCACCAACTCGCCCACCGTCACAAACAAACCTAATGTGAAAATGTCTGAATCAGTAGAGTTGTGTATAAATGTTGGGGGGAATATTAGGTTTGCTTGAATACTGGGAGTTACAGCCCTGTTTGTGTTCTTATATCATAGATATAAATCTTAGATTTAAATGGAAAGGCTTTTCTTTACCACGGGACACCTGTTGTTGGTTGCTGTGATAATGATCATATGTTAATGCTTTTCAGCACTTATGTACAGGAAACATAATTTTAATGCAGTACTGTATATGAATTTATGTGCATGCTTTGTAGAGCAGTTGATCTCAGGGATCAGTGGGAAAACACTCAGATGTACATACCTACTAACCTAAACTTGACACAGGCTAAAGTGTCTGCCTTTTCAGTAACTGATGTTGTTTGTGAATCAGAAACGTTGCAAAGTGTGTCTTTGCACCACAGTGAACTTTACTGTTCTTGAGGACTATTGGAACCGGTCAATTAGTGATTCACGAGCACTTGTCAACTAGGGTTTTGAAGTCGCATTAAAATTGACAGTGGTTTCCAAATGAACTCCACTCTCAGTTGAATTTAGTATAATAATTTTTACTAAATTTTAAATTTATAATTTTTTTTTTTAATTTAACACTGTCAATACCACTGTAGGGTCTGTGACTGAATCTGAATAGTATTCTCATTTTCAGTGTTTTTGTCACAAAATAAGATTTAATAATAATAATGGTTTGTCATGGACTGGGGACAAGTCCAGAGTTTACTCCTCCCAGCCTTGTGTCCATTGATTCCAGGTTAGGCTCCAGACCTCCTTGACCGTGACCTGGACAAACAGTTAACAAAAGAGAGCAAGAGCGATTGAGTGAGTAATAATAGTGACGCAAAACCTGTCAGGAAATAACTGCACATCCTAGTCTTTTCATTTTTTATATGTATTTTTCAGTCAATGTCACCTGAAAAGTCATTGCACACGCTGGTTACTGCATGTGTCACTTAGGTGCAAAAAGGTGAAGGTCAGATTGTCAGCTTGTCTTTTAATAAAAGCTCTGGATAGAGACAGATGGTTCTTGAAAGCAGTTTATGATCACAGCCATAACCACATAACATGGATGTACTGTACTTCCAACGTTTTATCACAGGTCACAGCCTAAAGAGTAGATTCAGTACTTTTCAAAAAAGTTATACACATACTGATATGAGTTCGGTTATTTAAAGAGGATGTGAGTTCAATCCCCGCTCGGTCGGTGTGAAGTTCGCACGTTCTCCCCGTGTCTGTGTGGGTTTCCTCCAGGTACTCTGGTTTCCTCCCACATTCCAAAGACATGCTGTTCCCCTGTAGTGTGTGAGTGACAGAGAAAGTGTGTTCCACTGATGTATGGATGAGTGACCCAGTGTAAGTAGTGTATCTAGCAGTGTAAGTCATCTTGATGAATAAGGTGTGTGGGCTGATAACACTACATAGAGTTTGTTGGAAGTTGCCTTAGAGAAAAGTGTCTGCTGAATAAATAAATAAAATATAATGTAAATCAAACAGCTTTTACAACAGAAAAACAAGAAGCTTTATAAGAGCACTGTATTTGTACTGCAGCAGTAGGAAAACTCACCCTCTAAAAGGCTGGGAGAAAGGGTTTGTCCATAAAACATTTTTTTTAATTCATTCCTAACAAAACAAAGTTGCCAAGGGCAGTACAGTGAAGAAGTGAAGAATCATTAATGTAAAAAATAGGGGCAGTAGGTGGCCTAGTGGTTTTATAACCGTTACCTTGCAAACAGAGGCCCCAAATCCCCTCTCCTACTTAGTACCCTTGAACAAGGTACTTACCCTGAACTGATACAGGAAAAACAGCAGCTTGTTGTAGAAAACTCACATTATAAAAGTCTTTGAAGAAAAGCTTTAGCTAAATAAATAATAAAAAGAGGCCGGGGGGCGTGGCAGTGCGGCAGGTTCAGCTGGTGCCTTCTGCGCAGCAGGTCTGGGGTTCGAGTCCTGCTCGGGGTGCCCTCCAACGGACCAGCAGCCCGTCCGTGGTGTGTCCCCTCCTCCCTTGGCCCTGTGCCTTGCGTTGCCGGGTAAGGCTCCGGTTCGCCGCGACCCCGCTTGGGATAAGCAGTTTCAGTCACTGTGTGTGTGTGTGTGTATGTGTGTGTACACATCTGAGCAGCAGATTGAGGAATAATCTCAATTTTTCACAAACTTCCTCAATTAACATGCAGTGTTTTCCGACACGATTAGCGAATATAACTTGCACCGTCAGCGCCTTAGCTGAAGTTTAAGAATAGCCTCATTAATAATAAAAAAGTTTAATCTGCTTGGGCACTTTTTTGTATTTCCGCTGCCTCGAGTTAATCTAGCTTTAGGAGGCAAAATGAAATGAAAAAAGCACGAAGCGATATTTTAATGTGCCCTTACATAATGCGCTGGATTCCGGCTTTAGGCCTTTCGTAATGCTGCACTTCTAAAGCAGGTACCGACAGAGGCAGTCAGGAGAGGTCAGTGGTTTAACGTCCTTCGCTAAACCTCATTATCAGCATCTTCCCCTTCTCTCATGCCATGAAAGACAGAACAGTTGTTCTGAATACAAGCCACCAACCCCAGGGTTGAACACTCGAAAGGGCTGTGAAACAGTACGGTTCATGTTCCTATTTTCAGTATAACCTCGCAGGGGATGCGCTTTTACTGCCGCCAGTATGTTGTATTTCTCGTAACTCTGCATGGTAAAATTTACAGGCCCGTGTACTCCAACCTGTACAAGTGCATGTTTGTTGTGTTGTGTACGCACAACCTTGCACCTGTCTGTCACCCCATTTATCCATCTGTTCATACCTTCATCATCAATGACTGCTCGTCTGCAGCAGGGTCATGGTGGTGTGGATCTTATCTTGAAGGCTTAGGGTATGGGCCAGGGTACAGCCTCGACAGGATCCCAGTCTAATGCAAGGCAATCACACACACATGCTCATTTGCTCATACCTACCTAAGAGAATTTAGTCTCCAGTTTACTCAAACTTTATGCATCCCTGTAGATTATTATATTTCCAGAAGTGGTTAGAACACATCTAAGAGACAATGAGATCTTATTAACAATGAGTGCTATAAGGGTACATGACACAACTGGGTAAAGACTCTTCCAGGCAAATGACAAAATTTGACTTTTATCATAGCCTCTTGTCAGTAATGCATTGCAGAGATTTGCCCAAGTTGTCATGCTATGTTCTGTATTACAGCATTTGCATTATAAATAAACTATACATGCTAAAGAGAGCCAGTTTTCTTACAGCGTTTTCTGTCTCCATCTCCGCTACACAGCAGTAGTTACCCAGTGATCCCTGGAACAGGTAAAGTCCACTTTGTTGTTTGAAAATGACTCATTATGGGCTCTGTGAGGGAACTTAAAACAAATCAAAAATGAACACGGAGAACAGTCTAGGGCCTGTTATATGCCAAACATCTGGGGCATGAGATACTGTGGTAATCTGTCCTCTGAATTGCTCCAGTTAAAAATGACCCAGCTCTATAAATGTATATGCAATTTTGTAAGAAGCTTAAGTTTGTAAGTTGCTCTAGAGTGTCAGATAAATGAAAAAGTATCAGTAAAACAAGAAAATTAGTGAAATAATTATAAATTTTGTGTAAAAAGATCATTTGAAAAAGTATTTTTGGTTATTCCAAAATGTGTGTATTTAATTGGTGTATTTTGAGAGTGAAGAGTGTATTGTAACGACTGTGCCCGTGTACGTATATTGTAATATACAGGAGTTAGGAAACGTATTAAAGCAAAGACTCCTTACCAGGAAGGAGACAAGATCCCAAACTGATCCTTGATGCCTTAGGCACGCCGCTGGGAGGCTATTCTGGCATAAAATCTCCAATTACAAAATGCTTACTCATCGGTTCTCTCAGGACTTGTCCAAAATGTGAAAGCTCCAGCAGTTAAAGGACTACAAGAGATTATATGGATTTGTGAGGGATTTTGATTACATTTATTTTTAAATTGCATGAAATGACGGCATAAACAATTTTTTTTTTCCCAGGAGAAGGGTTATGCGTGAAGTCGTATTAGGGATTTCAATCCAAAATTGACTGCAAGGACTTGAACAATTTTGACCTGTGCACTGGCTCAGAAGTAAATTACCCTCGGTGATACACCGCTAACCCCCTTGTAAAAACGAGGTGTACAGGAAATATATTAATTAATTGTCAGTGGTCAACAAAATGATCTGCTCAGGTCATCTATCTAATTGGCCGTTCAAGGAAATCATACTCCATTCCCCAGACAACCATCAACTTTTTCATCTCTCTTGACCTAATTAATTTATATTATTTGAATATTACAATCAGAGAAACTGCTCAGTTTTAATCAACTAGATGGCAGTTTGAAATCTGAAGCTAGTCCTTCGGATGTACAATTACCTGCTTTATGTAACTTTGATTAATTTTGAAAATCTCAAGATGTATAAATCAATGAAATGCAAAATTCTTGGTTACATGTAGTTTGCATGAAGACAATATTTAGCTGAATAAATAATAATAAAATGAACACTATGTTAATAATATGGATCTCAATAAATGAGAAATGATCACTGAAGAAGTTGTCCAAAGTGTTGCAAATATTTCATTACTTTTATAATTGCAGCATCTGTGGTTTCTCTGGATGTCAGAAAGACTCAATATAATGATATCTCTACTGACAAGGAAAACACTGATGGCTGAATTATATCAGACTGTTCAGAAGTTTGGAACATGGTATATAGGTATTGATAAGCTGCTCCTTTACCGATCTGTATTGGTTTATCTGGACAGTAAACATTATGTTGCTTTAAATGCCAATGATAACGCTACATGAAAAAAGCATCTACTAAATAAATGCAAATATGTGTAGACAATGGAAGTAGAGTTTTTTATTCCCTTTCTCTACATAATAACTTGACTGCATTATAATTTTTTTTTTTACATTAATAGCATTCAAGTCTGATTAGGTCAAGCTCTATCTCCTCCATTTAGAGATTAAACCCTTCTGCACCTCCTCTTAAAAGCCCAACATATGAGGTTATGTTTATTCGTGCTTTGTCCCATTCCTTTGGTTTCAAAACCCAAAGGTCGGGACCTGAGAGAGGATTGAGGATTTGAAGCAATTTGGTCTCAGGTAAGCATTTAGAACCATCGTGTAATGGTTCACACTCAAGTTTTATTTTTTATATTTACAGTCTTTCCACTGTGATTAAAGATGAGATTAAAAACCTGTTTTTTTTTTTTTTTTCTTTTTCAGGCACTGCCAGTAACACTTCCTGTGTTTCCCTGTTCTCCCATAATCTAAATAGAATTTCTGTGTTTAATGTGTTACTTAAATGCGGACAGCGCACTGTGTAGCTGCATTTAAATAGCGTATACCAATCGATCAATCGATCGATCGATCAATCAATGGTTCATTTATCAAATGCA